>NW_017729029.1:14708048-14715349 GCF_001723915.1 Gavialis gangeticus | reverse complement strand
CTGCCATCGGAGGTGGTTCAAGCACCTACATTGAACACCTTCAAGAGCAAATTGGATGTTTATCTTGCTGGGATCCTGCGACCCCAGCTGACTTCCTGCCCTTTGGGCGGGGGGCTGGGCTCTGATCTTCCGAGGTCCCTTCCAGCCCTAATGTCTATGAAATCATCATACACTCATCTCTCATGTAATCAAAGTCTAATTTGCTGTTTTAAAAAAATTAAGTAAAAGAGTGCTGTGTAGAAATAAGAATAAAAAAGGTTAGCAGGTGAAACATCCTTGCTTAATAAGTACTTTCCTATTGGAGATTGCCATATAACACAGCACCATAAATCCCCTGTAACTTAACTGTATAGACAGGAGCACATGGTGAGACTCACACAGCTCATTTCAAATGCACTGAGGCAGTTCTGAGTCACCCAGTGCTAAGACGGTTACTTGCTGAAGACTCTTAATTTATTGTGTATATTCATTTTTGGCAAACATAATAAAAAAGGAGAAAAATTAATCCTCAACTTGTTCTCCAAACAGAAATAAACTAGGAGTGGAGGCACTTGAAACCGTTTCAACTGAATTAGTCACTGAGGAGCTAACTGCTGGAAGAACTTTATTTGGAAATACTGGAGCTAGTAACAGTGCCACAGAGGGCTGCTTCTCCACAGAGGCTCTGCAAAGGAAACCAAGACCCTTCTCCTGAAGGCTAAGGGCTTGTCTACATTTGGGATGGAGGGGAGATCACAGAGTCATAAAGAAGTGGGGCTGGGAGGGCTCTCCAGAGGCCCTCTAGTCCAACCACCTGCCTGAGGCAGGATCATCCCTATCCAAACCTTCCTACACAAATCCACAATCTAAACTCTTTGCAAAACTACCATCAACCCCGACACAACGCAAGCCACAACACCCGAACCTACCACAGGTGAAGCAGGGGGACCATGGCAACCAACATCCAGCATATGAATCTCCTCCGCTCAAAATTAAAATGCCCCGTGTCTATACAATACAGTTCTTAGTCTGAATGAATAGGCCAAGGCTCGCAAGTAAGTTAATACTCCTTGGAAGCAAATTATGGGAAATTAAGTTTGGGATGAGTTAGAGCAGAAAAAACACTCATGTGGACTCCTTGCTATTTCAGACTAACCTGATGCCCCCCACCTCCTCCACTGCATTGCTTATACCAGAATCCACCTGTCCATTCACCTGAAGGTCTACAGCTCAGGGGTCTGGATATCACCTCTTAGTTTAAGTCCTGGCTTAGAACCAGGAGCACCCCAGGTGACTAGAGGCACCTACACATGCGTGCCCTTTCTAGCATGGTACCACTGCAAGGAGACCAAGTGTTCAGTCCAAAGCTTTCTAACTACCTGGCCTAGGTTACCCTTTTCTAACTACCTTGCTCTCAAAACTACCCCTAAGAAGGATCCCCTCTTCCCCCACGTGACATACTTCAGTTGGTGTCTGCACCAAGGAGTTTAATCCCTACAACCCTTTCCCTGATATTTTGCTATTTCGTAGGCCCCACCAGGCCAGCTCCCACCCCCACCCATCACCCAGCTCCTTTCACGTTCCTGCTTCCTAACCATCAGCAAACCACTGGCTCCTGCCGCCCTTCGTCAGGCTAACTGCACCGACAGTTTTACATTTACAATATATGGTAATGGAGGTATGTTTAACGAACTGTCAGTTACAGGGCCCATAAAACAATATAAGAAATTGTTGCTCCAGCTGTGAAGCAGTTTTGCATCTTTTGGCTCTTAGTTTTTTTTTATTAGGAATACTTTCCGAAGTGAGGCATCAAAGGGCGTGACCAAGTGTAATCAGAATAATGGCATCACTATTCCCTTCAGTTCAAAACAAGTCCTGCAGAACTGTTCAGTTTGCAGTGGGCCTTGCACACGGCTGTAGCTGAAACAACACAGACCTAAAACCAGAGATAAGGGCACAAACACTGCACAGCAAAGCTGCCTCCTTTGTGCTGTCTGTGTATGTAGTGTTGATTTTCTAGCTTACATCGCCCCTGGTGATGGGGGGGGGGAGGGGGACCATTCTAGTGAATAGCACAAGTGTGCATCGGGCTGGGCTAGCTGCTATTTATTTGAACAATCATCCCCTGCTTCTTACTGACTTGTATCGGGGTAGCATCCTCCACTACAATGATTCCTTATGAGGAGCACATGCAATTACTTGCTGGTCCCTTGCAAACATCCAAAACTCCCAAGCCCACGAACCATCAGCCCCCTAAGTCAATGCCACCTCTAACCTTGCTATTTAGTGACTTCTTGATAGCAACACAGGGCACGTCTACACGTGCAAATAAGTGTGACTAAATTTAATGCACATTAAGCGATTTTTGGCAGGTGTCTACACATGCAGGGATTGGTCCTAAAGTTTGTTCCAAGTCCCTTCAGACCTGCCATGTCCCCCTAGTGGAAGGGCAGACCTGAACTAAAGTTAGTGCTGGGTCACGTCTACACATGCATTAATGTGCTTTAACGAATCATGCCTAAATTTCATATCTGCAAATGCAGGTATCAAATTTATGCATGACTAACCTAATTTTGCCATTTTTAATGCTCATTAAGGGCATGTACATGTAGAGACATGCCTATAATGCATATTAAAATTAGGCTAATGCATGTTAACGCATCTCGTGTAGATGCGCCCACAGAGGACTAGAGGGGAGCTCTCCTTGCAGAGGCAGAAAGACAGAGCGGGGTGCAAACATTGCAGAACAAGACAGAGATATACAGAAACAGCTCCTGGAGAGGAGGCTGAAGCATAACCTATTTGGAGGATATCTAGGTGCAGTGTGGAGAGTGATGCTTGCAAGCCATGCACTTCCCAAAATCCAGCACACACACACTCCTCTTCCCACATGAGAACAGTGAATACTGGGACCCCTCTCACCCTGCCAGTTCCAAATTCTGGGAGCCTTTCCTTCCTGAAGGGCAAGACAAGAGGCAGGCATCTTGCACTTTACCCATATGTGTTTGTGATCCATACAACACAAGCACGCGCATGCTGTGCTGACAGACACGTGCACCAAGGAGTGGCAAGAAGTACGCGCTGTTTTCTGTTGTGGTTTATGACACCATGGGCTGCATGTTGCATAAAGCTGGGCAGTAAAATGGCTTTGTTACTTGAATTCCCCAATATACAATACAGATTGTTATGACAAAGGCAGAACTAAAGGGCACAAACATTGTAAAATGGATCTTCCACAAAGCAGTAAAAAGCCTTGACTCCATGATACATTAAACCCATGCACACGCACCATGTTGCCAGAATGCAGCATCTGGTACAATTTTAGCTCCAAGCCACAGAGCAGGACACAAGATAACCCTGAACCTGTGGGCCTGGTGATCTGCTCCCATTTGCTGGTGGAGACCTTCCAGATGTTGACAATGTTCAGAGCAGCTCTGCACATCTGCCTGCCCCACTCACACAGCTGTTGTCAACTGCATAAGGCAGACATAGCTCAGCAGCCACCAGTCTTTCCATGAGAAGTCACCATCTCCCCTTCAGCCATCCCAGACGTGCTGCCATTGTGTGGCTCAAGATGCAGTTGCACAGATCTTCTGTTGCAGCTGCTGTGCAGAGCCACGCACCCCATAACCCCCAGCGGTGCCCAGATGTTTGTGCGCTCTGGGGACAGCAGTCACCGTCCACCTCCAGCACTTGCAGCAGCACAGCAGGGTCAGTACAGCCATACGCCATCCTGACCCAGCCCCACACCGCTTGGGCACGCTCTTATTGTGCATCACTTGCATTGTGGCAGCCCACAACAGCACAGCAAGCCTCATCTCAGCTGTACCAAAGTCTTCCATATCAATTCTGATTGAAAGCACAGAGGTCACATTCATTTATCGTTAGCAAATAACGAGATTTCACTCCCTGACATTGATCCTCCCCATAAAAAGGCTGGAAGTACAAAGCTGCTCCTAAGGCCTCAGAGATACCACTCAGACTGTCCTGCTTCTGCTCCGATTTCCCACTGGCTTGAAACACCAAGCCCACAGAGAATGAAAGGACCCCTCCCTTTCTCTGCAGCGTGACTTGCTCTAGGTCTCTGTGCAAAACAGACAACAAGGAGAAGATCCGTGAACTATCCCACCATTAGCTTTGTTTGCAAGAAGAGGGAACCAGCCAGATCGAGAGAGTTTGCAGATTAAATCATGCTGTCATGGAAATAGACTTCCAAAATGCCCAGGAGACGGTGTGATTACCCTGCAGGTCATAAGCAAAAGTCACTAAAGCAGGCAGTTTGCTGGAAAGGCTGAAAGGAACCATTTCTCTCAGGGACGAAAGAAGGGTGGGACGTGTTTGGTTTTTATGACCGTGTGGTTAAAACATCAAATGATGTCAACTTTTTCCAAGCGGCTTAAGCACATAAGTACAAGGCTTTCCAAGCTAGTGCATTGCAACCTGTATAACACATACCGCGGGGGTATTGTGATCCTCCATGGAGAGGGGCTATATATTAGCATCCTGACAATGATATGGGGCCATTGCCAAGAAAGTGTTCGGTCCATGCTGTTGCGCCTGTGGAATGGAGACAGCTTCACTCCCAGGAAGGGCTCAGACAAGCACTCCACAATTTTACAGCTCTGTAAAATGAATGCAGCCCAGTCGCATCTATTCTGAGGATGGCGTGAGGCAGACTGACTATATCCCGCTTTCGTTTAAGCCACTGGAGGTCAGTGGGAGCAGGAGCAGGTCCATGCCCCAGACACATGTAACCAATAGGTCACTGGATCGCATCACACACAGCACCACAGCGCTGACGCGATCGAGTTAGCGCACTGCAAATGATTTAAGTTTGCAAATCAGCAAAGAACAAAATTGTCCGTGATGCCCATTCCCATCCCTAGAGTATAAACAGGGGGTCAAGGAAGGCAGGAGCACTGTATGTTTCCAGAACAATTATCAGGTGAGGGGATTAAAAGGCCAGGTTGATAGCACTCTGGGCTCTTAGCCCGATACATCATGAAAAGACAATGCCATGCCTCACGTTTTCCTGAATGTCCATATCAGGAGATACAGCTGCCACCGAAAAAGCAACTGGCAGGGATCACTGGGATGTCACATGAAGGGAAGCAGCAGTATCCTGTGTGCGTCACCCTCTGGCATACACCTAAATGCTCCCCCCAGTGCAAGCTGCACTGCCTCTGCACGGAAAACTTGCTGAGGTGACTCCTACTTATAAAAGATGACATATCAGACCCTGCGAATGATGGCCCCTTTGGGATCTTTCTTGCCCCAGCTAGCCAAGGCAACACAAAACCCAAAATGTTCCCCCCGTGCTCGCAGAAACAACACAAATGTGGGGCATTCTGGCACTGTCCACAGGATTTACCTCCCAGCCCGTGGGGAGTTATCCAAATTCTCCAGATTTTCTATTCTGTGGTTAGCAGACCCGAGGCATTTTGTTGAGGAGGGTGGTCAGGTCTTTGAAAGCTGAAAGCAGAAGATACAGAAACAACAGCTAAGACCCAAAGGGTATAAAAAGAGAGGAAATATCTCCATACACTAAGCTGAACTTCTTGGTCTGCTGGCTGGGCCATGACCAAGGATCCTGATCTTAAAAAATCCCCAATTTTCAGTTTAAAAAAAAAAAAAGGAATAACCCCAAATCCACATTTTTCCATCATTAAAACTAAACACCACTATATATAATTATTAGTGCTGTTTAATTTAAATCATGGAAAATGCGAATTTGGGGTTACTTTCTTTAACTGAAAATTGGGGATTTTATTACATCACAGAAAACCAAGATCCCTAGTCATGACTACCGGAAGCTTGTAAAATCCTACAGTGCTGTCAAGGGCCCCAGAAACTCTCAATTTTCACTTTTAATTCAGGGCTGGATCGTGCTTAAACTCAGGCATGGGATCACTTTTCCTCCCACGAAGAAAGATGCTCATGGGAGCCTGATACTATTTGCTAGCTGAAATATTTGCATATGCAAAACAGACTATGCATAAGACAAATGCACACCCCCATGGCTACCCATTCACCTCTTGCTCCTTATCGACAGAGCTGCACAACCAGATTGGTACCTGCCCACTTTAAAAGAGTTTGAAGCAAAGGAAGAATACGCATGGCAAAGAATGAGACTTAAAAACAAGGGAATGGAAGCTTATCCTGTTCATACTTGGAAGGGATTTAAACGTGTGTGTGTGGTTATTGATCTTCAAGCCTTAGAGCATGTTTTTAACCAAAGCGTTCCTTTACATTGGCATCTCTTGTAGCACCAGAGATTCATCATCCCGTTCTGAAGAGATGGCCTCCAGGCACCAGGCTACACTTAACCAGACTATTTTATGAATTTTCACTTCATATTTTATTAGCGGAAAAAAATGTGAATCAAAGAACCCTGGAGCTAGCCGGTGTCAAATAAATATTTTATTAGAGGAGGTTTTGAAGTGTGACAAATCACATTCCACTCTGTCTTCCGCCTGAAACAGAGCCGCATGAAAAGCTGGAGGCTGCGGGAAATCCAATTCAGCTGGATCGAATGGCTGAGATGAGCAGCAGAAGCAGGAGAGGAATGACAGTCCTGAGACTGGGGACTTGGGGGACATGCATCAAAACCCTTGGGACAGAGCTACACAAGGGTGGCTGCAGCTCATGTCTAAGTGGAGACATCCAGGACAGAGGGGCTCCTGCCTGGGGCTCTCCCTCAGCAGCGCTTTGCACCCCCATGGAGCAAGTGGCAGGATTGGGACCCAGGAGCTGTGCCCAACCTGCCCTCACGTGTGCGTGTCTGGATCTTAGGCATCAAGAGGTTCACTCACCGATTTATAACAAAAAGCATGAAAATAATATTATAATATGGGGGGGGGTGATACAGGTATAAATACAATGACAAAAAGCATTTATGTGCTAGCAGCCACATTTTAATATTAATTCAAAATCAATTATAATACTAATACTACAACGTGTAACCACTACAACATGGTTCCCATCTTCAAAAAAGGGATGAAGGAGGACCCGGGAAACTATAGGCCAATTACTCTTACCTCGATCCTTGGCAAGCTGTTCGAGAAAATTATTCTGGCACACATCCAGGAGGGGCCAGCAGGGGACTGCATGCTCAGGGGCAACCAGCACGGGTTCATCAGTGGCAGGTCCTGTCAGACCAACCTGGTGGCTTTTTATGATCAGATCACCAGATCATTAGACACAGGGGTAGCAGTGGACATCGTCTTCCTGGACTTCCGGAAGGCTTTTGACACTCTCTCTCACCCTGTTCTCGTTAAGAAACTGGGAGGCTGTGGGGTAGACACCCACACAGTCAAATGGGT
>NW_017729029.1:14700830-14707545 GCF_001723915.1 Gavialis gangeticus | reverse complement strand
GGACCTGAACCTGTTCAGCCTCCACAAGAGAAAGCTGAGGGGGGAACTTGTGGCCTGTTATAAACTAGTCGGGGGGACCAGCAGGCATTGGCGGAGTCACTGTTCCCCCGAGCACCGCCAGGAGTGACCAGGAATAACGGTCACAAGCTGGCAGAGGGTAGATTTAGGCTACACATCAGGAGGCGCGACTTCACGGTCAGGGCGGCTAGGATCTGGAACCAGCTTCCAAGATAAGTGCTGCAGGCTCCTACCCTGGGGGTTTTTAAGAGGAGGTTAGATGAACACCTTGCTGGGGTCATTTGACCCCAGTACTCTTTCGTGCCATGGCAGGGGGTTGGACTAGATGATCTTCTCAGGTCCCTTCCTACCCTAGAAACTATGAAACTAAGAAATCTCTAAATAATTAAGACAGTGGATGGGCATTCACACTCTTGTGACCCAGAATTCAACCATTACCAACAAGGGCCCCGATTCTGTGACAAGGCTAAAGCACCTGATTTTAAGGACATGACTCCTCACCTACTATCCAGTAAGCAGTGCTTTGCCTGGCCCCCTTTACCATACCAGGAGGAGAGAAATTAAGTCAGCTGGTCAAAGGCTCACAGGAGATGAGCTGCACAGTCAAAAATTGAACCCAGGCCTCCTGACTTGTAGGCTACTTCTCTTGTAGGCCTGCAAGCCACCTCAGAAAAATGCATAGCATAAGCAACACCATTATGTGCCTTGACATAACGAACGCCACTAATTAAACACAAAAGCCACTGGGTC
The DNA here is from genome assembly GCF_001723915.1 of Gavialis gangeticus. Lineage (NCBI taxonomy): Eukaryota > Metazoa > Chordata > Crocodylia > Gavialidae > Gavialis > Gavialis gangeticus. The sequence goes on along the minus strand of NW_017729029.1, from coordinate 14,706,777 downwards.
ACAGCTTAGGGTGACCTTTTTATAGCTTGTGGCACCAAGAGTTAAAAGAGGACGTGGTTTAGCAGTCCAAGAGAGCGACCTAACAGGAAAATGACCACTAGGAAAGATGATTGGTGGATATTTATGACACAACCGTATCTGGGACATACAGATGAGAACTATAAAAGAAGTATATAAAACCAAGGAAAATAAAACTTTAAATTAGGGGGAGAGCAACACACAGGAGAAGCCGCAACAAGTACCGGACCCCGGTGCAGTGATGGACGCCTGGCCAGCTCAACTCACTTTGGCCGCTGGACGGCTTGCATGGGAATATCTTTGTTGACCGTTATGGCTTGCTAGGAAGTTAAGTGCTGTATTTAAAGCCTTGCTTAAATATTGGTTATGTGTTCAATAAATTAAGATTTGAGACCGGAATAATCTCACAGATTGATTCATTTCCATTCACCCCATCCCTTAACTAAATTTAGTACAACACTCCTACCCGCTAGGCCTCACCGCCCCTCGCTAAATCAAAGCTAACAGTACCGGCACGATTACGGCAAGACTCAAAGGCCTTGCCATTAGGCTGGCAGTCAAGATGACAACCCTTTTAACACTGTTTATAGTCCACACTAGCAGCCCTGTTCTGCCCCATACACCGGGAAGCCAAAGACAAGCTAACTGAGTGTATTTGACTGAGATCACTAAGAGACAACGGCTGTTTGTAGACACGCTCACCATTTTCTAAACACCGTTAACTAATTCACGCCATTCCATTTGAATCACATTTCATTTTTAATTATGGGCTAACAGAAGGTCATTGACCACTGGGGAGGTTTTCTTGCATTTCTGTACTTCTGCAATAGAGACGGCAAGGGGTGTCTGGTTCTACACCCGGTGGTGGCCATGAACAACAGTAAGCCCTACATACCTGCCACATATACACATTAATTAATAGTTTAAAGTGCCTAGTTTGGACTGCCATAGTCTGCATTAACTTTAATCCTCTTTCAATGAAGATCAGTTCATTCAGACTAGATGCAATTTTAATTTGGACTACAGACATCCACATGTATATAGTGACGGCTGCAGTCTGGATTAAACCTAGAAAAACATAACATCTATACATGGCCAAAGATGCTAGTATATGAGACATCCACTGAGAAAAGGCTCCAGTGATACTATGCTGCAGCTGCTCTAGCGTGCAGGCGACTTGAAACGCTGCCCAACTAGCTGTTCTTAGTAACTTCCTTGCAATTGCATTTTTGTTAATATACCAAATGTCAAACAAATTGAGATGACAGATTCTGCTTAGACAATATGATTCATTATAGTTTGGCAGAAAATTAAACTGCGGGTGCTTTCCAAAGGTTGTGTTTCACAAACAAAAAAGAAATAGCCATAGGAAAATTACAGAGCATTTGGCACTAAAGAAATTATGAAAGTCATTTCCTGCACTAGAAATCTCTTGGTGCTAAGGGAGCTGTAATAACAGGCTCTGAAAATAGCACCAGTGCAGTCCTCCTTAAAGGACTTTAATGATGCTACAGGACCTGGTGCACGACCTTTGTCTGAATGAGATGTCTGCCTCAGTTTCCATACCATGTGTTATTTTGTGTTAGTTTAAGTTAATCAACCAGCTGCTATTAAACCCCAATAGGAGTGGTATGAATTGCCTGAACAGATCTAGTTTAAACATCTGGCTTAGGTTAAACCAGTGCCCCTTCTCTGTCCAGACTAGGTTCAAGAGACTACAGACCGCACTAGGGAGTCAGGAAACACCTCTCCTCTCTGCTAAAAGAAATCTCTCTTGTGAAAAATAGGGCATTGTAATTTTCCTAAAACCACCCCAAACAAGGGCTGGGCATGTCTGATGAGAAGAAAGAACAGAAGCGACTGTGGGAATAAATGTTTGGCAGCTGAGACCTGGGGCCCGAGGAAGAATGCAAGAGCTACATGGAGCCCGATCGATTTTTGACAAACCAGCAAGGCAGTCCAGCAAAGAAACAGGTAACACAGGCCACAGGCCTGGCCGCATGCCTAAATGTGAGCAGCACAAAGGGAGCCCAGTATATAAACCCCAGCGAGGGGCAATGGGCCAGACAAGCTGGTGGCAGTAACCAGCAAGTTATGTCAAAGTGCAGCCTGTGCTTTCCCCTAGCCCCTGCCACTATCACACTGCCTGTGGCTGGAGCGCAGTCAGCCGACAGACAGCCCGCCGGCACGGAGGCACAGGTCCCTGAGCAAGTCTCTTCTCCCCTGCACCCCACTGCTGGGGCTGGGATTCATCTCTGAGCCCTGGGGAATGTCCTCATGGCTTCCCCAAGGAACGAGGAAGCTTGTCCCCTTCTCTTTCTGCCCAGGAGCCTACCCAGGAGCAGGTCCTTTGAGCACAGCCTGGGAAGGACTTGTCAGAGTGAGAAGCAGGGTCTGCAAGGACAGTAGGTGCTGCATCCGGCCACCTGTAGGGTGGGGAAGGGAGCTTGGCAGGAGTGTGCAGCCCGCAGTGACTGACCTGGCGTTAGCCACAATGGGAAGCTCTTCGTGTCAAGGACAGGTCTGCAACCCATGCCCAGCCTGCGCTAGAATACAGCCCCTCTGCCAGGTACATGGCAGCAACAAGAGCCAGGTGCGATCCAACAAAATGGGTTTGAGCCCGGGCCACATCCAGGGCCCGCAGTGTCCTGGGATCACAGAATCACAAACATCCCCTGCAGAGGGCAAGGGGGAAAACCTGAACAAGAAACACTATAGCTGTCTCCTAAGTATTTCCTCTGACTCACCATTACCCATTTTGTTTGGTCACCAGCATGGCCAACCCAGGTACTAGCCATCCTGTTTGCACAGCTCCAGAGCTCTTAGTCGCATAGTGATCTCCGCACGCCCAACGGCTCGCTCACCGGGACACACTGCTCCAGGGTGGTCTCAAAGGCTGTTCTCCTCCAGGCCAGGAGCACCTGCAACACCCAAGTCCTGCTCCAACATGTAACTACCATATTTAATCACATGTACCATATTTAATCACATGCCATATACAACTTCCACCCAAATCAGCTCCCCAAAATTGGAGTGCAGCCCTTAAGTGGGGAAGCTGATTTTCTGCCTGCTTTGATCCCTTGTAGCCTTTCTATTCAGGCCCCTGAAGCAGTCAAAGGACTCAACGGCTCATTGTTCTCCACTCCGTACATATTAACAACCGTGTCCCCTTACAGTCTTCATGTTCCACCAATCAAGCTAACCTCTTTTCCAGCAATTTTACTGTCTACTAGCTACTCTTGGTCCTGCTTCTCCTATTTTACAGCACTACAGATTGGTTTTAGCTCTTTTCAAATTTGTAGTCACCCATGGAGACCAATCTTCAGCTACAGCTAGGGTTATAGCTTTCAGTTTAGCAGGAAAGATGGTAAGTGAGGCTCTATCTATGCAGCCATAACTCTGGACAAATCTTTTTTTCTTCAGCCTCCCTTCCCAAAAAACAAAGTGCATGTCTTATTTGAGGGTAGCCAATGTGCAAGACAATACGGTACTCTCTCTACAGACCCAGCAAGCTGAGCTCTATCCGCAGTCTACCTGCACACCTTGCATGACTGCTTCCAGCCTCTCTTCTGCATTTGTTGCTCAAACCCAGGCCAATACATTCTGAACAAACAGTGCTTTTAAACTGCTCAAATATACACAAATAATCGACTCACCAATGTTTGTGCTTTCATATGACTTTAATTCACAAACACAAATGCTTTCCTCCTGAAAAAGTCAATGTTTTCCATTCGTTACTTGGAAAAACAGAAAGATAAGCAACTTTGCATTTGATATTCCTCTTCCCTGTTCTCTCTCACCCACATTTGAGTTGGCGTTGTAACAAAAAAGAACATATTTAGCCATTTACTATAAAATATTGCATTAAAACATCGCCAACACAGAACAGAACAAAAAGGACAGGCAGTGGAGTGAAATACACCTGGCTGCAGGTACATTGGCAGCAGAAGAGAGAACAGCTAGGCAGATATGAGGTGTCTGGGTATAGACAGATGTGTGATCCTGAACTAGACTAGCAGGGATGCTATAAAGGAGGTGCCCATGTAACACTGCTGCAACAGGCACATTTGGAATAACAGGGGACACTATAGCCCAGGACTGAGGTGCCAAGGTAGGACCCATGGCTCAGACAACAGGGGGGACTGTAGGGAGGGCCTGGAAATACTGTTTGATGGCAAGCAGTTTGCACAGGAAAGGGAGGAGTGCCCTGACACGTGCTAGGAGAGCGACGTTAAGAGCCTAGGACTGGAATAGCAATAATTCAACAGCAGTCCAACACCCACAGCAAAGAGCTGACAAGGCAGTCCGGCAGTCCTCAGTGAGGGTGAAATTCCCCCACAACTACTGCTGTCTGAGCCCAGGCACCCTTCACAGACCAGGGCAATCCAGCAGTCAGAGTATATTGCTATTTATATACAACACTGACATTTTAGCCCAAATACTGTGCTGTCTTCTCACTTTAGTACACCGCATGGTGGTAGCAAAGAAGAAAGAGCCTCATGGCTGCCATTAATAAAACCAACATGATGCATAAAGCTGACAACTTGAATCAATACTTTTTTGTATTTTGTAGGCTGCATTCCTGAGTGCTGATGCCAACAGGAAAGGAGAAATGTTCACATATAACCTTAAAAGTGGATAGGACCACAGTATTCTGCAAAACATGCGGACTTGGGCAATCACAGCCATATATGGATCTTCTGATACAGCAGCATCTCCCTCCTTGGCTTCTCCTGCAACAGGAAGGCTGGTGGAATTTCTTCTAAAAGGCCCGTTAAAAAGCACAAACTCCCCCTGTATAAACACCCGTCTAAATATTTGGCGTGCATTGAAAGCCATGCTTTCAAATGGGCCGGAGCCAGAGAGGTCTCTGCACAGACCTGGATGGGAACAGCAGAGGTGCACTGCACAGGTTTCCTAGAACACCTGGTTGAAGGGCTCCCCTCCATCAGGCATCTTCCCAGCATCATGGAGCAGAGGCCTCTGCTCCATTCCTGGACCCCTGCTGATTTCTGAGCATGGGACTTGGCCTTCAGTCAAACCAATCCCCCAAGCTCCTCATTAGCAGACTCTGGGATATTTGTAACTAGGTCTGGGAAGAGCCAGGGCACGGCCCTGCCACAGTGCTGGCTGGCAGTGTTGGAGCCACAGGAGGCCTTCGCTCTGCTTGCTGTAGCTGCCAGACCTCACTTGGGAACTCACCCCTCACCAAAGCAGCCTCTCATTTACCATCAGGTCCCTCTGAGGCAGACAGGAATCCCCAGACCCTGGAACAATCACTGCAGCGCAGCATTGCGTTGCCCTGTGCCGCAGTCCCAGCCCAAATTCGGACACCGCAGCGGAGAAGGTAGAGAGGCCAATGCACGTGGCCTGGGCATCAGAACAGTCCTACTGCTGCCACAGACTCGGACAAGTCACCTAGGGCTCGTCTCCCTGAGGGGACCTCGCCAGAGCAGCTTCGTGGCAACGTTTCCAGGCTCAGCGCATGTCAACAGCAATAGGTGGGCAGAACACATTGAAAAGCACCCCTTCTCCAGAGTGCCAGAGCCATGTCCTCAAGCCCTGTGCCTCAGTTTACCCATCTGTTTGTACCTACCTGATCAGCCCAGAGGCTAAATTACCACCTTTGGAAAGGGCTTGCGAAAGCTGCCGAGACAAGGTCCTGTATCAGCCTCATCTGCTGCAGAGTGACCGCCAGGCCACTCAGCAGGGAAATGAGGAGATCAGGTGTAGGGTCCAATGTGCCAGCTCAGCCTTTGGAAGACTGGATCATCGTGTGTTCAACAATTGTGACATCAAGACTTGAACAAAACTCCTCCTATATAAGGCTGTGGTAATCCCAGCTTTTCCCTATAGCTGGGAAGCTTGGGTGACCTACAGGAACCACCTGAAAAGCCTGGAACACCATCACCAGTGCTACCTCTGAAGG
>NW_017729029.1:14667430-14695830 GCF_001723915.1 Gavialis gangeticus | reverse complement strand
AATGAGGAGTTTGTGGCTCTACCCAAACACGGGGCTGTTTTTATCCATTGTTGCTATATCAGCATTGGATACACAAAGGAGACGCAAATATTCACCATGTCTCTGCGGTCTCTCACTAGCCTGACAGATTTTATTGCAGCTCTCGGGGAGAACTCATTCTCTTCATTTTTCTCCCATTGTCTCATATTCCAATTATTTTCTAGCCACAGACTCACGAAGCTACAAATGCTATGTTTTACAAACTGAGCCAGAGTGAAGTAGTAACCAGGGGGTGGGGAGTGGCTCCACACCCAGCTGTGCATCTGGTGGGCAGGGGGAGAGTGGCAAGATGCTCTCATGACATCGGCAGGCACAGCCCTGGGCCCAGCAGCATATCTAGGTTGGGAGCAAATAGGACTCCGGGAAGCTTGCAACACAGGGCTGCAGCCACCAGACTCTCTCCATCTCTGCTGCTGCTGCCAATGCAACGGCTACAGCAGCGGCAGGTAAGACTCCCCCCACAACGCTAGTTGGCATACACCCACACTCTGGGCACTGAACAAGCTTGCTATCCGTAAGCACCTGAAAAGACCACACCTGTCCCCAGCTGCAGCATCAGACACACGGCATCAGGGTGATTCCTCCACCACATTCCTGCCCTCCGACAAACACTGCTCGCATGCTGTGCTACCCAGCAGAGAGAGAGAGAGGAAAAGCCCCTTTCAACGCTGCCAACAGCCCCTCCAACCACAAAATACCCAGAGAGCAGCATCCTGTGACACAAATCCTACAATCCTTTTCCCTCGCATGCAGTGTGACTCATGGACTACGGCAGGTTGATTTTTCTGCCATGTTATAGGATCCGAGATGGCTACCTTTGGGCTCGTCCGCAGCACAGAGCTGCTGCCTATTGCTAAGCCAGGAGAGCCCCTTAGCACATGCTGGCTGACGAGTGTTTTCTTCTAGCAGAGTTTTTATATATCACCTCCCCACAAACCACATTAGCTTACCTGGCAGAAGCTTCTTCTGTCTGTGTATCTGTGTCTGGACTAGGGCACGATCTTTTCACATGTAAGCCAGCATTGCTAGGACTTCAAGACTTTAGAGTGCAGACCAGCCTTTTGATGATTAAGACTGAGTGTTTAAACACACCCTTACCATGTGCAAGCCTACCCTTCTCACTCAGGCAGTTTGCTTAGGGTGCCCCAGGTGACACTGCTAATTACTAGATTAATGACCAGTGCTACCAGGTCTCTGAGATGTCATCCAGAGCACTCTTACAGAGGAGAAAGGAGGTTCAAAGGAAGGAAGGAGCTTAATGCCACAGAGCAATTTCCTAATTGTTTGGTTGTTTCAAGATTGCACCCTGGAAAAGGGTCAGAGTGAGGCAGCTCAGTGAAGGGGATCTGCAGGAAAACTTGGAGAAAAATGGGGGTAAAAACCTTGAAGAAAAATGCAGGGGGAGGGGGTCCCTGGAGAAAAATGGTACTTGCACAAACTTCTGGTTCAGTGCGAGTTTTTCAACATCCATGATTTGGTTAGCTGCGCCAGAGGGAGCACAATTTGCCTCCCACCAAGTGTTAATGAACATCCCACCAAGGCAACTGAAATCAGTTATACACTTAACTTGTCACTGCCCTTCAGGTTTCTAAAAATATCTGTTGGCTAAAAGAAAAAGCACTGATTAATGAAGCAGCAGAACGGGTGAGGAAGTCCAAATAGGAATGACGTGGTGCTGATCCAAGTTCAGTCAGACCCTCAGAGACAGGTAGATAGAGGCAACACGATCAGAAATAACCAGAGCCAGGCTGCAATGCTGCACCTGCCTCCTTTCCCCGGTGTAATCAATGCAATGCCAGACCCCTAAAAAGCAGGGAGTGGGCATGGAAACGCATGTCAGATTTTGATGGATGGGTTTCCCAGTTGAAAGGTAAAAACAATCAGAAAGGCATGGCCAGGAGAAACAGCTGACTGAAATAAGGCTAACGTCTGTCTGCACAGGGAATACAGCATAGCCAAAGCTGCTCCCGTAATGACTGCACTATGGAGGGGACAGAGTTTGCTGGGAAATGGCTTCAGCCCAGGGCAGCACCACTGTTGCCTCCCTGATTTCAGAGGGCAGCTCTCTTGCTTCACCACTTGCCTCCCAGCAGAGCAGGGCACACAAAGTGAAATGTCCCAGGCAGAAAAGGAGTGGGAGCTCACAACGCCGGGCCTCTTTTGTAAGAGCACCATCTAGAGCAAGCAGCAGGGATAGTAGTAGCATGGGCTGGGCACGCAGTGCAGGCTCTTTACGCAGCATAATGATCTTTGGCCCATTCACAGACCTTCAGCTGGTACAGGGTTTAGGTTCTGGCAGGCCCCACAGGAAGTGCATTTAGACAGTAGCAGAGAACACTGTGCAAGGCTGGCAATGTCCCAATTGTGCCCCATATTTCAGGGCAGCAGGGAAGCAAGAACTGCACTGTAAGAACCATTAGTGTGTGTTCAAGGATTAAAATGCAGTACTAAGTGGCCTGAGGAACCTTGAGACTGTCTGTGCACATGCAACTTGACACACATTTAATTACACCAGTTTAGTTAAACTGATGACCTACTGAGGTCCCTTCCAACCACAACATCTATGAATCTGTGATGCAAACTGCTCCAATTCTGGGAGGAATGAAGTAGCAGTTTAACTTAACTCTGTTCCTAACCAGCTGCCACTCAAGTGAAAGCAGCCCGATTCAAAATGAAGTATGTTGGTGCAGAAGGCTGTGCGGACACGCTTCCCTAAAGCGGTTTAAAACTACATCTGAAGATACACTCATGCAACTCAGCCTGTAGAGGAAAGCAGATGCCAAGGTGTGTTTTGGCAGTGAGAGGGAAAAAACCTATCAACATGCAGGAATTTATTCCCTCCTGGTCCTGCAGTTCTCCTCCCCCCCCAAATGAAATCTGCAATGAATAAGAATTTGCCTGTTATAAGGTAGGCCTGATTTGTGGAGCCAGCCCACGGCAGCTAGTACAGAATGCTACCACAGTCGTTCCCTATGTGGACATCCTTGTGCCGGACTTCAAGTGCCTTTGGGTAGCTCAGGTTCATCTGCTTTCAAGGTGAACCAGGCTAAAGTGTACATAAACAACCTCTGCCTGAGACAGAGGCACCCACAGGGACAGAACGGCTACTGTGCATTAAGGTCACACCTTACCTTATCTCCCAGAAACTTCTCCATGTTGGTAAGTCCTTGCACATTTGCAGGGTTACTTTGTGTTACTGCATCATCCAAGCAGGACAGATAGGCTGGAGGAACTGAGGGCAAGCAAGACCTCAAAATATCCAATAAATCTGATTCAGAACAGAAGACTTTTTTTTTTTTTTTTATTTCATGACTTTCTCCAGAGCCCACAGAGTAGGGGAACAGCACTGTATGAACATGTGTTCTGCATAAAGATGCAGCTGGTAAAATCCAACGTTAGCCCTATGAGGCTTGGACAAGTTTTTTTTAAACCAAGTTTATATTACATTGTTAACATGAACTTTTGTGGAGTTGGAACATCTGGGGAAGGGACAGATGGTGTTGGGCTCTTTTGAGGAACTGCGAGAAGAAACTACTACTAAAGTGCTCGGTCTACTGTGAAGCTGATTCCGTGTTTGCGCTGGCTTTTATACACAAATAGCTGTTGTGAATACAAGTTCAGTACAGTCCAGCTGTTTCGGGTGCATGTCGGGGTGTTACTGCACAGACCATTCAAGCATTCACGGTGCAGCAACTTACCTCCTCTTACCCACCACCATAGGAATTCTTCTTAGAGCAAGGACAAGAAAAGAAATAATACACCGATCTCTCCAGCAAGAGGAGGGGATCTGAAGAAAACGGCACTTGCTTCTCCTGAGAAACTCATAACAATCCTGGTTTTCATTACAGAGGCACAAATTAATTACGTTAACCCATCATTACCCCATCAGTAACGATGTTACTTTTTATCAAAGGGCCGTGACAAAATTTATTGGATCCACATGGAAATGTTTTTGTTATTATTCCACTCTATAATCATTATAGCCCGCACAGCTTGCCTGTGCCCATTACACAGCATCTTAAGCAACCAACCAACCCCTCATTGATACTGGTAAATGCTGTGTGCAACACCAGGATGCTGTGTTAGCTGTCAAGTACCCTCCTCCCTCCCCCATGTCTTGCTCTTTGAATAACAGCTCTCTTTCAACCACGTTTCAGCTTCTAAATAACTTGAACAATTTTATGTGGAGTAAATTATACAATTTGTGTTTGCATTTCTTATGATTTGTGCAAATCAGGTACAGCAGCTGTGTGTGACAGTCACTGTTCAACTGAATACGTTTCTTTAATAAAACAACACTGCCTTGAGGATTTTTGGGTCAATTTTTCATGTGGATTTCAGTGGCGCAGACATCTGGAGCAAAGCTGACTCTTGGCAAGCAGTTCTTGTCTGTGGTTTGAGACTGCACTAGCTTGTCTGTAGTCAGTTTTGCATGTGGGTGAATGCAGCACCTCAGACAAAAATCAGCAAGGTCCAGAAAATGTAAAACAGAGGCCTCCTTGCTGCGTGCAGATCACAAGGTGCAAACAGGTCAGACAGGACGAACGTGACACTGCCATTGCCTCCTGGCTGTCTGACCACCGTACAAATCTCCCACTTGCAAAAGGAAATGTGGGCTGACTAGGCTAGATGGTTTTAGGCACAAACAACCAAAACACACTCATGATCTGCTATCTGGATGGGTTAGACAGACTTTTACAGACAAGTGTACTCAGACAAAAGAGAACAGCTCCATTGCTTCTTCTACACAAAAGAACGACTGCTTTAGTGTCTCTACGTGAAGAGAGAGTGTGTAACACCAGGTCAGAGGGGTCAATCATAAACATCTGCAACAGAAAATACTTTATACAACATACTTAGAGGGAACCAATGAAGTGCTTTTTCTAAGAGACTGGCATGAAGGGAAAAACCATGGCCTTACAGTTAAAATGAAAGTTCAAGAGTCTGAACTCCTAGATTTAAACCTAAGCCTGCCACTGCTTTGCATCATCCCTGGTGCCTTTGCTTTCCAGTCCGTAAGTACTGAGAGCTGTAACAGCTGCTTACCACATCACCAGTACCATCGCATTATGTCCTCATGCTCCCTGCATCTGCCCATTGTATTCCTTCATCACCACCTCTTTTATATGAAGATTGCTGAGTCTCCAGGGAAGAGATGGTCCTTTTGCTCTGGCTTTGTACAGCTCCTGTGACAACAGGGTTCAGGGCTGTGACTGAGGCTCCTAAATAATGCTACTATACTATTACTAAGAACCAAGTACCCACCATCTCCAAACCTGCTGAACTTCCAAAATCCAAAATGACAAGGGTGCTGCTCTGGTCGAGTTCAGGGTGTTAATGCCTTTTAACAGTTCAATCTACTGTTTCAAGCAAACAGTGTGGAGTGTGGGAAGCCACACTCTGTACAGTCATTGACTTGACTCAGCAGTGCCTGCTTTTTTTTTTTTTTTTTTTTTTTTTTTTTTTTTTTTTTTTTTTTATCACAGCGCTGCAACAAAATTTTTTAAGAAAGCAAATATGCTGTACCTTAAATTTCTTACAGATTTATTTCCTTGTGAATTAAAGAAACAGTACAGACTTATTCAAGGAAAAAAAAAAACATTTATAGGCCCATAATCCTTCTTTCACAGTACAATGTAACAGTAAAAGATTTAGTCAGTGTAAACAAAAGGTGCAAAAATGATCACCAGCTATCACGAATCAGCTGCACAAACACCACAACTATTGAGGTTAATGCCATTACCGGACAATTCAACAATACTAGTATAAACCATAACTTGACCTACAGTGCTTTTTCATGTGCAAAAACCCCATACAAATTCAATTTACAGACAAGAGGACTCCAAAGAGGTGACTTCTCCACCTCTTTATTTGACTGCAGAATTATGCGTGAGGCTGTCTTACGTACTTGGCAAAGGGTCTCAGGGCCAGACTTTGAGAAGGGCTGAGCACTCAGAGTTTCACCTGAAGATGCTCAACGTCTCAAGATCCAGCTCCATGCATTCTTGACGGCAACCAAAGAAAGAAAACCAACAGTTTCCTACCAATTTGGGTTGTTCCTGTTGAATCCCTTCTAGATTTCAGGATTAGGTTTATTCACCCACTGGTCCAGCTTTCATTTAAAAAAAAAATCCCCTCATATAATGTTTCTCACACAGTGTAATGCCTGGAGCCTCCAAACTGTTAATATCTCTTTATGTATTTTGAGACCTCATGATGCTGATCAAAACTGTTAAGGAATAAGGTAACATGTTGGCAAATACCAACAGTAGATAAAGCATTAAGGTTGGAGAGAGAAATAAAGGAGCACTTGCATACCAGTCAATTAGAAAAGTTAATTGTGGCATAGGGGCAGTGCCCAATGCTATCGAGTGAGAGATGAACTGATGATGGCTGGACTCGACGATCTGGAAGGTCCCTTCCAGCCCCTGACAATCTGTGAATGAAGGCATGGTTCTCAGTCTTAGTTTCTCACTGACATTAGGCTTTAAAGACATACGCCAACACTAGGGGCTCTGCTGACAGAGCTATACCAGTGCAGCTGCAGCAGCAGAGGCTCTGAAGTGTAGGCAAAGCCCTAGACAAGGCCAAGGAGAGTTTTGCCATTGATTTCCAGCAAGTGAATAGCTCAGCTCTAGCCCTCAGAGCCCTTTAGCGCCCTGCACTGAGTCTCAAAGAGGAACTCGAGCAGTGGGGTTGTGGATGGGATTTGGAGGCACAAGGATTCTCCGTGAAGAAGGTCAACAGACAAAGCTGGAGAACTAGACTGCTCTGACAGTGGGTTCTCCAGGGGAAGAGAGCAGGAGGCAAACAAATTCCTCTGATTATTTAGGAACAGAGAAATATCAGCCGGTGGGTGCACCTTCATCAAAAGCAGATCAGAACAGCAGCGCTGTTCTTCACAGCCTGTGATATCTTCATGGGTTTTGTAAATTGAATTCATAGCGAGATTAGACAGGAAAAAACAAGAGGTACTAATTTATCATACCTCTTTAAAAAGGCAAAATAAAACAAAAAGATGTAGAAGTAACGCCGTAAACCAAAACAACAACATTATCAACTTTTTTTTTTTCCTTTTTCTTTTTTAAACATGAAGTTAAGGTAGAGACGTCATATAAAATGCACACGTCATGGAATTCCTGCACAGCAGGAAACAAACAGGCTAGCACTAAACAAATGGCTACGTTAACAGCTAAAACTGCCATTTCCTGGGTGCAATGAAGATTCTGTTTTCCCTAACTATAAACAGCATGTACATTGGTACAGAGGAGTCCTATGGAGAAAAAATGATACATTTTGTTTGGAAAAGAACAAAGAAAAAAGCGTTTCCTTGGGGATATTTAAACCAGAAAACAAAAATTAGTTCCACTTCGGTACATTTAAGGCAATGTTACTTAGACCTGAGAAAACGAAAAAAGTTTAAATCTATTTCCTGAACTAGAAACATACACTCAGCCAAAGTTTAAATATTTCCCCGCGTCGCCTTCCGCTCTTGGTTAGTGTTACAGTAGTTGTGGGGAAACAGCCAAAAGTGGGGAAAAAACTGCTATGGCATCTCAAGTCCTGACCCTGAGAGGGGCAGAGTCCTCTCAAATACAAGTCAATGGGAGTCACGAACACTCGGTGCCTCCAAGGAGCAGGTCTTGTATCCTCTTAGGTGTGTTCCCATTCTGACAGACTGCAAACTAACTTTGCAACAGGCCTGGAGTGCATTTGTGACTGTGGAAGGGAAGCTGGATAATGTAAAAGGTAAATTAAATTATGCGCAATAAATTCTTTGCCACAACCTTTTCTTAAGGAAAATAAGACAAAGTTTGCGGCTTCTTAAATGTTCACTGCACCTTCAGCCATTTCCATTGCTGTAGAATTTCTAATACACTAATGTGAAATAGCAAATTTTTCTGTGCTCTTCCTTGAAAAAAATGTAAAAAACATGTCAGCTCACAAACATTTGTTATGAAACAGAAAGAGACATGAGTGATCAGGGAGATTATTGACACACTGCATGCTAAGAAGTTATCAAACAAAGTGCAATGATTTTAACTATACAGGAGGACGGACAACTCCCTTTCAGTACCACTTAATTTTCTAAGTACCTTTTAAGAAATCTGCAGGTAGGGTTTCAATCTACAAACCTTTATGCTTATGGGGATAGATCTGCCTCCAGGGTATAGCGTGGAACCGTGGGCCTTGTACACCTATTCAGCAATCTCAGTGACTAAGAAGTAAAGAGCTTCAATCGCACAAGACATGGTCAATGCCCAGAATTTAAAATTCAAATACGTTTAGAATTGGTTTACTATTTCTAGAAAAAGCTGCTTAAGTTACAACTGAAATGCAAACTCACCAACTACAAGCCTATGCAATGAGTCTGATGCAGTGCATATGCGAATGCCTCCCAAACGCTACTGCAAACACAAAACTTCTCTGGAAGAGTGAAACTGAACTCCAACCTGTGAGCGGGTTGCTGCGATGCACGGCTTTTCAATCTGAGATGAACTGCATGTGGCTTTTGCCAATGCCAATCATTACCTCTCTCAACAGTGGCGTGGACAGACTGGGTGAGTCACTTCAGAATAAAATGCTTCCTTTCCCCTTCCGGTGCAGCGTGCGGCTGGCTAGTAGACTATTAGGCCAGTTTTTGAGGAGACATTTTGCCAATAACATAATGTGATTATTTCAATATCATAGAGACTGTAACCATTACTGGGTGAAAAATAAGGAATTCCCATCTTTAGCTGACTTTTCCTTTCTACTCTGGGCAGGCAGAGCAACAGAAAGAAAACATTTCATTTGGCATTTTGGGTAGTGTTCAGCAGAAATCTGAATGCTAATAGGACTCAAGCCACTTTGCTTAACCCAGACCTAAAGTCCTCCTCAAAACCTATTCCACGCCACCTTAAAAGAAGTTCACTGGGCACAGAGCTTCTTATCCTAAAACAGTTCCACTCTACACAGTGCAGTCCCGATGGGTTTTAACTTAAGAAACTGCAGCTTGCTCTTGACAAGCTGTTTTGTAGAGAATATTTATATTCTTCTGACACCATATAAATAATATTTATACAGCTTAGACATTTTGAGACATGCATTAGCTTTTAGGTAGTACATATTTCTTCATAATCATATATGCAAATATTACTGTCAATTAAACCGAACAAAATAAATCTTACGCTGGGCCATGTCTTGCGCTATCGAGCACATTTGATGGAGGTTCAGAATCATCCATGGGAAGAACCAGGCGTGTTCCCCGTATTACAAGTTCATGATCCCCAAAAGCAAGTTCCCGATCCAGTGCTTCTTCAGAGCTGTTTCCAACAAACCTCCGTGAAGCGCCACTAGATGTTACAGAATCAGTGTTCACGGTAGAATCCCCGTATGTCAAACTGATGTCTCCGTCGTTCAAAATAAGATCAGAATCATCGTCCTTCAGCTGCTCTTGATTCTGAACAGCAAAGACAAAGAGTTTATTTCCTCATCAGTTACTCCCAGCTACCACCAGTAACAGGACTCTGTCACACTGATTGCAACTAAAAGGTGCCCTCACCAACAATGTGATTCCAAGACACTTGGATCGAAGATATTAGTAAATGAAGGAGCTCAACAAGGTATTCTTTCTAAGCTGTCTCCCTTCTTAGGAGCTCTTGCTATGAATAAAGACTACTGTAAGTGGCTACGGGCTGCAACAGTTCATGTTAACAAAGAACTGGCAGCACTAGAGACAGGACTCGTGGAAACGGGTGCATTATGGGTACTAGGCACTGCTGAAGACAAGACTATAACCAATCTAATTCTGACTAACAAATCTAGTCTTTCTAACTTGATCCATCCACCAGAGCAAATGCCACCATCACTACATGGTATGAATGATACAACTAACTCCCAGTCATAACTTCATGCCCAAGCACTGTCAACTGTGAAAGCAAAATGCACTTCATCATCTGCCAGACTAAGCTTCTGGTTTTCATAAACCTCCCAGCATCTGCTGCTTCATGGTGCAAGAATCCCAGTAACAATTTGTGTGTTGGCAACACTGAGTGGGGACAGTCTAACGATGGAACACTTTGCATTCTACAACGTCATGTAGCAAATGCAAGGAAACATGAACTAGGGGTCTAAAGCGGCTCAGGTTATATGCTCCTGAAACTGAAAAGAATAAATACTTCAGAATCAAACATTATGGCAGAAAGAGCATGTTTGTTAAACAAACCTTATAGACTTACTTCATAGGCCTGAGGACTTGTCAAGCATCTGGCAATAGGTCCACAACAACTAGGAAGCGTAGTTGTGAGAGGAGGACCACTATGTGTCAACAGAGGCTTTAAATAGCTACGGGGTACGTTAAGGAAGAAATGCCAGCACTGCTATGTATATCAATCCAAGTGCACAATGAGTTGAGTCAAAAAAGTGATTATGACGCAAACATTTCTCTCAATTAAAGACAGAGGAGGTGGGAGGCTGAGGATGGGAGTGCAGTCTTCTGCTGAAAACACAGCACCCAACGACAGAGACAAGAACAACCCAAGACCTCCTTCACCACTGAGTCCAGTCCCTGGCTCCTGCAGGCACCATACCACTGGCCAAACTCCATCTTATAAACAGTTACTTTCTGCTCATGCTACACCCACTGGAAAGCTATTCTAGACCCTCAGAGCTCTAATGGTCAGGAATCATCTAATTTCTGGCCTAAATTTGTTCCTGGCCAGTTCATACCCACCTGTTCTTGTGCTAACATTGTTCTTTAGCTTCAATAGCTCTTCTTCTTCCTCCCTGATGTTTTCTGAGCTCAGAAACTGTGCTCAAATCCTCTCTTAGCCTCCCTTTTGCTAGATTAAAGCTAAATTCATCTATTCTCCTGACAACAGACCGTCCATTCATCCCTTAAGCTTTTCTCTCCACTTTACAATTCAAGTCTCTACCCTACAAGAATGTATCACACCACTCACCTACTCATTCAACCTGCATCCCTTTTCACTGCTGGTAAGTGTCCCCAGCAGCAGCTCTCACAGCTGAGACATCACATCACTACTAAAACTTCATTTTCAACCCAAATGTTTTTTCAGGTACCCACAGCTCTGCCTTCACTAATAAACATTTGGCCAATATGCAACAAGGCAAAATCTTAGTGAAGGCAAGGTATGCAAGTTAGCAGGTCAAGGTAAACCCTAACTTCACCAAGTCTTTAAGTCAAGCTACTAAGAATCTCTTCTACAAGAGGCAATAGGAGCATCTCTCTTCCATTATGCTGCACCCTTCATCAGAGCCCAGTTAATTACTTATATGCTTAATCAATGTGACGTATAAACAAAACAAGACAGGCACAAAGGAAATTAAGAGTGTTTTAACAGGCATGGGAAGGGCTGTAAGAAAATAGCATGTGGCCTTCCTACACTCCTGTCACATCATCACACATGGGAGTTTTGAGTAACTCTGTATTTTCAACCTTTTTCTGTGCTTGGCTTAGAGCAGAGCTCCTCCTGCAATTAACTGTGGGTGGGTACAGTTGGAGAAGTTTTCCCAGGTGCAGACATTATAAGTAAAGCATAAACAGCAATATTATACAACAGGGAACCTAGCTCTTCTCTCCACAGGGAGGCTATGCTCAGAATTAACTGGGTTACATTTCTGGACTGGTGTTGGCTCTGTATGGTTCCCTCTTTATTAAGGATACTTATGGTCGAAGTTGTACCACATCCTAAACAGCCAGGCACTTTCTGCTTTCGTACTCCTCCTCTCGTTCTCCGGGACCCCCTGTAATAGAGTCACAAGTTAAAGCGCTGTGCTGTCCTGCCCCTATCAACATGAATTAGATCAAGGCATTCCAAATTACATATGCAAATGAAGGAAGAGGGTCTGTTTTTCTTCTTCATAGCCATTTAATTCACGATCACGGACCCCCACCAGTCCCCTCCCTTTTGTAATTACATAACATCCTTGGATTACAGCAACTGATTACACAGCAATGCAGTACTAGCAGCCTTTCATTTAATGTGATTCAGCAGCCAGCACCATATGAACTGCCAGAGTGTCTGTGGGTTACAGACTACTCTTCTGCTTCTCACCACCTACTGCCTTCTACTGTCTTCCCTGCACAAACCCTTGCTCCAGGGACAATTTAACAAACACAAAACACTTCACTGGGGGCAACAGGGGAGTTGCAGCCTGCCTTCTCATTCCCATCCACCTTGGCTGGTGCCATTTCTCTCTTTGTAGAATCACACATATAACAGAGACCAAACTCTTTGTCTTAATCCATGCAGGCTCGGCTATTTTGGAGTATAGCCCACCCTGCTCTCTCTAGTGAGGACTAGTTGATCTTCAAGAATGAATAACCTATAACAACCGACACTAGGGTAGGCAATTTTTTATGGGCCAGAATGACCCACCCCAGGTCAGAGGTGGGAGGATGGGCAGGCACTACCCAGCCGTTGATGCAGTTTGTCCTAGGGAAGAGTGCCCAAAGCCAATACCGCCCAACTACCAAATGCTCCTGAAACTCCATGACCATGAGCTGGATCCAACCATCCCATGGGCCAGATCTGGCCCACGGTCAGTAAGTTACTGAACCCTGGCCTCGGCAAACAGGGCTTGGAGTCTCCAAGGGCAAAGCTCCCTTTGGAATGGCAGGAGTTCCTCACACAGAGCAGCTACAAGATGAGAGCCGAAATGTGCAGGTGTCACACGCACAAGAAAAGTTGCACACTACTGTATCCAGGCACACCGGCTCCCTGATTGTGCACTGCTCGAGTCTATGCTTTAAAGCTGTTATTTCCTGTTTTGCAAGATAAATCAACACAGGAAGCCAGCAGTGCAGAAGACAGAATAGACTAGCGTGTGACAATCAAGAGGGAAAAAAAGCGCACTGCAGATGCTTCGTTAAAAAGGAAACATTAACTGTTGTGGTAAAGCAGAGGACAAGGTTTAATCAATCTTTCAGGCCAGGCTAATTTAAAGCTAGTTACCAAGGAACATATACTTACTACGTTTTCTTGATCCGCATCCACACCAACTCTAAGGAGAAAACAAGTCAATGGTTAGCGTGCACACAAACCACCCTATATGTACACACAAGATAAAAGGCTTTCAGAAGAGCTCTCTTCCAGGGACACCCTTTTGGAGCAGGCCAAGTTCTTTCACCACCTTCTTCTGCCACTTGGACTGGCTGCGATCTAGCTCCAGTCACATGCAAGATGAGATGCTCCCAAACCCTGTCCATTTGCGTGTCATTCTGGTCAGATAACACCCCCAGCTCTGAAACAGCAACAATCATGACAGATCAAAGCAGAGGTGTCTTGACACCCCTACTCAGCACAGTACTTAAAGCACATGTTTAAATCCCACTACAATTTTTAAATACACCATGTGCTCAAATGTTCTTCTGAACTGGGACCAGAGTTTGGAGGGGAACTGGTCTGATCTGCATACTTGCTTCATTTGTAAAAGCATTAAAAATTCAGCCTGCCCTCATGCCATGATGTACTAGCAGTGCAGCACAATGGAAGGTGAATGCATTCAGGGGTTACAAATGCATAGACTTGGCAGAATTTGATTTTTATTTTTTAATCATTTTAATGGCCAAAAACTGCTGTTTATTTTAAAGCTTTTCTTTTGTGTTTATCAATTTTTATCAATTTAAATGTTCAGAATTGTGTGAAGTTAGGGGTTTGGGGGCCAGACAATTTAATAATCACAGTATACTGTTAAAAACTTCATAAAAATCACATGTCAAAATAGAAAAAGTAAATACACATTTATTTACTTGGCAGGAGTTTGGTTCCTGCTCTGATCATGCAGGGGCTGGGCCAGGCCAGGCTCGCTGGGAGTTTGGCCCCTCCTGCACAGCCCCCAGCTCCTGCAGCAGCCTCTGTCTGTGCATGCAATCAGAAATGCCCTGCACCAGAGCCAACATTACCACTTTGCTACTAAATGTGTGCCAGTTATCAGAACCCATGTCTAAAGAAGCACCCAGTGGTGAAGAGGATTCACTCCACTAGTTGACCATGGCTGTCTCCAGGTCCTCCACATGCAAGAGAATGGGCAAGAGTTGCTCTGGGTTTTGCCTGGTTGTAGAGACACAGGATCCCTGACATTATTCAGTTCTGATCTCTTCTTGATCCAACATGTTCAGAAGCTTGCAATAAAATGAACGGTAGCTCTCCAAAGGCCAGCTCCTCAGCATGCCAACACAGTCATTTTACTGAGGCCAGTTTCATAAAGGTTGTGAAACTAAATAAAAGCAGTTGTGGGCTAAATTGTCTGGGGGAATTTAGATGAATAATTGGAAACCCTTTATGAACATTTTACAAGGAAAATAAAAGACACCACTAAGACAGACAGCAATACTGGGTAGGAAAAAAGAAGCTGGCATAGACAAGTAGTGCAAACAGTTTTAAAATTTACAAGCCAAGAGAGAGCAAATGGGGGAAAAGGAAACAAGAGAGTAATAAATTTAAATTTAAATGGTCTGCTGTGAGGAATCAAACCCCTGCATTCAAAGCTTCCAAACAGAAGCCATATGACAGAGATGGCCTACGTACAGGCATGGCATTAAGAAAAAAGGCATCTACATCACAAGCTGGTATTTCTTTCAGCACTACCACACAGGTAAAGATCAGTTTTGTACGCTTTTTAAAAGTATCAGTCTTCCCATTTGTAGGAGTGATGGGGGGACACTGGTAAGGAAGAATTCAGACAGGTTTCTCCTGTTCCCAAAATAAAAACGTTTACAGGCCATGGCACCCACTGCCTCTGCAGGCCTGAAGCTTACAGAGCACTCAGGGCTCAGCCTCAGCCAGCAGACTTTAGCTAATCAGCTGAAAGAAACTGTCTCCATGGAAAGAGACATCAGATTGACGTAACAGAATAAGGCAATTAAAAACAGTTTCTGTTTTAAGGCACAGCCCTTAGACTTCATAGAGCTGCTCCTGGAATGGGACAAAGCATAGAGGCTGACAGTGCAGATGAAATGACACCCCATTCGATCCAATCTAAGGAGATAATTGAATTCTAGGAATAGGGACACAAAGGTCACACTCACCTAATATTCAGGCATGATAACATGGCTGTGGTGCCACCACCAAAAACCCAGACAGTGAAGAACACTATGAGAAGCGTTGTGCTGAACATCATCTGTCTAGCGTAGGTAGCGGTGTCTCGAATAGCCAAGGCAAAGGCCATGGCTCCTCGCAGCCCTGAGTAGAAAAGCAAATGTGGTCTAACTCCCCCAGTCTCATGCAATTTGCAGCTATGTTGGCTCCCAGTGTCCTACTTGAGGCAGCTACATTCCCCACGTACAGCCTAGTTAACCTAGAAATCACAATGCCTGCTCCTGGCATTCTACAATCTTCTCAGACACTAGGCCACTGCTGCCCAGCTAACTTTCCAACAAACCTTTGCCTTCCTGGAGCATCTTCGTTCTGACAATCTCAAGGTGGCCTAAAAACTCAAAACTCTCCTGAGAGATTGTCATTACAATCCTCATTTAAAAATGCAGAAGACAGGAGTAGTAAAGTATTATGCTCAAGACAATGGCAAGACTATGCAGAGCTGGGACCCTCCTTCCTCATTTCTTTAGTGCTACACCACTCTTATTGTGTGCTGCAGAGATCTCTCTCTAAACTAAACTAAGAACTTTACCAGAATTAACAAGCTACTAATGAACATCTGAATAACCAGTACAAGGTCCTTTTATTCATGTGCACAATAATTAAGTTTCAAGTTGGAGGACAACTATTTCAGAGTGTTCCACACAAGGTCTGCTCATCACACTTCAGGGATGACAGACAGGGATGAAGAAAACGTACCAGCAAACATCATCATGTGCTGGATATTTGTTCCAATCTTGTTTCTTCTACCCAAATTAAGTAACATGGACAGAGGGTAAATGTTAGCAGCTCTTCCCAGGAAGATGGCTAGCTACAATTGCACACACGTTAAGGAATGCTTCCTTCTTAAGTTGGCCCAAATTTAAACCATAAAAATCTATTCTCAAGCACTGACAAAGGGAAGGGGGAAAAAAAAGTGAATGCCATTTTACTCACGTATCAAAAAAAAAAAATTTACTTGAGTCTAAATCCAGGTAAACTGTGAAAGGCATTTTGCAAGACTGTCAAGGTTTCTCCCCAATTCAAATTAAAACTCCTTGCAACCCTCACTTGTCATTTGTAGAAATACTGGTCCTTTGTGTCTGTGTAAATGGAAACCACCCAGGCTGAGTCAGTACTGGCCAACATGTAAGCCTGGTCTCAGGCATAATGATGCT
The DNA here is from genome assembly GCF_001723915.1 of Gavialis gangeticus. Taxonomy (NCBI): domain Eukaryota; kingdom Metazoa; phylum Chordata; order Crocodylia; family Gavialidae; genus Gavialis; species Gavialis gangeticus. The sequence goes on along the minus strand of NW_017729029.1, from coordinate 14,679,533 downwards.
TATTTCAAAACAATTTTGGGGGGGTTTGACTATATAAGAACACTTGGATCCTGAACAGTATGAGAACAGGTTATAAACTGAGTTGTTTATATCAGGAAGTTCCAGCTCGAAAAAAAAACACTACCGTTTTCTACAATACCACATTCACATGTGACAGGAGCAAGGTCTTCAGCCACACAGTCACAGTTCAGTGCAGACTTCCACAATGAGGTGGTCATAACACCCCTTGAAATGGGATAAAGCAAAAAGACACAAAAACTTGCCAGAATCAGAGATTCATATTTTAAAAAACGGTCAACCTAGAAAGAAACACAAAGGAAAAATCCTCATGTTCTGAAAGCTTAAAAAAAAGGGACTGAGAAAACCCATATTTTATCTAGCCTATAGAATAACTGCGTGTCTGTTTTCCTTAGTGCTTTTTAAATCAGACTAAAGGATACAAAAGCCCCTACTACAAAAGTGGCGTTAAAGACGTGATTCTGGAAGGTGAACAATGCGAGTCCCATGTAGGAGAAGATGAAGTTTTCTGCCAAGAAATTCAGAAGCTCAAACAACTAAAACGAAAAAAAATAGACAGTTATTTATCTTGCAATAAGACAAATGTGCTATTGTGCCTATAAAATATCAGTGGTTTCACAGAAGTGATTCTCTGCGAAAGCCACTTCTAGAAAACACAAGTAGTTCTGGCAAAGGAGAAGGGAAAATTCATGCAAATGTGTACGAATAGTTCTTACCTGTTTAGTTCTATGCTGGGACTCAGTAGACAAATTATTATACGTGTAGTGGGCTTGTGTGATCCCACAGAACAGTACTGCTACCACACCTGAGGAGCAGAGTATTATGTTAGGACCTTAACACACAAATGGGAAACAAAGCTATGTGGTGACAGCTGGTTGGTTTTATTCAACAATCACAAAATACTTAATAAATATATTTTTGTGCTAGAGTATAAAAATCATACGAAGTGAGATTATAGGTTCCAATGAATACATTAGCGCTGCTTTATGGCTTCCTGATTCTCAAATGTCACAGGCTAAAGTCATCCTTATGAATCCCAGCACCCCCCCATGCTCCCCTTGTAGGATATAAGCTGTATCCCACCTGTAAAACCACATGCTTCAGCCAGCAGAAACGTGCTCCAAGACATCAAGAAAAACAACCCTGTTTCCAGCAACGGGAACTCACGGAGTTTCGTGAACTTGGTGACGTTGCAGATTGTTAAGGACCTTACATTAAAAACACCAGACTGTGTGCAACAGTACAAGGACACCTAGCACTATGATGGCATACTCTGATTCACTAGCATTTATGGCACAGAAGAGGGGCCAAATTCTGCTTGCATTGCTCACAACAGTAATCCCATTAAATTTAATTCCAAATAATAAAGCTTTATAAAAGTGCAGGCTGAAGGAAGCCAGGTTGCATTCTGTGGATAATTGTTAGTATCCAAAATTCTCATCAAATAAAATTGAAGTGGTCTATACCCCTAATGATAAAGCACTGTGACAAAGAAAAGAACAGTACAGTACAAGGATATCAAGCTAAGTTAGGTTATACCCCGTAGCAGTACTATCTGGCCCACCCTTAAACAAACCGTTTTATTGCCTTCCTTTCAGAAGCCACAAAAGCTTGGATTTGAGCAAAACAGTTTAACACAACATGACACCGAGTAAGCTTGCGGGAACACCAATGGAAAGATATTAAAGCAGTGACTACTCCAGTAGCAGCTCCCATTGCAAAGGATCCACTGAATATCCCAAGGAAGATCCCAATCGACTTAAGCATTGCCATGACGTCAAATGTGTGGCTGTTGTCACCTGCTGGCTGGTACGCTACGATTGAACTGGAAGGGAAAACAAACGCACCTCAGTTTGGAAGGAAAGGAAATGAAACTTTCTGGATTTGCAAGTCAATTTAATGGCTGTTGCTGTGGCTGCTACAGATGACACTCCTGAAAGGATAGGCATGGAATAAAAGAGAAAAAGGGGACGGCTTCCACATGATCTTCTGAAACTGTTTCAACTGCATTTGAATTCTCAGCAGGGGCAGCACCGGTTTGAAGCGCCACATGGGACTCTTATCGTGAGCAGTACGTTCAGACCCGCCTCTACTACCAAGGCCTGACATGACTTATGCCATTTAATGTGTGCAGCTAGCAAAGAGGCGGAGGCATTTCCATAAGGATTCTAATCTCCACTTCCATATTCTGCTGAAATATGCCCTTCTCTATGTGGGGCTGCCCCAGAATGCCACAGACCACCTATTTTCTAAAATGTTCTTAGTTCCTACCCTAGGTCTGTGGTCTGAGCTGGGTTGGTTTCCCATTGCTTTTTTGGAGGGGAGCGGGGAGAGGAATTCAAAGTGTCCTATATGACCTGGCTTCTTTAGGGACCCCTTTTCTCTGAAGATCATCAAGACAACTAGGAACAGCCAGGGTGAATTTACAGATAGGACCCAGATGTTCACTTTGTCTGTCTGCGGTTTCCAAGGAGACTTCCTATCTGTGAAATTTGCTTTCCCTGATGATGTGCAAAACCCCATGTTTAGATATCCATCTAGTGCAGTGCATCTTTTTGAACAAGGATTCATTGGACTGTGGTTGATTCCTAGTTGATTTACAACTTGTAATCTCATCAACAAGAAATATCAAGTTGGTAAGATCAAAAGGCCATACTGACTGGCATCAACTGCATCTCCTTCAATTCTCAATTAACAAACTGTTTCAGTATTTTGCACAGGGAAGACATCAGGCTGATGGATTATAAACAGCTTTTAAAATACTGACACAACTGCCATGTCCAGATGACAAACTTCCTGTGCCCAGCACTAGTGCCTTCCAACATGCTGCATGGCTCCCTGCACAACCCATCAGATTAGAAACAGAATAGAATTAATTAGCATAGTTTCTCAGCAGGGCTAATCACCTTTGGGTCTGTGTGGGTGCACAGCTACACTGCTTCCAGACTGGTAGCTGAGCACAGAGCCTAACTTGTCTAAGGGTTGGGCACAGTAAATTCGTGGTTTAGATATGGCCAACATGAACTTTCCTCCACCCTCTGCATTCCCCTGTGTTCCAGGCTGTATTGAAACAGCTCAAGTTCTTCTCAGACAACTCTTTTAAAACACCTGGTTGCAAATTATCTGGGTCTGTTCCTTTAAGAAGGTGCATCTTTTATACTCTAACACCCTTTTGTTTTTACTGGACCAGACTCTACTGTACAAGATGAAAACATTATGTGCTTTTTTCCCCCAAAAGGAAAAAAAAAACAAACCTTATCTTGCACTACTGACAATACCACCGTTTCCATCTAGTATTGGTTCAATCTCATTGTTAGGAGCCCTTTGGCTCCTAATACGCTCAAAGTCATTATTGTCCTCAATACTGCTGGCCACAGATTTCTCTTTTCTTCTCTGTAGCTTCAAATTTAAATGTATTACTCTCTTGGTCCCTTTTCCCCCATTTGCTCTCTCTTGGCTTGTAAATTTTAAAACTGTTTGCACTTCTTGCCTATGCCAGCTTCTTTTTTCCTACCCAGTATTGCTGTCTCTCTTAGTGGTCTTTTAAATTCCTTGTAAAATGTTCGTAAAGGGTTTCCAATTTTTCATCTAAATTCCCCCAGACTATTTAGCCCACAACTGCTTTTATTTAGTTTCACAACCTTTATGAAATTGGCCTCAATAAAATGACTTTGTGACTTTATTTCACTTGCATACAGATGTTAAAACCTTATCGTTACGTGCACCCAACACAGTACTACTTAATTCTGTGATTCAGTTCCTCTTCACCGAAACTTGGTGCCTGGCCATCAGCCCAGCCAAGAGCCGTAAAAGTACCTTCACAACCTTGTCAGGAAGCAGAGGGTGAAGTTTTTGGTTTTTCTTCTTCCCTTTCTCCCTTTCACAGAATCCAAACAGCTTATAAGGCCAGTTCCACTTTGAGGGCCACCCACTCCTCCTACCACCTACCCATCTCACACTCTCCTCCCACTCCCCCATAGCATTCGGTGTGCATGCATGTGAAGTGCTCCTTGCTGAAGGCAAATCAGAAGGGAAAAATGCCTCTCCCAGTTCATGCCACAACCCACTCTTCCCACAGCACCCTAACCAAAGCTAGATACTCAGTCAGTGACATCAGTCAACAGCAGGAAGAGAAGGAAATGGCAGCCTGAAGTCTACTGCCAAAGAGAAAATTGACAATCAGTAACATCAGCTCCCCCACTATATCACTAGGGATGAAGTACCTGCCATGCCTGCCTCACTGAGCTCAAATCCACCTCCAACCACACCGTTCCACAGTTGGTCTCCACCAGAACTCGTGTCACAAGTCAAGGCAGGCTCCAGAACATACCAGAGCCTAGAGGGAAAAGGCGGAGTAATCCCCTCCAGCATCAGGCATTGAAGGTGCCAGAAGCCAAAAGTCATAGTTTCATAGTTAGTAGGGTCGGAAGGGACCTGAGCAGATCATCGAGTCTGACCCCCTGCCATGGGGACAAACAACCCTGGCAAGGTGATTATCTAGCCTCCTTTTGAAGACCCCCAGGGTAGGAGCCAGCACCACTTCCCTGGGAAGTTGGTTCCAGATCCTAGCCGCCCTGACAGTGAAGTAGCACCTCCTGCTAGCTAGCCTGAATCTACTCTCTGTCAACTTATGGCTGTTATTCCTTGTTACTCCCAATAGTGCTCGGGGGAACATGGACTCTCCCATAGCCTGCTGGTCTTCCTTGGCCAGTTTATAGATGGTTACAGCTTCTTGTGGAGGGTGAACAGGTTCAGGTCCCGTTGCCTGTCCTCGTAGGGCCTGCCCTGCTGCCCCCTGATCATGCGAGTGGCCTCCTCTGGACCCTCTCCATGTTGTCCACATCCCTCCTGAAGTGCGGTGCCCAGAACTGGACGCAGTATGCCAGCTGCGGCCTGACCAGTGCTGCATAGAGGGGGAGGATCACCTCCCTGGACCTGCTCGAGATGCATCTGTGGATGCATGACAAGGTGCGGTTAGACTTCCTGACCGTGTCCCCACACTGCCGGCCCATGTTCATCTTGGAGTCTATAATGACTCCAAGATCCTTTTCTGCCTCTGTGCTGACGAGAAGGGAGTTCCCCAGCCTGTAGGTATGGTGCTGGTTCTTCCTCCCCAGGTGCAGTACCCTGCACTTGTCAGTATTGAACCCCACCTTATCTTATCTTATCTAGTCAAGTGCAGCTATGCCAGCTGTGAACCCAAAGACGAGAGGAGCCTTGGATTCCTTCCTTCCCTTTTTGTATCCTCGTGACAAAGTGTTTAGCAGAATTTGTGGTTCACTAGGATCTGACAAGGCCGTGCCATGAGTGCCTCTGCTATGGCCTCCAGCTTGTGACCTCTGGGCTGTCACCATCAATCTTAGTGCCCACACAACCCCAGTCCCCTTCAATTCCTGATAATGCACAGATGGAAACCCTGCTGACTTCCAAAAGGAAATCCCTGAGCAGCTGCCCAGCACACTACTGGAGTCTCCCAGATTTCTTGTCCTCAGCAACCTCAGCCATGACAAAAAATCTGTTACTCACCAGTACTTGATCTTAAGACCAACATAAACTAGACATTTCTCCCAGGCAGCTGCTGGACTTGCACACTCACCTGACCAATATTTAGGATCCTATCTTCAGGCTAGGCCTGGACAGTGAAAATCTTTTCTGGTCAAACTCCATTTCACCCAGACAGTGACTAGAGTCTTCCCTTCTCAGCTAGCCACCAAAGCAACCTAACTCCCAACAACTCCTAAACTCGCTCCTTCTGACACCTTCAATGCCTGAGGCTGCAAGGGTTCTCCACCTCTTCCCTCTAGCCTCTGCACGTTCTGGAGTCTGCCTTCACTTGTGATACAATTTCTGATGGAGACCAGCTCTTGGAGAACAGGCCACCCAAATGCACAGCTAAGGCACTGACGAGCTAACATAACAGCACTGTTACCTATTGTCTGCTACCACCTGCTTCCCCCTGCATCAAGCAAGATCACTGCCTTGGTTCACAGATGACTCAAGAGTCCTAACAGTTAGTATAAAACACGCTCCCTCTCCTAGCAGAACAAACCACCCTTATGGTATCGCACCACTGCGACAAGAGCACCAAAATTAGCCTTCTACATCACAATCCAAAAGGCAGCGTCATGGTCAGCAGAGCTAGTCTGCACAGTGAACTAGTCAATCAACTCAGCAAGCGCACCCACCACTGAATGCTGTGAGTAGCTGTTGGTGCATACCTCCATTAAGATCAATTAACATGATGTTAGCTGGGAAAGAGAAGTCCTGCCTCCTCACTAGACTGCATTGCTTGCCCCAGCCACTGCCAAGCAAATTTGGCCTCATCACACACAATACAGGAAATATTAGAGCCACCATTTGAAAAAGTGGCCTCTTGTCCCTCTTGAATGGGGAAAACCAATTAAGATCTATGCTCACCACTAACGGAAAGTGTTAGTGCCTCCTTCAGTGAAGGATGGCTATCAAAGTCCTTGAAAATGTCCTCAAAAAGTCAACAATGGGCCCTGAAGATCATTGCAGTGACAATCCCGTCCCTTACTGCCCTACTGCGAGCAAAATGATGGAGAATAAGTAGCCACAAAGCTCCAAGAACACGTGACATCAGCCAGCACCCTGGATTTGTCACGACTGGCATTCAGACCACAGCTGAGCCCAGAGATGATTCCAACAGCACTTAAAGACGACGTTCTCCTAGCGAGGGCTACAGGTAGGAGTTCCCTCCTCGGGCTGCTGGAGCTCTCTGTTGCCCCTGATATAGTAGGTCACCAGGTACTGTTTACTAGCTTGCACAGCATGTAGAAAGGACCCTGCGTTTCACTGGCAATCTGTGCAATGACTGATCTGGGGTTTCCAGTAGTTCAGAAAATACTCATTTTCCTCGTTAATCTTAAATACAAGTAAGTCTCCATCAGGACAAATATATATTGCCAAACAAGCTTCTATGGTGACAGATACAACAACAATACACTACAAATGCACAAGCTTGAAAGCATTCCCTGGCTTTGAGGAGGCACCACATTTCTGGCACTGGGTCCTCCATGCAAGATATCAAGTGGCAATATTAACTATTTCCACCAAAAGAAAGGCAAGTGTGTGGGTAAAGAAGCAAGTGGCAGTGATTTTATCCATGTGTAGCAGCAGTAGTAGGATCCTACAGCAAAAGAGCAGACATATTCCTTTTTCACATTCCAGGTGGGTGTTAACAGGCAAAAAAAAATCCACTAACAGCTGTAATTATGGCCTCAGTACTGCTTTCAATTCCCAACAGCAGTCTTTCATTGTGTGGCTAATTAGAGGGTGATTAAGGCAGATGACTTTATTGTGACGATCAATACTGAACTATGATTATTGCAAATATTGCTATTCCCATTTTCTCGGATGCAAGACCAGATGGTTATTAATGTCTAACATGTAACATACAAAACAATTAAAAAAAAAGAACAGAACACACTTACGAAGACAGCACTATGGCAACGGCATCATTGAGGACACTTTCGCCAAAGAGAAGGGCATACAGCTCTACATCAACCTGAAGTTCATGGAATATGGCAAGAACAGTCACTGACAAATAGAAAAATAGAGAAACATTTAAGAGGGTGACATTACTTTTTTTTCCCCCGATTAAAATAAAACCACCCCTTTTAGACTTCTGCTTCCCTTAACATATTGGCAATTATGTCTAGTCTGCATTACAAAGTTCTGCTGGCACACCTAAGCCAGCCAAGGATCTGTAAAGATCACACCCTACCCAACATAGCTACGCTAGCAAAACTTTCCACCTGAATCCAGCCCTGCTAACAAAGAGGGCTTCTGCTGGTGGTTGTTCAGAAAGGTAGTGTAGTTACACGGACAAAAAAGAACACTTCTTCCACCACAGACAACATCTCAACTGGGTGTGGCTCTGATGCCATACCCATGTCAGCAGGGCTATGGTGGCAGTAGCTCAGTAACGCAGATGAGCAGTGATGTTACACTCTACAGCAGTGGTTTTCAACCTATGGCCTGCAGAACACTGTGTCTAAGGGCTCCGAGAAAGATGCCTATGATCAATCAAAAGGGTGTGAATACCCACACTTACAATTCAAAGGCATCTGTATCTCCATTCAAAATGTTTTGGGGGTCCACAAGGAGAAAAGGTTGAAAACCACAGCTCTACAGGCAATCTTTGATAGTCTTTCCCTTGCTGCTAAGCAGATTTTAAAAAGTGGGGGGGTAGGACAAAGAGACTGAAGATTTGCTTCTCTCAAGTAGAACAAACAACTGTCCCTCCGCAGATTGATTTTCACTTCTGATGCTGTCATGGAGAAGGCCTGACTTTGTCCCCAAGTGCCTATTGATATGGACGTGAATCAAGGCAAGTGCCAGTACTGCTGTGTTAGAATTGTAGGGCTGGCTGAGAAAGATATCACTGGACCAAATCCCACTTTCAGATACTCTGGATTTACTGCAGTGTCCCAGAGACCTGAATTGTACGTACTGTTTCTACAGTGCTAAAACTCCAAGGAGATAATGAACATGCAGCAACTTTTAGCATCACTCCCGTGGGATCAGTAAGAATGTCTGATATAACGTACATAGGAATCCTCACTCTTGTGTCAGGCAACATCACACCAAGGCATTGCCCACAGATGCTTGGACCAGTGTAATGTGGCTACCCTAAAAGTCCTTTTAAAATACTCATCAGATACAAGGCAAGAAACTCAAGTGAGCACATTTAAGGAGGTTTAACCTGTTTTACACATATGCACAGAAAACCCACAGATCAACAAAAGATTACATGATGCTTTATGTAGCTTGAAAAGGCGTTCCTAATTCAAGAACTCTCTCGTGCAGATCCTTAACTTTTTGGACATGTGTTAGTCTCATGTAAGTCAGAGACATAAGCATATTTGGAGGCTTTCCTAAATGGGGGTCAAAAGTTGTTAAGCACTAGCAGCTTGCTTGGCACTGTACACAACATGGAAGAAAGTCCTTCCCTAGACGAACGGTTTAAACAAACAGACACCATAAAATGCATGGGGAGAAGCTGGGAAAGTTGAAGTTCACTCTCAAAATATTTTATTGATGAGCGGCTGTCCAGATGACTGTGGATTTAACATTAAATCAAAACTAAATTAAAACTACTACAATATATAGAACAACAATCCGAAAAATGTAGCTGCTCTATTGCAAAATGTTGTTTTGAAGCATTATTACAAAATGAGACAACCACTTATTTTTAATTTTATTTCTTTAATGAGGGACATAATGGATGGATAAGATGATCAAGGCCAAAGGACCACACAACCTAGATGGCCTATCAGGCTGGCACATCTGGGCAAGCCCGCTTCTGTAGCGAACAGCACACAAGGGAGCGATGTAGCTAGTACGGTCAGAGACAAGCCATGGTGGCTCTTCCCTTTGTTTTCTGTAAAGAGCCACTAGTGGTATCTATTTTTTACTGCGTTCTTTGTTTGTGTCAGGTAATACTTGTATTAGGGTAACAGGGCATTAGCAATACTGGGCTGCTTATTCATAGCTGTATATACAAGTATGGACATACATTAAATAAATGCTAAAGAGGACTTCCCCAATTCACTGAGGAGTGTTTATGATGCTGGAGATCTTAGGTGAACACTGAATACTCAGTGGATCTGGAGCCAGTCAGGACTGAGTGTCATGGAGCTGGTAGGACGTCTGGTTACTGCACTCACCTTCCAGGGGCTGGCAACCAGATCCTGCTCATTTTCCTTTTACCTTCCCCCTCCTCCCCTGGTGAGCTGCCTTATAACTGCCCTGTTTGCTCTCCTGTTCACTTGCCCCCACCATGCACTTCTGCATAGTGCTTCTGATTTGCAATCACCACTGTCCTTACAGCAGTAAAGCCAGTTTCACACACACCCACATGTCAGTTTGAGGAAAGATGTGTTGTCAGATGCATGCTGAAAACACCCCAACTTCACACAGCGCACTGTTTGCCAAGGGCGCTGGATCCACCATTCACTGTCATCTCCCCAAATGCTCATTAAAGGCAACAAAAGATTCCTAATGACTCCAGTGCAAATGCTCAGCTTTGGAGGAAGCCTTTGCTTCTCAGATACTAATTCAGCACTGTCCAATTTCTAAGCAGCTGGGAGCCACACCTCCCATAGGTTGCGCTAGTGTGGGCCATGTGAGCTCCAGCTACTGATCCCCAGGGCCACAAAACACACTCCCCCGAACCATGCACCCAGCTAGCCTGCCTCAACCTCAGCTCCCTGGCCACAGACTCCCCTACTGTACTGCACTGCTATGGCACCCTGACCTCTGAACTCCCCCAGCACTGTAGGATGCTCTGCACTATCCTTTGAAAGCTGGAGGGAAGGGTAGTTCAGAGAATTATAACAGTATGTCAGTAACACATGAGAAAAATAGTAACACTCCAAGATACCTGGGTCGGTGGCTGATACGATGGCACCAAATAAGAGACAATCAGTAAAGTAAAAATCCCCTCCAAGCTGTCCAGTGACTTTCATCAGGGCTACGCAGCCGTACATGATGGAGCTGTCGAATAAGCAGAAGCAACTATGTCTACTGGAAATACATGCAAGCAGTATTTGAAAGAATCAAATTCCCTTAAGTTGCAAGTTTAATTTGTGTAGTTTCCTAAATATCCAGACTTCTGTTCAATTTTTATATTACACAATTATAATCCACAGCATTTGACCAGTAGCTTGACTTGAGGCTTTAGACAAGAAGTCAAACCTGGGAACTGCTCAGTACTGTCAGCTCCCATGAAGTGAATGCCCAGTACAGTAAATCCAGCTGGAAGCAAAATGGATTTAATACGTGAACTCCCCTAGGCATAAAACTGCTTAAAAATGCAGCTGATAGACTATATGTTGAACAGTTAGTAAAACACAGTAGAGATCTTCTTGTGTCCCACAGCTCAGCAATTTCACAAGATTTGTTTTTCTTTTTACTTCTGACAACATCACAGTTGTTCCCCGGCTTTTAGATCAGCCCCATCCTCATCTGAGACAAGTCAAGAAGAAGGCTGAGGTTGATTTAATCTACAACACAGGTCAGCAACATTTTTGGCCAGTGTCAAAAACACCCCAACCTTGGCCCACGCCTCAACTTGGCATGACGGGGGAGCCACCAGGGGCCTCATCCTCATTGCTGGCAATGAGTGCATGCATGCCACTGGGCAGACGGCAGGGCAGAAACCCAGATTGTGTTGCCCCAGCCCTTTCCCTGCCATGTGCTCTAAGGCGCACATGTAGCCATTACTGCCACAGAGCCGGTGCTGGGGCTCCAGACCCCGATTCAGCTGTTTGCAGCCTCCCGGCTGCCTGATGCAGCTTCTCAGAGCCCAGGCCAGCTGTGGCAGGCAGCCAGGACACTGCAAACAGCTGCACCAGGCTCCAGCTGGGCTCCAGAGCCCTGGCACTGGTTCTATGGCAGCGGCACACACGCCTTGGGGCACACAGCAGGGCAAAGGCCAGGGTTGCACTGCCCCAGACCCCTTCCCAGCCTTGCGCCCTGAGGTATGTGTGCAGCCACCACTGTCATGGACCCCAGCCAGGGCTACAGAGTATGATGCAGCTGTTTCCAGCCTCCCAGCTGCCTGCCACAGCCAGCCCAGGCTCTTGGCAGCTCCTGCCTGCCACAGAGCCCAGGCTGCTTGTAGCAGGGCTTGCAGCCTCCCTGCCATCCGCTGCAAGCAGCCCCAACTCTGTGGCCAGTAGCAAATGTCCAGAACCTGGGCCACCTGTAGTGTGCTGATCAAAATGGTCTCATATGCCATGCTTTGGCATGCATTCCAGGGGTTGCCAACCCCTGATTTACAACATTCTCCTCTAGAAAGCATCCTACACAATTATGACATTTTACTTTGTGGAATAAGAATTTGTTCCCTCTACCTGCATAAATGAATAATTCTAAACAGAATCACAGCATGGCATAACCAGCAAAATCTGAGGGCAAACCTAAGCTGTGTTCACCTACCGATATAACACATCGTAATAATTCTGGTGGCCTTTCATGACCAGATCACCAAATCCTTAGATGCAGGTGTAGCAGTGGACATAGTCCTTCTGGACTTTCGGAAGGCCTTCGACACTGT
>NW_017729029.1:14655898-14666976 GCF_001723915.1 Gavialis gangeticus | reverse complement strand
GGGGGATCTAGTGGCCTGTTACAAACTAGTCAGAGGGGACCAGCAGGTACTGGGGAAGTCCCTGCTCCCCCAAGCACTACCAGGAGTGACCAGGAATAACGGTCAGAAGCTGGCAGAGGGTAGATTCAAACTAGATATCAGGAGGTGCGACTTCACAGTCAGGGTGGCTAGGATCTGGAACCAACTTCCAAGAGAAGTGGTGCTGGCTCCTACCCTGGGGGTCTTTAAGAGGAGGCTAGGTGTACACTTTGCTGGGGTCGTTTGACCCCAGTGCCCTTTTCTGCCATGGCAGGAGGTCGGACTCAATGACCTGCTCAGGTCCCTTCCAACCCTAGAAACTATAAACTATGAAACTCCCCTACTGTCTTGCTTCCGACTGGCATTTTTAAATGTAAAACTGTATTGGCTGTTGCTACTTATGCTCCTATTGTAACCTACTAGCTAAAGGGCATTGCTCTGCTAATCACAGGTTAGATCAGGCACAGCATACAGGGTGGACCTGGGAAGATGTTAGGTGACTGGCTTCTGAAAAGAGAAAATTTACTGTTTACTACAACCGTCTTCCTTTGTAGTAAGGAAGTGGAAGGAGACAACTCCCTCCACTACAGAAAAGGCACACTTCCATAGAGCTTTCAGGCAAAGAAAGTTAAAAAAGAAAGAAAAAAGCTGGGAAAACCTAAATGATTTTGTTTTTAAAGTTACATCTTCTTGTAACAAGTTTCTCCAGTCTGGTCACATTCAAGTACCAGAAGAACAGATCACACCATGGTAGCATTCTGTACTGCTCCTTAAAAACTTTTCAAGCCTTTATTCCCCATGAAGTTTCTCTACAGTTAATACTAAAGCTCTACTTGTAGAAACCCAGCCAAGTCAGTGTAGGCACTATTACAATTCAGGGTTGTATCTTTAAGCTGCATTTTATTTGTCAGACTGCTCTGCTAGTTATTTTATTTATCAATTTTTGCACAATCCTACACATTATGGCTTAAAGTAGTACCTGGTATCGCAAGACCTATGACACTACGGAGAATTTTAAAGTGCGTGTGTGAGAGAGAGAGATCTACATTTACATACACAATTATAATTGTATATATAAAATTAAACTCACTGCAGTTACGGAAAGATACCAAGTCAAGACACACATTGATCTTCACCCACTGTTTAAAGGTAGGGAAATAAATATTCCTATTCCATGCAACGACGGGGCTGAGTGACTTGTCAGAGCTGGGATTAGAACTCGGGTTCAGGTTCTATTTCTAGAATGGGAGTCCCAGCTTCTATTTCACTCCATTTTAAGCCAATGCTGTTTACCATACTGCAAAAGAAAACAGGCTTCCAATACTCACCCTATCATAAGACAGGATATTGCAGTTCCAAGAAAGGCATATGCTAGGATTGAGCCCAGGTTTCTGAAGAAATGCCTCTAGAAGAGAAAGCACACACAGCATTACAGTAGTCTTGCTGTTTTATTTTCAAGTGAGTACATGTGCCAGGGTATATGAATCAATGCAATGTTGGTATTTCATCTAAGATCTCTGGAACAAAGACTACTGTGTGCTAGGTAAAGAGTGATCCATAACTGCGCCCCAGATGCTACTGCAGTGCTACTTGCTGCTAATGGACAAAATGTCTTGCTTTTACCAGGTGGCTTTACTAGCTTGTTCTTGCTGAGTACAGGGGAACTGATGTGCAATACAGAAAGGACATGGTCCAAACAGGCTCATTTTCCTTCATCACACATCAGCATTTCTGAGGCTTGGCTGTTCAGTGAACAGCCTGTTGCCCATGTCTAAAAGGCTGCACATGACCTAATTTTACTTAAGGACTTGTAAACAGTTTCTAACAGCTGCCTCCAGGGGAATTCCTGAGGAAGCTTATGTTCTCCCTCAGTGATCAGTCACACTAAAGCCCCAGTTCCCCTGCCTCTGCTTTTCACAGCCCTTGATAACATGCCACATTAACTCCATACCCACACACAATATGCAAACACACGCAGGAGCCCAAGCTGGCTATGAGTGTCCATTCCAGGCCTTCATCCTTCTGTATGGGATTTCCAGTAACTGATCCTTTGTACTCGCTGTGCTTTAGGGAAGTCTGTAGGCTGAAACACTAGAGAGTTTAAAGCTAACAAAATTCCCTTCTGTATGCACCACACTAGGCTCTGATACTGTGCAGTGGTTATTCTAGAGATAATTACAACAGAATATGGTATCACATACTGTAAACGTGGCCTGCTGACCTTGGCACTATATTGCTGTACTCTAAGAACTAACACTCTAAAATGCTGGGAACTTTAAAATGAAAACTTACCCTTTTTAAGCTGTATCCTGCATAAAATATAATTGGAGGGAGCAAGATATTGAAAAATACTTCAGGGTCAAATGTCACCTGTTGAAAAAAAGCCAAAGGTGGAATTGGTATTTGAGAGACAAAAAGGTAGAAGCAACAGTCAACTTTATATGTATTAAGAGACATTTCAGCCCAAAAGCTTTGTGAACAGACAAGAATCTAACATGAAAATGCAATCATTTGTTGCAAAAAGTACAAATTCAAATTAGTTCCTGTAATTTCAATATATTAAATGTTCCGAATCACATTTTACCTGGATCCTGCCCCCACTGAAGTTAAAAGCAAAATGCTTACTGATTCAAAATGGTGCAGGATTTGGCCCAAACTGTCTCCGACCTTCTGACAAGAGTCAGGCCATGCACAGACTGCAGATGCCAAACAGCTTACCTTTCTCAGCATTTCATTATCCTGGACATTATTGAGCTCCTGGGGACTGATCTCGCCTTTCAGGGTGTACTCATAATACTTCCCACTGACATTCACTAACAGCGTGGCCGGGCTGGTCTGCACTTGGCAACTTAGGGTCACATTGTTAATGTCACTGGGAACATGGATTCCGTAGCGAAGGATGACACCCACCAGGACACCTGAAAATAAAGGCAGTGTCAGCAGTGCAACTTGCCTACACTGCAGGCTCATTGGGGCAGGGACTGCCTCTTTGTTCGGTGCCAGTACAGCACCTACCGGTCTATGCCAGGGGCTTGTATGTGCCACAACAATACAAAGCACCTGTCAGTATTCACCATCTAAATTCTCCCAAGAAACACGGAAAATACCTGCTGCTCCCTCTACAACACACAGTACAAATATATGATTCTGAACTTCACCCTGGCGGCTTGTCACACCTCACATACAAACACTGCAAATGTGTGAAACATGTCACTTTCTCCATGAGCAGAATTTGAATGTCCCAAGATGCAGTTAATACAGGTAGGAAAATACCTTCCTTGGGTGTTGCTGGACATTGCTCTGACTTTATTGGAAGCTCTCAGGCATGAAATCCTCTACATCACACAATAAAAGCCTCACAAAGGTTGGGGGAGAGATTTGCAGTAATCACCACCCCTTTCTGTTAGGGTGTGAGGAACACTTCTCTATGGCAGGGAGGCATGGTGACAGTTCTGGAGGACTTGCAGACTTGTACATGGGGTAAAAAAACACAAACCTCTCTCAAGTTGATTAATAGGAAGGGTTTCATTACTAAGGGCTAAAATCATTTTGCCAAGGGATCCATTTCCAAAGTGGATTGATTTGCCCTAAAACTATAAAAAAAAATGCTTTCTATTCTTACTAACATGCTAGCAACTTCCTGTTGTCTTGAACCAGCTGCCATGGACACTGTCATCATCTCGCACTACTACTGGGCAATGCTGTATGGTTACACACAGGACGAGGCTGTAAGTCCAGGCCTCTGCTCTGCTATAAATTCCCTCTATGTAATGTAGTGCCTCGGTTGACGATCCATTAAAATGGTTAATACTTGAGACTTCTTTTCTCCTATATATTTAGATGGTTAACCTCTCAGATCAGGGCCCATCTCTTCACGTCTGTCAAATGCTGAGCACAATGGAGCTGCCTCTAGGTACAGCTGTTACACTTATCATTCTCTTTGATATTTGTTTTTCTCTAAAAACTAAATGCACCAATGTCATAATAGGGATGGAAAGCCCAACATTCCCGCTTTTCCTCTTACTCAGCTCTCCCAACATCTGCATCTGAATCAGCTGAATGAATAAAACCCCCTGGACTGGCTGCAGCAATTTGCCAATGAAGTTAACTGTGTTTTCTGATCAGCTGGTTTGCAGGAGGCATTGTGGTTTTAACTGGCCAGTAAGCAATTTATATAGTGCTTTTATTTCCAATGTAGTAGACTGGCTATGCAAAGTGATGTCTTAACACCTGACTCAACAGCATTCACATACAACTGACTTCTCCCTCCTCTCCAGCCATAATAGGGCATCAAAGACTTCCCTAACATTACTTTTCCATGCAAGCAATTGTGTTAGGGAGGCTGAACTTTAAAACCACATGAATAGTGCAGCACTGAACATTTACAAACCATTAGTGTAAATAGTGCACACCACAATTTCATGCAGTCCGATGGTTGTGGAGACTTTCCAATTAACCTCCCAGCACTTATGTGGGTTGATTATTACACCAATATGGTCTTTCAACATTCTTCACACTGTCACTGGCGAGGTGCAACAGGAACTGAACTGCGCCCTAAATACTTTTGGCAATGCCTGATTGTAGCTGAACAGTCATTTCACAAGAGCAGAATGCAGGCAAGCTGATACAGAGCTATGGCCAGACAGAAAAACCAGAGTCCTTTCAACACATACAGTGAAAGCTTCCATGCTTTGGTGCTGATCTCCCTTTTGAAAGAGGAAATGTTCTACTAGGAAAGTGAAATGCACCAGCTGGGCACTTGGCCAGGTAAAGACTCAGGGTGAATTGGGGCTGTGTGGGAAGTCAGGGCAGAGAACACCTATGCAGGCATGCCCCTGCTTTAAACCAGCTAAAAAAGGACGCTGTGACAGGGCTGAGCTATGGTAGAATTGCTGATTCATGCAGATTTACTGCTGCCAATACTTCAATCCCATGTTCATAGACTCATGTAAGCGATGAGAAGGCGCTGCAGCCTTTGCTCCAGCACCTACACTAATGTAGTAGCTGGGAGGTAGGAATGACAGTGAAGTCTTCTTCGTGGTCCCTGGCTGGGCATGCCTGTGCTTCACCTTGAGAATGTGCCAGCTCTTCCCTACAGCTACGTAGGATCTAAGCCAGAGCGCTGCATTTCACCCACAGCCAACAGTGCTCACGATTTATTTAAGCTTTATTCTTACATTCTCACTGTGGGAACTGCACCACCCCCAAAAATGCCAGAGACCCAGGATGAGCAAAATCAGGCCTCTGGTGTACAACCAGCTTCTGTAACAGGAGACTTTTAATTAGAAGCCATAGACTAGAACAAGAGTGGCCAACCCACAGCACAGGCAGCCCTGGTTTGTGGCACAAGACAGATCAGGGATGGGGCAGGCAGCACAGTGGCAAATAGGGCAGGGAGCAGAAAGCAAGAAACAGAAAGCAGAGCAGAGTAGGCTGGGAGCAGAAAAGAGAGCAGCAGATTGAGCAGGGGATCAGAGTGGCATTTGGGGAGGCTTCAAGCCTAATTTGTGCTGCACTTGCCAAAAAGACTGATCCCCACACTGATCTATAACTAGGAAAAGCACATCTGATGTGGCTGGGATAGGTCACTAATACAGGACACCACCAAAGTAACCAGTTACTTGTCTAGTACTTCCTATGACACTGAAATTAAGGAGGTTTGGAAGGCAAAGATGCATAACAAATAGGTGTTTTATGTATCTTTACTTCAGTACTCAATGTGAGGGGCAGTGGAGCACATTCACCACCCAGCACCAAAAATACTTGGCTTCCTTTTGTCTGGAAAAAACTAATCATTTAGCTACCCTTCACAGAATACAGGGAACTTCAGCTTGTCCGTGGGAGTAAAGACAATCTTAAAAATGCTATCTGCAGCTCCCTAGTGCAGACAGCCATCAGCATTAACAACTACACTGAAAGTCCAGTTTAAATCACCTTCTATAAAAAAAATAACCTCTGCCTCCCCTTGGTCACCTTACTAGAGCTGCAGAAGTTCAGTTGCTGATCATTTATGGAGACCCAGAGCCTTGAAATAAGATTCTTCATAGAAAAGAGCATTGAAGAACACTGCTATGAGGAATTTCAAAGCAATCCTATCTTCACCTTTTAATATCGGGCTCAAAGCACTGCTTTATTGGATCTAGTCACCTTGCTTGGAGGCTCCATTCGGCATACTTTGCAGTCAGCTTTTCCCATATAACTGTGCACGACCCCCAAGCATTTCAACATTCAGAGGTGCCTTTACATTCTGTATTCTTAAACTTCCCTAACAGCTGTTGCACTTTTCAATATTGTGCCTAACATCTTCTCTGGTAATATCCCATTAACAAAGAAGGAAAGGAAAAGCGCTGAATAGATCTAAAATGTTTGCTCAGGCCTAAAGAGAGCTTGTGTTATACTTCTGCTTTTTTACATGCCATTTCTCAAGCCTTTCATCCTATTAAGTGACTTTTCTGACCCCTTATTACATCCTGAATCACCATATGTATGAACCTCTCCCTCTTGTCCTCATGCACAACTCAGCAAAGTGCCCAAGGCCTGAACTGTGGGGAAGACGTTTTCAGTTTTCAAGGCACAGCTGTCACTCAAAGTCACTTATTAAGAAATAGGAAGAAAAGCTGTTGCTTTTCTGGCTATGGCACCATATCACGCTGAAGATGGATGTGACACATGATCCACACTGCACTGACTGTAGATCTCTAAACAACCCTCCAGTTATAAATCTTGCATCTACGAGAAACACTGGTTTGAGGGGTCTGGAGTTAATCCTTATCTGGAGAGAGGTGACAATTTTGGAGACAGAGGTAAAATCCAGGCAATAGGTTTACTGTGTTACTTCACAGGTCACATAAATGCACCATTTCAACTTGTCTTTTAAAAAATAGTGTAAGAGCTTGTGCAGAGATGGGTGGCCTGGAGATGAAGCAGTTCTGGTGAACTGTTTCAGCAATGCCAAACTCTGACAGGATTTACTATGTCAGTTCGGTAAAAGTTATAAAAATAAAAGTCTGAATACGCTGTGCCAGCACCCTTCTAGTGGGAGCTACCTGACTTGGAATTGGATGTGGGGGAGCTGCTGACTCAGAGGAGCAAGAACAAAGTAAGTTAAACAGCAACCTGAGCATAGAAGCGGAGCCGCAAGCAGCATGAGAAATTAATGTAACAGAGGACTGGTGCAACAGCCACCATTTTGACCAAAACTATTGGGACTGAACTACAGGCTTCCAGCCTAGACAAACACCACATTTATACCAGTGAAAGTAATCTTGAAACTGGCACAGAAATGGAGCAGACACACAAGTGTGGGACTGTTTGTTGCATAATTCATTTGAACACGGTGTAGAACTGAATCAGGAAAAATCAGAGATAAGTTACCCATCTAAGTTACACCAGCAGATGGTCCTTTCTGCATAGCTTAATTCAGGGTAATGTTTTCCAAAGCTGACCTCAGAGGCTGGTGAGGTGTTATCACAGCTGCCTGCTGCATACGACTATCCCAGATGGCTACTTACCTGTCCCTTTGAAGCCTGATATAATTTAGGTCAGCGGCACAAGACACGTTCTGGGGATGACATTAAACTGTGTCCTCTGCTGCCTTGTGGACACTTCTTGGTTGAAGAAAGGCTAAGGGACCTCACTCCAACAGAAAAAAGTGCTCACGCTGAAGCAACAGACAGTTAGCAGCTCTATTCAGGTTGCTCTCTGGCAGAAGCTACAACCTCTTTGTCACTAGACTTGTTCTGGCCTTTGGATTTTGGCTCAGTGGTCTAAAGAGGGGGTGACAGGCCTAAGGCAGCCTCCACTTCTCCAAAACTCTGCCTAGGCGCATGGGCTGAAGGTCTTGGCAAGATGGTTGCAAGCATCCAAGAGAGACATAAGGGCCCTGAGGCAACTACAAAGATTTCCAAAAAGCCCTGTTTAGGGATGGCCTGCTTGCCTTACATAAGGATGACCCTAGAAAAGGTGGGTCAAAGAAGCCTTGCCTCACTACTTACATCCTGGCTCAATGGATTTTATAAACAGAATTGCTTGCTGCAATATGCAGCCTTTGACCCCTGGATATGACACTGATCTGGATTCAGATCTGAGGAAAACAGCTGTGCTGAGTAATGACACTGCACATTTCAGAATTGATATTGCAGCTCTTCTGGAAAATCAGATCTCAGATACAGGCTTCATAAAGGAGCAGGACTACACCAGTTACTGGCATGGCACACCTAAAGGAGTAAGGAGAGAGCATAGTATAAGTTTTGCCATCAGAAATGAACTGATGTCATTGTGTGAAGCTCTGACTGCAATGTCCGTATGTACCATGCCACTTTGAGTTAGGCTACAGAAGGGATTCATCAACCTCATCAGCATATGCAGTCTAGTGATGAGGAGAGCTTCTAGCAACAGCTGAAAGAACAAATCAGCAGGATTGCACGGAAGGAATCTATCCTAGCACTTGGAGTCTTCAATGCAAGAGTTAGGTCCAGTGCTGAGATCTGGCTGGGATTCTGGGTAGGCACAGCATTGGGTGTATGAACAATGGTCAGAGAGTTCTTGAGCTCTGTGCCAGTCGAGGCTTATCAGTGACCAACACCTTCTTTGCTGGTAACATCAGAAGAACATTATGGAGACACCTGAGATCCATGACTTGGCTAGATGCCAAACCTACACTAAAAGAATCAAAAAGATTCCCAATAACAAAACTTCAGGATCTGACTGTTTACTTGCTGAAAATTAGAAACGTGCAAGCAAAGACTCACTGCAAAGACTGTGTGAGGTACTGCTACTCTGTTGGAAGGAAGAAACTGTTCCGCAAAATTTCAAAATTTGCTTGCTCGTTTCATCCAACTCTATAAAAAGAAAGGAGACAGAAGTGACTGTAATAACCACAGAGGTATATCTTCATAGTTTCATAGTTAGTAGGGTCAGAAGGGACCTGAGCAGATCATCAAGTCCGACCCCCTGCCATGGCAGGAAAGTACTGGGGTCAAACGAACACAGCAAGGTGATTGTCTAGCCTCCTCTTAAAGACCCCCAGGGTAGGAGCCTGCACCACTTTGCTTGGAAGTTGGTTCCAGATCCTAGCCACCCTGACAGTAAAGTAGTGCCTCCTGATGTCTAATCTGAATTTACCCTCTGACAGCTTGCGACCATTATTTGTAGTCACTCCTGGTCGTGCTCGGGGGAACAGGGACTTCCCCAATGCCTGCTGGTCCCCCCTGACTAGTTTGTAACAGGCCACTAGATCCCCCTCAGCCTTCTCTTGTGGAAGCTGAACAGGTTCAGGTCCCGTCACCTCTCCTCATAGGGCCTTCCCTGCTGCCCCCTGATCATGCGAGTGGCCTCCTCTGGATCCTCTCTATATTGTCCACATCCCTCTTGAAGTGCGGCACCCAGAACTGGACGCAGTACTCCAGCTGCAGCCTGACCAGTGCCGCATAGAGGGGGAGGATCACCTCCTTGGACCTGCTCAAGGTGCATCTGTGGATGCACGACAAGGTGCAGTTGGCCTTCCTGACTGCATCCCCACACTGCCGGTCCACATTCATCTTGGCATCAATGACGACTCCAAGATCCTTTTCTGCCTCTGCACTAATGAGAAGGGTTCCCCAGCCTGTAGGTATGGTGCTGGTCCTTCCTCCCCAGGTGCAGCACCCTGCACTCGTCAGTGTTCAATCCCATCCTATTCTCATCCGCCCACTCCTGTAACCTGTCTAGGACCAATTGCAACCTATTTCTCCCATCTAGCATGCCCCACATCCCCCCACGTCTTAGTGTCATCAGCAAATTTGAACAGGTGCTTTTTACCCCCTCGTCCAAATCACTGACGAAGATGTTGAACAGTGTGGGCCCGAGGACCGAGCCCTGGGTGACCCCACTGCCCACATCCCTCCAGGTCGAAAATGAACCGTCCACCACCGCTCTCTGGGTGCAGCCCTCCAGCCAGTTGGCAACCCATTTGACTGTGTGGGTGTTGACACCACAGTCCCCCAGTTTTCTGACAACCCGCATCAGAGAAGGAAAGAATCTGTTGCTTGGATTCAGAGCGCTGCTGGTGCATGGGTGTGCCCTACCTGTGGATGGGACTGTCACTCACACATTGGACTCAGCAGATAAAGAACTCATCAGCAGGTATACCACACTCCATAAAGAGCAATTGTGCCAACTGTTAGGTACAAAAATCAGTCACTTCTACCAGGGTAACTTTGTTAGAAAACCAAGGCTCTGTCCGTACAAGGGCTGTAACAGACTTTGATCCTCTCTGCTCAAAGCACAGAGGCACATGCGTAATGCACAATCACTAGTGTTATGCTAATTCTTGCCCAATGACCACTACTTTATGCCCACAGATGGAAACAAACTTCTGCACTCTGAAGAACCCAAAACATATAACTTTAGGAGGCATTTTCTGTTCGCTTTTGTAGGAATCTACATTTCTGCAGCTGCCAGCTTGAATAGCTCAGCCATAAGCACATCGTCAGGCACCACCAATTAGAACTAAAAACTGAGTAGAAAAATATAAAAAAGTGAACTTCTATGTTGGCTACATAGCACTTGATAATGAAGACTCCTAAAATGTACTTAATAAGGCCTTGTCTAGACGAGGATAAGCCGAGCCCAACTGCTCCGTCTGGCTTGATTAACTCACTCCATCCACACTCTTAACCCACTCAGTTCTGGTTTGGTCAAGTTACAGACTGTACTGGGTAACCCAGGAGAAGGTGAAAGCAGTATCCCTTTGGTGTTGGGTTTAATCACATCAGTGCTGCTGTAGCTCCAGGCAATACAAAGCTACAAGACTGATTCAAATCGGTCCTTCAGTGCTACTAAGTACTGCCAATGAGACTGCCTATCTGCCCATCTCCCTGCTCAGCACCACACTGCTCAGCTTCTTTTTCCTGCACACCTGCACCTCACTCTGGGCACCTTCCTCAGACAGCTCATTGAGCATTTTCATTAGCTCCGATAGGAATAAGATTCCCATTTTGCTTATAGTCATACAAGGAATCGTGGCTCACAAGCCTCTGTGCAACAGGTGGGTAGGACACAAACAGACAGGCATCTGCCCC
>NW_017729029.1:14648864-14650898 GCF_001723915.1 Gavialis gangeticus | reverse complement strand
CTCAGACAGCTCATTGAGCATTTTCATTAGCTCCGATAGGAATAAGATTCCCATTTTGCTTATAGTCATACAAGGAATCGTGGCTCACAAGCCTCTGTGCAACAGGTGGGTAGGACACAAACAGACAGGCATCTGCCCCTGCAACTTCCTGGGCTTGCCGAAAGGATGGATTACAGGAACTTTCAAGCCAGTGCCTTTTCTGTGAACAGTCAGAAGTAAACAGTTGAGAAGTGCCACCAGGAATTCTGGCTGCTTGCCCACAAGCCACTGTATCTCATATCATCACCACATTCAAACACACAAACACAGGGAAGTTGAACAAATACCAGATACATGAGTAATGAATGCAGAGCAAGAGTACAGTTTGCTGGGTTAGCTCTGATTAGTATAAAAACTGAATGAATTTGGACAAGAAGTGTCACCATTTAAATTACTCAGCTAACTCCAGTGCCCACTGCCCATACCCTAACCCTCCCTGCTACAGCTCCCAAATACAGTCGATACTTGGAAGATACCATGGAACAAAAGCCTAATCAGTTATGAACTAGAAATGGATGGTTCTAAGTGACAAATGAAAAATTCTTAACGTGAAGCAAGAGAACATGTTAGATTGCATTGTACTTCCTTGTATATTATTACACATTCTGGAACCCACCCAGCTACTCAACAAAAGCCTATAAAGGATATTTACCTCCACAGAGTCACTGCTAGGCAAGTACTCTACACTCTGAATAATGATTTACTCTATGATTTCTACTCAGCAACCACCAGAGAAGAAGTCAGAGGTGGCATTAGGACCCTGATGACAAGCGCTCTTAACAGAACAATATCACCAGCTCAAATTCAGATGTAGGGGGGTTGGGGTGGAACTTCCAAAAAAATTTAAGGGACATTTGAGCAAAAATTCCTCTGAAGGAACCAACCTCACCCTGACCTTCAAGTCATGTGATCTGAGCTCTCAACTTCCTTAGATATTTTGCAAGTGCCTCCAGGTTGAAAGAGGCTACTTGGAGAGGTGGTGGAACGTCCATCCTTAGACAATTGTAACAGGAGATTAAACAAGCACTAGGCTGGGATGGTGTAGCCCAGGAGGTGCCTATCTTGAGGAGGGGGTGGGGCTAGACGAACTCCTGAGGGCCTTTGCAGCCCTACTTTTCTATGATTCAACCTTATGGACAGTCAGACCCCACTTTCGATGCACTGCATTAATGCCAGCCCCTATTTACTGCAATGCAGTGAAACTGAACTGGCACAAAACATCCCAGGGTGTGCACGAGTCCCGAGTGCAATTCCTAAATCTTTGACACGTAGTACAAATATTACCTGGTATACTAAGAGGATCACTCCCATTATCCTTAGTGGGGAAACTGGCAGAGAGGCTGCATGGCAATTTGGGGAATCCCTTTACAAACTGCCTACATGTTCTGGCTGATGTCAGGAAAATCCCCGAATCCAGGAAGGGAAGCTTATGTCATGGGTGACCACAGCTGCAGCCCAATCCTCTCGGACCAGGAACATGAGCAAAAGCTCAGCTGTTGCCCATTCAGGAGAAAAAGCATCTTGGAACAAGAAGGAAGCTGAAGTTGAAGATGCAAGTACAGAATGGAAATTCCCCAAATGCACAAGAAACTGAACTGGCAAGGCTGCTTTTTAGACGCCACAGAGGTGACGCACCCTCCCAAGAACCTGGGTAAACATTTAGTGATTAGCTGGTGACGCCGCTGTGGCAGCAACACCATAACCAGTACGTTGCCTGGCTGAATACCAGCTCAGGTACGTCAGCACCAGCTGCGGTCACACCTCCGACTGTGGCCCAGACTTCCCCACAGGCCTGAGGAAGAGGTGAATCCAGCAGCTCTGCAGAAAGCAGGGCGGGTACAAAACCTGAGTTTGCATTCACCTTGCTAACCCATGGACCCTCGATTCACTCAAGGCGCTCTGTGAAGACTGTCACGGCAGGCACGTCCTGCTCACCGAGTTATCCGGGGTAGGGGGGAAGTCTTTAACTAAGACCCACACTTGTTTGAAGAGTTA
>NW_017729029.1:14646122-14648041 GCF_001723915.1 Gavialis gangeticus | reverse complement strand
CGCGGCGCCATGACCCGCCCCGAGCCCTGAGCCAGCCCCCTCAGGAGCCGCTCGCGCGGGACCCGGCCGCCGCCATGACAGGCCCCGCTGCAACAGCCCCGCCTGCCCCGCGCGCCCACTGCGCATGCGGGGGAGGCACCACCCCTTCCGGTCCGTCCGTCATCGCAGCGCGCCGCCGCCGGACGGGGCGCCCCTGGTGGTGGGAGGTGGCCGCGGGGAGGGAGGCAGGGCAAGATGGCGGCCGCCTCGCTGTGGAAGGGGCTGGTGGGCGTCGGGCTCTTCGCCTTGGCCCACGCCGCCTTCTCCGCCGCGCAGCGTGAGTCACACCCCCCCCGAGAGAGCCCTGCCCCCACCGCGGGACGTGACGGGGGGGCCGCTGAAACCCCTGGGAGCAGGCCCGGAGCTCGGCCCGCGGAGGGGGTGTCCGGACTACGGGGGGGGCAGACTAAAGGAGGGGGGTGTCCAGACCGGGGGAAAGGGGAAGGGGGCGTCCAGCCCAGCGAAGAGGCTGTCATTTGGGGGGGGTCTGGGCTTCCCTCTGCTCCTCCTGCTCGAAGCCTCTGGCATGTGGGAAGCTTTGGGCCCCGGGAAGCGTGTCGACAAGGTGGGGAGAGTCCAGCCGAGGGCAAATGGTTATGGGGGGCTGGGGGGACATGATGGTGAGGAGAGGGTGAGGGGATTGGGCTGACTGAGTCTGGGGAAGAGGAGACTGAGGGGGGTTGCAAAGAGGCTGGAGCTGGGCTGTTCTCGGTGGGGCAGATGACAGGACAAGGAGCAATGGGCTCAAGCTGCAGCAAGGGAAGTTGAGGTTGGATATTAGGAAAAAACTTTCTCATTAGTAAAGTACTGGAGTGGACCAGGCTCCCTGGAGATGTGGTGGAGTCTCCATCCTTTTGAAGACACGGCTGGACCAAGCCTTGACTGGGATGATGTAGTTGGGGCTGGTCCTGCTTGGAGCAGGAGTTGGACTAGATGTGACCTCCTGAGCTCCCTTCAACCCTCACTTCTTATGACTGATTCAGAGGCCGTGCCCCTCCCCCCCTGCTCAATAGCAATGGGTTTACCTTTCCTCCAAGATTATGTCCCATCCCTTTTTGAATCTGATGAAGCCGTCAGCGTCCACCACATCTGGTGGCAATGAGCTCCACCCTTGAGTGAGAGGCTGGGTGACAAAGAACTTCTTTGCATGTGTTTTAAACCAACAAGCCCTGTCAGGCCTCCCACCAGCACGGACCCAGAGGTTCCCCCTAGGAACCCATAGCTTTCAATAGTCCACCCTGCTGGAGCCTTTCTTTCCCTTTGGCAAGGGAAGAGATTGCTCTAGTTTTCTTCTGCAATCAAAACATGAGTTGAAACCAAGAGCCAGTCTGTTCCCAGGGTGTCTCAAGGCTCATCTGGGGGGGCTTCCGTCTGAGGAGATGAAGAACGCAGTGGTCGAGGGTGTACAGTCTTTGCAAAGAGTTCCTGGGCAGCTTTTCCACTAGAACTGGAGCCCACGCATCAATTTGAAGGCTCCTGCTACATGTATTACGCAACTGACTGGTGAATTGTGCAATCAGTTTAGAGCAGCCACAGATGCAAAGTCATTATCACACCATAAAAATGTCTGGCCAGCTATAGAAAGAGTTGAGCAGCTACAAACGTAGTGCTTGACAATGTGCAACAACTCTAGAGTTGGTTTCTATCTGGCTTTCATTTGAACATGGGGCAGGGGCCCTAAGCAGTCCATCTGCGTGGACTCCTGCAAGGCACCTGCCACGTTTTCCTACGTAAATGTTTATGCAGAACGCCAAGGGCATTAAAATAGATAGGAAACTCACTAGACTTCACCTGCTGCCAAAGGAGACAGTGCCAGTGTTACGTGGCCCCTTGAAAGGCTCTCTCCCCCTTACACACTGCTCTGCATTTACAGCTTCCCA
>NW_017729029.1:14624810-14645730 GCF_001723915.1 Gavialis gangeticus | reverse complement strand
CCCCCCCCCCCCCCCCCCGGGGGCTGTGGCCTGCACTGGTGGGGAGCCCGTGGGCTGCAAGTGCACAGTACAAAACCAGGCACTTCGGTTTACCAGCACTCTTGCAGGAAGGAAAAAGTGAAATTGTTTGTCGAGGCAGGTCAAAGATGCTATCTGAAGCAGAGGATGTGGGAACAAAGCTAGGTACAGCAGACATGCATGAACTCTTTATTCTAGGGCATAACAAGGAGTCCTGGAGCTTACTTGAATTGGCTGCTACAGATAGTTCTGCCGTGAAGAATGTCCCTTAAACATTACTAACGTACCAATGCCTCTGTTTTGTAGATCGCTCCTACATGAGGTTAACAGAAAAGGAAGATGAAACGTTGCCAATAGATGTAAGTTGGATGGTTTCAGCAGGGTGAAAGGGTTAAGAGTAACCACACAGTTTGGTCCTAGCTTTCTCTCCTGTGTTTCTGTCTTTTTAATGGGATTTTAACTGCACATTCCTCTGGATTCTTATCTGCAGACAGACATCTCACTACCAGCCTCAGCTTCCAGGAAGGTGTTACAGTGCTTGCAAAGGGTGCCAGTCAGACAGAGACAGATTCCCAAGCTGGACTTTCCTCCCCTTTGCTACCACAGTGGCTGGAGCACCTCATCCAGTAATTCCAGGCCTTAGAGTTAAAGCTGTGGAATGTCCTCCTGTTCAGTCCTGCTCTCTGCAGCACAAATGCCTGCCTCCCTCTGGCTTGGCCAGCTGACATCACCTTGATCAATACTCTTCTGGGCTGGCCTCGCCCTGGCACAGCCCGCTTCAGGGCATTAGTTTTCTTATTTCTTAATATTGGTGACATGAAAAAAAATGAAGTCAAGAAAGCAGGAGGGAGGAGAGAAAGTAGTAGTGTCCCATTGCCATCCCTGGAGAAAGCATGCAGCCACTAACTTGCATTTGCAAGCGCACAGAACAGTGCTCAGAGGAATACAGCATCTTCCCCAAGAACCCCACCACATGGATCAAACTAGCGTGTAGGGTACAGACCAAGCTCTGCCAACACATAGCAGTGCTGCCCTGGGAGAGTTATTTAAATGTCTCTGTGCCTCAGTTCCTGCTCTCTCTGCAGTGGGGATGAGGTTGGTTGCTTACCTCTAAATAGTACTTTGCACGAATGAAGAGCAAGGGTGTGCAGGCTGTAGTGTCTCATGCATGGGATGGCTTTTGTGTTGCAGATAGTTCTTCAGACACTGCTGGCCTTCGCAGTGACCTGCTATGGAATAGTACATATTGCAGGAGAATTTAGAGACATGGATGCCACTTCAGAGCTAAAAAATAAGTAAGTTGGTTCACATGCTTGGTGCCTGCACATTTCACAGCACACTCCCTGAGGCAGCCACGTCAGGCTGGTTTTCCTCTGCCCAACACCTCTGTAGAGGTTTACTGTAGCGGTACCAGTAGCTGCCTGTCCCCCACCATTACAGTGTCTGCCATGCCAGATATGGCAAGGCAAGACAAATGACTGGGACATGCTTTCTCTTCTTTCCCCCAACCCTCTGTGTCAGGTAGATGGAGCAGTGAAGGGAATAGGCAGATCTTAGAGAACATTCTTTTCCCACTGTCTCAGCACTTGAGGGAGTTTGAGGTAGAGGGCAAGCTGGAGGAGGCCTGCGTTCTGGAGCTACAGCTGTCTGGGTAACACCAGACTTGGGTGAAACCATGCACCGCAGCACTACCCAGGAGTCCCATGTTGCGATGCAGTAAGAAATCTGTGCACATAGAAGACAATCAGTACAAAGGCATGAGTAGAGATTTTAGCTAAGGTATGGTCCAAAGTAGAGGAATTTGGTAACTGAACATGGTAGTTGGCAGACTTGTACAGAGCAAACAGTAAAGACAGAAGCTGTAGCTATGTAGCTTGTTCCTGTGTCAAGTGGTGTTAATCTTGTCCCTCTAGCTTCTCAGCTGCTGCCATAGGAAAACTGCGTAATAAGTAAGAAATAAGGGAGAAAAATATATAAGCACTGCGGTGTAAGAAAACCCCAGGGACTTTCAGGCAATTGTTATAAAATGACCATTCTAAAGCAAATGTTAATTTAATATTTCAAATTTATTTTTAAAGGACATTTGACACATTAAGGAACCATCCGTCCTTTTATGTATTTAATCATCGTGGTAGAGTGTTGTTCCAGTCCCCAGACACAGCGAATTCTTCTTCAAATCAAGATGCTTTATCATCCAGCTCATCACTGAAGTTTCGAAAACTTGAACCTCTGCGCCGTTAACATTTTTACAGATTCTAATCCTAGAACAGGACGCTAAGCTGTAATATTGGAGTTGGGGATGTAAACACTTTTTTTAATTTCTGGAGCAGTATTTATATTGATCTTCCAGACTTTATAAAATATATGTGTATATATATAAATATATATAACTAAGGACCTTCTTTGTACACTGTTAACGAAAATAACTGAATTGTGAATTGGCAATGCAGTGTAAGTTATTGCTACAATTATGCTGTGAAACACCTTTTCAAACTTTCATACATTAAACGATGTTAAATTTGATTTCTCAGTTAAAACCAATCTTACCTTTAGCAAACAGCAAATGAGTTTCTATAGCAATTAATTCACTTTGACAAGAGGGAACGTTCTAATGCTATTTGTTTTTGTGGTTTGCTTGCACTACGGTTGGCAGAACTCCTTCAGAGATATGGTGCATTGCATTGTTAATGGAGCTTGAAAAAGGGGAGAGAATGTGGGCGGCCTCCTGCTCCTTGGAAAGCTAAGATGCACCTTTGGATGCAAGTTTGGGAGATGAAATGATGCTTGTCTTTGTTTTTTGTTCTCTTGCAGTGCTGAAAAGTGGCAGCCATAATGTTTTCTAACTTCCCATTCTCGGGTTCTTTTCTTGTTACCCTTCTCTGTTGTCAGATGTAGACAGTCTTGCTGAACGTACCCCAGAGATATCTGTACGTGTGCGAGGGAGGCATTCATTTCTGTTGGGATGATCTAACATGTTCAACCTGTTTATCTGCTGTATTTGTATTGTTCTCTTTGCTTGTATATGCAGGAGCATTTACCAAATGGCTGAGTAATGTTTCAGTACCTTAAAATACCACCATGCAAGCTCCAGAGTCATCTTGGTATGGATGTAAGTAGGGCATGGAGATGAGCATCCCCATTAGCAAGCCAAAAGCGTGTTCCTGGGCCAGGTCCCTGCTGGGGTTAGCATAGCAAGGGCAGCTGTGTCCCAATGCGACTGCCCCAGCCTTGCCTGCTGGACCTTTCACTGAAGTAAGAGCATTTTGTTTTACTTTGGAGCCATTTGGTGATTTCACAACAACCTTGTTGGGGGGGTCGGTGTTCTCAGAGGGGTGCAGCTGCCCTTATGTTTGACCCAGGCCTGCATGGTGAGGCTAACTGAAAACCACTCTTCTGTGCCTGTGGCATGCCTGAGACTGCATGGAGGCACTGTAGAGGTCCAACTAGAATCCAGGCTGCTTTGATGCCACCGCACCCTCCCACAGGCACTCAGCCTTTTCACTAGGTGGATGTTTAGGTAAAAGCATTCCCTGCCCGTTCTAGCCCACCAGCCATGCAGGAGGGTTAAGACCCAACTGCTTGGGAAGCCCCCAGGGCAAGCAGAATGCCCACAGTTAGTGTTCCCCTCCCAAGAACAGCGCTGAGAGCAAGGATAGATGACTGCTCTAGGGCTAGCTGAGAGGCAGTTTCCCACAGCCAGGTCCTTGGGTTCAGTTAGACATTCAGAAGGGGCCCCTAGCTGCAGCAGCAGCTGCTCCACAGTTATTTTGCACCATGGGCATTGCAGATGACCCAAGGACAGTGGCACGTCTCAGATGCTGAGTTCAACTGCAGCCCATGTTCAGCTCATTTCTCTTGTCAAGCAGAGCCACTTTGGCCCTGGAGCCACAGTGAAGATGGCTGTGCATTCCCAATGGGCAGCATGCCCCAGCTAGCTGTGGAGGAGCTCTGAGTTAGGGAAAGGAGGGGCAAGTGGGCACAGGCAAGGCACCACTCACTGTGTGGCAGGCCTTTTAATTTCATTTGGCAGCCTACCATTTGCAAAAGGCCTGAGAGCAAGGCTACTTGCTCGCTAACATCTAGGGAGCCCCTTGGGCTGCATAGAGCCACCCAGCACAGACAGTGCTGCATGAAGCCTGGAGTCATGCTCCAAGCAAGCTGTCCCCATCTTGTGCTGTGGCTCAGGAGCCTGCTATGCCATGGCAGCTGCCTCTGGCCAGTTAATTGCACAAGGAGTAGCCTTGCTCTTTGGCAACTGTTGTCTCACCAAGCTGTACAAATAACTTTTTTTTCTTATCTTGCAAATATCCAATAAAGAACTGCTACCCTGATGGAGCTGCTGGGAGTCATTTCTCTTGTACCTCTCCCACACAGTGTTGCCGCCAGGTCAGGTGCCTGACCCATTTCAGTAGAGGCATTTGTCCTCATGCCCCTGCCCCGTCTCTGCCTTGGGGCGCTGGCCACGCCTGGGTGGCTGTGGGAGTCAGAGAAAGCATCACAGTGACATGAATGTCACAGCAGTGAAGCCAGCTTCTACGTGCGATAAGTCCTGGGCCTGCCCACCGGGTTGCCTGTGGACTTCAGAGCTCTGTGACTGTCTAAATGGTTATGTGGTTATTTACCATTAGCAACATGGGTTAGTGTGTAAATCGTTCTTGTCCTTAATGAAGAACAGTCCCAGCGAGGTGCAAGGTCCTGCTCGCAGCTTCTTGTAGGGGGGAAGGGATCCTGCCACAGCTTCGCTGCACTGGAGAAGACACCAGCTCAGGCTGGAATCGAGTAGCAGGACCCCATGCTCATTGCCCTCTATGTACAATGGGCAAAAAAACCACGCAGGGGCAATCATGAGCATGAGGGTTGTGAAGAAGATGGGGTCACACTTCAGCCTTGCTGGTTCCTGTATGCTTTCCACTGTTGAGCTCCTGACCTGCGGCAAGCACCAGAGGCCCTCGCGCCAGTGCTGCAAAGTGAGGGCACCCTCGCTGCTACATGCATGGGCCTGGCCCCTGCAGAGCCTGCTCCATCCGGTACCAAGCAGCACCCTGGGCCTCGGACTCCAGAAGAGCATCTGCATGACGATGCTCTCTCTTTCCCCTCCTTTCTACCCCTGTAGAGCAACAGGTGAGCCAAGGTCACCCCAGGCTGCTGTCAATCAGCAAACAAGGCCAAGACCAGGTGCTGAAGTGCACACCTCTGCCCAGCCCAGCTGGCCCAAGTCAGTCTCAAAACAGACCCAAATTCCTACACCTTTCTGCACCCCAACTCCTCATCCACCTGCTTGCTTTCCAAGCCTGGTTGTCACAGCTGAGACTCTGCTGATGGTCTCCAGAGAAGGGGGGAGCAAAGCAGAGCTGGAGCTGTGGCTCCAGTGCGAGGCGACACAAGGCAGCTGGGAGGTTCCTCACCTGGGGGGTTATTTTTAGTACGCAGTGCCAAGAGGCTTCCCATCCCTGTTGGATTGCCCCTTGCATCTGGGGCAAGTCCAATGCAGACACAGGCATTGCAGAAACCCTGGTGCTGAGGAAACAGCCACACACACAGCAGCAGGCTCACAATAAGATCTGTGGTTCCAGCCTAAAACAGCTTGAGGACCTGCTGCATCAGCTATGCACAACCTGCAGCAACAGCGAGATCCCCCTGCCCTAGCCAGGGCAACAGCGCTGCAGCAGAGGAGCTGCTCTTCCCTGCGGCTGGGCCCAATGCACGGGGGAGCTGCAGAAAGCCACTACTTTTGAGGGCACAGGCAGAGGGCCAAGTCCCCTCTCATGTTCAGCAGCTGGCACCCACATGCTTCTCATCTGGACGTACGCTCAGGCTCCCCCCTGGCCTCACCGAGCCACAGCTTCCTGCTTGTGGTGAGCTGGTGGCTGCAAGACTGGCAGAGGCCTTGTAGCAGGGGGGGAAGAGGGGAAGAGCTATATTGAGCATTAACACAGCCAAGTGGCAGCTGCATGACTCAGCCCCTGCAGCCTGGCAGGGCTCCCTCTGGGCTCCTTCTAGGCCTGACCCTGGTGGGACGCTGCAGGTCACGGGCACGCAGGTTTTCATACCCACTCCTGCCTCCCCTTCTATCCCTGTGGTCTCCTGGCACCTGCACAGCCAGAAGTCCCAGCACAGACACCCCCCGCCAGCTTGGCTACGTCTGGCCACTTCCTGGCTGGAAAACCACTCGACAGCCAGACCGTTGGCCCCTGGTTTCGGGTACACAGCAGTCTGGGGAACCTCTCACCTCATCAGATCCAGTCACAGTGCCAGCCCGAGCAGCTGATGGTGCAGGCACTGCAAGCACGAGACACGAGGATGGAGCCACGGGCCTGACCAGATGGCTGCAGCTCTGGCAGGGCTACAGCAGTCTTAGGGCTGGAGGAGGGTGCTGGCAGCTCCCGGGAGAGGCAGAGGCCAATACCGCCCATGCCGCATGGCTGCAGGCACAAGAGGAGTGAGCAGAGCAGAGGCCAGGTCCCAGCTCCAACTCCACGTGGGGAAGCAGACCCGCGACATGGAGGAGGGCACTGGCTGCCTGTGGCCTCAGGGCCAACTCTGGCTCATGTAGCAGCTTCTCCCTCCTGTGCAGGCCAAGCCAGCTGGGGCCCTGCCAAACTCCAGCTTCTGCCCAGAGATGGCAGTACCTGTTGGGCAGGGGCCCCAAGCCACTGGCAGGGATCTTCCCCCCCACCCCAGGGCCTGCACTGCTCCCACAACGATTGGTGATACCCCCGCAGCCATAGCCTGGAGCCCATATCATCCTAGCATGAGCACAGACCAAATGGGAGACTGATGTGCCAACAAACGAGCCTGCCTGGCCCACACCACAGGCACCAGCAGCTCGCCCATCCCTAGGGGGGACGTTGCCAAACCACCCCCAGGGCTCAGGTGCTGCTGGCTGGGGCAGGGACCAAGGGCCAAAAGGGGACTGGCTCGGGGCACGTTTAGCCTGAGCAAGGTGAGTGTGGTGGTCACCACTATCTCAGCACACAGCCCGAACCTCCACCCCACCATCCTACAATGCCCTTCAAGCCAAGAGCCCATCGATGCCAGCCACCTCCACAGCAAGGGGCTGAGACAGGCCAGGTCCTGCTGCTCCAGTATTCCCATGCTGCGGGTGCCAGGGAGAAAGACCCCAGGCCCAGCTGAGTAACTGCCAGGGGAGGGGAAGTGGCCCCAGGCCGTGGCAGAGGGAGTGGACTGGGTGGGCGACCATGCCTGGGTCTAGAGCCAAGTTGGACTTCAGGTGCAGAGGCCCAGAGGGGCTTCTCCCAACCTCCCGGGGCCTTCCTGCCTTAATGATTGCGGCGCTGCCCGCCTGGTCCCGTCTACACCAGGCTCTGCACAAGTACTGCGCACCCACGCAGCCAGGACAGAGCAGAACACAAGCCCGGGGATGGCGACACCAGCTCACCTTCACCCCTTGCCAGTGCAAACTAGCCAAGCACAATCCTGACGGCACAGATGGGGCAAGTTTGGGGGTCAAGGCCTGTCACCAAGCCCCCTGGCTAGAGGAAAGTTGCCAGGCAGGGACAGCTTCCCCGAGATGCAGCCAGCCAGACATGGGGCATCACCTTTGAAGCACCCCTAAGGGCAGCTCTTGGGTTAGGAACAATCATGCCGCTGGCCTGCTCTGCCACTGCCCACCCAAGCCTCTCTCCTGGGGCCGCCAGCCCAGTCGCTCATCGGATGGGGCTGCCCCTGCGAGCTCCACTGGGGAGGTTGTAGCAGCCGCGGCACCAGCCAGCGCGCGTGCCTAGCCCCAACGGAGCTCTTATCCTCTGGCTTGTTGAGGACTTACGGCACTTTCCCACCACAGCTAATGCTCCAGCCACCAAGACCAGGCCTCTGCTGCAGCTGCTGTGCTGGGTGAAAGGGCTGGCTTCAAGTTGTCCATCTCCAGGAGAGCTCGTCAGGGCGGCCGTGGGACTATCTGTCACCTACAGTGTGCTGAGCATAGATGGACTCTATGCACAAAGCACTGACAGCAGCCAGACTGACACAGCCCCAATCCCTCGTTCTGCAGCACCTGGAGGTCCAGGCCGCCGTCAGACCCACTGCTGAACAAGAACAAGCCAGCTGTGTGCTTTACCGTATGGCAAAGATCAGAGCTTGGGAAGAGCCCATCTGCCTCTCCACAGCTGGGACCTTGCCGCTGCGCTGTTATGGCCTGTGCTCAACACTGCACTTATCACTTTTCAGGAGGCTGATTCATAGCTTTTTCCACTGTCCTGTTTACTGAGCCTCTCCCTTTCCCAAAGTGCCCACAACATAGACTAGCAGCTCAAAACAGACCACAATACTGAATCCTGATCAACTTGGCTTGCAATCCACACAAACAACCCTCGCCCTCATTCTTACCCAGACTTTCTAACCACACACCAGCATCAAGGGGAAAAAAATACACTTGCACAAATGCAGCCCAATGCTACTCCAGTCTCCAACAACCTGCTTTCTGCAACCACACGTCTGAGCTCAGCCGACTGGGCAGTGCCAGGATGCAATCCCTCCGCAAGGGAAAGCCAAGCGTGCCAGACAGCTCAGAGCAGCACGTGACCAACACCACAAAAGCAGCACTGAGGATGGAGGGGGAAAGTTTTCCTAATGCCAATGTCCTCGCAGAAGTGAACCTGGTCCCAGGAGAGCTTGGAGAACTCTGTAGGAACACAGCCCATTCACACACTCAGGTTGGCCCTTGATCCAACCAAGCTGCTTTCCAGCCTGTAATGAAACCTTTGATGCCTGCTTATGTCAGCCAGCGTTGTACAAACAGGCACCTCCAACACTTGCTTTGCTGCATGCAAATACTTTGCAAGAGCTGCCCAGTTGTCACCTGCTGTTCAGTTGCTCAGACAAGGAGTCGTTATCTACGCAGGGCTCAGGGTAGCTGGCAGGGCTGTTCAGCCCTGCTTCTATTAGGATGAGGTGATTATTAACACGTCAGCAGGCACCTAGAGGCCCTGCTAATTCCCCCACTGCAATCAGTAGCCACAACAGTGGGAGTCTTATAAGTGCTTGCTAGCAGACCAAGCGACTTGTCCAAGACCGTCCGAAGCAGCATGTGGAGGGACTCAAACACCTGGCTGCTAGCTGCTTGTGCCCTCCTCACCTCGCTGGTATCTAGAGCAAGCTACTCCGTTGGTCTTGGTTTGCAGCTAGGGTAACAGCACCCCAAATTTACCAAGTGCACTTTGGAGCTGCCAGCCCTTGCAGATCACAGTAGAG
Organism: Gavialis gangeticus; assembly: GCF_001723915.1. Classification (NCBI taxonomy): domain Eukaryota; kingdom Metazoa; phylum Chordata; order Crocodylia; family Gavialidae; genus Gavialis; species Gavialis gangeticus. The sequence goes on along the minus strand of NW_017729029.1, from coordinate 14,636,502 downwards.
GTTTTATTGAAGTGGTGCTATTGACCCCCCACCCTAGCAAGCCCAGCAGCATGGGGCCCAACTGGCTGCTCACATCCGAGGCATTGCAACCACTCTTCTGCTGCATCCACAAGTGAAAAGTTTCAACCCAAGACTTTTCTGACAAAGCTACAAAAACTTGACCCACTGCCCTTCCAAGCGGCCTGGTGCAGCAGGCATCAGACCCATGACTCTAGCGCCAACAAGTGGCCCGTCACTTATTTTTAAGAGAGCACTAAAGTATCAGAGCGATGCAGCTGCCCAGCAGCCACTGCTCTTGCTCCCAGCTCTCTCCTGGATCAGCCACCCTTCCCGTCTGCTCGACAGACACAGCAGGAGGAATGCAGCATGGCTGTCACTGCCATTGCACAGGAGCTACCTTTGCACAACCCCCAATAATGAAGGTTTCACAGCAAAAATAAAACAAAGGGATCTCACAAGTAGACAAAAGGAATGGAGTTAAGCTGGGGCTGGACACTTCGTAAACTTTCCGGTAACGCCTGCTGCACCTGTGGTTCGCCTTAGTCACAGCTGCAAAACTGCTCTTAAACACTCATGCAGTACAGCAGTTTCCCTTCCCTGCAGGAAGGGCCTGAGGAGCAAAATCCTCCACGTCAGCTCAGCGGATCGGGGTTTAATGCACAACCTGTGACCCCTGCACTTCCCCTCTGCCTGGTTCTACCCCCAGCAAGGGTGCACAGATGCTTTCTCCATGCGAGCTGGAGTGAACTCTTCCCTCAGACATGGAGCAAGACTCTTCTATGACTGGGGACTGAGTATACTTCCTTCAATTCATTCATAAAACAGCTCACACCTCTCTTCGCGGTCTCAATCCACAGGGCTCGATTATTCGCAGTCCTGGATACTCTCTTTAGCTGAGCTCATGCTGCAGGTTCTTCAAAATAGGGACTCATAGCTTGTTATAAATGCCTCCACTTGTTCCTGCCTTTTGGCAAAGGCCCTTTTTTAAAATGAAGCTTCCCAAGGATGATTTATTTGTAGCAAGGAGACAATTCCAACCAACTGCTTTTCTCTCAATGCACTGGGGGAGAGGAACGGGCTGTTCACAAGTGCTGGCTCTTCATACGCTCAAGTGCATCACAGATGTGATCCTCAGTGACTAACAAAACCTTAGCTCCATTGAGCTTAGCTTTAATCCTGGCGGGTTTGGGACTTTTCCAAGTGCTAACTGGGCTTGGGTAAGAACCAATTCTTGGAAGTTTACAACTACAGCGTGCACAAATGAGCATCTGCTGTAGGTAGCTACCCCCCAATTAGTAACAGGACTTTAGTCATCTTTGTGAAAGGAAAAGCACCAAGAGTTTAAGACCAAAAAGAGTTCATACAAAACAAAATCAAAAACAAAAAAGGCCAGGAAATGCAAAAAAGATCAGATTATTCAGCAGCAAACTGCCAAACAGCTAGTCAGGTTTTTTCAAAGCCTGGCTTGTTTACCACGTGGCAAAGTTAACAGACCTTTCCCACCCCAACATTATTTCACTTTAAACGTGCACCTTATTCCAATCCAGTGAGGAGCTCCAGGGTCCTACAATAGCCAAAAGCGGTTGCAGTTTGCCAACATCCATTTCCTTATTGTGTGTCCTGGCCAGGGTTCCCAGTCTGTTGCTTGAAGACTATCACGATATTGCTTAGAGATTCACGTAGGCCTACACCTATGTAGTTTCCCTCCAGCATGCAGCTGCTGCTTCTGAGGTCGCATACTCTAGTTAGAGTGGAGGGTCCAACTCTCACCCTCTCCCATCTACCCCAATTTCATACAGCAAACATGGAGTGACGCTCAGGGTGTCTCTGTACTGTGGCCCCCCCTGCCAGGCCAGTTGGTCTTCAGGATCTCACCATTTTCTCCCCTGCCCCAGCAAGCATTCGAGTTTTTTATAGCAACAGGTAGCACAGATCAGGTGCCCAGGCCAGTTCTGCCTTTTATTTCCTTAAACATGCTGGCATGTCTCTCATTAGTCGCTCCAGAGTGACAAGCTAAAGCTGTAGGTCTTCTGGATGCTCAGCTGAATGTGATTTCTCCTACTCATTTGTTTTTCTTTAAGGCCTCCATTAGTACAGCGTTTTCTGTGGAAGGTGCCGTGTTCAACCACTTTCCTGGAAAATTCTGCCCCTAACTCAGCTGCCTGGCTTTTCTCCTGCAAAGGGGAAACACTTTCCCTTAACCTTCCTATCCAGACTCTCACCACCCCATCTCTGACAGCAAAACTAGATTGAAGGATGTATCCAGCCAGTTCCACATGCAATTCGAACAAGAGCGGCAAGCCGATTGGCTATTTCTCATTGCAGTCAAGACCTAATCTGTTGTCATCCAGTTTCTCCCAGTAAGGTCTAAGGAACTCAAGTTCTGCCACGAAGATAATCCCCCAGCAAAGGATGCTGAAGGGAGGAATCTGCCCCACCCTGCAAGACGGGAGGAAACCATTACAGTAGGTATTCAGCTACTGTTGCCCCCAAGAAGGGCAGGAGATGGGGTGTTTAAAATCAACTCATTTACTGTAAGAAAGATGAGCCCTGCATGAGCTTGTCTCAACAGTCAGCTTGCATCTTTGAGTGGAGAGGAAGGAACAGGTATCCAAGAATGCACCCTGTTAAAGGACGACAGGGGAAAAAGCAAACCTTAAGTACGTTCCTTGTTCCTCTCGGCTTAAAAACCAAAGACACAAAACCAAAAACAACCTAGTGGCTGAAATCCATTTCACATTGTGCCATGCTGACCAGACGCTGCTGAGGGAATTAAGGTACATAGCTCGCTTAAGATGAACTCATCTACTTCAGCTGATCTTCAACACAGAACTATCCTGCACAAGTAGAATTGCGTGCTCCTACTTCATAACCAAACTCCTAACCCTGCTGTTGGGGTACAGGCCACCTACTATCAGCATGTCTATTTAGGCCAAACGTTTCACCCGTCTGTACAGTCTTCTTAGATCCATCGGCTTTGCGTTTTTAATAGTTTTTGTCCAAATGCAGCCATTTATAAACATGAAACAAGATGGGGAGATGCTACTCAATTGGGTAAGTAAAGCTTTGAATAACTTGCGGCAACAATGCGTCTAACACACTAAAAGAACATAACCTCACTTGGCTTAAACTTGAGGCAGGCTTTACTTGTTTGAACTAGATGGTCAGAAAACACTTGATTTCAAGAAACCGTGAATCATATGCAAATTCAGCTTTTCTGTGATCTGTGGGGGGGGGGAGAAAAGGAAAAAAAAATAACAAATTTCTGGTTAGTGTTCCTAGGATTTTACACTGAGTAGGCACATCACTGGATGGCTCTCCTAAGATTACTGTTCTCCGTTTGTAACAGGCAATCAGAGGAACCAACACTTCTCGCTACAGACTCCTCGGATTATGCACTTATTAAAAATTAATAAAACTGTTTATTTTGTATATACATATGTTCCAAAAATCTTTATACAGTTAAAATATCAAACTAGTGATCTGGTAACAATACTGTTCAAAATAATCTCTTTCATATGAACATTAAAATACAGGTTTTTTGTTTTGTTTTGTTTTTAAAGCGTTTCCTTTTAGTGCTTCCAAAGCACAGCGTGTGCCAAGGCCACCTGAAGAATCTCCGTCCTCTTCACAGGATGAAAGAGAACTGAAGTCGGGGACCTGGGAAGCCCTCAGGTGCACTTTCATAATGTCTGTAGACAAAACAGAAGAGAGTCTGAGGTAGATTGTTTAGTGACCATCAGGTGGTAACAGTCACAGGGCTGTCTTTAGCTTTCATTAACACAGAATAGCAGTTTCTTTATTCTCATTCAATCTACACTGAAACTCAAGCTTAACGGCATGGCTAGTAGTTCTTGGGAATAGGACCCTCGTTTCTGCGGTGGCAACATGCAATATTACCACGCGGGTGTTTTTGGGAGGGTTTTTTTTTTGTTTTTGGAACACACAGGATCTTTCCAAAGAGTGCAGACAGACAGTGTGTGCATTCGACTGTGCCCCGGGTTAATGCAACCTGCTGCCTATAGCACGTAAGTGTCTATCATGACAATGTTCAAATGAGTAAATTCTCATCACCTGCAGGAGGGGCAGCAATGGTTATTTTCTTCAGGCTGTTGAGCGAATAGCACCCTCCACAGGGAAAAAGCCACACCTTTCATAGCAAACCCTTAGGGTTACAGCTCAGCTTCTGCCGATAGAGGTTCTTAAAGTTAAAGCTCCACTGCTTCTTCTCAGACTGACAGAGAAATCGCTTGACTGCCAGGATGGTGAGGGCAGCAGCCACGTCCTCTTCCACTCTTCTGCGGCACAGCAGACTCCTCCCTGGTCCGTCCTGTCTTGCTGGGACACTATTATCTACTGCTGACATGATTAACTCTGTTGGGCAGGCTGTTGAACTCTATTTCCTCTAGTATTCTCTCTAAGTGTTGTATTAAGACCCGCTTTTTAAACCTGAGAAAGAGAGGGGGAGTAATTTAATGTTGGTTCTGCTCTTCCAACACGACAGCGACTTTCATATCAGCCATTCAACATACAAATCACATCTCCAGAGCACTCTGCGTCTTCCACAAGACAGATCTATTTTGTGTTTCTGGTATTATGACTCTTTAAAAATGAGAGAGAGATAGACCTCAATTAAAACTCTGGGTCTCTCTTCATTGCAGACCCATCTCTATTTTAGGTCTACAATACTGCAGACTTATGTAGGGTAAGTGAAGAGGATTCACTACGACATCTTATGAAATCACTTGCTTGCTAAAAACAAGCAGTCAGTAGTTTCTTCTAGTGTAGGAAAAAACCCACATAAGATACTTTTCTTGGAAAATACTGAATTTTACTGTCACGATCAAAATTATCAGTAAAAACATGTAATCTGGGTTTCATATTCATTTATTTTCTATATACAAACCTTGCTGCTTCCTTGATAGCAAATTCAATGAAATATTTCTGAATTTCTATAGGTCCTTGAATTTCCTCAAGAAGCGTGAAGATTTTTTCATAATCTAAGAAAAAATATCCAAAACAACTGTGTTAGTTAAGAGTATACACAAAAGAAAAAAGGTCATCTTTACTGAAGCCGTATTTGACAGATTAACGGTCGGGAGAAGCAAAGCAGCAGATGGAGTGCAAAACTGTTTTTCCTATTAAATAAAACACTAGATAAAGGTGACATTATTTGTACACCTAAAGTGTTTTAGAATTAGAATTAGAATTAAATGCTACCAACACTGGTATCTGGAAGGCCAAAATCTATTTTTATACAACAGCTACAGTCTATCACTGGAATAAGCAGCATTCTTCATTCAAGTGTCCTGTTGCTAGTTTTTCTGCCGAAGCAGCACAATACAGACGGCGTACTGCACACCAAACCGCCAGTGGCTCTCAATGCTGATTTAACAGGGCCCCTGCTACAAGAAGATGTTAGGATTAGTATTCCTGCAAAGGAAACTAAGGCCCCTGGCACATGTACATTTAAAGGTGCCATGGGATACAAGCTCCAATCCCAATCAAGCCCTTTCTGCTGATCAGTGCAGGGGAAACCTGGGATCACAATCCCGAGCTCCCCTTCCACCAGCAAGCTGTAAGGTGGGTGCTTGCAACCTGGCATGAACGGATGCAGTCCTGGGGCAGACAATCTGCTGTCAGCCCTGGCCCTAGCACCAAACCAGGGCAGGTTCAAGCCCATGATGCGCTCTGGAGCTGTCCCAAGGCTGGTGCCAACAATAAGCCGACTGGTCAGCACCAATCCCAGAGCAGCCCTGGACAACACAATGCAGTCAGCTTAGGGCACCATACAAAACAGGCATAAAAAAAACAAACAAACAAAAAAAGTGTTCTACATAATATGTGGAACACTTTCAGGGCTGGTTTGCCATTTTATGGCACCTTAAATTGGGTGCCTCCTTGCCATTTATGCGAAAATTAATGTTATTTGGGACACAAATGATGTGTAGAGGGGATTTAAGATTTCTTCAGCAGCTGGCTTTCAGTTTACGCATTGTGTACCGCGAAACAAATACATATTTTAGCCCTTGAACAAAAAACAGATGAGAGTTGGATTGGTTTAGAACAGAAGTGAAATGGTGTCCTGGTTTCAGCTTCATCCCTGAGCACATTATAAAAGATCCATATTTCAACATGACTCAGATGCATGACTAAAACAACAACAATGAAACTAAAAGTTGGGACAAGTTATACTGGCAGAGCCAGGATAGAGGTTTTGTCCTGAACCATTACTGTCTTCAGGAACTCTGAAGCAAGCAGCAGTGACATATATGGAATGAACTATTTTGTAAGTCATAGATTTTAAGACAGATTTACTGGAAAATGTTAAGGCTGGCTTCCTCAACAAACAGGAAGCAGAGAAAGATCCAACTAAACAACTGAGGTTTAAGTTCTAGCAGGTGTCAAAGATGACCTGAGATTGCATTTAGAAACAGAAAAACAAGAGCACAAGATCTTACTTCATTAGCAGCATGTGTTACAAGTCAGCCTCCACCAAGTTTGCTGACTGGTCCTTTCAACTAGTGGACTCACTATAAATGTACTTAAGTTGGGGAAACTTGTATGTGATCTACCTTAACAGCTAAGGAGGCTGCAGTAAAGTACTTGGTTATTTTAAGTACTGTATTTATAACAATTCACAGCGTTAGTAAAATACCAAGGCATAATTTGCAATGGCAATTCATTCTTAGTCACGAAGTAGATGCAGTGAACTGCTATTAGACTGCTGACACATGGGAAAAACATGACCGTGCGTAAATAGTCAAGTATGCAGAGGTATATTTGAAAATAACTAAGTGGGTTTTTACCTGCCAAGACCCAAGGTCTGTTTCTGGCCTCTAAGGATTAGCATAATCAAATACCAAGAGCAGAAGAGATGATTTCCTATGCATCTGGTCTTACAGATACTATCAAAATCTTTCCCACAAACCCTGAACTTGGGGTTCTGTTCTTGGTAGATTTGCAAGACCCAAACACAGTTTATTTTTAAGTCTACCCATGTATGATCTCAATGTCTTTCTATATTTAACAAAAATAGTTTTACTTGGTTTAAACTAAGGTTTTAGTGACAGAATGTTCTAGAACACATCATAGTAGTTATATATGTGCTTTCCCCCTCAGAAAAAGGTTTAGAAGGAACTACTGCAGCGCTGTGCAATATAATGAAAATACCAAGTTTCATTAAGTTCAAAGATCTCAGCAATCTGGTTTTCTTGACAGAAACAGTGTCAAGAAATGATTATGATCAAGAATTAGTGGGGTTAGATAAGGTGGCACAGTTTAAAGGTATGTACATGCACAAGTTATACTACATCTGGTGCTTACAAAGATCAACAGAGAAGGGGAAGAGCTGCTTCTCAGATCTGAACCCTTCACTCATTTCCTCCAAACATCATTCTTTATTGGAACAACCCAAAGTTATTCCAAAGCTATAGGTAGAAGGATAAAAGAAGTTTGAGATGCAGTAGAAAGGAGATCATCTGGGTGCATACTGAAGATGATCATGTGTTACTTACTTCTTCCAGGTTTGCGAACCTCCTTCATGACTTTTATTTTGATATCAGCATTGTTTCCCTCGAGCATACTTGGTGTGATTTTCACAAAGTTTGGCACAGGTCCAGAAGTGGATTCTTCCATCAGCTTTTGGTCATCTGCAGGTAGACTGTAATTTATAGGTCCTCTCACAAGTGCATTGGTAACAGGTTTATGATCCAACCCATCTTCACTTAAACAATTAAATTCATCATGTAGCGAGTCCAAGTCATTTGGTAGCAGATCGTCATCTACCATAGCAGCAGGAACAGAGGGAATCATTTGTGTAGACAAGCCATCAATTTGTTTGTCCAGTGCCTGACAGTTTTCTGCTTTCTTCTCCCCATTACTATCCTGAATGGCATTGCTGTTGGCATCTGTAAGTTAAAATGAAGTTGGATTTAATCTGTGACAGGTAGCACGAAGAAGATATTCTCTCTCAGACCCTCAAACAAGAGATGGAAAGGACCTTTAAGTGCTGGCAAAAATCTGAACAAAACCAGAAAATCCCTTTAGTGTCTTGTGTTTCATTTCTATTTTCATTTCTTCCCTGCTTGGGCATATTCTCTCTTCAAATCCCTGACTTCCACTGCCTCCTCTTAATCTATTATTGAGCCAACCTGGACATACATACTTTTAAATCTTCCTTTACATCAATGCCAAAAGTACAAGCTTCCTCTTAAAGAGCTAAAGGATATGCAGGCCATAGCACTGCTGTGGCACCTGGGGATTGTTATCAAGTTTGAAACTGGACTTTGCATCAGGTTTAAAATCTTCCTTTCCTCCAAAGGCAAGATTATGAAGAAAAAAAATTAGTTGTCATCTGCTGGACAAAGCCTAGAACTGAGCTATTAAACTATACTTGGAATCCCTATAAATTCAAGGCTTTTAATACCTCGTGACTGTTGTGATTTAGTTTGACCTCCTGCATAAGAATATCAGCCAGAAATCCTGGTAGCAAGCTTAGAACTTTATGCTACTCCAAAACATGCCTTTTAGGAGAAAAGTGCTGTACTGTCTCTCAACTTCCTGGCCAGGGTGTTGACTCATAAAAATGTTAGTTATTTTTAGTGAAAAATTAAAAATGCACACACACGCTCCCCACCCCATCTCCAGAAACCCTGCATTCCAGCATTCATTTAGTTTTCATGAGTTCAGAAGAAAAATATTATGTTTTTTCAGGTCAAGAAAAAACCTACATGAAAAAATTTAGCAAGAAGCTTTCAGTTTGCTTTTCAGGAAGAAAACTGTGGCTACAACAGAATTCCTTAAAATAAAAAAAAGAGGTCACCAGCTCTAAAGATAGCCCGCTTGTTCAGACTAAAGGAGGACACACTAAATCTTCCAAGGAACTTTGGCTAAGACGCACCCAGGATGTCAGCTTTGCCTCTCTCTCCCTTTATACATTCAAATTTATTCCAGGCAGGCACTGGTTTCCTGTACTGGCAATTTCGTCTAAAACCCAGGCGGGTCTTTGAAATGCAGTCCAACATACCTTTATGTGCTGGGGTGGCTTTGAGGTTTGGATAAGACGGGGATCCCGAGGCAGATGGTGGGCCCTTCCCACCAACATGATTAGCTGTAGCAGGAGGTGACTGTGGTCTCCTCAGAAGAGGCGACATGCTGCGCCTTCTCTTCAGTGATGCTGGAGTGTTTAATTCTCCAGGACGCTTAATTTTGTTTTGAGGCCCAGTGACGAATTCATCTGCTTCATCAATCATCATACCCTGAAAAAAGAGGCCAGCAATTTCATTTGGAACAGAATTCTCCCAGCTACAACTACCATCTCCATGATGCAGCTCAGCTGGCTTTGCTCCGTTAACTGTCAAAATCCACAATGTGCACACATCTAAAGTAGGCTGCGCCCCAAAGGGAGACCAGTTTTGTATGGAAAGGTTTGAGTGTTAAAAGTCTCATGATCCTTTGCATTCAATTCTCTTAGAGAAGGTATTTTAGAGAGAAATGTGCAAGAGGTGGTGTTAATCTGAAGTGAGGCAGGAGGTAGGACAAGGTGACACTTTGGAAACTAGCTGCTTCACAGAGGCACAAGGTTGGTTTCAAAGTAGATTGTCGCTGAGCGAAAGTGTTACCATGTGCTTCCTTTTCCTAGAGTAGAAAAGGTGAATACCACCTCCACCGCTTTACATAAAGAACTGAACTGGTCAAGACTAAAAGCTGGATAAGAAATGCACCTCACTGCATAACTGTCAACAACTATTATGAAGCCAGCCACGTCACGACTCTAAAAATCTAATCCAGGACAGAGAAAGCAGCCCCTCCTACCTTCTTATCCTGTTTGAAAGGATTGCCAAATGTATGAAGCCTTTTTGGCTGGTCTGGATCAATCTCCCGGAGGGGAGATGGCATCATCTTTAGGTACTCCTGGTAATTTCCCATTTGAGCAACAGGAACACTGTGAAGACAGTCTGCAGTGGAAAAGAACATCATTCTCCAGTCAACTAGTGTTAAGCACATGCGTGTTCATTCCCTAGTATTACCCCTTAAGAATCAGATGTCACCACCTCCTTACAGCATGGGATAATGCTGAAGAATATAACCCTCAGTGAACACTGTTAAGATATTACATTAATAACCTGAAAGGCATGCTAGTACATTTTCATCCTCCACAGGTCTAGGGTGTAGGCTGCGTTCAGCAGACACAGCCCTTTCCCCACTCCTTCCTAGCCTGACCCTCTGTTATGATGAAAGCATTCACCCCACCATCCTCACCCACCACAGGTGATTGTACAGAAGAGTTTAGATCAAGCAGAAGATGCACACCCCCTTTAATTCACACCCCGGCAAAGAGATACTGGGCAGCGTTATACTAACTGAACAAATATGAGGGCTGCTTTCATAGTCAGATATGAAGCACAAAGGATATGTCCCCTCAGCACCACCACCATTGAGTTAGGCACCGTAAGAGAATGATGGCTATTCACCTTCATCCTGCCCAAGGATAAGCTTGTGTGTTTTCAGCAGGTTGGTTCTCATCCTAGTCAGCTGGTCCAGGAGACTGTGGCGGGGAATATCATAAGCATTTCTGAAAGCCTGGGGCTTCAAATCCTGGTTTTAAACAACACACACAATTTATAATTAAACCAACAAATCTCCTCCCCCCTCCCTCCCCCACCAGAGATTACATGATAACAGAGGATTAACTGTGTACTGTTCCTTTGGACCAGAGCTCTCCATCACTGAAGACATTACACATTCTAGGGTGTTGTGCTTGTGTCTAGCCACCTGTGCAAGATGCTGTGTAACAGTACCCTCTGCTCCCCTAACTCTAGGACTGTCACTGTAGCACAGGTCATCTTTAACTTTCTGCAGAACCTGGGCCCACAAATCATCTACCTGCAGTTATATTTATTCTGTGCACTTAACTGAAAACTGAGCAACTACCATATGTACTCAAATCTAAGATAACTGTTCCCCCCATGGGGGGGAGGAAAGCCTCTCATCTTAGATTTGTGTACAAAGTAAGCGGAGCAGGCAGCTGCTACAGCTGACTCGGGCCTTGAGCTTGGGTCAGAGCCAGTCAGACCCACAGCAGCCAACTTCCACCCCCGCATCCTCCCCTCCCGACTCCTGCACCTTCTCTGCACCTTCTCCCCTCCTCTCTGTCAGGCACAGCTCAGCTCCAGGTACAGCTAGGACTGGGTTCCCCTCCTGGGCATGCAGCACATGGGAACTCCTTTCCTTGCCCAGCTACTCAGCAGCACTGATACTACTGCATGGCTGGGCAAGGGCTAAACTTCCAGGTGCTGTGCTCTGGGAAGGACGAGAGACCAGCAGCATCTGATAAAGGGGGGCACAGCAAGGGGGTGGTGCAGAGGGAACAGCAGCAGAGAGTTGGGAGGGTGCGGGGGGAAGAGGCAGCAGGAAATTTGGGGGTGGGAAATGCAAGGGGCAGAAGGCAAGGGGGCTGCCTGCCCCCCCCTTTGCCTGCTGTGAGGGGGGGCATGGCAAGGGGGATTCCAGACCCACCCCCCATACTTAGATTCTATACCTAGAAAAGGTTATAACAATTTTAAAAGTTTCCATGTCTAGATTCTAATGGGGGTGGGGGGTCATCTTAGATTCATGAACACGTGGTTACTTCATTCCTTCTGCTGCACGTTATAACGAGTGTGCCCCTGACAGACTGCTCACCCACACA
>NW_017729029.1:14596432-14624730 GCF_001723915.1 Gavialis gangeticus | reverse complement strand
CCCCTGACAGACTGCTCACCCACACAGGCTCGCTGCACAGTGTTTACCTTGTTCAAGAGTCCTATATGGAAGCCAGCAAATTCTTTAATGTTCATTTCAGCCAGTCTCAGTGGAGATTCACCTGTGATCCCTTGCAGCAGCTGCTTAAAGTCCCTACTATGCACCAAGGAGAGGCCACTGGAGTGATTTTTCACTTTAATTCCAATCTCTTGTGGAACTTTCTTACCCACCGAACCTATTATCCGTTCCGACTCTATCTTTGTCTAAAACGGAACCACATGTTAACGTATTATAGATTTTTCAAGTACAAAAATGCAGCATCCTAAGAGGCTAACAGAGCTACAGCTACTGCCTTGTGATGCACCACAATGGTATTGCTTAAGGCAATGGAGTCATCTAGTCACAACTCTACCGATTCAGACTTTGTGGCTTCATAACATATTAAGTAATATCCACTATAATCGGAGGAACAAGACTGAAGAAACTGAAGTAGAAGCTGGTTGCCATTTGCTTCCTTACTAAAAGCTATTTAATAAAGAAATGCAATCTGCTTCTTCAATTTAAATAGATGGCTTATTATAGTGGCAAGATAGTTTTATTAGATAATGTATGCTCCTACTTATGGGCATCTAGTAAACAAGTATTTGCATTTTTTTAAACTAAAACACACGCGCGCGCACACACACACACACACACACACACACAACATATATAAAAATGCCAATTTATCCCCCACCCCCCATCTTCCCACCAGGAAGTTTGATTTAAAGTCTGTTCTCTCACCATAACTAATTAAGGTGTTATTTCCTACTTTTTAAAGGGCAATGCAAGTATGCACAAGTTTTGGACATTAGCTACTTCTATACACAAGTCCAACGCACATACAATCTTACTCAGCTGTGTAAGATTTTAGTCTTTCTATGAACATTACAACAGCCACCTCAAACTTAGCCCCCCTATATTCCAAGTATGCAATGGGATTTTGTACATCATTCAAACTTAACATTCCACCTGATATTTTAGGACTACATGTCTGTTCAATCACACTAAATGCCTACAGGACTGTTCACGCTGTGCATTCTTTGAGGTACAAGGACTTTTGGGGTTTCTTTTTTTTGTTTGTTTTTAAATCGCATTATTTGCCCAGCAACCACAGATTTCCAAACGGATATGCAACCGCATTTGGAATTTGCTTTACTGAACATAAAGAAATAAAATGAGCCATGTACAGAACAAGGCCCTGGGAAGGAGACATAACAAGGAGGGTTTTCTTCATGTGAAGCTTTCAGGAAGAGTCCCCTGAAGAGGCAAAATTTGGCTTGTTTACTTACTGCATAAACAGGGGAGGACAGAAACTATTTCCCCATCATCTCTCATTCAAACCACACAATGGAAGATGATGAATTTGAGCCTGGGGGGTGGAAAGGTCTTCTTTCCTCATATAAATCTCTAGCTTCAAGTTTCAGATAAAGGTGCTTAATGTAGTCATATGGAATGACATTTTATTAACGTGCACCTGGTAACAGACACCTTAGCCTATTCTACCTTTGTCACCAGTACAGATGCAATTTAAAATGGCTGAAAACAAGTGGTTACTTTTACCTATTGTGAATACTAGCAGGAGTACTGACATATCCAATTGGCAATAATTTTTAGAGTTAAAATCCAACAGACACTTAAAAGGTCACAGAAGCTCCCTCCTTCCCATCCTCCTGCACTACCCAGAGAAAGCACAGCAACGAGCTCCAGAACAGCTCAGGAGTGGGGCAGGTTGTTCATATTTTTGGATAGAAATGCTCATGCATCTTTACTTATTCCACGTATGATGCACAAATAAATTCCCGTAGGGATTCATACTAGTTATAATCAGATCACCACAAACTAAATCAATCAATCAATCAATGCACTTCTAAAATTGCAACGGTTTTGTTTTTTTGTTTTTTTAATCAATACTACCTGTTGGCTGAGTTTTTTAAGGTAAGAGATAACACTGTAACTAAGTCCACAATCTAAATTATCTGATATCAGATTTGGAGCTCCCATCATCCTTAGGGCTTTCTTTAAGGGCTATAAGGAAAACAAAATACACAATAGTAAGAGATTAAGTCTTTCAAAAATAAATTTAAAAGATCAATTACAGGCAGCTAAGGCACATGGATTAGTGCACTAGCTTGTCACTTTTGGAAACTGAAGTTCACATCTATTCAGGTTAACATGTGAAATGAGTTTGATAGTCTAACTACCTTGCAGTGAACGTTATGCCATGTTACCGAGACACCACGCAATGCGACACCACTGGTGGTTTCCTTTCAAAGGCTAAATACCAGAATAGCCGGGATGATGCAAGTCCATATTGAGGTGCATTGCCCAAGCTACGTACGACGTCTTGCATTGTACCCACCCTCCTCTGTCTGGCCGAGCCAGTTCGATTCATATCACTTCCCCACATTAGTAACTGCAAATAAAAATCTGTATATTCTTTACCAAATTATGAAGTCATGTCTCTCATTCACTTTATCCAAGTAATTCAAATCTAAAGTACATTCAGGGACTGGCAAAACTAATATTAAAGGCACTTAAAATGGCTCAATCCTGAAGTATTTTCTGTTACTAGTAAAACAGAACACAAAACTTGAGAGTTAAGCAATGCACAGCTATCCTTTAACCCACATATATCACCAAAAGATTTCTTAACTAAGCCCTCATCACAGCTAGGATGATTTTAGGATAAAGGAGTTTAATACACAGATAAACCGATGGCTGGTGATCAGAATCCTAAAGTCATTAAATGTGTACAAGTACATACCAGTAAGTAGTACGGAGGCATGGTTTTTAAGTAGTTGTCAAACGCCTGGCGCCACTTCAGGTTTGGCTTATGTTTGTGAACCTTAAACAAGTCATCTGTTACAGGGAGGAAAACACACATACAGAATTATATGATATTATAGAGATCCACCACCAAGTGTTAAATAATCCAGTTCTCCTGTTGTTTTTTTTTATACTATGGGGCTTTCCCCACAATAAATACCCTTAATCTTATATTCAAAGGGTACTGAATTCCCCATACTAGCTGCAATTGGAAAGAATTCCTTTTAATTACTTACAACAGACCATTACCAACATGGCCATTCTTGCAGGCAGGCTGAATGTGAACCTTTTAAACACTGCATGTAATTATGTGTTGAAGGGAGGGGAAGACACCGTATTCAACAATTACAGCAGCTTTACCTCCCCCAGTGCCTTCTCTCACCAGAACTCCTCAGTAAATCTAAGGACTCCCTGTAACAGGTCAAGCTGAGATGCACAAACTTGGCTCCATTTCTCACATTCAAACAATATTCTTGTGTTTGACCCAGACTGAAAGTTCAACCCTGGTTTGCGATTAACACAGAGAGAAAGGGCTTACTATATGAGAAGGAACAAGCTCTCCCTACGTATTTTTTTTTGTTGTACTAAAAGTCTAAAATGTTAACATTTACCAGGGAAGGATACATGGTGCTATGAATCTTGTACTATTTTAAGTTAGCCCACACATTATATTACTGTTTCTCATCTCTCCAACATAGCTTAAGATTTAATCATTGTTCCCCAGCAAGTGATCGTGCAGGTTTGCAAGGGACAGACACATACGGAAAGGGCATACAGGGAAGGCAGACATGGCAGGAAAGTCTTTTTCCTCCATGTTGAGCTTTTATGAAAAGTATCTGAAGAGGCCTGCCTTACCTACTGTTCTGCATTAATGGAACAGATGTTACAGATATTTTCCATTTTCTCACTCAAACCAAGTTTAATTACAGGTATTTTCCAATCTAAATGAATTCTGTATCAAACATGAAAAGCAGCACTACAGCCACTCCATTATTCTCTTTCCTGGCCTGAAGGAAACAGGGTGATGCATCAGAGAAATTTTAAAGCTCCATTTTAAAATCTCAGCACACTTCATAGTTGGCAGCATTATCCAATGGTATTCTGCAACAGTATGTGACTTATGGCAAATATAAAATAAAATAACAATACCCTTTGTTCTCCAGTTGTAAAGAACCATGTTACATTTTTGCTAGAATACACAAGTCAACTCTAAGCACTCTAAAACACAACAAAACTGTTCCCTGGAGCAAGACCTAAGTTGCAATGATTCAAATGATGAAAATCTCTTGAATTTTAGTACATCAAAACGTGATAATCAGCATCTCTTTTCTTATTCAAATCAGGAAGAATATTCTAAAATATACTGCGCATTTAGCTTGATAATGTCCCCATTCATAAGTGGGAGGAACAGTTTTAATATTTATGATGTACATCAGCTCAACTACTGAAGGGTCCTGGGACTAAACCATATTTGCAATCTGAGAAGTCAAATGTTAAAACTGGAACTTTGTCTGAAATGAAAGCAAAGATCTGACAGACCCTTCATACTGTTTGCTCTCAGTGCCCAACACCCTCCAGCAAAGGTTGGTGAAGGCATGAAGTAGACCCAGTACAAAAGTTTTGCTCCTATTTAGATGGTAGGAAAGGGATCTCGGGTCCCAAGAGGGCAGAGCTGGTCTCTCACCTCTCCTCTATTCTATAGCTTCAAGGAAGGTCAGGACTGGTAAAAAATTCAGAAAATTACAAAAATATCCTACAGCAACACAAGATGAATAGAGTTCAGTAAAACTAGTTCGTTCCTAATTGGGATACCAGGAGTAGGTAAAGTGCTGTCTGAGCTACTAAAAAGAAAAAACAAAACAAAACATGACAATTTTGCAAGGCTGACATCTCTCAACTTCAGACTTGATTAACTTTCTTTCTGCTTTTATTTTAAACCAGTAGTTATGGGTTTTAGGATACGTAAAGCACCTCAAGAGGCTCAGGGCATATGCCAGTCTTCATGCTCAAGTACATACGTACAATGTGAGCATGCCACTTCTTCCACAAGAGGACATAAAAAATTGTAGGACCAAAACAGATTGATCATTACTTACGCTTCTTTAAAGCTAACTCATTATGCATCTGAAATTCAGGTCAAATCTCCTCAAATACTCTTGTGCAGCAGGCCTGAATCTGTACAATGCCAGATACTGCTCATTTCCACCAAAACCAATGGAAGCCCAGGACACTACAAGCATTTTACAGAAAAGGAATTAGCACCCCTCAGGGCAGGCCGCATGTTTCCAAATTAAAGCTACAAGAGGTCTAGGTGAGACTAGGGACAAATTATGAACCTGCCGAACATGACCAGGCCATTGTGTTTGCTCAGTTCAAACAAAGCAGGCAGAGGAAACAGCAAAGGGTGAAACGCAATCTAATTTTGTATTAGTAATGAATCAGGAGGTTGGTTTAACCTGGGAAGAGGCAAGAAGAGCATCAGCATGTAATTTTAACACCACAGGAGAATCCTAGTTGTTAGGGCAGCTCATGTGCCAGATGATTTCTTCAGAGAGTAGGTTCACACGCTCAGTGTAAAAACACTACATTTACTGCTGCAGAGTGTACCAGGCTCTTTTCAGTCACAGCTGCATGAGTGTGCGTCCACCTCCCATAAGACCCTTTTGCAGACTTCTACTGCCTCTGACCCAGCACACCGGGCTCCTTACTCGAGGCAGCAGAGGCTCAGATTTCACACGCAGAAATCAAGAAAGCCTCCCCCACAGCCAATCCAGCTGCAAAGTACAGCTTTCAAGGACCACCATGGACACAATCCCCATTTCCACTAGGAAAAATGGAAAGTTTGCCTGTATGCTGCTGTGCAAAAAGAGTACATCCAGGTTTGTTTGCTTGCTTTGGTGTTTGAGAAACTCTGTTTTTAGTTTTCCCTGAACGTAAAATCCTTCCAGGCTCCCTGAAGAGCCTGCAGCAGTAGTCACCAGGCCTCCAGGGAAAGCACACATTTTCCAAAATGTTCAGCCTTGAGCACATGCAGACTCTGAGAGCAGGGGTTGATTCCCTATCATCTCCTATCATTCCAAATGAATGCCCATGACCCTTTACTTACTAAAGCCAGCTGCCTGCATTCAAACATTAGAGCCCATGAGCAGTCAGAAAAAAAAAGGGAGCTTTGCTCTTCAGCCAAAGGAACAGCCTAGATTTCATCAGCATCTTTGACCTATGCTGTGCTCCAGGTTTAGTTCCTAGCGTCTCTTCTGTTTAAGGACTTTGGCTTCATAATTGTCCTGCCCTTCTACAGACATGGGGATGTTAATATGGTATGAGATGGCAACATGACATCAGATGCTTAAGTCAGCTCTGTTAAAAGAGGACACTCCTCTGTTATGAGGACACTTACAAGATTTTATAGGAAAAACACTGTTGAAAAGAATACACGCTGATCAGAGATGGCAAAGGTTTGACACAGAAGGCAAGACAACAGGAATATTCCATCCCATGCCAGGATACGGGATACCAGAGTACACTAGCAACTTGTCCAGGAGCAGAGCACCTTCAGAAGTAGGTCTGTTGTATTTTACCACTGGGACATGCCTGGAGAAACAGTGAGGATCCTACCTCTGGTCCTCGGCTCAGACAGTAAGTTCTCTGGCCTCTCACAACAGTAAGAAGTGAAATCAGAGCATGCCAGATGCACCAGCATGTTCAGATGGCCAGTCCTGGGTATCCTCTGAAGTTTACCAGCCAAGGACCACCAATGCTATTAACTGGATCAGGTAAGTGCATCCTGCTGGATGAGGACTCTGGCCATTCATAGAATGGTACTCTTGTTAACTGCGTTCAACTATTCTTTATGAAAAACCTGATTTGGGGTCCTCAAATTGGGCCACACATCCCTTGCCAGGGAAGGCCCCTAATCAGTCCATCTTGTGGTAGAATCAACGCAGATAACTTTCTCGCCATGGTGATGACATCAATGTGTGCTTCTGTGGGAGTAGAAGTCATCCTTTGGATACTAGCTCCAGCAGCTCACTTCACTAAGCTGGTCAAATCTTCAGGTCATTTTAGCATCTTCATCATTGTTATCTGTGGGCCTCCTTAGACGATGCTTGATGGACTGTTCTCATAACCAGAAGCTCCAGTTCTGGTTAAGCTCAACATCTTCTCCCGCTTACCACAGCAGAGGGAATAATACCTAAGAATGAACTATTTAAATGCCCTGCACACAGTGAGGAACATGCAGCACACACACATTGTTGAGAACCTCTTAATAGTGAGTCAGCAAATTAGACAGTACAAAGAGAGCAAGAGTTTGATGCATTTGGTTTCCAGTCTTAGAAGGAAACAAGGGAGGGAGGTATGGGGGTGGGTGCAGTCTCCACATTTCACCCTGAGCTACAATTCCCGTCTCATTCCCCAGATGCACGGTTCTTCCAACAGAACAGTGGCCACAGGAAGCTTTACATCAAGAGCTGTCCCTCTCCCCTGCAGGTTCCCAAACACCCGCTAGTCTGAAAATGAAGGGCTAATATATTCTGTCCAACCAGCCCCTGTACTGCTGTTAGTGCTCAGCATGTTACAAGACAAGACAGGTTTGGGATTTTTTAAATGAGAAAAAGAACATGCCTATCTAAAATATCAGGTCTCTCTCTAGCTACAGTACAATCCTTAGTGACTCTTTCCCACTGATGTGAGCTGTGTTTTTTGGTCTCATCCTGAGCAAGGCACAGAACCCCATTTTTTCCATGCCTTACGTTCCAGGGATGGACTCAGTCAAGTAACAATAAGAAATACCTTGAAACACACGCTCTTGGAATATCTGGATCTGTCAGTGTTATCAGTGTACCCACACAGCTGTGTTAGCACAAAGCAAACTTCCTGCTTATGACTCGGGCTGCCTAGAAGCCCCATCCTGTCTTTTAAAACCCTTCATGCAGTTTGTTTTTGCAGACATGGCTTTTGCACATGACCAAGCTGAGAAACAGCACTGCATATACTGCAGAAGCACCTCTCCTCACCCGTCTATTTTCCCTATAGAATAGGAAGAACTTTCACAGAAAAGGGCTGGGGAAAGGAAGTGGCAGAACTGAGCCTGCCGAGATCAAAAGCAGATTGAAATAAGGTCACTAAATTAATTTCCCACCTAACTGGTGGCCTCTGCTTAACTAGCACATCTGCAGTGTAAACAGCAGGTCATCCGAGCTCGTAGCCACCAGCTCATAGGAACGAGGGACTCTAAGAATGAACTCCAAGTTGTGTGCTGAAATAATTACCAGGCTGACAAGACTATGGTAGACAACTTGACAAACAATGAACTGATGTTATCAGTTCACAGAACTGCTGACTTGTTAGCCAATAATGAATAGGAGTGTGGGTGTGTGCATGCACATGAGAATACACACTTATATGCATGTACCAGGACTGTAAACAAGCATTTCTGCAACTTCGATTTCCATAAAATAAGAAATAATGTTTTAAAATCCAGTATTTACTCAATTTAGATCTTTATAATTAATCTTCTGCTTTAAAATAAAAAGCAAAATAAAAAACCACAGGATCCCAAATAGCAGAATCAGTAGCACCTGCAAAGCAATTCTCTCTGCCATTAGCATTTTGCCATGGGAACCAGAGTCTTTGCAACTGCAGCTATTACAAGAACTATTCACATGACACTTTCATACCAACTTGCCTGCAGAAAACAGGCTCATCATGGAAATGAAACATTTGGTCTCCTAGGGGAAATGCTTCCTGCTTCGCTATGCTACTCCTCGCTGGCTTCTCCTTTAAACTGCACCAGTGGACTACCCTCTTCCCAACACCCAACACACCAGATCAGGAGCCCTGCACTTGATCCTCCAGCAAAAATAGGGTGCCACAGGAGTAACTGCAAAACCTGGATACACCACACCCTAAGTGAGGGAAAAGAATGGAGGTTGAAGCTTACTCCAGGTTAAGGAAGAGGCTACGTGTCTAGGAGGTGAACAGCATCAAACATGCACTGGAAGCAGGTAGCTCTCCTCCTCTGCTGGAGAGAAAGAAAAAGGGAGAGGGAGTATGAAAATCCTCTCCTCCCAAGTTATCTGCAAAAGTTTGCAACATTCTCTACTCTGATGTCCATTTTACAGTGGCCTCCAAAAACTACAGCAGCACATTAGCCATCATCATTTTTTCTTTACTCTCAAGTTGTTGAATGACATTGAGGTATTGTTATTACCCACCTAGCAAAGGAAGTAAAACAGGATAGTTGTAAGGCATCACAAAGAGGTTTACACAGGTTAAAGTAGTGCTTGCTTTTAAATACCCAAATGGATGTCCAAGTTCACTGTATTTTCCACTGCTACTCACAAATACCTGATAAAAAAACACAAAAGAAGCATTATTCTACTTAACTGAAGACATATTTTAAATGTTACATAATTAAATAAAATCAAGGCAGTATGACACTTTTAAAAGCAGAAAGATGAGAGAAAGCAGCTAGTTGCACACAGATGAATATGCATTTAGCCTTCTGAACCACAGAATTCAGGAACAAAACTGCCTCAATAGTCATTCAGGCTATCTATCCATTAACAGCATGGGACTGCTGTCCACAGCGTATTTTGGACTACTTTATACAGGCTATATTCAATGGCTCTCAAGAGGAGCAATGGAAAGAGAAAGAGAAATCCATTACTTGACATTATTTAACAGCTTAAACTATGAGGGCTGGAAGGGACCTCAGGAGGTCACATCCACTCCAACCCCCTACTCCAAGCAGGACCAGCCCCAGCTACCTCATCCCATCCAAAGGTTTGTCTACCCAGGTCTTCAAATCCTCCAAGGATGGAGCTGCCATCACCTCTCTGGGTAACCTGTTCCAGTGTTTTACTACCCTCCTAGTGAGAATATTCTTCCCAATATCCAATCTGACCTTCCCTTGCTGCAACTTGAGCCCACTGCTCCTTGGCCTGTCATCCACCCCCAATGAGAACAGTCCAGCTCCAGCCTCTTTCAAACCACCCTTCAGGGAGTTGAAGGCTGCTATTAAGTCCCCTCTCAGTCTCCTCTTCTCTAGACTAAATCAGCCCAGTTCCCTCAGCCTTTCCTCAAGTCATGTGCCCCAGCCATTTTTGTTGCCCTCCACTGGGTTCTCCCCAATTTGTACACATCCTTTCTGTAGTGGGGAGGCCCAAAACTGGACACGACTCCAGCTGTGACCTCCCCAGTGCTGAATACAGGGAAAGAATCACTTCCCTTAATCTGCTAGCAGCGCTCCTCCCAATACAGCCCAGGATGCCATTGGCCTTCTTAGCAACAAGGTCACACTACTGGCTCCTATTCCACTTCTTGTCCCATTACCCCAGGTCCTTTTCTGCAGAGCTGCTGCCCAACTTATCAGCCCCAGCCTGCGCCAGTGCATGGGACTGCTCCCTCCTCAGTGCAGGACTTTGCACTTGTTCTTGTTGATCCCCATGAGGTTCCTTTTAGCCCAATCCTCCAATTTGTCAAGTTCATTCTGCATCCTAGCCCTACCCTCCAGTGTATCTACTACTACCCCCAGCTTGGTATCATCTGCAGACATGCTGAGGGTGCACTCTATGCCATCTTCCAGGTCATTGATGAAGACATTGAACAAAACCAGCCTCAGAGCTAACCCCCCTGAGGCACTCCACTTGATACCAGCTGCCAACTAGACATCAAGCCATTGATTACTATCTGAGCCTGATGCTTTAGTCGATTTTCTATCCACCTTACAGTTCATTAATCCAGCCTGTACTTCCTTAGCTTGCCTGCAAGAATGCTATGGAAGGCCATTATCAAAAGCCTTGCTAAAATCCAGGAACACCACATCCACTGGTTTCCCCATATCCACAGAGCCAGTCACCTCACCATAGAAGGCAACTAGGTTGGTCAGCCATGACTTGCCCCTTGCAAATCCATGCCGACTACTCCTAATCACCTTCTCCTCCAAGTGCTTAGAAATGGATTCCTTGAGGATCTGCGCCATGATTTTTCCAGGGACCAAGGTCAGGCTGACTGTTCTGTAGTTCCCTGGATCCTCCTTTTTCCCTTTCTTAAATATGGGCACTATGTTTGCTCTTTTCCCATCATCCAGGACCTCTCCCAATTGCCATGAATTTCCAAAGATGATGCCCAGCAGCTCTGCAATCACATCAGCCAGCTCCCTCAGCACCCTTGGGTGCACCCCAACCGGCCCCAAGGACTTGTACATGTCCAGCTTTTCTACATAGTCCCTAACATGTTCTCTCACTACTGTTGGCTGCTCATCTCCCCCACCCCAAAGTGTGCTGCCTGGTGCAGTGGTCTAGGAGCTGACCTTGCCTGTGAGGACTGAGGAAAAGGCATTGAGCACTTCAGCCTTTTCTGCATCCTCTGTCACAAAGTTGCCTCCCCCATTCAGTCAGAGACCCACACCTTCCCTCATCCTCCTCTTGCTACCAACATACTTGTAGAAACGCTTCTTGTTACCCTTCACATCCCTTGCTGGCTGCAACTCCAATTGTCCTTTGGCCTTCCTGACTTCATCCCTGCATACCCAAGCAATTCTCTTATATTCTTCCCTAATTATTTGTTCAGGTTTCCACTTCTTATAAGCTTCCTTTTTGTGACCGTTACTACTAAGCGTGCAAAGCGAAGAAGTTAAAGCACAGCATTAAACATCAGCAGATAGAGACACTTCTCAAATTTGAGGGGAAAAAAAAATCTTGTAGTGAAGTACTACACTTGGGAAATAAATTCTGCATTTCACAGCTAAATAATTTATGGAAATAATACAGAAGCAGCAGAAATCCCCATTTGGAACATGCCTTTTAGTCTTAAGGGGACCAATGACCGAAACAAAAACAAACACACACTTCTGTAGATTTGGTGCATTTAAGACTGAAGAATTTTCTTTGTTCGCTTGGTCCATGCTTTTACTTTATGCATTCAACAGCATTTGCAATATACCTAGTTAAATAAATTGTTTCCACTATAATTAGCCAGTTTCCCTGGTTTCTACGTATATTTTACACACCTGGGAAGAGAAAAGCATTTAAAGCATGGAGCACTTTCCTCACAAAAATTATTAGGGAGACACCATACAGAAGAGTTACATGCGTGCACCACAGATATTTTGGTACTTCACAGCTTCATTATTTGACACCTACCCATGCCAATGAATTTTTACTGTTTTATTTGTAAGGGTCATCTTACCCGCTCTGCATTTCCCAGCTGTTATTCCCTATCTAGGTAGTTAAATGGTCTCAATATTACCATCCATGAGGGGTTTGGATATTAATTATCTCCTGTTTCCTTGTAAAGGACAACATTTTCATTCTCATTTTGAAGCTGAGAAACAGACTTAATTCCTCCAAGTGACTTGCCAAAGGCAAAACTAATAGCCCCCAGACTTCTCCTGAACCAACCAGTACATTAAGCAAGACCATCATTCCTCCAATACAGTTCTCCTAAATTGAGATTTCAACTGTGCATTAGAACATGTCATTTCAGTAACATACCTAAGCTCTAGTGGAAAAAATTGGTGACTTCATCTTCTTTTTCATTAAGCAAATGGCACCCTGCAGAGAGCTGCATTTCATCTAAGAGCGAAACTTGAAGGACAAGTTTGCCACTGAAAAGCAGTTCTAGAACTAGAATTAAATGAACCGAGGATGCCTATAGTTGGAATACTTACTCTAAAGCTTGAAAATTCAATTATAATTGAGGTAATTGACATCTTTACACACTCGCTCAATCCAGCTGCAGTGGTTAACTTTGCCTTCTGCAGGTTTACACAGATTCATATGGTGCTGCAGCAGGGCTCCTATTAAAATTTCTATTATCAAATAAATGCAAATACCTGCCAACAGGTATGAGGAGACTTTCGTTCCAAGATGTACTGCGTCAAGGGTGAGGGTTCGAGTTCATACTTATCAAAAGGAAGCTTGTCTATTACCATTGGCTCGCAATCTACACAGGAGAATCTGACAACAGGATGAGCTGTGCGTGGAGGCTAAGAGGAAGGGAAAAAAAAAGATTCATGATGGAAGATAATCAACTGCCCAGGGTTACCAAGCTCTTTAATACTAGCATCTGCCAACAAAAGTTGGCTTTTCTATGACACAGATCCAGTCTAAAGCAAGGTCTGAAGTGGTCCATTTGTGATACAACAGCTGTTTAAACAACATCAAGGCTGTATTCCCTACAGATTAACAGACGAATAAACCAGTGTAATAAACCTAACATGCACCTTACTAGCCTTTGGCACTTAATTCTGAAATTTTGATAGCATTTAGTAGATTATGAATTCCTGCCACTTAATCCAGATGAACGAAAAACAGATTAATTGAACCATTTGCAATTCAGACAACACTGGCACACTATTTTTTCCTGCCCCATAGGGGAAGACGGCATAGCTCATATTAAAAATACAAACATTTTAGTTCTGCATCTTAGCAAGTCCATAGAGTGACAGTGATAAATGGTCAGACTCTGCCCCCCTTCCCATGACTGCTGTTCACAGAAGTATGTTTGAAAGTGTGCCCACTTTGCCTACAAGTGCTCAAAATATTCCCTAGTGAGTCTGAATTTTTTCCTTATTGAGTCATGGGAAGAACTGCCACCTGGAACAAGTAGCAAGAGAGCAGAAAGACTACATACACTCACTAAAGTGAATTTATGAATAAAGACCACTAAGACATGCCAATAACCAGCCTAGAATAACTGATTAAATGACTGCATTCTCAAAAAAAGAGCAAATGCAAGCTGTACGTTTCCTTCATTACCTGAAGGATACAGCTTTTTGTTTCCCTCCAACCACAACTCGTGCTGCTAGGGAGAAGAGAAGCACATACTTGAGATGATGCTTGGTACTATGGAAAAGGATTCTAAATGATAAGTGTCAACATACTACAGCCTCTAATTTCCCTTGTTTAGATACAGCCAAGGAGGAGATTTACATTCTTTTCTACCCTATCATCTTTTTTTAAAAAGCCTTTAAAATGTTTAACCATAAAAATCAAAAACATCATTTTGACTCAATACTGGCAAACCTCACTAGCTCTGTTGCAACCATTAAAACAGAATTAGATAAACCATAACTCAAAATGGAGTGATGCAATATTTAAACCTATAAAAAAGAAAAGCTAGCTTCCTGCATGTATGATCAGGCACCTGTTGAAATACATTTGCCCAAATCAAAAAGCAACTGTGAAATTTCTAGATTGCCTTCAGCCAGGCATGGTCAAGGCAAGCCTCCGATCCGTTTTCTCATTAAAACAAGATCAGAAGTAGATAGAGGGTGAGGGTTTAATCTATTGTTCATTTACAAATTCTATTGAATCAGCAGATGGGGAATCCTCTCTTTAGCTCTTGTTTTACTTACCAGAGTTGGTGAGTTCTGATCAGGCCAAAATGACTCTGGAATTGGCCAATGCCCAACAGGAACACCCGTTTTAGGATTAGGTCGTACATAAATGAGCTTATGACAACTATGCCACGGTTGAGAAGCAAATGAATTGATGGGCCTGGATGAATCAACAAGTCCATCTACAATTTAAAACAAAGCAAAAAAAAAATAAAATAAAATAAAAAGCTACATGGCATGCATGTTTCCAACCAATTTTCTCTTACCAACCCAAAGGTGTTCCATTCATTTATTTCCCCACACACGCAAGTCTCTAGGCTAACATGTTCTCATAGGCTTCTAGCCGATACATCTGCTTTATTCTATCATATATGCCAAGACTGCAGCATGACCTGCTTTGCACACTCTGAAAAATGCAATTTGCTTAGACTAATAACTACTGGTATAAAAACTTGTCCCATGTGCAACGAATCTAAAAAAAAAAAAAATCTAACATTGCTGTCAGTGAAAGAGGAGCACAGCTGTATAATCTCACAGGCGACGATGCAATGCACAAGCAGTAATATTAGCAGTAGTAGAAATTGGGGGGGGGGCAGTGCTTTGGAAAGACACCATTAAAGAAATGCATCTCATGGTAAGTGCTTCAGCAGTATTTAATTGGCTTTAATTGATTACTGACAACCATCAGTTAGTCATGCTTCATTCTCCTCTCCAAGTGAGGAAAGAGGAGTTCGAGTGTTTTCTGTCAACCTGCTTAGTCTTCTTACCTTAACACACACCTGCTACCTACTTCATGACCATGCAAACAGCCGAGACAGAACTGTAAGCTTTGCAAGGCTGAGGATAAGTTGTGGAGCCTGGCTCTGCAAGATGTACAGGGGTAGCTAGTTGCCTGTCTAGCTCCCTGCAAGACATGAACTGCTGATGTGACTTGGTCCAGAAATGGCTGACTGAAATTACAGTACGTGCCTTTCCACTGCAGATCAGTTCGCTTCATATTCACACAGTGCCTGTACTGAAGGTCGAAAGCATGCTCATTGCAACATTCCTCCATACTGCTGCTGCTTTGGGACTCATTTGCTTCCTTGTCTCTCTCACATGTCAACATACTGCGCTCTCAACAGTTTTGCTCTATGCTGGTATCTAACACTACACCATTTCCTAGCTTGGGACAAAAGAAATTAAGTCCCATCTTATTCAGTTACTTCGCCCTGTAGGAGTAACCCTGAAGTTTTAGATCAGCAGACACCAGGGATTTTGCTGAGGTGCCAAATTTCAGTGACACAGGATGCCAGAGGCTATCAAATAAATGAACATGTCACGAGAAAGGAAACAGGCAGGCAAAGGGATAGAGGAGAAAACAGTGTCTAGGAATGAACATGAGGGTGACAGGCTGACCATCCTAAGCTACCATGAGGGTAACAAAAGCAAAATACCCAGTTGATTGCTGGTTCTGCTGGCATGCTCTAAGTGATTCCAAGGGCCATGTCTGATACTCTAGGAGATTAAGTAATGGGCATGTGGAGAGAGGGTCTTATAAAACACGCCAAGAGGCTAGTTCTATCTCCTTCCTTGCAGATGTGATATTCTCCAAGTCTAAGCCAACTGTCTTGAAGTCAAGAATTCCCCCCACACTATCTGCTGCTAGCAAAATAGCTTCATCTTCTCTCTCATCTTTCACTTGCAGTTTGGAAGGGGAGGGGGCAAAAAAAGTGCACTGACTGATCACACAATAATTCATGTCAATGAGGAGGTGCCAAAGTGGACAATAAAGAACAGCAGACATGCGTAGGAGGAACATCAGATTCAACCTGGGATTGTTATATAATTAAAACATCGCTTGCCCCTCACCCCTTTCCCATGCCCATTTCTGTTCAATAGGTTTCATCTATTTTTTCTGTCTCTAAACATATCACTTTCCTCTATTTGGGGCTTTTATTTCCTGAATAGAAAAGGAGCGTGAAAACGTTAAGCTGCGACTGGACGCTTCCCCAAGCGGCAGGGACAGTACCTGCAACTGCTTCATATTTTCTAGATGGGTGTTGGTGGAGGAAGGGGAAAATACCACACATTGGTTCAAGTAGGCAGCCCTCTCCCAGGCTGCTTAAGCTCTGTTCACAAGGTAGTGTTTCGGAGGAAAACATCAGCCTGAGAGAGGCCTTTTGATGTTCCTCTCAAACTCTCTCTATACTAGATACCAGCTGCACCCCATATTAAAATACTTACTCTTCCTAGTATAGATGTGACCAAACTTAGTGTATATCTGGGTCTGTACCTCAGCTTAACTGGCTGGCAAGCAATCAGCTACCTCCAAATGCTTGTTCCAGGATATAAACATCTTTAGCCTTACACTAAGCCCATGGATAAAGGAGGTCTACACTAGCCATTACGATCATACCGAGCACCTCAAGCTGACTGAGGGCCAGCTGACACCGGCAAAATCTAGGGCAGACCAGCCTGTCTGGCTATATGCACATTCACAGCTCAAATTTAACAAGTCCTATACAGTGGATTCTGGAGGTATTTAAAATAGCATTTTATAACTTCTAAACCCTGCAGAGCTTTGAAAATGGCACAATTCTATAAAACTACCATGCATGTGGCATCCTAGACACTCACGTCCTGCTTACTGCACCAAGTCTAGGATCCCTGCTTACTACATGAGCCAGTAACCATATGAAAGGTTTCTGTTCAAGTTATAGTTCTTTAGTCAACAAAGTGGCAATCGATAAAGACATTTCCTCCATAACAGAAGATAGATTAGAGAGACAGATCCTTAATGTATGCTGAGTCTAACATACAGCTTACAGTGATATTAAGCCATAAAGACAAATCAGAAGTCTCCTCTTTGCAGCTGTGAAAATGAGTATTTACTGTACCTTCTCCAATGGGAGCAGGGTCTGGCCCCGATTTCTCAAAGTTAATAACAACACCACTCTGAACTTTTTGAACTAGAGACTCTAAACATTGGTTCAGCATTCTTTGTGTCCGAACACAGTAGGAGCGACCTAGGAGAAAAGAGAAGCACTCTCAGAATAAGTTTCATTTGCCTATATAAAACAATACACAAAGTGTTTATTACCTAAATAAAAATTACGAAATGTCTAAGCCCTTTCAGTTTTACCTGGCAACAATCACAACTTAAGTACAGAGAAAAGTAAATTGTTTTGGGTTCTGAGAGATCATCGCATTAATATGATAACCCCTTATTCCATGAAGGGAAAGTTCAAATGCAAACCAAAACAAAATGTTCAAGTACCTCCTGTGACTTCACACATCTGCGTAATAGCAGATTCATCAGTAGGAACACTCCCCAGTTGCTCTGGTTCAGCTGAAGCAGCTCCTGGCAAACGCAGTACTAGCGCAAATAGTCTTTGATCCCAGCGAAATGGCTCTTTGGTTAGTTCACTTCCAGGCAGAGGAGAATTCAACGGAAGATGAAGCTAATAAAACAAAATTAAGAACATTTATGCACACAATTGGTCTTAAAAGACATACTCAAAAGTTAACCTGCTGCTGTGGTTCAATGGTAGAATCCTTATCTGCGACGTGGGAGACTTGGGGTTCGATTCCCAGATGCGCATGTAACTACAGCCATCAAGGCACCAAACATCCAGGCTCAGTCTAGCCTCTGGAGTCAGTCTCAATAGTCTAAAAGGAGGGGCTGGAAAGTCTAGGCAGCCTCTGCTCCTCCAGACTCCTGCCTAGGTGTACGCGTCTAAGGTCTGGGTGACCTCTCATGCATATGCCATGATCCAGAAGAATTGGTGGTTGCCTACTACTCAAAAAAAGGTTAACTACCATCAGAAAGCTGGACCAAGTATGGAACCAGTTTCCTCTTCCAACAGAAGCAATATGCATAGCCTTCAACTGTGGTCTGTGGTCTATTCATAAAAATATGAAATGTGTATATGTTTAGTACAAAATGGTCTGGAAAATGAAGCAAGATTACTACCAACAAAAACTGCAATTAATTGCAGAAGATGCAAGTTTACAGATTATATATATATAATTTTTTTTGCACTACTAGTAAGACACTCCCACCTACTACATTATTTGCTGCATTTTGCAAATTAAAACTTTTCTTACCTCTTCCTGAACACCAGCAGTATTTGTCAGTTTGTTCCCATCTGTGATGGTAATTAAAATAGATGGTTCTAAAAAGAACGGGTTTCTCCCCTAGAAATGAAAGAGTAAGAACACGTAAAAACAGATTCCTGAATGCTGAATTCTATACCCAAGTTAAACTTTTGTAAAGGGTGTCCATGAATTTATAGGGCATGGAGTAAGACACAGTATCTGCCTTTAAGAACAAGAAGCTGCAAAATTCTGGCCACACAATTCCACAACTGACACCTGCCCATAAAAGCTACCGAAAACCGCACGAGTGAAACTAGAATTCATACCCAGTTCTGCTAAGTCACAGGCTCCCACTCCTTGAGCAGAAAGAGTAGGTTATTCACAAAGGACCTATGATGCTGGGAAGCAGTTCTGATACCATCCAGCAGATCCAGTGCTGCATAGCAGTGGAATATCTTGCACATTTCTATTTGAGGGAGAAGTTTGAATTTGCACTTGTTTCCTTCTTGCAGTGGGGGTGGAGGAGGGGTGTGGGAGACAGACACCAGCATACTGACAAATGTGTTCAAGAAGTTTAACAGCGAGGGAAAAAAAAATGAACCGTCTTGCTAATGGATGTTTTTGTTTTGTTTTGTTTTTTTGCAGATCTGAACAGATGGTAACAGTTCATTAGAAATGAAACACTCTGAGAAAAACAAGTCAGCACAAGTGTAGCAGAGTTTGAAACAGCTATTTGTGAAATACCTGTAGTTTTAAGATTCCAGGCATGTACGTTAGTATGCATGCATGAGCACACCACACTGAACAGATATGCTACATTCATGAACCATTTTCATCTCATTTAAACAAGGCATGAACTACAATTTTTAAACATCACTGGGTACCCAGATAAGACATGTATACTTTATGAAGATAGGTATTGTATTAAAAGCTTGATGAGTATTTTATAGTGCCTGGTTTAAAAATTTAAATAACCCTATTGTTTCACCCATACTCCACAGGAACCCATATATTTTAAGGCTTCCACAAAGCAACAGTGGTTCTGAAACCTGTCCAATAAAAAGGGAGGAGGAAGTGGAGGGGAGGGGAAGTGAAATTATATATTATTTACCTGTCCATAATTATCTATTCCAGATACCAATCTATTGAGATTTAACAAGTCAAACGAGGATCTGAGTGCCTGACCAAGGGTGGTGAGTCCAGAAGCTTGCAGATTTTTCAGTTCATTCATGAATGTTGCATGATTTTCCTTCC
Source organism: Gavialis gangeticus (assembly GCF_001723915.1). Lineage (NCBI taxonomy): Eukaryota > Metazoa > Chordata > Crocodylia > Gavialidae > Gavialis > Gavialis gangeticus. The sequence continues at coordinate 14,605,184 of NW_017729029.1, read as the reverse complement.
ATCCAGCCTATTATTTAGAAACATTAAAAAAAAATGAAAACAAAAAAAAACACACTGTCATTTTAGTAGTGACCCTTAAAACCTCAATTGCAAGTTATGACCAGCTTCCTTCTCAAAGACAGGTTACATTTCTCATCAACAGGTAAGATTTGGTTGCACTTCTATGGTGCATAAACTTAATCAGAGGACCCGCATGCATTTCCTGCATAACTGTTGCCTGAAGAGCAATATATACATGCAGTGGAAGACAACAAAGTGCATACAGTATTACATGTTTGGAGTAATTTATGTGTGCATTTAGTTCTCTTTACAAGAGATGCTGAGGATCTGAGGCAACTAATAGAACTGTTCTGGTGCTGTGAATGTTGGATTAAAAAAAAACCCATCAGACAAATGGGGTGTAGAAATCAAAGTTGGACCTTAAAAGTAAGTGGCATAGTGATGAACAAGAGCTGCAAGGAGAGTATAAGGAGCTACACTATAAGGTGAGAGTTGCATTCGACTTGCTCCAGGACTAGGGGATAAAGCATTGCCACACCTACTGACTCAAGGGCTAAGTCTACCAGTCAGAGCAAAGATCCCTAACGCTGCCCAACTTCTAACTTTACTCAATTACTCAAACTTTTAAAAAAGCACCCAAAGCAATGATAACGAGCCAACTCCAATTCCTTTCATATCCCACAGACACACACTTTTTCTCCTCTCCTAGCATCGTTCTCCCTCCATAATCCTGCCAATGCCACACTGAATATTTTCAAACACACATCTGTCATCTGCTTTAGCTCCTACCCAATAGTTCCTGCCTACATTTTCTTTTGCCTCTTCACCCTAGCCATTTCGCAGCAGCAGGGAAGCCTAGCAGGTTGCTGTCCCGAATCCCTCCAAGGCTCAGTCTCACACTAATAGGCAGAGGCTGAAGGCTACAAGCTGCCCAGAACCACAGACTCCTGGCTGTTGTGATGGGGCAAGGAGAACCTGTTTCTACTATTATGCTCCTGCAGTGAGACAGGTGTGGGAGGGTATATAATACTTCTCTCCCCCCAACCTTGGTTTGGTTTCACTCAGCTGTTCAGGAAAATGAAGCTCTAGACAAGGCTGAAAAACTAACTCTGTTCTTTTAGTTTCACTAGTGCCTGTATAACAGGGCCCGAGGTCTGTCCCCAGTGCACCTGTGAGTGCCCTTTAAACTGTAATCTAGAGTCGTCCGGCACATGTCTACTCCTAGTCATATGCTTTTCAGAGCAACGTACAGGACAGACCTTGGTGAGGACCTCAGGCCTATCAGATGACAAGCGCAAGAGGAAACAGTTGTTGATTGCTGGAGATAGCTGCAGGGAGCATAAGTCTCAACTGAGGAAGGCTCCAAGGTCTTTAAAACTTTCCACGTCTCAAGCAAGACCCTGAGGGACAGGGAGACTGAGTCACTCTATCTTGGATTTTGGCATGCAATTTCTCCTTTCCTGGTTGATATATCAGTCAGCAGCATACAGCCTCTCCAGAGTTCTGGCTCTGGAGAAAAATAAGTTTATATACAAAAGAAAATGGATGGAGCAGTGAATAGTGTTGGGGACACGTCCATCCTACAGAGCTATGTGGATCCTGTAAGAGGCTGGGCTCACTTATACATGCATTTAGCTGTTCGTGTAAAACGTGGCCAGCACCTGCTGGTAAAGAGTCCCCAGCACTGGGTGTAGTCATCTGTCATTAATGGGCAGGGAAATCTTGGCAGGCCCAGAAAATGAGATGTGTCAAGCAGCTTGCAGGCCCTTTTTGGGGGAATACAGGTATTCTAGAGGTTCTAGACAAACCAGGAGTTCCTGGAAGGGTTTGAAAGTGTTCAGGTGCCAGCACAAAGGGCGTTGCTTCACCCAGCAATACAGAAAGGTCTTTTCAGAGAAGAGAGAGAGCACTGCTTCTTTCCTTTGCATCTGGATCCTATGCCTCTGAAACCTGACGTGGGTGGTCTGGCCAGGGAACCTCCTCAATTGTGGGAGCTTAAGCAAGTCCTCTGTACCCCCAGAGCAGACATAACCCACATGCACACCCACAGGCTGCTGACTGCACCAAAGTCCATCTGAGCAGTGTAACTCCTACATCTCTGATGGGACAGCTCCTTGGTGGACACCAGGGAAAAGGAGAAGCAGACCTCCTCCTGGCTGATCATAAGACATCATCTGCCCTTGAGTTTACCAAGTACCAAGGATGTCCTCTGTCTGCTCCCAACCCCCACTGCCACCCCAGGGTAGTGATAACTCCCAAAGGGGTACCTTTAATACTGGGTCCAGTAGCGGTACGATTTCTGCTTCTTCTCTCCATATCTCAACACCTGGCAGGGGTTGGAGGACTTATTTCTCCCCCTCCCAACGTCTTGCTCAGTCTAATCCTGGGGGAGGACTTGGAGGTTTGCCATCAGTTTCACCACCCACATCACTAGCTTTGCTGCCAAGATTAGTGTTTGCTTCAGTACAAGTGTTGATGCTGGGTCTCTCTCTCCACTGCCAACACCCCTACAGGGGGGTCTCAAAAGTGGTTCATCTGCCCAGGCCATTTTGGACCTTGGTTCTTCTGAGCCCAGTGAAAAACTCAGACCATTCAAGGCAGAGCTTCAGCCTCCCACTTCATGACTATCAAGCCAACACTTATTACACTTGCACTGTAGGAGTCTTCCCAGCAGAGCAGGCATCTACTCCACAAGTCCTCATGAAAAAAGTCTGCCATAGGATGGACAGGGATTGGGGCCTGAACTCAAGTGGAAAATTCTGGAGACAGAAGCTGGTGCCCAACGAGGTTCAATGCAGCAGTGACCCGACCAGGCCACAGTTATCAACACAGCAGAGAAGAGAGCACTTCTGAAGTCTCAAGAGATTCAAATTTCTAAGGAGTTTCACTTCAGGTAAAAACAACAGATTTTTAATAAAGGAATCACTGTACAAACCTCTAGCCTGAGTCCTACAGGAGACTGCAATGGCCTTGTCTGTCCTTAAAAAAATACCTACAAATCACTACTTTGTATAGGCTTTCACCCTGCTGTAGCTTGACAAAGCTCAGGGCAGTGTCAGTCAACAGACCAGTGCAGATTTTGGAAGTCAGCACCCTGTCTGTAACACTAGTCTGAGCGTAAAGGTATCATTTTAGAAGCTGGAAACTTCTTTCCAAGTGGCAAAGAGACCTGACGTCACAAACATGAACAAGAATGGGATCTTGGGTAACTTATATATAAGCAGGGGCACCACAGAATTATAGAATAAATGTTGTTCTCTTGTATTTGTTAGATTTTGAATCTCCGAGACAGCATCACATCAATTTAACTAATATCAGGCTCTTAATCAGTAATTAAGGAAGGATGACCTTGCCTTTGAAGTACAGGCCCCAGAATTACATGATTTGAATTATTCCTGGCTCTGCCATAGACTTTATATGGGACTTTCAGTAAAATTCTTCAATTGCTACATGCCTCAGTTTCCACACCTGTAAAGTTAGTATTTTGCCCGCCTCCTCCAGGTATTGCAATGTTTGTGCAATGTATTTACTAACAACTGACAAGTGCTTCAAGTGCGTCAGATGTAAAGGTCTAAAGTTGTGCACCTTTATCGTTTACTGGACTCCACTGGAAGGGCTGACTGACCCCTTTTTGTATCTTGTCTCTCCACTTTACACCTAGTAAAAGGACTTCTTTTTAAAAGGGAGGAAAGGGACCAGTTATCTAGCCAAGGAAGACAGACTGAAGAGACCTCCTGAGTTATATACCCAGTTCCTTGCTATCACAGGCAAACATGTCATGCAATGCCTTTCACAATGCTTTAAAAAAACATGCTTAGTGCTGGAAAGAGGTTGAAGGAACCCCACAGTCTGAGGCATTTCAGGGCTGTTCCAACAGTTTCAGTGTAACACAGTGAAAAGTGGATGAATGTTTTTGCATTTCTTGCCAAGAACTGAAAGAGAGCTAGATTGTAGGTTCAGAGTTGCTGACTGTCTACAAGTTTACATGCTGCCCCTACAGGGCACTATCCTCCAGATCCCAAGTGATGTGATAATGGTATTTTTGATCGGATTTAAAACCTCAAGTCATCATTAAAATTCTGAAGTACCAAGATTTATTTCAGCTGGAAAAGGGAGTACAGTGAAGCACGAGCTCTATTTTCTTCCCTCCAGCTGAATGCAGGAAGGAAAGACCTCCTAGGACACTGCCCTGAGTGGAAGTTAATTGTCACGGCTGCTCCCAAGACATTTTTCCAATACACAGCATGGAAGGCAAGCAGTCGTTGTCAGCTGTGTGGAGAGATCAGCCACAGGGCATGTTCTGATGTATTGCAAGTGAATGCAAAGCCACTGACAGCAGCACTCTCAGTACTCCTGGAACTAACCTAATACTTGAGTTACCTTCCATCCTTTGACATCCTGTATCAAGACAGGATCTTGCACTATAGGTGCTATTCCTAAAAAACCTGCAGCAACTACTGATTTGCATGACAGAAGAGTCTTTGTAAAGTGGCAAGGTCAATAATTCATCTCAAAAGTGACAAAAGTGTCACAGTGTATTCTGCCTTTCCCAAGAGTCTGAACAGCACTTACATTTGAGTTCAACTCTCAAACAGTCCACGGTAATGTTGTTATCTCCAAAACACAAACTTAACACTGAACTAGGGCACAGCACTGCTGTGTACCCAATACAATGCAGATGTAATCCAGCGGTTATACCACCCTCACTTTGGACCACCCAAACAGAATCAAGCCAGACCAGCACATGGATGGGAGATCTCAGAGGAACTATCAAGTACTGACCAAGCACATGTGCCTTTGGAGCAGCAGTAAAAACCTTGAGGTCAGCTTCCTGGCTAGCTGTTCTCTTTCAGAGGTTCATGGTGCCAAATTCCAATATAGACATGCCCAGTGTGCATTGTCCACAAGAGATGCTAAAAGCACAGCAGACTAATTTTACTGCACATTAGCAAAGCTTTTGCCGTGATGTGCTAATGTGCAGTAAAAGTAGTCTACTAAGCACTAGCATCATGTAAGAGACTGGCACTACTGCGCAGTAGCACAAACTATAGTGCATTAAGTCAGTACCTATTACAGGTACTAAAACTTAAATGTGCCATAATTATGGCACATAATGCACATGTAGACATGCCCACTGCCTTCAGTAAATCCTTCATGAAAATTAAGGAGAAATTAGCTAAGACCATTTTGCTGAACCCACACTCAAACAGTTGCTTCTTTCATTGCAGTAATAATATCGGAGTTGAGATACCAGTGTGAGGAAGGAAATATTTTCAGCAGTACCCAACATTCAGATCACTAGCTACTCTTTAGTTCCTAGCCACAAAAGGAAGAATTAAGAATGAAGTCTCATCTCTAACAAAGTGCCAGATCTTTTTAGATGAAATAATATACACATTAAAAAAAAAGGAAACAAATAGTGATTTTGGTAGAGTGATTACACAATGCAGACAAGCAAGTCAGTGCAGGTATGCAATATACACGACAGCATGAGGAATTATTGGTCATGAGCCGAGTTTCCCAGGCCCTGAAAGAGCCAACACAAGGTCTTTGGGGTATGGACTGTGTTAAGAATATTCATGTTGGGGTTTTAAAGACTCACCCATTAGGAAGATAACGGTAGACAAGATTGTTCAAAGGACTGCAGTGGAGGGCATCTGTTTATTTCTAGCTCAATTAGCTGAATTCAGCTCAGGTAGGAGGTATCCAGGGTTGGATGTGGGGAGGATGGTGCAGTGGTGTGGCTGCATTTCCTCCGGACTCTGTAGCACACACAGTGAAGTCTCCATCACTGGTTGAGCCCCTCCTGTGCTAGCACACTCTTCACTGCACTCCCCTTTAGAAAAATCCTAGATCCACTCCTTGTGGATCCAAAATCTTCCACCATGAAATGGCTACTAATTGGCCTTCATGAAATAAGTTGGTTTCCCCTCTACAACCCCTGATGTACAACTGGACATTCCCCAAGAGAAGCCCTAGCTGAACTGCAAAAAGAGGGTCAAAAACTGACCAGACCGCAATAACACTTGTGAAAGGGCTAGCAGCGGCTTCTGCAGACCAGGACTGCAGTACCTTAGTAGGGCACAGCCTCAGCTGTACCTGCTCTGTAGGGACAGAAGTGATCTGCGGTCAGTCTCACACTCTATACAAGTGTCAACATTAATTTCAAAACCAAATTTAAAAACCCACATGTAGTTGAAAGTGTTTGGTCTCACATTCATAGAGTTCCTAAAATAAACTGCAGCTACATGAAGCTGAGCTACCTTAAAGAGCTTTTTTTCTTTTAACCAGAGAAGCTTTAAATTAAAGAGTACTTGTTTTACCCCAAAATATCAAAAAAGAGTCAAGTTTAAGGTTCACCCTCCCCTACAACTCCACGCACTCAATGCTTTAAACAAAAAAAGAAACGCTGATACATGCCTAATGCCTTAATTTGGTGCTTTCCAAAAACGACTAGCTTGGCTTCTATTTCTTCTAATAACAGCATGGCCAAATGAAGGAAGCAGCATACATTTGAGTGTTTTGCAATTTCTAAGGGTACAGGTTGTAGCTGTGTTGGTCTAAGGACATAGGCAGACGAGGTTTTTTCGGTAAATGTAATATCTTTTATTAGACCAACTAAGTAGTTGGAAAAATTGCAATTTCTAGCCATTTAACTAAATTAAGGCTAAAGTTTTGGAACAAAGTAGTGCCCCTTGAAACCAGGACTAGATTTCTTCAGATTTATAAAACCTAGATGTTCTATATTTTTCTTTAAAAGCAATTCAAACAGAATAATCCTGGAAAAGTGCTCATTAAACAAGGGCAAAAAAAATTCCTTTCATCTTACACCCCTTTTGCTGAAGCAATGAAGATATTGTTTCTATGGAGGACATTAAAAGTATCAAAACTAGCAGCACCAAAAAAAAAAAAAAAAATTTCTATAACATGGCTCTCCAGTTGCCTCTAACATGGTGAACTAATTGTGAAAACTTGTGGCTTTCAAAAAGAATTCCAGGGGTTGAAATCGGGGCTGAGATAGAGAAAAAGAAACCCACACAATTCTTCATTCCAGCTAGATTCACTCAGTTGAAAGATTCCTGCAGAAATAATCTATGTAACCACCCCTGTGCACTGGGGCCAGTGGCAGGGCACACACACTCCAGCATGATTAGTATTCTATAATCCTTTCCAATTTCACATTGCTGCTAAAGTTGCCTTCAGAAAAATATAGCTATAAAGGAAAGTCAATTCACCTGTGCAGAGTACTTTCATCTCCTGGTGAAGATGAGACAGAATAAGAGGGCATTAGTCAGGGAAAGAAGGAAGGATATAGGGACATGCAAGCAAGAATCAAGTCAAAAATCCCATGAACTTGTCTATTTTTGAAATTTTAAACACTACCAAAATGCTCCTTCAAGTTAGACAATTTGGAGCCAGGGTCCCACGTGTGTCAGTCTGCTATCTTACAGGAACTCGGTGTTCACTTATGTCAAGAACACACGATTCTGGAGCGTTTAGTTGTCATCTCCCCGTGCCGAGAATGTGGTTTTAGACACCGCAACATACTAAAGAAAATACCGCGCTTAGTTCCACAGGAACGCAAACCGCTGCCAAACAAGCTAGCTCTAGCTAAAACAGAGGAGGCTCCAGGATCACTCCACCGAAATGCATCACCTTGTCAGACATCCGTTTGTAAAGCTCCTACCCAGCTCTCAATCCTCAATAACCCAGTCTCCCTGTACTCGAATTCCCTAAAAAGCTTCAGCCTTAACGATCTTAATTGTCCTACTAGCTGTGCTCATGCTGGCTGTAGGTCGTTCTATAGCCTACAAATCCCATTTGCATTTCCAGGTCATCTTACCAGGGGGAAACAATTTACAATATACAAGTGGCCCGGACTTATGAAATGGCCCCTGAACCATTTGGTTTTCAAACTGAAGCTTTTGAAATCTCAAAAAGCCAGGAACTGTTCTGCTACTGAGAGTCAAGCTCAGAAAAACTCATGGCAAGGCTTGAACACAGCTACCAGGACATGTACTAATTTAGAGAACTAAGCCTACCAGACAGAACGTACAAAAACAGGACCCCATTTCTTTTTCAGCCTTGGCTCAGCACATTTAATCTTTTGGTTCGAGAAGGTAAAAGTTCCAGTTTCAACCTTGCCGCCCTTTTTATCCTGGTGGATTAGACATGAAACAACTGTGGATCTTTTCACTACCCAGGCTGCAACTAAATTCTGCCTCCACAGGTAGCAGGTCATACTTCACAACTTCACTCGGTCCCTGGCCACACATCAGTCGCTTCCCAATATTACCTGTGTCACCAGCCGTGTAGTGAAGTCCTCCTATGATCGGGACATTGCCTGTGGGCTTCACATCCGACAACAAGTTAATACACAATTACTACGGAAAGTTTATTCCCAAGGTGACCTATTAAGTGAGCTAATGATAATTGGGTCCTACCAAACCAAAGAGGCAGATAGGTGGTTTTGCAGGGCAATCGCAGTGCTTGCCACCAGTTTGGTGGCTTATCATGGCAAGCCCCTTGCCACCAATTGGCAGAGAGAAGCAGGGCCACACAAGGCAGAGAGGCTGGGCCACAGCAGGAGCTGGCTCCCACTGAGGAGCCAACATTTTATTTTTAGTAAGTTATTTTAGTAATATCTTCCCCTCCAGCAATTCTGTGCAAAGTTGCAGAACCCCCGTTTTTCAGGGTGTCTATGGAAATGGCAAAAAAAAAAAAAAAAAAAAAAAAAAGTTAAAGAAGGCTA
>NW_017729029.1:14589603-14596293 GCF_001723915.1 Gavialis gangeticus | reverse complement strand
AAAAAAAAAAAAATCACAGTTCAAGTAGGTCATAAGTAACAATCCTGAGCCCTGAACACAGTAATGTATATCTACCCATTCCTTAGAAGAAAAGATGGACAGTTCAGGCAGAGGGGGTCTCTCTCCCCCATTAGCACTGAATGACTTTCAAAAGCAGACGGAGGTAGCAAGAACTTATTTTCAGTTTAAGGTCCTGGGGTATCCACTGCTGTCCCCCCACCCCCAGCAAGCGCTCAGCTCAGACTATACCACCATGGTCAGCTCCAGCACTGGCTTGCCACCCTGCAGTGCCATGCCACTGCATTTCATTGCGAAACAGAAGACCTGAAACAAAAGACCCTGTTGTACTTTTTTCCACCTTTTTAACATAAAACTTAAATAAACAGCAACTTTATTTCAATGAAACATGTTTCTTCTGGTTACAACTAAGGTCTTTCCCTCCCCTCTGCTCAAAATCAGCACAAACTGCTCAAAGAGATATTTAAAACCACCACCAGAACATTGTCAGATATGGAAAGGCTTTCTGAGACAGCCAGCCCAAGCAGACTTGCCACTGAACATACCAGGCTTCTTACCAGAAAGGAAATCAGATGCATGTCCTCTGCCTCCTCGTGGCAGCTCTTTTCAGACACTATAGCTCGCTTCCCATACCAGGACTTACATTTTTTGGCTCATGGGATACAGAGTTCAGGACCTTTCCCCCTCAAAACCCACTCCCTTCTCCAGAAAGAGGCAGAACTTAAATATCTTCCATTTAAGATGTGAAGCCTGCAGAAAGACGATTCAGATATAAAAAACAGGCCAAAAGCAATTTTAATATAGCATAAGTATTGGGTGCTGTGATTGACAGCCAGTGAATAAGCTCCATCCCAGAACCAATGATTTTTTTTTTATTCTTACTACTTTTTAAATCTTAACTGTACTTTCCCCAGGTAAGTTTTCCATGTCTCAAGAAACTCTCCAAGAAAACAACCCTGGACACAGCAACAAAAAGCATGCAGCCCTGTAGGCTTGAGTGAGGCCTAGCATGCATGGAAAATAATTTCCACTCCATGGAGTTAGTGTTAACCTACAGTATTTGTGAAAACAACCCAGCAAGCACTACTGCAGGACAGGTTCTCTATGCTTTTTGACAGACTTTTCTACTTCACCTGAACTTGCTTCCCTTCATTAAACTTTAACTGTATTAAGACCTGAAAAACTAAAAAAAGGCTCCCATCAAGCTGTAAAGTAAAAATGTCCATCAGTTCTCCAGCTCCGTGACTTGTCTGTAATTTGCATTATTGTTGTCTGTACCAAGGAATTTCAAAGTGACTAGCTGTGCATTACGTTTTTCCAGAACATCAAGTACACAATACTCTGATTCAGGTTTACTTACTGTCCCATCGGAGAGGCTGTTCCCAGGGTTAGTCTGAAGTCATGCAAACGGCAGGACAGGGTGACTGACACCTTAGAGACACGAGCTTTTGCTTGCAAGTGAGTCTATCACTTTTTTTTTTTTTTTTTTAAATAAAAGCAAACACCCTTCTGATTCAGGGCAATTTAACTCAGGCATCATGTCAGTCAGGGTCAACTTTGCCAGTTCTACTAGGGGTGCATGTACCAAGGCTCAGCAGCCCCTGCCCCATTTTGATCATATTCTGTCTTCTTGCTCAGGAAAGGGCAAGAAGCACAGCAGTCGTAATGCAATTTTCCTTTACAGTACTGTTGAAGCAGTCTGAATGTGCACATGAACTTTAGAGCACTTCAAAACCAGGAAGTCCCTTGAGGCAAAGCTTACAGGAGACATTGCAAAACGCAAGTGGAAAGCAACACCCAGTCTTTGAAAACTGTCAAAGCTAGGCCTCAAACCTAAGGTACTTGTACAGATTGGGTTCATGGCCACTGCATGTAAATTTGAGCCCCTCTCTCTGATGTCAGATGCCTGCAAACACTCTCACCAAAGTATCTGTCCCAGAACACATGCACACAACTCTCCCTGGCTTACCTAGTCACCTCAAGTCAAACTGCACTTCCAAGTTTCTCCCAAGTAGCTGTTTAAATATTTTAAAATATAACCTTTTGAAATATTGCTGTAGGAGGCACCAGATGCCAGGCGGGACTGATCTCAGAAAAATCAAGGTTTTAAGCCAAGACACAACCACAAAACATCTGCATTTTTTCAGGGGGAAGGAAATGGCCATATCTGGGGAACTTCTTGCTAAAACAGCTTCAAACAAGTATCACTAACAGTATTCCAGATCCAAAAATTTTCAAGACAATATAAACAATTAACACATTAAGGCAGGGGTATCAAACCCATTGGGACCCACAGCTCAAATCAGGCCTACAGACCCCTCTTTTGCCCCACAGGTCAGATCCAGGACATGCAGCACCTGCTCAGGCCCATCTCACATTAGCCAAGGCAGGCGCTGCATGCAATACAGGTCCTGGGCTCGGCTTGCGGCTGTGGTGTAGTCCCTGAGCAGCCAGGGCAAGCCCTGTGCCAAAGGCAGGTCCAATGCATGTCAGTCAATTCCGAGACCCAGAGGTAGCATCTGGGGCTCCTTGAGCCAGATCTTTGACACCTTTGTTTTATAACGTTCAAGCTGCTTATTAAAAAAAACACCAAACCACACAGTTGTCCATCTTCAGTGATCCCCCCAGGACTTCCAGACTCCACATTCTGGATCCACAACATGGAGCCTGGGAGCCCCCCGAGCTGTAACTGGGGTTCTAAGGGATCCCATGTTTCCTGCCATGGAGCTGCATAGCAAGACCTGGCTTCTAATCAGCCAAGTTCAGACCTCAGATGTGTCAAAACAGGAAGGCTGCCATCTCAAATGAATGAACATTTTCTGTTTCACTGAAAATTTGACCAGTACTGTGTGCCTATTAATACCAAGTTCTGAGGAGTTGCTCTGAAAAGTCTACTTTATGTTTGTTATATAGTACACTGTGTGTTTAGTAAGACCTAATTAAGTTATCAGGCAACAGTTCTTACATCAAAATGCTACAGTCTTTATATTGTCTCATTCAAAGTTTAACAGCATATATGAGAAAAAAGCAGCTATAACTAAATTGAAGTCCTTCACCCCTCAAAAGTAGGTTTAAAGAAAATTAAACCATGCATACTTTACACACAAAAAATAATTAAGATTGAAAAAGAACCAGTCCTACAGTAGTATTAGAAGCAGAGGAACACCCAGCGACTTGAGCATCTGTCCTGTCCCTCAGTGTTCCAGGAAGTATTTTCTAATTAACAGGCAAGGCACAAGAATTGGAGCCAACTCAAGAATATTTAAATCAACATTTGAAAGGAAAAAAAATTAAGATTTTAGACTCCTGCTTTGAAATTAAATTAAATTAAAGATCCCAGAGACCTCCTCATACCAAGGTCTACACAGAACAAGCAGGTACCTTGATCCCTACTAAGAACTTAGGACAAATGGGCAGATCAATACAAGTCTCTGGGCAACTATAGATTCTAAATCACATGCTGAACAAGACTGCAAGAATACTACTTGGAGTACTTCTACATATGAAAACAGCTTCAAATGCCTTGCTTATGCCTTGACTGGATTCTGATATGACGCTTTTCAAGTTTAGAAACGCCATATATTATGAAGGTGTACTTTAATAGAGAACCACTTAAACTTTTCCAACTCTACTCAACTTTTCAGTAAAATAAACATTACATACGAAGTAACTGCTGGCATATGTGCAAGTTCAGTATTAATCCTTTATCTAGATATGGAACTATAAGACTTATTTCCTAATTTCTAAAATATATATATCCTATGGTAGATTTATCAGGACAGGAACAGCTCAAGGGTAACTCAAATTGCAGCAAGAAGGGGGAGCAACAAGTCCTAAACAAACAACCAACATTTATTTTACTTTCATCATCTAATAATTGCCATTTAAAGCATTTAAAATAGCAACATTTGTCCTCTCATTTGGGTTATTAACACAAGTTTCTTGAGACAAACATCCTGTTATACAGTACTAAGGAAGAGAAGCCATGGAATCTCTGAACTGTACAGCCAAGTCCTAGAAATAAAAAGCTATTTGTACATATTATGGGTCTGTAACTGAGACAAAAGACAGAACATTCTAAACAAAAGCTATTAGCTGTGCACTAGCTCGACTCAGAACTACAGCTCTCCCAAAACCACAGTACTGAAGGGTACCAGAAAAGCAACTTTTTCCATTTGCTTTGCAGTGTTTGCAAACTATGAAAATATTGGCTAGGTCAGCATTAAATCCTGCATGCTGTTCACAGGCATTTCCCAATGTCAGTTCTGCAGCCTCCTTGGTGAATGTTACATAGTTCTCCTTAGTGAGAAGTTTTCAAAACCCAAAATGAGAATACAAGTATTGGAAGTTAAGTAACAAATGAAATATCTACAACCTGAATTACACTAGTCAATGCAAAATCTCATACATACACATTAATATTTTATAGAAATGCTGGGATGGTGCTTCACACAGGTTAAAAAAGAACTAGCCCCAGCCCCAAAGGGCTTACAATTCAAGTTACTACATGTACAAGCATGAAGAAACTAGTGATGTTCAACCACTCCAGCCCCACAGGCCAGATGAGTGGCACAGAGCTGGTTGCAGGCCAGATCCAGTGTGCTGGTCCAGCTGCAGTATGACCCCGCATGTGGGAGCAATCCAGAACAAGATGCCAGTCATCCTGGCTGTGGGGCTCTCCACAGGTTAAGAAAGTTGGTGGCAGGTGATGGCAGCATTAATAGCACCCTGAGCTGCAGAAGTTCAAGCTGCCACTGCTCCCCACCACCAAATCTCCAGACTCATGGGGAGCTCCACAGACTGGATGACATGGCTCAATGGACTAGAGGTTGAGCATCACTGGCACAGACCATATAGCCAAGATATGAAGCCTGGTTCACAAGCATGAGTCTTATGAATTCTGCCACCATATTTTGATAAGAAACCGCTGCTAATACCCAAGAGACAGGAACAACCCTTGGCAAAGCCATCTGACTAAGACAGAACCTGAGAAGTGGTGACCCACTCTTACTGGAAAACTCTCTTCCAATTTTTTACTGAAAGACTTCCTGAAAATAAGGACAAACTTCATGATCGTGCAATTTCCAGTTTTTATTTAAAAAAATTTGCACTCAAAGTGAATTTCGCTAGGAGGCTCAGCATTTTTACTTTCATCTAGTAAGCCACAAAGGCCTACAGAATGAACATCTCAGAACCTGTCCAACATAAAACAAGGAGCCAAGATAAAACAAACTGCCATACTGGCCACTGATGATAGGCATTAGTGCTTATCTGACTTCTCCAAGGCACCCTGCCACTTCATACCACCCATGTCCCATGTGAGCAAGCATAGGATCAGGGTCTTAGTTTGCAAATTCTTGAGAACTCAGGCACTTAGATCACTGAAGTATGGGCAGCACAGCAATCTACACTGCCACTCCTTCTCATTAGACTATCTGCTGGCTGCTCAAGACAACTTATCTAAACCAGCCTCCAAAGTGAGAGAGAACAGCTGATTAGATGGGGTGGACATCACTACATCAAGAAGCCACAGTTATTGCTATGCCATCCGTTTTAGAATTCAACTCCTTTTTACAACTCATCATTGCAATCATCTTGTAGAAGCTAAAATGTTTAAGCAAGGTCCTGTCAATTTAAAAATCCCAGTCTTTCCCCCTGGAGGTGATCTGTTACCAGTAACTGAAAGTTATTGTAACCAAGGGGGGAATCCTTGTTTTTTCTAGGTGTTTTGTGCCTACACCAACATTCAGCTAGTTTGACCTCCCCCAACTCTTCCCAAAGTTTTGCAGAAGGGTGTTAACTAGAAGCCACAGCTGGAAGCTGAAAGGGCAGATAGCGGGAAGGAGTGTATACGGAAAGCATGTCTAGTGCTGATCTTCAGTCAACAGGAAGGCCTCAACAGCAAGATGCATGTCTTTTAAAAAAGACTGCTCTAAAAAAAACAGTTTACAGAGATTTCAAATAGAATCCCTTTCAACTGAAAGGTCATTTAATACTGCACAGCTTTTCCACTTCTTTTACACAGCATCTAATAAAGTGAGCTTGGGCTCTCAAAAGCTCATGGCACATATCTCTGAACTGGTTAGTCTATAAAGTGCACACCTATCCTGCCTTTTCCACTACAAAAGAGGGTCATAAACTCCTGCCTGAGGTAGATGAACCTAATGTTCAGTCTTAGCTTTAAAACACCCCCTCTGCAGACCTCTTAGTGACTCCTCCTGGTCAGGATGCTTTAGAACTGCTGAATAAAGCTACCTAAAAAAATCTGTCAGTGACACAATGTGAGGACAGGGAAAGGGAGAGCAAGCAGTTTCTTCCTAACTAGCAGGGGGAAAAATATATTTTTAAGCAACAGCAAGTGGATTCTGAACCTATTTTGTTCTCAGAGGGAAACAGGCTTTAGGGACTTGCCCCTTCACAGGAGTAAATGACTTATGTTAAATGAATTCAAGAGCATAAACAAACAGAACAATAAGAACAAGCATCAATTTAAGTCTGTAACTATAATTAGCTATTTGTTCACACTCAAAAGTCACCACTGAGAGAACAGAGGCTAGCTCCTCAGCCTCTTCTCCACCATACTCTGTACACAGCAACTCCCCATCCCCTGCCCCCAACCCCCTTTCAGTTTGTCTTACTTTAAACTACAATAAGCCCCCCCACACACACACA
>NW_017729029.1:14585348-14589511 GCF_001723915.1 Gavialis gangeticus | reverse complement strand
TTTTTTTTTTTTTTTTTTTTTTTTAGAGGTTTTGAATTTGCCATCACATGCAGAATGCTTCTTCCCGTCTTACATGCATGAAGAAGCATAACTGCATTCTCGCACAAGAGCCCTGGCTATGCATTCAAGGAAATCCTAACAGGTTCTTGCTCCCACTTAAAGACCTTCATGGAGTCTACCAACAGGGATATCTCTCTGCTTCCCTACCCACACGCCTCCTTTGTCTCTACATGATTTGGCCGCTGCCAACTTAAGGGCCTTTTGTTTGATTCAGCATCTGCCATCTCCAACAGCCTTCCTGCAGCTCTCTGCCTCCAGACCCAGCAGGTTTCTTGGTACTAATTCTCTCTCCCACCTACAGGCACAGACATGGTTCTTAGACCCAAGGTCACGGAATATGAATTCTCTACCCTCAGAATTGTTCAAACAGACCCCAGGTCTGTCTGCAACAGAGTCCTCTCATCTTCTTGCCTTCTCATAGAGCAATGTAGGACACTGCAGCAACCACTGCTTCCTGTAGAACAGCGAGAACAAGAGAACCATTCACAGAGATGAAAGCCACCAAATAAAAGATGTCATTAGACAGACAACAGAGGATGGGAAACCAAGTCTCAGAAACCCAAGCCAGCTTCTAGCTGCTATTCGTTTCGACAGATGTATCCGGTGCTCTGGCATATTTGTCTCCTTTCATGAGCTTTTCCCCAAAAGCCTCCCACAAAATGTTACTCCCTTTGCACCCAACAAAAGCAGCAGATGGTGATTCCTTATACAAAGGCTCCCATCACAGACCAGACACTGTCATAAGAGTTGCCAGCTTCCATGACTAGGAAGCCCTATGCCCTCTGCTGACAAGGTACAACATCAGACCAGGCAGGAAAACAGTAACAGCTTGAAGCTACCAAATTAAAGCCAGTCTGCGCCTTGACTGCCTGCGCACTTTTCTAGGATCCATTCTTTTTCTACCAAGAGGGCTCAAACTCTCACACAGGGCATATCTTCTTCCATCATTCATACACACCTGGTTTTCTCGAGAGCCACATATGCAGTCCATTCAATTCAACTGCTGAAGTAATCTCTCATGCTAAACCCGCTCCCCACTTTACCCAAGTGCAAAGATAGACCTATGGGCCTTTTTCACCATATCCGACTGAAGCTCCTGGCACTCACCTGCAAAGGCCTTGCAGCTCCATTACCCTCACACATTCTGCAATATGTTCCCCACATCTACCTATAATGCTCAATTTGACCTCCCACTTGCCTGTACCTCCCACAAGAATCTTGGCTTTCCTCTACACCTCCTGTTCAATGTCAAGGTCCACCACACATACTATTAACTGTATATATTTCTAATCGACAACACTTAACACGCACTGCAATTAGAATTCTGACTTAACTCAGCAATACCTACATGATCAAAGCACACGTTCCCCAGCACTAAGCTTCTGACCCAACTGGTCGGATCACCAACCAAGTCTGATGTAGTAAGCAAGAGAGCTTTCAACCACAACCTCCGAAATATATGGGACAATTTCAAATTGATATAAAGCCCTGACTCCCATTTGAGTCATGTATGGAGAAGTTAGTGTTGCTACAAAGTCCTGAGACAGACAAATCATTCACTCCAAGACAGGGAATAGCTGAATGGCAAAGAACCAAGGGGATGTCATCTTACTGTCACCAATCAGACAGCTGAATGCCTATCAGGCACAGGGGAGCCGGGCACTCCATGTAGTTAGCAAGTCTGGCAATGACTATAGTGTTTTACCACTAAAGCAAGTTAACTACCTGCATCTTGGATCTTGAAGTAATTTGAAATTATTCCATAAGCTGTAGGATGAAGGATCACATAGAATTTTTTATTTGGTTAAGGAGTGACAAAGAATGGAAATCTTCTTAAGAAGCCAAGCAAAACAAGTCCATCAACTGGAAGACTGTCTAACAATCTGGGGAACAGCATCCTCCAGCATCCATATCTTTGCTTAGGCAAATGATTACCAGAAGCTTTCTTTCTTCTTTGCACCTCAAGTGGGGGTGGGGGGGAAGAACAGCAAACAAATTCCCCATTCTCCTACCAGAAAATTTAAGGGGGCAGGAGGGAGACAGAGTTAATGCAACATTTCACATTAAGTGTAAGCACATGCATTATAATCGTGTGTGCCACGTGCCAATAGAAACTCAAATTTTATACTAGATGCCAATATCCTATCAGGTGGACAGGAAACAGCAAGTCAGCATTAAAGGAGTAGTTTTGCACTGTGGTTTCTACTTTTCTTGTATTCAGCCAGACAGACACAAACTTACTTATTAAGGCCCGATTACTTTTTTTCCTGAAAACTAAGCCTGTTGGCAAGTTTTATAAAATTTTCCAAGAACTAAAATTAAAAAAAAAAGTTTCGTCACTCATTTTTACTTCTTAAATTAAAAGAGCTTTGTCAGCAGACAGCATGACCAAATGAAGGACTTGATCAAAAAGTGAAATCAGCTGGCACCTTTCCACTGACTTAAATGAGCTCTGGATGCAATCCATAGCAAAAGACATTTCAGGTAAAAGTTTATATACATTTTTGGAAACAAAAAGGTTTTTTATTTTAATCAGATTCTTGTCGGATAAAGAGAAAAATATCTTGGAAGTCCCATTTCAACCCCTGAAGAGCTGTATTTATTTACACTGCCTTTCACACAAAAGTGAAACTAAATGCACTGAATTCAGAGAAGAGATGACCCATCAGCAAGCCCATACTAGCACAGCCACACCAAACATAGCAGCCCTGTTTTACCTAGGGCAGCTTTTCATGGTAATCAAACAGTACAATTTGTTTAAAAGTAACTTAAGATTGCAAGTAAATTAACTGCTTCAAAGCAGCAGTCTTGGCCTGCACCAAGAATCGTTCCCATACACTTCCTGCCCCATATTTTATCTCAATTGTTTCTACCCAGGGAGTGGTTCTACACTAGCAAAAAAGCTATTTCACTAGTATTAACCATCTTGCTACTTGGAAAGGCCACGGTGGTTAGTGCAGCCACACTGGAGCCTCTGAATACCAGAGTCCTCTAATATTTTTCATTTTATTAGGATCATCTTTACAAAAAGAATAAAGATATCACTTCTCCTTTCGCTATGTGATACGCAAACTTTCAATAGTAGAAAATATGTATAATTAGTGCTTACGCAATAATCCACTAAACCTACTTAAGAGAATACAGAGAGGTAGTTCCAGAAGCCTGACAAGACATTTCCTATCCTACATTAAGTACCAGACTCAACTAGTAACTTGAACCATGTATGACCCTTTACAAAACCTAAGGTTTACTAAGTCCCTCACATTTTAACTGTCATGTTTTAGAATGTGTAACATGTACCAAGCATTACAATATTTCCACTGCAGGTGACATCCTGTAGTGAAACTTGCCATAACATATGGCAATAGGCTGTAAAATTCTTACTGCACAGATATACAAGCAAATCTACCGACACCACATTCCCAAGCATTTTCATTATCATGTTTGGTGCAACTGGATGTCAAGGGAAGGGTTTCTCTCAAGCAAAAAAGAAAAAAAAAAAGCCTACATAGGAACCCTCATCTTTAGCCATGAGGGAGAATAAAACAGCAAAAGGCAGTAAAAGTCCATAGTTTGGGCTGTCATAAAATGGAGTAAGATTGCTGTAGTCAGTCCCTGACTGCAGATGAGAAGGGAAATGTTCACACTACCATGCAGAAAACCCTCTGATGACAGACTGGAGACCCAGTAATTTTTCTTGACTGAAAAGAATTAATGAAACCTAGAGCCCAACGCGGAATTTCAAACTGAGCACAGAAACACAAGGTGACCCCCTTCCGAGGAGGTGGAAGGAAGTGGTTGGAGTAGTTAATACAAAATAAATACTGACTTACATAAACTGTTTTTGGCATTTCAGAGTGCAAGTCTGCTGCCCTTTTCAACTGTACAATTCATTCTGGTGAAAGGCATGAAGCTGTCCCCAAATAATTCAGAAGACATGCAAGCAGCTTCACTGAGGTGCTTTACCTATGATCCAGGGAGAGACGCCCTGTCCTTACCTGCTGTCAGGACTGCAACCTGTTGTGGGTTTTGCCACGTGGACACATCCACTTTACACTGGCCCAAGGCCAAACAAGGCAAGATAACCACAGCTCCTGACTGGC
>NW_017729029.1:14579794-14580348 GCF_001723915.1 Gavialis gangeticus | reverse complement strand
TGTCCTTACCTGCTGTCAGGACTGCAACCTGTTGTGGGTTTTGCCACGTGGACACATCCACTTTACACTGGCCCAAGGCCAAACAAGGCAAGATAACCACAGCTCCTGACTGGCTGTGACAGAAAGTGACAGGGCAAACTAGAAAAGAAGGGCAATGGAGTACCTCCATCCAGGGCTCTTCAGGGGACCCCTATGGGCTCACACTCCCTGCAGTGGCAAGGAGTGCAGCTGTGGGCCTGCAGGCTGTTCACAACCACACTCGCTTGGGAATTTCAGAAGCTAGGAAGTTCAGGGCCAAGAAGCAGGGAAAAAAGCAGCGCTAAGGTGTTTCATTCCCCCCCTCCTTCTGAGCAGTGCAGCAGCCACAGCAGAGGCATGACGTTATCCTGCTGCCTCAGAACAGGAAACAGGCACAGGGAGAGACGGGCACATGCCCCGCAGCCCTGTGCCATCAAAGAGCCATGGCAGCCACCTAGCCCCATGGGGGAAGGGAAAAGGGGGGGGCCTTAGCCCAGCCCCACAGAAGGAGGGGAGGGGAGGGGAGGGGAGGGGAT
>NW_017729029.1:14576074-14578131 GCF_001723915.1 Gavialis gangeticus | reverse complement strand
CGGCTCTGTGGGGGGCAGTCATAGGGCTGGGGGGATTTCGTAGGGCTTTGCAGGCCTAGGGTGTGGCTTTTTATAGGGCTTTGCGGTGGGTGGGGGTTCATAAGGTTTATTTTGTGGGGGGGGGGTCAAAGGGCTTTGCAGGACAGGGTGGGAGGTGAGCTTCCATAGGGCTTTGCAGGGGGGGTTCATAAGGTGGGGTGGTTTTTTGGGGGGGAGGTGCAGTTCATAGGACTTTACAGGGCAGGGTGGGAGGTGAGTCTCCACAGGGCTTTCCAGGGCTGGGTTTTCATCAGGCTTTGCATCCCAGCCCTGGTTGCCTTGCAGGGGTCACTTAACCCCAGTTGTCTTTCCTGCTTGGTGCAGGGGGCTGGGCCCCAGAATCTTCCAAGGTCCCTGCTAGCCCCTGGCAATCTGTGAATCCAGGGGAGCTGCAGTTCTTCCTAGAGCAGCTGGGCTGGCAGGGACTCGCAGAGGTCACAGTTCATACACCTGGTTCCCACCCAGAGGCAGCCTCGTGCTCCATAGGTATCTGTTGAGGTATCCTGCCAGGACACTGGGGGGACCTTGGGCTCTTTTGGTGCAGGTTTTGTGCCAGGAGGTGGTAGAGATTTCTGATTGGAATCCACAGTGCCCAAAGCCTTCAGGCCTGCACTCTTTGTGAGAAAGCTAGCTCGGACAGACAGGCCAGGGAGGCACAGATCAGACTCTTCAATCCCCTCAAGACCCGTCAGTGATCTGCAATGGACATCGTCCTCAAATGAAGGGATTGCTGATGCAATAGAAAAATTGCCAGTTTTGGTTTTCCCCATTCAAACTAAGAGCTGGCAGTTTCTGAGAGGTCCTTGAGCCTAATGAGAGGGGCCTTGAGTCTAAAAAGGTTGCAAACCACTAGTCTATAAGGTGCACGCCCTGCATTTCCACCACCTACCAACAGCTGCTTGCGGATCCGTCAGGCAGTCTGGGCTGCTGCACGCTCTGCGCCCAGCCCCTTGCTGCAGAGAGCTGCCAGCTGCCCTGGGCCCTGCTGCACTGGTGCAGTCATGTCCGTTGCAGACGCTCGTGCACCTAGAGCAGTGCCCAAAAGCTGAGCCGCGGCCCCGTGAGCTGCGGGCTGCCACAGGGAGGTGACAACAGTTGAAATGAGTCCCTGATTTCTAGGCCTCCACAGTTCTGCCTTTAAAGGCCCTAATTTGAGGGTGCCAAATCCCTTACAAGCGTTTTCCACTTGTAATGCTGTTCATCAAGGCTGCCTAAAGTTAGTTGCTAAATGTTTATTGCATATTTTCTGCTGCAATTGTGTATGCAAATGGCAACTAAGAATGTCAAAAATCAAGGAGGTACAATAAATAATTGATGACAGTACTCCCATACCAACTCAAGTGAGGAAGAAGAAGGGATGAAGATGCTCTGGATCATCAGAGAGGGGAAAAAAAGGATACTAAGGCCTCAGCTGTGCAGTGAGGTCCCTTCAAGTGAACCCAGGCCCTCTGGATTTGAAATCAGTAGCACTGGTATTAGGCCCTGGTGCTGCCAATATCTACAACTAAGCACACGAGTAGCTACTGTGAGTGTTCAAGGGAGCTATTTAGCACTACAGTATAGTATACTATAGTAGTTTGCAGGATTAAGTCCTGAAAATATTAAAGGGGCATTTCAAACCTTGTCGTGCATCCACAGGTGCATCTCGAGTAGAGCCAAGGAAGTGATCCTCCCCCTCTACGCGACGCTGGTCAGGCCACAGCTGGAGTATTGTGTCCAGTTCTGTGCGCCCCATTTCAAGAGGGATGTGGAGAGGGTCCAGAGGAGGGCCACCTGCATGATCCAGGGACAACAGGGCAGACCCTACAGTGAGAGACTGCGGGACCTGCACCTATTCAGCCTCCACAAGAGAAGGCTAAGGGGGGACCTGGTGACTGTCTATAGACTCACTAGGGGGGACCAGAAGGGTTTGGGGGAGACGCTGTTTCCCCTAGCGCCCGCTGGCATAACAAGGAGTAATGGGCACAAGCTGATGGAGAGGAGGTATAGATTGGACATCCGCAAAAACTACTTCACGG
>NW_017729029.1:14527954-14571074 GCF_001723915.1 Gavialis gangeticus | reverse complement strand
TCCCGCCCTGGCGGGGGGTCGGGCTAGAAGATCTACTAGGTCCCTTCCGACCCTTAATCTATGAAACTATGAAACATAAATCTTTTTTTTTTTTAATAATTCAGTTGCTCGTTACTTTCCACTGAACAGAAGCACTTTTTAAACTCAAAGGTTCTTTTCAGTGTATATTCCCCTACTTTTCTGTATTTCATTCAAGTCAAACGATTGAAAGAGCAGTCGGTTTCATGGTTTCTAGTCCATTTCACTTTATTTTTCTGATGCACTTGAACAATGCTGTTTAGTTTCACAACATTGCAGTGGGATGTTAAAATTGTCTCCAAAGCAATTTTAATTAAAAAGGAAAGGAATAACATTGTTCATGAAAATACTTTTACTCCAAATCAGTCAAAATCATCTCCAGTGTACTGCCACTGAGTGTGGTGGTACACATTAACAGTGGTTCTGAGGAGGAAAAAAAGGTCTGAAAAAGAAAAAGAGGAGAGAGAGAAAGCCTTTGAGTCCATTTGAGAAACTAGAAATTGGCCTGTTAGGTATTGTAATTACCCCTTCGTCTCATCCCACACAAAATCTAAATTCTGGATTTACAGCGGGTAAATGTTACTGCTCCACATAAAAGGTTTTAGAAACGCTTTTTTAATAACCAGCTTAGCTTATGCATCTGTATTTTACACTTTTACAATTTCAGCAAATTATTTAACAGTAATGGATCATAGAAAAAAAAACACTTAAAAACTCCTGCAATAAAAACAAAGATACACAATTATATTCAAACCTTTGGCTCCGCTACCTCCAAGTCGCGGATAGGTAGGTGTGTGTTTCAAAGAACAGTCAGGATCAGGGCTCTGGGCTTTTAGCAATTTCTGGAAGAAAATACTGAAAAGGTGGAATATTTTTAGAAAATTTAGTGTACATGGGTAAAGCTAGATCAACAGAGCTGGAATTTCAATGCCTACTTATCTACAGATAAGGTACAGGAAAGGCAGCAGTAGGGCCAGCTTCCCCGGACTCCCCTGCTAATGTATTTCAGCCTTGACCTGGAAAAACAACTTCATTTCCATACAGTCCTTGCCCTGTAGCAGATGTTAACTCTGATGTAGGCATGTCTGCACAGAGTACTTGACTGTGACCGCATATTCATTTCTCATATATATAGCCATCAGATCATATGGTAACTTAATCACAGGTGACCTGGACCAGTTCAAAACAAGCAATGCGGAAGTTTAAGACTGCCTATATTGCTCCATGAAATAGACCACGAGGTGCTAAAAAACCCTGAAAATTCATACTGTTAGCAAGATTTCTGTGACTCCAAATGGCCAGGAACCCATTTGCAGCTGAGCCCTCCTCTACCCTCACAATAGTAGTTAAAGGTCAAGATGGAAGAAGGCTCTTGCTTTCTGTTTCAGAGGCTGACCTTTCCAGGAGCAAAGCTCCTCGCTGAGGGCTACGGTTTCTGGAATTTGCTCCAGCTGAACTTCACCAGAGCTGAAGACTAGCAATTTTCAGGGCACAGTGCAAGAGATTTATTTAGTTTAGATTTGTGTGACTTTTTTTAACTCCTAAAAATAATGGTTGCTAATGTGCACGAGTGGAAAAAGCAGCGAGTGGCTCTTTGCTGGGATCCATTGTATTCAGCTCCACCAATTTGTGTTTGCATTTCTAAATACCTGGCTGCTATGGTGACAGACACTCCATAAATCAATAAAATAAGTTAACTCTTTTTTTTCAATTTTCCAGATAAGAGTAATTTAACCATGAGATGTAAAAAGCTTGTCTACAGGGGTAAATTGACCAGAGCAGCTATTTCAGAATAAACTAGTCTGCAATATCTATTTCAGACTAGTTCCCTATGTGGAAAGGCTGCTCCAAAATAAAAGTTGCTTTATTGTGAAAGAATTAGTGCGCTTTGTTCTCATCAGGTGAATCATGTTGATAAGCCCTTATTTTTCTTTGCCTTGTCCTGACATAGCTTAACACCTAACCCGTCTCTTCTAATAGGGGTTTAGCTCTAACAACCATCCTTACTTCTTGACATTTTTGTATTGCTTCACCTGTTAACTTTGTTCTCACCTGCTGGCTGACCCAGGCAACTAGCAAATCTGAAATGCAGTAGCCCTGCTCCTTTGGGCTTTGATGACCTCCTTTAGTCATTAGCAGGGATCCTGGTTTTCTCCAATTGAAAAAAATCCCTAATTTTTGGTTAAATGAAACACCACTAATATATAGGTCTATATATAGTGGTATTTCCTTTTAATCATGGAAAAATGTGTATTTGGGGTTACTTTTTTTTTTTTTTTAACAAAAATTGGGGTTTTTTTTTTAAAAAAAATTGGGGTTTTTTTTTTAAAAAAAATTGGGGTTTTTTTTTTAAAAAAAATTGGGGATTTTTTTTTAAATCAGAGAAAACCAGGAGCCCTGGTCTTCAGAATCTGAAAAGTGCTGGATGTGCCAATCAGGAAGAAATATCCGACTTCAACCCACTTGCTACCGGATGAGAAATTAAATCCATCAAACTCTTTCTGTGGGTCCCCATTTGGGTTTATTCCAGCCATACTGACCACTTGTTCCTTGGCTCCTGATAGCTCCCCCCCAAAGTAATAGAAGTGTGAAATCACTGTAAAAATATTCATTAGGCCTCATAATGTCTTTTTGAGGTTGCTACTATCACTATTATACAGGCAGAGGAGCCAACGTAAAAGACTAAGAGACTGGTTCCACCCCGCACAGGGCACCAATATGAGTGCCAAAATTAGAAATCAAAAGTTTCTGGCTCCTAGCCGACTCTCAGGATAAGGCTGTGTCCTCCGTAGGAAGTGGAATCTGGAACATAAGGATTTCTTTGTAAGTAAGCAAACTTCTCCGGGGGGGGCAAGAGAAAGTTAAATAATCACTACTACTTCTCTAATTTCAGCAACTGGGGATCCAGCATGGTAGACTGCATACAAATCTTTGGAGTACTGAAAGATCAGTCACGAGGATGCTCTTATTATGACAGAGGACCAGGACCACGTTTAGTTTGGGGCTCTGCAAGAGATTTCCTGTGGAACTTGGAAAAGTCACTTAATTTTTCAAGACTTCAGTTCTCTCTCTCTAAGAGGGAGACAGTGTTTTTCTCACCCTCTGTCTCTGGTTTATTTAGACTGTAAGGTCTTCAGAGCAAAAACTGAGTATAAACAGCACCAAGACCCAGCATAAATAACTCCCTTGACTGCTGAGCACTTGAAATGAAAAAAGCAACTCCAGCTATACGGAGACTGGGGGCGTGGGAGACCCAAGTGCTTACTTCCAGCTCTGCCACTGGCGTGCTGGGTAATGCTGGGCAAGTCACTTCACCTCTTTGGCCTTCAGTTTATTAATCTGCATAATGAGACTAATGGACATTGACCTCTTTTGTACAATGCCATGAGGTCTACTCAGGCATAGGAGCTTGGTATTATTATTTGGCAGTAGAATTTGCCAGTTAGCTATTAGTAGACCAGACGGTAGAAAGCAACAGATAGTCTGCCAGCATGTTATACTGACCCCTGTAAAAAACCAGCCCCTTCCTTTTGTTGAGTGTTACTTAGCTGCACATTTTTGTACAGACTTTTAAATTATAATAAAGGCCATCACATAGTCACTGCTCAGACTGCAGTCTGAAAACACACTTACCTTTTTAAAGATTTCTGCCTACCCCAACTATAGTACTCCATATCCTCTGGTCAATTGTAGGAGCAATGGACAAGAGCCTGGAACTGGATCTGAAATCCACTGAAGTAACACAGTTTTGGGTCACACCTTGTCGGGCAGTACATGCAGATTGGGGAAGCATCCCACATTTGCTTAATCCTGCCACGTGTCAGTCTCACAGGGATACATATCTGGATTTATTCTTACAAGCTCATGTAAATTCATAAATTCCTTCTTCAGTTTTGAATTACAGGGGAGATTACAGTACAGATTTACTACATACCCTGAACTCAACACATGTTGTACTAATTTCTTGGCAGTGCATAAATATTACGCCTGTGGTTGGTAATGGTCGTTTTAACAACAAATACAGATGCAATGTATAGTAAGTATGTAATTCAAGGGAAGACTGGGATGATATGTGGCCATATCATCCTTTCCACATACTAGTAAAAATAGTAGCCGAAAGTGGCCAGTAAGCAGGGAAGCAGATCCCACATGGCCTTTTCTTCTCTTCCTATGTTAGACCTATTGGAAACCCCTCTGTGCCATGTCAAGTTAACCTCTAGAAGAGGGGGTGCTGTAGCTTTTAGGGGTCTAATCTGTCAGTCTCGCTGGCAAGATGCTCTAGCACAGGGGCAGGCAATTATTTTGAGCGGAAGGCTGCTTACTGAGTTTTGGCAAGCCATTGAGGGCCACGTGACAGGCAGCCCAGGATCAGATAAATATTCATTTTCTACGTTTTTAGGGGCTCCACGGGCTGGACAGTATGGCTTGGCAGGCCGCATTTTCCCCAGCCCTGCTCTTGCAGGTCAATGAAAGGAGAGGGGTGGTATTCTTACCTGAGGAATCTGAGGGCAGCCCAACTCCTGCAGAGCTGCTAGAGGTCTGGTACACCACAGAGGACACATCTACATGTGCATTAATGCACCATAATTATGATGCATTGTTTAGTACCAGTAATAACAGGTACCAAATGCACTATAAATCAGTGCTACTGTGCAATAGTCTCAGCACACATCTGTTATGTGATGCTAATGCGCAGTGGACTTATTCCACTATGCATTAGCATGGCTTTTGCCATGACGTGCTAATGCACAGTAGAATTAGTCTACTGCACTTTTAGCGTCTTGTGTAGACATGCCTAGAGCCTGACACTACTTAGAAATCCACAGAACTGAGATCAGAGTTCCCCTCAGCTTCTTGGGGTCCACAGAGTTAGGATAGAAGCCATGGGCCCTTGCCTTTTTGCATGATTGCCAACCCTTTTTCCCACCAGAGATATCACAGCACAGAGATTTCCTATGGGCCTTTCCCCTTTCCATATTCTTTTGGCTAAAAATAACTGATATTGTCCGTAGTCCAAAGGTACAAGTCAGATAACTGCAGCCAACATGACAGTAAACACTCAAATTTCCAATGTAAAGACGTATAACAAGGGGATGGGACAGTGACTGGCTGAGGATATGCTGAGATGAATTTGCTGTAATGGCAGGCAGGCTAAATTCTGAGAAAGGACCCCACAAGAAACAGATTAATCTGTAAAGCAGCACTTCAAAAAAGGAACAATAGCAGCCCAGACTTGGATAAATGTGGACAGAGTCAGCCTCAAAGTTCAAAAGAACATCCCCGTAGGAGAAGCAACAGCCCTAAAACAAAGTCGAAAAAGTTCTGATGGGAATGCAGCTTCTAAAACAGTACATGGCTTCTCCAGAAAAAGAACTTGAAACTTGCTCTGGTAAACTTAGCACGCTGGAGAAATGAGTTGCCAGATGTGAAAAGATAAAGAGGAGACATGGGAATTACAAAAGCCTGGAAGCATTTGTTCCAGTTGTACCGTATCTCCATGAGCAGCATGCCTGGCCAGTGAGGTGGGTCTGTTTCTGTTACGCAGCCGTGGAATCTGCATGTCTCTGCAGGAAAGCCGGGATGCGATTCCAACCTACCTCCGAGGGATGCCCCAATTCTCAGGTCCACTCTTGTCTAGTTCTCAACAAAAGGGACGCAAAGCTGCACATGGGGACAGCTTGCCAGCTGTGTAAGAGGCATTCCTGGGTGGTCCCACTGTACCCTCTTCTGTGCAGCCCTCAACAGGGTGGGTCCATGGCCAGAAAAATGTGGCCATAACATTTTTCGGCTCCAGCTATTCCCAGTACTGGAACATCCCATTGGAATCATGGCCAGCCACACACACATTAAAGTAGTTCCCAGGCTACTCTAACTTATACCAGGGCCTGAACTAACCTCCAAACAAACTTAGAACAAGGTTAATCCTGCTTTAATTCCCACCCTTTGCTCTTGTGCCAGACCTGAGAAACAGACCCACTGAGCTTTGGGGTCTTTGGAGGAGAGGCATAGTGTATGTATGAAGTATTACAGCGCCCACAAAGCAATCACTCAAATCAGTTTTCAGAGTAGATTTTGGTGACATTATTCAAGGTAAAAATAGAAGAGATGATTCAGTATACCAGTACTCTATGGTGAGAAAAGCTACACGCTTCTGAAACCTGGGTTCCCAAGTGGGAGAGCTACGCACACAGTACTATGTTACCTTACAATGAAAGGATTCCTAGAGAGGCTATAACAAACAGGAATTTGTTCAGAAAGCCATTTTCCTGTCCCCATGTCCCAAAATCCATGCCATCAAGTGAGATCTGAGCATTTTATTGTATCTGACATTTATTTTACAGTAGTGTCTAAAAGCACAGACCAAGTCAAGACTCCACTGTACTAAGAACTGTAAAGGCATACAATAAGTGACAGTTCTACCCTACTTTGATTAGATCATATTTGCACAGTTTTGGGGTGAAAAATCTAAGTGTAATAAATCTTGTCCACAATATAAGGTCCTCCCATGGAATTTCACAATTCCTCCCAGCAGAGAAAACTTGTGTAAGCTGGTCAGGGTGTACCCGATCCATAGAAGATATAGGTCTACTATAAATCTTAGCTCCAGATCTCTAACTCAAGCTGTAGTGTTTCATATTTCATCTCTGGAAATTGCTGCTTCAATCCCAGTGAGATACTATGCACCATGTCATTCCCCTTATGGCACTCCATCGCACACTGACTTCTGATAATTAGATATCGTCATCTGTCGCACACAGTGGTGCTCAACTTTCTTAAACTTGAGGCACCTCTCTCTCGATAAACTCAAGGCACCCCTTGGAAAGTACTGGCTTTTAATTTTCATTTGTTTTTCGACTACAGAAACATAGTGGAGCAATTCTTATGTTGCAAAGAACTCAGAAAGACCCCAGCAGGCCAGAATGTCTGTAAACACCACAGATTCCTATTTGAAATCTCTGGATTTATCTTGCAAATGATGCCTGCACACCTAACAGTGCCGGCACTACATGACACCCTTGAAAGAATCTCCCCACACCCTGGTTGAGAATCACTCGTCTAACAAAACAAGATAGGAACACATACAAAATTCAGAGTCAAATCCTGGAGAAATGCATGGTATATAGAGCATTTTCTTAACATTCTGGGAACTTTCTAAACAAAGTGTAACAAAATAATGATGTGTGAATTAGTACTCCAAGTCCCCCAACACAATAACAATAGGAAAACGACAGGATTTACGGAGATGAAATCCATGTGACTGCAACGATAAATGTATTTCAGCATCACCAGGTTGTGAAAAACAAATAGCCACTATATGAAACACTGCTGGACAGAAAAACATGATGCTTGATCACAAGCATGTTTTACACAGGGATTCTGTAGAATGAAAATTAGATTAACTCAGAGAAAGGATCGTCTTCATACTGTATAATTACAACAGCAGAAAGACTTAGCTAATGGTTGGAGCAGGAGTCTAAACACAGGCAATCTGGATTCTGTCCCTGGCTTTGCTGTCAACTTGCTATGGGGTCCTTGACTAGTCATTTAGCTTTAGTGCCTCAGTTTCCCTAGCTATATTATACTGCAGCACACTAATTCTGCAGGTCACTTCCCAATAAGACAAGAAACCAGAATCCTGCTTTGAAATGCTTGCAAACTAATTTCAAATGTGACACAAAGAGTGGGTGTGACAAGACAGCAGGGAAAGGTAAGACAGTCAGACAACATGCATAAATTTATCTGGAAAAAGCTGGCACACAGGAAAATAAAACCAAGGCATTTTATGTACTAGTACAATGTTGTTAGATGAATAACAGAACAAGAAAGTAGAGTCAGACTTCTTCTTGTGGTAGAAACAGACCTAGAGGAAGAACTTCAGTGATCGTAGGATGGTGACTTGTGAGACCAGTTCTATGCAAAGGGTGGCATGTAAAAAAGGTTGTGGGAGAAGCAGACAAACAGCATAATGAAACTAGTACTGTCAACAGGACAGACCAGGTGAAGAAGTCAAACCGAAATGCCTAAGGTAGCAGGCAGGGAGGGCCAGCGCTATGCAGGGCCATGTAAGGCTGGCTTAGAACCCAAAATGAGCATGGAGGGGAATGCAGCATGGTCAGATCAAAAGGCAAGAAACAAGGTTTTGGCAGACACTTTTTGCATAGATCTGAGCAGAGAAGTAATAATACTGCCGTGTCTCAGAGGCCCAATGAAATGTCTAATTCAGGATGCATGTTAAACACTGATATTCTCAGAGGGAACTGCCCCTAAAAGTAAAATAAAATCAATATTGCAATTATGGTGTGGTATGACAGGGCTTGAAGACTGTTATTATTGCAACTATTCTGTGACTTCTTTAAGGGGCCATGAAATTATGCCTGCATCTAAAAGGAGGAGTCAACAAAACAATCTCTCTTTCAAGAGCCCTTAAAGTGCACCATACTCAGAGAGGTGTGAAGCGCTCTTTTTAAACAGTTCAAACCAATGTCTCCAACATCCAATTCTGAAGTGCAAATTTTGTCAAATCTCAGCATTTTTTCTAGAGTGGTCTAGAGCCTTTAGCTTGAAGCGACACATAGGGGAAAACAGCAGATTTCAGCCTGTTTTCAAAGTATATTTTTAGCTTTATGGAAGCCGGTGAGCCTGAAAGTCACTTCCTTGGGCATCACTGCATCCATTCTCACTGTCAGTGAAACACGACTGTGTGTAAGTAGGAACAGAATAGCCTTGCGTCCCGTTCTGGGATTTCAGCTGGGACTGCACAAATCATGTACCTTAAAACACCTCAGTTCCAGGAGCATCCACCTCCAAACCAGTCGACCCCCATCTATGGGGAAGAAAGCATTCGTGCCTCTGCTCTCATCTTTGGGATAAGAATATATCCTTCTAGGGAGACAGACACAAGGTTTTACATTCCTGCATCGCAACATCTCCTTCTGGTTTGCTTTCCCCAGTCTTGCCATTTTCTCTATCGCCCCATTCTCTCTCTCTCACCCCGAGCTGATAGTGTCCTCCTCACGCCTTGTAGCAGACTCCCATCACTTCCACCACCCTCAGCTGTCTCCGAGGTTGTCCCATTGCTTGCGCCCTGGTCACATCCCTTCCTTCAGACACACAGGCCCAGATCCTCAACAGCAAGTAGGGGCCACATCCTATTGAAATTAAAGGGAGTTAGATGCCTCAGTACCTTTGTGGACCTGGACCCTAGTTCCCACCAGTCACCAAACCATCTATGACCAAGTCTAACTCTCTTCCCATTAGACAGGCACTGCACAAGCCATCCCGCAGCATCCAGCTGGTTGAACAGTAAGAGTGGGGGAAGAACAACCCTGTGCGTGTGCCATTAAACCTCTCCTTATTATACCCTTATACTTCATTAGGATGAGTAGCCTCTCTCAGGGGCACCTGCAACTTTCCTGTTATTACATGTAAAAGCACAAAAGAGTTCAGAGACCAAGTTTCTCACTGTAGCATGATGTACAAAGAGAAGCAATTTACCAAAGGGACATAAAGAGGCCATAGTGTAATAAGCCCAACCTAGATCTTTTTTTCCCCCACCCCTGCAAGATCCAGACTTGGATCTTGAGAGTGATGCTCAACCAGGGTGCCAGGACACCCTGAGATCTGCTGTCACTGTTTTACATTTAACAGTTTCTATGGGAAATCACAAAATAAATAAATACAGTCTTCACAGGCTGGCCAAAGAGGGATGTAGCATGCTGCTGCCTTCCCCCAGGGCTCAGCAGGATACCTTCCTGTGACATTGCCACCCCCCGCCAGCTTCCACAGCAAGAAAGCAGAGCTCAAGCCATGGTTTTCCTCTTGTCAGGTAAGAGCTCCATTACTAGGCTGGACAACCAGCATTGCAGAGATCTTACGTTCATGGTTCTCAACCTTTTTAAACATGAAGCACCCCTGTTTGACTCAAAGCACCCCTCCATAACTTTTGAGAATTGAGCAGCTCCCCACACCAAAGGGCCTGGCAGTGAGGGCAGGGCAGCAGCCAGACAGGGACAAGCCTGAACCTGCACTTGTCCCCTCACACTTCACAGTACCCTTCAGAAGAGCTCACGGCGCCCTGGGAACCTGGCTGAGAATTGCTCTCTTAACCTATCATTACTAATAAACAGATGGACTCAGAGCCAGATTTCAACACTTTAATGAGACTAATGCGGACTTCAGCAAGTGGCTTCCCTGATGTAAAAATACAAGGTTGAGACATAGTGGCCATATTGTCACGCCAATCATGGCCCCAATCCTGTAAATTGCCATTAATTTTACATGGGTGTGTCCTGGGAGGGATTGTGTTAACAAGAGAGACTAAGATAGTAATTAGTAGATGATATTTTAATCACCAACTAACACCCCCCACCCCGCCCGCCAAAAAAAAAATACCAGCTCTCTCCTCCACAGGTTTTACTAGCTCCAAACCCACAGCATTAGTACCACTTAAGCCCACAAAGGGATTTTTAAAAATACCTGAAATCATAAATAAACCTAAACCCATGTCTTTTTTCTAAATCTGCTTAAAATCACACATTTCTGTTCCTCCAACAAAGGCTCAGCCTCCTCCACCAAAGAATAAGGCACAGAAAAGTAGTTTCCACCTCATTTACAAATTTCAGGAGAACAGAAACTAATAACAAGAAATGTGACCCTTACAATGACTCTGTACGTCAGTGTTATTACAGGAGGAAGGCAGTATGGGATTCTCATTTACAATATCTGATCCACAGGTGACACCAAGACTAATTTCAGCATGGATCACTGCTGTGTCATCCAAGGTTAATACAGACCTGAGCAATGGTTAATGTTAACAGTCTATAACTATTCCTGTTGACCTTGCTCACTACAGGATGAGTTATTGAACTTCCTGATCTATCACAGTTCTTGCTTTTTATCACTCGCTTGCACCCTCTACATTTTTTTTCTGCACTGAGTCTGAAGCTTTATTATTTTCTAATTTTGGATGCACGTGAAAACTGTGCAGGCAGCTACTGCTGTTGCTGTATTAGGACTAGTTTTAGTTGCATGCCTGCAACCTCCAACTGAAGGGGGTTGCAAAAGCAGCACTTGTTCTTTCACTTCCTTTTTCTGAAGCTTTTGACAATTTCCAAGAGCTAAATGGTAGTTACAGTATTTTGGCACCAACAAGAAACAAATAATTTTATAAACTCTGTTATTCCTAAAAGATATTTGTCAATGTTTTGTCTGAGAGAGGCTCCTATTAAAAAGAAATACCATTTTCTTCACTACCTGAACTATGTAGTGGGCTCTTACGTGCAACTTGTAACAGTGACAAATCGTTTTTCATTTTGCAGAACAATCATTCTCTTATTGTTCCCACTTGCGGACCAATACTCAGGGCAAATACTCTTTGGGAGAACACCTTTGTTATACAATCACCCATATCTTCTGCAGAACCCAAACCAGACTAAAAAGGTATTACAATCTCTCTCTAATTAAGGCTACCTGAAGATTTGCATTTGCACTTAGAAGAGATTTTAGTTTTTCAGTTCACGTTACGTTTGCTTTTAATTGCCATGTGTAATACATCCTTCAAGGGACAATATGAATTTTATCATATTTCATTAGTCAAATACTTATTTATATGTGACCTTACAAAGTTCTGGGCACTTTGTTTCATCATATTATCATTGGTAGTCCCTCAGTACGAGGATGAGTCTTCCAATAAATAGGAATGTCAATGGTGAGTCCTCAGATGACTGAGGAGGTTGATTCAAGATCTGCAGGTTCAACTGAAGACATGGCAAATAGTTCTGGAAGGGAAGAGTAAATCCTGGTGAAGTTGGTTCACAACTCTTTCCCTTCATCTCTCTCACCATCTGCCTCCATACTGAGGCGAGTTTGCTCAAAATGATCAATGCCTCATCGTACATCATGCTGCCATAGGGAAAGACTCAGTGCTCAAGACTCTCTGGTATTGATGATAACATTGCATTTCTTCAGACTGACCTTCAAGGTGTTCTTGAGTCTCATTTTTCGCCCACGTCCAGAGCAGTGACCATCAGCAAGTTGGGAGTATAGGATCTGTTTTGGAAGCTGGTTGTCAGACGTCCTTAGGACATATCCTGTCTAATGGAGCTGAATTAGAATGCCTTATAAGCATGTTTCAATGCTGGTGGCGTCTGCTTGAGCCAGAACACAGGCATTCATTCTTCTGTCCCTTCAATTGATATGGAGGATTTTCCAAAGACATCACAAGAGGTAACTTTCCAAGGCTTTCTAGTGTTTCTGATATGTTGTCCAAGTTTCATATCCATACAACAGGGTAGGGATGACAACAGCCTGATAGACAAGAAGTCTGGTTTGGGTCCTGATGTCATGATCATCAAAAACACAATTTCGGAGACATCCAAAGGCAGCACTGGCAGATTTTATCCTATGTTGAATACTGTCGTCTACATTTACTTTTTGGGAAAGGCAGCTACCCAGGTAGGAGAAATGCTTGGCATTCTCCAAGGACTGCCCTTTAATTGTAATATGTGGAGGAGCAGCTAGCTGGTTTGGGGAGAATTGGTAAAGTATCTTGGTTTTTGCAAAGTTGACAGTGAACACGTCTACACGTGCGCTTTAATGTGCATTAGCCTATTTTAATGCACGTTAACTAAAGAGCACTTCTTTAGTTACACTTAAAGGCACATTAAAATAAGCTAATGCATATTAAGTGTTACATAAAAACCATGGGCATTTCTATACATGCACCAGGGGTGGGTGGGAAGCACTTTAATTAGAATGGCTCCAAAAACTGCTCTAATTAAAGCACTCCGAGCACCTTGTTTATCAGCAGTCCCACGCTTCAAAATGGCAGAAGGGGCACTTTACCTAAAGCTCGTTGAACAAGCTTTAGATAATATAGCCCCATCACCATTTTGAAGTGCAGGGATGCCAATACATGAGATGCAGAGGCTGGTTGGAGTGCAGTAATTACCATGCTCCAGCCAACTCAATTATGTCTGCTATGATGCGCTGTAATTGCGACACATTGGAGCAACCTCCATACATTTCTACAGGTAGCCTGTTCTCTCCCTGGATCTGCACCCCCTGGAAGTGCCAGCCGCAAAACTTCTGGTTTCGCCACTGGTGGTTCCGTGCTTGGCGATGGGCCACTGGGGACCCGCCCCCCAACCCTGGTCGGCAATCTGGTGTGCCCCCAGATTCGGGAGGCACCAGTTGCCCATGAGATAAGCTAACGTGCATTTTCCTAGAACCTTGCAATGGAAGTACAGTAAAAGCTCTGTTATCTGGCATGAGTGGGGAATGCCAACTGCTGGTTATGTAAAAATGCTGGTTATCTAAAAACACATAGGGCAGAGACTTGCATGCGGTGGTGGCAGTGGCACAGGGTGGTGGTGGCAGTGGCATGGGGTGGTTGCACGCGGCTTGCATGTGGCGGTGCAGGGTGGTGGATGGCTGCAGCAGTAGTGGTGTGGCAGCGGCACAGTGCCAGTTTACAGAGTATTCTGGCTAGTAGAATGCCAGATAGCAAGGATTTTTACTGTACCAGCTTTAATGCGCATTAACTAAAGAGCATTAATGCATGTGTAGATGCGCCCAGTGAATCCAAGCATTTCATATACTTCACAGAATCAAACAAGAGTTAATTCTGCTATTAAACTTTCCTAATAAATGTAAATGTATTACAAAGCAACATAACTCACAGATAAACGAAATTCCACCAAGCAGGAGCCTTCATGAAGTGGAGATAACTTACCTCAGCCAGCAGAAACTGAATACCCACAGAGACGCCTCTAACTTCCCAATCAGACTTGGAAAAATTACTTAATCACTTTGATAGGAGGAGATGTACAACTGAGATCTTTAAAAAAATCCCAAATGTCTTTTTTTGTCCCTATAAATGAACTATCCTCTCCCAAACATGCATTTACATAACAGCTCAGGGATAAGATAATTTTTA
Organism: Gavialis gangeticus; assembly: GCF_001723915.1. Taxonomy (NCBI): domain Eukaryota; kingdom Metazoa; phylum Chordata; order Crocodylia; family Gavialidae; genus Gavialis; species Gavialis gangeticus. Next base: position 14,557,120 of record NW_017729029.1, on the reverse strand, counting down.
AGCTTAGCAAAAAGAAATTATTCCCCTCCATCAAAAGAGCCAACACTGCATTTGTAAGGAAAAGTCAAATGAACTGGGAATTTACTTCCTATCTGCTGTAAGTAGCCCAAATCCCTGACTCCCCACGAAAACCTGGAGAATCAAGAAGCAAAATGGGCCTTCAGGAGTTCCCTCAATCCTGTTCTGCTCCCCTGCTCACTCACCACTTCACCCCCCTCCACCATTGTGTTCCCCACAGTATCATCCAACAGCATCCAAGAGAGGAAATGGGTGCACACAAGCAGACAAGGTGGAAGAGATCAAAACTGGGGACTGAACGTACATGCATAGAAGAACCAAGGCAGGATCTTCAAGGAGAGGAATTCAAGGAGATCCCAGGCTCATTAATGAGGGCCTGGGATGGGAAGAGCTTATGCTTACAAACAGGCCGTTGATAGCTAAAGGGATTTCACAGCACGACTGGCTCAACTGCCTGGAAGTATCGGTACTGGACTATGTGCTTGAAATGCCTATATATCACTACTGATACTCTAGAGTCTCCTGTACTGTGGATCCCATAACCTCTGTGCAGCTTCAGTCAATTCTCCTCCCTACCTTGGTCCCCTTTGGATCTTCCTTTGGTTTTCCAGCACACAAGTCAGGAAGATCAGGGCAGGAATGAAAACATATACAGGAGGATGGGAGAGTGGAGCCAAAATGGGGAAGAGCAGTTATGCAGGATAACCTGGAGGAGACGTGAGGCTACAGCTCGGGGGTGAGTAGGGAGGACAGTGAGACAAGTAGAGCAGAGAGGAGTTTAGCTTTAACTAACAGGGACCCTTGGGTTCATCTGGGAAGTGCTGCTTTATGCATGATATAAAATGTACTCCAGTGACACAGTCAATCATCGGAGAATTCGAACAAGGGCAGCCCAGCAGGATGCTGCCCAGCACTACTGCATTTGCCCCAAAACAGCGCAACGCACCCAAGGATGGAGGGCAGCTCAAGCAGTTTGTTTGGGTTCAGTCAAACAGTTTCACTGGACTTCCTATTAGAAAAAGCTGTTTCTTTCAGGACACTTCATCTGTTCTCTATAATACAGGCAGGCACTAGCAAATAGAACAAGATCTTTCACAATAGAAGCTAAAAAGTGAACAGCAGACTCTATCCTCCAAAGAAAGCACAGGGGTCAACACCTTCTCCAGCTGTCTCTGCTGTAGGGTACATCATTTCACAGACATCCAAATTGACATACCTTGCACTTAATTCTCAAGTGACTAAAACTCCAGAAATCCCAATGTAAGTAAATGTGACAAGCTGATTCTCAGCCCCTCTGAGAGCCAGGCCCCCTATAGCCTTAAATCAAGTCCCTCAAATTAAAAACAAATAAATTAAAATCCACTCTGAAAATCTGACTCCTTGCATTTCCTCCAGGTCTGTATCTAGTAAAGACAATAAAATGGCTGCTGAACTTTACACTAGAGACAGTGCTTAGGACTTAAAAAAAGCAGTGTACCAAAAACAAAGGCCAGCGACATGAATCTACATGATTGTATTTTATTAATCTTTGTTAGATGTGAACAAGCCCCTGCATGCAGTGCTGCAGTTTGAAGAACAGAGGTCCCTTCAATCAAGACAGAGCCTTATGACAGTCCCTGTAATCTCTGTGGGTCGCAGCTCTGCGTTAAAAGGAACACAACTGCAATCGGGTGCATTACATTCAAATGAAATGCAGCCCTGGGGCTCTGGGCCAATTACCAATGTAACCCTCAGCTGGCTAAGCCTGGATGGCTTTGATCACATGGGAGGGTTAAATTAGAACTTTTTCTTTAATGGGCTGATAAAAAAAATGTCTGTTCTGTCTGTTCTGGCTTTCATCACAGTGCAGCAAGGACCACCAGACTAAAGAGCGAACTGAAAACTAGTTTATTTGCTTATAGGTTCAGACACCTACACAAGCTCTGAGTACTCTACCAATTATTTTACATTACAAAACCAAGTCCCTGGTTCAGGGGTGTTGGTTGTACACCACCTCATAATCAAATATGCCATCTCAACCTCTACTGCTGTTCTCCCTTCTCTTTTCTGAGGCCTGGTGAACCAAGCAAAGCCCACAACAGAGGTGTTTAGATTCCCGAATCTTTCTGGTATTCGGTGTAGGACATCTTTTTTCCCTGTGCCGACAATGCATTCAAAACTCAACAAAATAGCTGGCAAGATGCAATTCAGGGTGGGGTGGGAATAGGATGCCATGTTGTGAGTCATCTGCACACAAAGGCAATGAGGAGGACCTTGCAATGTTAATAAGGCTTTACACCTCCAACATTTTATATCAACCTTTAATATTAATCGTGTCCTATGCACAGGGTTGCTACACGTCTACTCCTTTCAAATCAAAGGCAGGCAAGAGCATCAATCACCAGCTGAACTTCTGCTTCCCTTCAGGTGACTTGGAAAACCTGTGAAAATCAGATGAATGGTGCCCAGAGGTGAAGGTCCTTTGCTTAGAGCCTGTCACCACCACGTTTAAGGAACTCTTGACTGTCTAAGTTGAACTCTTTGCCCAGGCCAAAGCTCTGTCCTTTCAAGACTTTTCAGAAAGCATTACACAGAGCTGTTTGTATGGAAAATCCTGCTAAGTAGGTGTTAATAGTTGCTAGTCAACTCTCCTAGGGAGCACCATACAGTTTCTTAGAAAAGGTCTGAGCTACAAACTTTTGCTGACACCTACTCAGTTAGGCATGCCAAGCACAATTACATGCTCCTTTGATTTACCTTGTGGCTTTTGGCGGAGGTGGTGTCACTGTGGCAACAGCCATTAGCCTGTATTTCATCTCCAGGAGGAGAGGGCTCTGCCAATATACAGGTAGCTAGCAGCAAAGGCGCTTGTGTAGACAAACCCATAATCGAGCCTCTGAGGCACTTAGGAAACATGAGAAATAGGATGAACTAGAACAAACAGTATGTGGATTATGATGAATAATTGCTAGGTAAAAGGTATGAGACAGTAAATCCTCATGGCGTTGCTCAGACTTCCCCACTTTGTTGATGCTACCTGGATCTACATGTAGAGTAACCACATAAGGTTTATACTTTTAAGTGTGCCCATGAACATATAAACCCATACGCCAATGATCTTACAAACGTGAGTTTTCATTCTTTATAGTGTGATGACAATACGAAACTCAAGACTTTTCACGACACTCAAGAATGCTGCCAGCAAGCAAATACTGGGGGGGTCTCTCCTGATAGCCTTTGGGTACCAGCTGACTGCTCCTCACCTGCCAGCACTGGTTTTGGCACTGCCTTCTTCCCATAAACCCAGTGAAGACAAATACAAATGCACACTGCACTCAGCACTGCTCCTGTTCTCACTCACCTGCTAGCTAGAGGTAAGCTATGCAACCTCTAAGGCAGTGGTTCTCAACCCTTTTAGACCCCTTGGAAAATGCCAGCTCTTAGTTTTCATTCATTTTTACTACAGGAAAATAATAGAGCAAATCTGCTATTGCAAAGAACTCAGAAAGATCACAACAGGGCAGAATGTGTGTGACACTATGGATTCCTATTAGAAATCTCCAGGTTTATCTTGGGAATCACATGTAGGGATTTGCACACTTGACAATGCTAATGCTGAGTGGGAGCCCAGGGCACCCTTAAACGGAGTTTGTGACACTCTATGGTGCCATGACACCCTGGTTGAGGATCACTGCTCTAAGGGGTGATAATTACCCCCCTCCCAGCTTGGTCCCTAAGTCTGTAAGTCCACTGCAGTGAACCAAATAGTAGCCTAAGGGACAGTTTTTTAGCCAGTGAAGCTTGACCAGGACCTGTGTGTATCCAAAATAGGTTGAAGTGTTGTAGCCACAATGATCCAGGAAATATATGAGGCAGGGGACTTTTCTGTAATATTGTTTATTGGACCAACTGCATAGTTGGGAGGGAAGTTTGACAAGCTTCAAGGAAAGGTGATCTGTGCCCCCAAACTTGTCAAACGTCTCCCCTAGCTGCACAAAACATCCTTGCCTTTTATCCAAAGTGACACAGGTAGCAGAACCCAGTCCTCCGAGCAGACACTTCCCAGTTCATCATCAACCAGCAATGATGCTATAACACCATCTGGACCCCCTTTAGTTATGATGTATCCCCCTGTACTCTGATAAACCTAGCTCTCAAGAAGGGGACGGGGGATGACCTGCCAAACGGCTTCTTAACCATGAAACCTTCCCGTACTTCTCTGGAAATGGTTACTGGCTATGTCCTGTAACTGCCATGCCTTGTTTGTCAGTGCCCTCATAACAATTACCCTGAGCCCAACACACGTGCAGATCATTCCCCCTAAAATCCTTGTGTCCCCCTCCACCAAGGTTTTCTCCCTTCTCCAGTTGTATGAAGCATTTAAGTACCGTGAACTCAAAAGTGACGTACAAGCAAGAGCCACATGCTTCAGTCCTGTCCTTTTAAAAGGCAAATGCAAGTCCACCAGTGTGTGAGAAGTTTAAACGAGTACCTGATGTGGAGGGTTGGTGGGCTCTTTTCAGTGCTGCTTTGTTCACCTTTGTAAATCTTAGTTTTGTGGAGGTCTGAAATGTCAAAACAAGTGTTCTGCCATTCCCCTCAATAGGCCACACCGCTTTCCAGTTGTTTTCCCATAAATCTGTAATTTTTTAACTCTCCTTGTTGGCAAAATATCCATGGGCTTCTGTCTCTCATTACCAATTCAGTGTCAGCATGACCCCCTCACAGTAAAGATTTGCAGTTTGCCAGTCTCCACTAGTTATCATGCAACTTCGCTAGCAACAAGTTAAAAATTTGTAGGCTGCCTACAAGCCCTTCACTTTGTATGTCCAATAAAACAAGAGTGGGAGAAAGAGAGTCCTTAAAGAGGTTTGGTGGTAGATTCACTAAATCTGACCTTCCAGTTCCCTGATCCAATAAAATCCTTTACCTGGTGCTGATCTTGCACATTGTGGTGGTGTCTATATGAGAAAATATCTGGAAAAATACCCTCGCTGCTGCTAATACCAGAGCAGCTGCACGAGCAAGGCCTTAGGGATGAAGCATGAGAAATGCCTCATTTCTCTCAGCTCCACCATAAGACTCTGGTTGCTCACCAATTCTTGTCTGCAAGGCTTCATTATAATGAACAGAATGGGAAAAAAAAGTGGGCTATGCTCACAAACGCCACGAAAATGAGATGTCACAGCCCCTGAAACATGACTGACACTCTTCTTTCTTGCATGCTCTGATCAGAAATTAAGTAGTTGATGATGTCAATTTTTGGATCACCATTGTTAGGCTCCAGAGTTAGCATTTAACAAGATTGAAATGAGATGAATCAGATTGATTCAACTCTGTGCCGGAACAATTGCTTTTAGAGAGCAACGCCGCTGAAATACACACCAATCACACTGCATGCCAGGCATTTCAACGCAGCTGAATCAGAAATAATTGATGGGAGGAAAAACATTAAGGCAAGGCCAAAATAACAGCAAATAGAGAAACCTCACATTATGAAACAAGCTGGTAGAATTAATCCCATTCTTAAACATCTGTGTCACAAAAACCACAGTCAACACAGGCACTAGCTGGCTTTCTTGATAGCAATCTAAGGGAAGAGACCAAGCACAGAGAATGACTGACAACTTTCCTGGCTCCTTGCAGCATGCAACTGGAAGGGCAAGGTAGGGAATATTTGTTCATGTAATATTATTCCATGGATCAAGAAAGGATTCCAGTTTATAGGGCTATGAGGCCAGCACCTTTCATAACCGACTAAATTCACTTGAAAAGAAAACAAAGTTCCCCCTGCAAGTATTAGGACTTTTTGAAGAGTAAAAACAGTTATAGGCTTAAAGATTTTTTCCAGACTGCTCATTCTTATTCAAGTGCCTTTTTTCCCCCCACCACCATAACTTTCTTTTGTAGACAAGTAGTTAATCCAAAAAGCTGGATCAACAAATGCAAAATGCATACATATTCTCTAGCAGCTGGATGGGTTTGAGCCAACCATAATTGATATCAAAAAGTGGTGCAAGTGATCCTGTATGGATCAATGTGATTGTGAACCAAGAGGCCATGCTCTGACCCACATCCAAAAGCAGCTCCATGAGGGGTTGAATAGACTTGGGAATGAGCCCAGCTCCGCAGCTGCTCCCCAAACAATACAGGCAGCAATAACGCATCGCAATGCCACGGCAATACGGACCTGTCACGGGCCCACCTTTCAGTGATAAACTTCACTATTAGAACAGTACCCACTGGAACATGTTGATTTTCTGGGATATAGATGGACAGCTTCTGCTCCAGCAGCTCATACAGATGTTCCAAATGCTGCCATTGAAACCCTCACTAACCTCAAATGGTAAGAAGGGGAAATGATTTCCAATCCCCAAAGTAAAAGCAGAAACGATCACCAGCTTTGCAATTGTACTGCATCTTCCATCAGCAGATCTCAAAGCATTCTACAAACGTGAGAGAATTAAGCCTTCTAGTATCATATTCAGTAGTGAGTAGGAAAGCAAAGCTGAGGATTTTGCTGGCAGTCACTATGTCACTGGAATTATTAAAAAAGACTGCACCAAAGACAAGTGCGGAAGACATCCTGTACCAAGAAATAATATTAACAGGCACACAAAGAAGCTCCAGCTTCCCTTTGCAAATCTTACTGCTGCCAAGGTCAATGAGACTGCAAAGAGACTGCTGTAGCAAAATTTGCAAATCTGCATTTATGCATGTTATCTCTATTGGTAATCCTGAAAATACTTAAAGGAGAATGAAAATCATAACTGAAAGGGCTTCTTGGAGCTGGAATGGTTTCTGCTTTTCCCTCGCTCCCCCTCCACCCATTGCTTCAGGATTCTGGTTAGTCAAAGAAAACAATTTTCTAATAAACTTCTGTGAAAACTATGGGATATTTGCCACTGGCTTCCATGCAGCCAGCATCTTGGTCAATGAATTTTGCTTTCCACCCAAACTCCTCACAAGACATGGTAGTGGGCCAGGCCAGTTTGTTAAGTGCTCTAAGCTCTCTAAAATTCAGTCACAAACTGGGGAGAAACAACTCAGTGAGTCCAGGCCGCGATTCTGGGCTTGCAAGTCTGGGTTTGCTTAAAGACATTTCATAAGCTCTACTAACAACAAAATTAACAGTTCATTTGTGCATGACTGGGTACAGCAGTTTTCTATCTGCCATCCTAGCCAAGGGCAAATCAAGGATTTTATAAGGGAGGGGGTGGACTTGGCTGGTGACAGTGGCAGCAGGTGGGTTCCCTTCCCCTTCCCCTGTGCCTGCTCCTGGGCTGGCAGGAAACACCCAGGGGCACTGAGCAGGGCAGAGGAACCTGCTGCATGGCCATGGCTCCCTGCTGAGCCCAGTTCGCTGTGGAGTCTGACTGGAGTGGGGCAGGGGAGGCTGTGGAGCTCCCCCGCTTCCAGCAGGAACAGTGGCGGCAGCAGGCCAGGCAGTGGGGGAGAAAGAGAAGGGAAGGGACATGCCACAGCAGGGAAAGTGGGGGGGTACTTATTACTTCCTTCGGGGACTTAAAAAAAAGTCCCTATCGTGGCATCAACTGAGAGAGAGATGCATCTGACCCCCCTTTGGATGCACCCCTGATCTACCCAATGTTTGTAAAACGCTCCCTGTGTCATGCAGCAACCGAACAATCTCTCTACTTCAAACACCTTCCTCAGACACAAACTTCCCCATTCAGGCTTTGAACAATGATTTGCATTCTTCCTGCTCCACCTGGCCCTCGCACTAGTACCCAGTGTGCTGTATTTAGGCTTTAGATTCATAAAATGAAAGCAGGGGATGCCTGCCTGAACCCTTTGGGGCCTTCTGAAAAATAGTCAAAAATACAGTAAGCAACATAAAGAAGAGATGGTATACAATGTTAAATGACTAGACATCACAAAAAGAATGGCACCATACGAATCCCTCATTTATATGGTCTGAGTCTCCTCTGCTGGTGTAAATCCGGAGTGACTCCTTTCACATTAGTAGCACCACTGCAATCAAGAGTGATACTCTGCTACATATAGAAGCCATGTAGCAGAAAGACACTGGTGTAAGCAGGGAGAGAAAATTTAGGATCCGTATATCTGAGCTGTTCAGCCTGTCAAAACTGAAAGGTAGCAAACATACTGTTGGCACTTGGCAAATAATATCTACTTCCATGGAGGAGCTCACTTTTCCTTCAGGAAAATGAATGAATGCAGACCTTCATTATATAGAAAAATAGGCTTGGAGGTACAGGGACATCTGCCTGGTGATTTTACTTGGGAATCTCCTGTGTCCCGCTGGCTCCCCGCTGAGCAGCCCCACAACTACCTGCATGGTCCCACAGGATGGAAGTCCTGGACTGAGGCCACCAACGCACCTGATTCCCAATCCCCACCTCTCGCCGACAGAGGGAACTGGTGTCTGGACAGCCCAGTTTACACACTCCTGCGGGGGAACAATTGGGCCTATAGTTCCCACATTGCTGTAATCTTAGCAAGTAAAATGTAATGTGTATGGGCCACAAACCCTTTCAACAAACACCAGGACCTGATTGAGGAGTTAAGTTATAGAGAGAGTTAATAAAATCTCTCCTGTGCTTGGTAGCCATTTTTTGTGATTACTATATAATATGTCCAGAGAATATTTAATAATACAGTGGTTCAGCACAACAAACTCAACGCAACGTCTCCAAAAAACAAACTTTTCACAGTGAAATCAGTCCACTGGGGGATGGATTTGCTGCACAACAAAAAGATGAAGTGGAAACCTCTCCATTTTATATACGGAATTTTGGTGGCACTTGGTTTGGTGGCCCACTTACTAAGCTTATCCAAGTCAGCCTGGATCACCAGCCTATCCTCAGGTGTGGATGCTATGCCCCAAAGTTTAGTGTCATCGGTGAACTTGGCCAGTGGGCTTCTGACATCAATGTCCACATCATTGATAGAGGTGTTAAAGAGAACCGGGCCAATGACAGAGCGTTGGGGGACACCACTGGTAATGGAGCACCATAACGATTCGCTTCCATCGACCACCACTCTCTGGGTCCAACCTCGGAGCCAATTCCCCAGCCATCGGACTGTGGTGTAGCCGAGGCCGCAGTTGGCCAATTTTTCCATGAGACCATGGGACACCAGATCGAAGGCTTTTTTAAAATCCAGATATATGATGTCAATCTCTTCTCCCTTGTCCAAGTGGTAGGTCACCTGGTCACAGAAGGAGATGAGACTGGTCAGGCAAGACCTACCCGTGACAAACCCGTGCTGGCTGTCTCTCAGGATGTTGCCATCAGCCAGCTTATCAAGGAGGGTCGGCCTGTAATTCCCAGGATCTACTTTCCACCTTTTCTTGAAGATGGGTACCACATTGGCCTTCTTCCAGTTTTCAGGTACTTTACCTGAGCACCATGAGTTTTCGAATATGTTTGCCAATGGCTGGGCTATGACACCTGCCAGCTCCTTGAGTACTCTAGGGTGTAATCTGTCAGGCCCAGCTGACTTGCAGATGTCCAGCCTCTCAAGGTGTTCCTTTACAAGGTCTACACTGATGCTAGGTTTAACTACGCCCTCACCCTGGCCGTCCCACGTCATGCTAGGCAGGGCGGTCTCTTTAGGCTGATGAAAGACCAACATGAAGTACCCATTAAGCAGGTTGGCTTTTTCCTGGGTGTCGGTTATCAGCTGTCCCTTTTGGTTCAGCAGGAGTCCAATGTTACCGTTGCTTTTTTTCCAAATCCCTACATATCTGAAAAAGGACTTTTTATTATCCTTGATATGTGAAGCCAGATAGAGTTTGGTTGCAGCCTTGGCTTTCCTGATTCAGTCCTTGCAGGCATGGACCAGTGCTGAGTACTCCTCCTTGGTGGTAATTCCAGCCTTCCATCATTTATAAGTCTCTCTTTTTAGGTGAAGGAGGTCCTCAAGCTACCCACTGAGCCAAGGGGGTTGCTCCACCCTTTTGCTACCCTTCCTTCGAGATGGGATGGACAACCCTTGTGCTGCCAGCATCGCTCCCTTGAGGAGCAACCACTCCTCTTGGACTCTTCTTCCTATTAGAGTCATGGTCCCTTAGGGCCTCGACAAGGAGCCTCCTGAGCTTGACAAAGTCGGCTTTCCTAAAGCCGAGGACTTCTGCATTGCTGACTGACTTGCGAGCTTTGCAATGGATAGTAAAGGTGATCAGCTCGTGGTCACTGTGACCCAGCTTCCCATCAATTCTTAGGTCACTGCCTAGATCATCCCCTTTGGTTAGTACCAGGTCCAGCAACACTTTACCTCTCGTTGGCCCATAGACTTCTTGAGTCAGGTAGAGCTCATTCACGCATGTGAGGAAACTGCGACCAATCGGATTTGGCCGAGTGCTCTTCCCATGAGATGTCTAGGTAGTTAAAGTCTCTCGTAACAACCATGCACCGAGAGCGTGCAGCCTCAGCCAGTTGCCTGGCAAATTCCCAGTCTAGCTCTTAATCTCTCTTAAATCTCTCACGCCTTTTAGTTGTATTTTTTGTGTATATACTCCTAGACCTTGTTGGCACTTGTAAATTAGTTCAAATTAACAGGGTCTGTGTTTAAAATTTTAAAAGTAGCTATTCCTGAATAATTTCATCTGTGGACACCTTTTCTGGAGTAAGAATGCCTGGTTCCAATCCCAAAGCTTATCTAGATCCCTCTCAACTATACAGTTCAGCTGGTCCAATAAAAGCTAGCACCTAAAAAATGCTTGCCTTTCTCATCATTCCTGTAAAGTTTTTCTACTATCCTCAGTATTAAGATGGCTGGGAGAAAAATCCGTGGCATCAAATAATGATAGTCTTTTCTGTCAAACAATCAAAACACCAGAGGCTACAATATGGGAAATCAGAACACAATCTGAGCTAAAAAGAAACCTGTAAACAATCTTACTTCTCATACAGATGAACTGGGCATCAAGGAATCCAAACACCTGCTGAAGGCAGGAGAGGCAGCAGGCCCAATTCTGCAGTCCTGATCCACGACAAATTCCTATAAAGTAACTGGAAATTTCAACTGGAACTTGTCCTGAACAAAGGCTGTGCAATAGGGCCTTGCATGTCTCGCACAAAAAAACAAAATAAAGCAGAAAAAAAGGACCAGGAAAAGTAGACTCAGTGGTCCTTGCCTTTTTTCTGTGCAAGCTTACATATTAGTCTTGTAACACACAATTAACTGTGTCTGTTGGGCTACAAGAATGTAATAATTTCTACTTATATTAGTATTCATCTAAGGTTCTCTACCAACTGTAGAGGTATTTCATTATTATGTCCATTTTATTGATAAAGAAACTTCAAAAGTAAAATCACTAGAAGCTAAATGCACTCAGGAGCTCTGAAAAATCCAATTTGTAACTTCTCTGTGGCTTGGTTTCTCCACCAGTGAAACAGGGGTAATATCATTATGCTTGCTTGTCATTTTAGAACCTTTTGAGATTCTCAAATGAACAGTGCGAATGATGATTATTACTGCACCATTTAATTTAGTGGCTGCTGCAGTTGTTGAGGCTCTGTGGAAAATCAGACCCTAAGCATTTTATTCAAGGTCACACAGGGGATATATAACAGAACTGAGAGTAGAACCTAGACTTCCTGACTGGCAATTGTGCGCTCTAACCCCCAGCATGCTGCCCCTGTACCGAAACACATGAAGTCTGATAACTGTAAGTGGTTCCAGTTTTCTGATTATATGACCCCAACCTTCCTCTTTTGTTGTTGCTCATTCATCCTTTTAATGTAGCTGTTCCCTTAGCTGTGAAAACCAAAAAGGTCAGCTTGACACTCAAGTGCATCATTTGAAAATGATAATAACGGTGGACAAAGCATGTGTGATTGCCACCCATTTTCTTGAATTTTGGGAGACAGCAGCCTGGCAACTGATATATGAAACTTAGCAGATGCAGTGAGCTGAACCTTAAGTATCTATGCAATCATTTTTACTACTTTAGATTCAGTGTGCATCATGGGGAAGTGACAGTAAACTGGAACCTCTCGTTAGTACGTGTATATATGGCAGAGGCAAAAAAGGAAGTCCACACGTGCTTTCTCAATAGATTCTGGGGGCTGGATTCTCTTCACACGTCAGTGACTCTAATGGCATTACCTTCAGATCTGCACCAAGCTAAGAGAGATCAGACTCTGCCTGATTTCCATGCCCCTGCCCCATTACAAAGATTTCTGTCAGTGTGACAAGAGCCCATAGGATTCCAATAGTGCAGGAGGAATACACAACAAAATAGTTTGGGATCAACATTTGTGATTTGGGATTTTGCCTGAACTGTTTGGAGGAGTTAGCGCACCAGCCTGTGTGGTGACTACATTACAATAGCGCTAGCCCAAAGAAATTCAGAGAGGAACCATATCTAAGTACAGCTGGTTAAAAAACTGCCACAAGAAAGTTTTCCATCTGAAAGCCCAGCTCTGTCAAAAAGCAACATAACTCATAATTTTAAAAAGTCCTGAAAATGTCAAAAATCCTATTTTGACATGTTTGAAACTTATTTGTTTCTTTCAAAACAACTTTCCGTGTCAATGTTCTTTTAAATTTGGATGGCATTTTATGAAATAAAAATAAGTCAATATCAAAATAGACTTAATTTATTGTGTCAAAATATTTCCACCAATTCAAACTGATTTTTTGTTGAATTCTCTTCAACAGACAATTTTGAAATGTTATTTTATTCTAAATCAGAATGAGACCAGGTTTCATAATGACATTGAATAGTATTTCATTCCACAGGTGGTTGCATTGAATTCAGAGACATACAAATACTACTTAACTTGAGTAAGAGTAGCAAAATCAGGCCTCTAAAGAGTTGGTTGAAAAACACCATTTGAAGGATTTAAAAATCATTATCAGCTGAGCTCCTAGGAGAACACTTTCCTTCTGCATCCAGTCTGGTGCACTGTTCTACCTCTAGTGGCAGCAGAAGAGAACTACTGAATAAATCTTTTACGGTACTTGCAGGTTATAGTTAGATGTATAGTCACATCCTGTATTTACACAGTAAGTTACTTAGTAATTTACACAGTATAGAAATCTTACATCCTGGAGTGTAGAGCAAGTGCTGGGTTTGAAATATGAAGAGTTAAAAAAAAAATTCACATTGGTACTTTGCAATGAGTGGGTCCAGGAAGCAATGTAAGAAACACTAAGAGGCTCTACAAGTGAAGTGCTGATTTGTCCAAAGAAGCAATTACAAATATTGGGCCTGGTTCTGAGTTTCTTAGGTATTTAAAATTCCAACTGACATTAGAGGATAGGTCCATTACCAGTTGCCAGATAGAGATAATTATAAAAACCCTACTGTAAAATTCATCTGGAGAAGCAGTCTATGCTGCTGTACTGGAAGGGGCATTCAACTATGGGAAAAACAGAAAAGACATCTGTTTCTTCTGGGATGATGAAGGTCTTCAGACTCTGGACAACATACAGCATCACCTTCCTTACATGTCACTTCTGAATTTGGGCCCAGGTGATCTAAACCACCTAACGTACTCTATAAGCACCTGTTTCTCTTAGTGCTGTACTCCCATGATGCAGCTGTCCTGCTCCTTGGAGCCCCACTGCCCTGTCCTATGAAAAAAACCTGTAGAAGGAATAAAGTACATTGGAAACCAGGTAAAGTTTATTATATACTGGGTGCGTCTACATGTGCATTTACTTACTGCGCAGTAAGTGTTTTTTAGGCTGGTGTCTACACATGCAGCCATTAAAGCACATTAATGCTGTGTGTGGACTGACTTGGGACTAACTTTAGTCAGTCCACACACACAGTGTTACTGAACAGTAAGGCGTCTACGTGTGTGTTACTGCACAGTAACTAACTGGGTGTAAATTTGATACCTGCATGATGCAGGTATCAAATTTATGCCCAAGTTGGCATAAGTCGCCATAGTTACTGTGCATACAGGCATGCACATGTAAACATGTGCCCATACTCCACAGTAATTTTTGGTTACTGCGCAGTAAATGTTGAAGTGTAGACATGCCCTCTGAAGACAAACTGGTTCTGATCTCATGTGAAAGGGCAGGGAGAGCTGCTGATAAGGTTCTGTGGGGAAATTAAGTTCCAACCCCCTAAAACCCTATGGCAGTAAAGTAAGTAGAAGAACTCCCTAACAGATGGTTACACCAATCTGGAAAAGTCCCATAAGGAGATCCACATGAGAAAGGCCAGCAGAAGTCTGGTAGCAGGTGGACTGTATTAATTTAAGTGAAATCTTTAATAAGATTTTGATAATAACATATTGTATGTTAATCTGTAAAGAGTTTGCTTTTATAACATCTAACTGATAATCAAATAATTTAGTTCCAGTTTAATCTCTGCAGGTGTTTTCAATGGTAAATGTTATTTTTTTTATTGCTTCCTTCATGCAGGAATGATAGGGGAAATGTCTGTAAGGTTCTTAACATCTATTTGTATGCAGATAGCATCATATTTTATAATAGCTATAAATCTGACAGAATAGCCACTTGGATTTGAGATGACACTATAAATATCATGTCATGGCTGAGGTAAACATGTTTGGAAGGAAAATGAAATAACGACATTATTAGAGGTTTATTGAAACAACCATAACTGCTTATTTATAAAAGATGCATGCGCCTATCTAAGAAAGGAACAGAGCTCATGCTGAGTTTGCAGCTTTGTGATGAGCGGGACAATGGAGAGTCTCAGCAGGCTCCTACAGACTATGCAGAAATAGGCTGTACATGTCTTGGAGATGATGGCTGCCTCTACAGTACTAAATACTCTCCTGTCTAGTTTTTAAAAGATGCTTATCACTCTGGTATCTAAGGACTGATTATGGCTGATGTTTCACAGGTGTCCCAGATCACACCTCCCTGCCCGGCACTCATTCACACCACGCTGCGGTAACAGCATCAGGCAAGTGCCAGGAAGGGAACCACCATGTCTGTGGAAGGCATAATACCCCTGTGCTTCAAGGGGCAAAATTCATGCAATACAAGGACTTCAAAGGGGCGTAAGGGATGTCTAATTCTTGTCCCAGCTCCGTGCCCAAGGGGGAAGTTTATCCTGGAAGCTCTCCTGGAAGAGAAGAACTTGCATTATCTCCAGGGCAGGACACTGGAGAGGTCTCTGCCCTGAGATAATCTCCCAAAGGAGTTTATGCATGTTGCAGGAAGCACTACTGTCCAGCTCAGTAAACCCCTATGTTCAAAAACTGTCACGGTTTATGCTAGCATAAATATTTCCTTTACAGCAGAGGTCAGCAACCTTATAGCAATGGGGAGCCAAATTAACCCACCTGGGTCTGAAAGTGGGCCACTGCTTGTGACTTGCCCACCACTGTGGCTTCCCCTGCTGTTGCAGCTTAGCGGGCCAAAGAAAAATCTCTTCTGGCCCACTGGCAATAGGTTGCCAAGTCTTGCTCTACAGTGCTTGGCCACAACCAACAAACACAGAGGCCAAGAGTCAGAATGGGGGTTTAACTCACAAATGACAAAGATGAAGGAGAGCTGTAAGTCTTTACTGAAGGAAAAACAAATGCTGCAGTATAAAAGTTAAGAATGTTATGATGGGTGAATGAAGGAAATGAGAACTGATGTGTCTTGGAAGATTTTTTTTATAAGGCAGAATGTTAAAAATTATAACCGTACAATTTACTGTTTGGGGTTTTTAATGGTGCTCTAAAATGAGAATCTTTTTATGAGCACTATCAGTATCCACTAACAATATACTGAAATAGCGTCAATCATTTTTTACAGACACCCAAAACAAGAGAACGTGCCACGTGCCTCCAAACACAACCAGAGAGATACGTAAGGTTTGACAGATAGCTCAGAAGAAAAAGAAAGCGTATTTGAAATGGAGAGAGTATCTGGCACGTTGCGCTACAGAAAAGAAAGAGGATTGCAAAGAAAATGCTGACTCCCCAGATTGATGGCCATATTTCAAATACACAACTTTCTATGGTTTGTAGCAAGGAAACCTCTCTGGTGAATGGTTGTAAAAGCCATTAACAATATATTAAGAGCCCTACATTATTTCTCTAACAAAGCTTTATATTTAAATCTCAGCCCTCAACAATTCCCTTCTTTTCCCACCTACCGTTATCAGGTTGCTATTTCTCTCGAGTAATAGCCCCAGCTGGTTGTGTTCCTTCTCTTGGTAAAGTTTCACAAGACTCAATGGCTTCTTGAAGGTGAAGGAGGCCCTCTCATAATGCATATTTACCATCAAACACCTCAATTATCCAACTAGAAACCTGTCACAATGATAGACAGGTTACTGATTATTACATGAGGCCTTTCATTGTGTGGTGGACCTGTCAGTGAATCCATAATGCCACCCACTCCACACCTAGATGCTGAAGGATCTGATATCCTCTCACATACATGGCTTTTTGCCATAGCTGATGAAAACTGAAGTAAATTTTTTACTACAGAAGTAGAATGATAGAAGAGATAATCACAGCGGAAGGTTTCTCACAGCGCAGCTGCAGTGTATCTCCATAATTTCAAAGTATATAAAACAGATGCCGAGTCACTGCAGCAACCAAAAACATGAACAGCGGGAGTCATCCAGGAGCTTTCTGTTTGCAGACCCCACTCACGTTTCTTATGTCAAGTAGATATTTCGTATAGCAGAAGACATTGATGAGCGCGTCCTGGCTACAGAATGAAGCCTCAGAACTGGATCCAATACCTTGGGATCAACAAAAAATCACAGGGCCAGGATTAAGTAGAATATCAACCGCCTTCAAGATAGGCCTGGCCCTTAACCCTCTCCTCTGGAAAGCCCCTATTCTCTGCTTTCTTCTGCCTCATTTTTTCTTTCACTCCTCCACTCATCTTGATCCCCCACTCACTTATATGATTTTCTTTCAACTTCCCTTTCTCCGTCTTGCTGTTCCACTTATCATCCTCATCCTTTCCCTAGCCCCAAGTTCCTTACACACCTATGACCCAGACTCAGTATACTTTCCACTACCCACTCCTCTCTGCAGCTGCCAAGGCATAACCCCATTTGCTGCTGCACTGCATAGTTCCAGTGACTGGACAATCACCGGGTTGACCCCCATAAAACAGGACCCCTGCCAGGGTCATCCTGTCTTCCTTACACCATTCAAAATGTCTTTCTGGATTGTTGCTTCAACCATATGTTGTTCAGCCCTTTTCTACATCCCTCACCTGGTTTCCACTCTTCCCTGCATCAAACACAAGGTCTATCCTTATCTGACTCGATACCCTCATCAAGATAATAAGACATCAGCCCTGCCTCTGTTCTGTAAATGATGCCAATTTTAAGAGGGTAGTTGTCATTTTTTTAAAAAAAAGCACCTTCCTACTTTCTCCCTTGCTACCCCTTTTCATGTGAGGAACTAACTCCCTGCAAAAATCCATAAAGCCACTCTGCCATTCTTCAAATTCCCTCTTAATGCTCCCTTGAAACATAATGCTTACAAAAAACTCAGTAATGGGTAGGCAGATAGGGTCTCGTGGCTGCTGAGCAAATAGGCTGACCAGTTTTGTCCCATTGTTACCTTGTGCCTACCCTGAAGAGTTTACAATCTACTAATTATTTTTCCTGTTAGCGTACTAAATTATAAGATTGCTGGAGTGGGTTCTGTCAATGTTCGTAAAGCATCCAGCACAGGGAGGCTAGGATTTTGGATTCTATCAGAAAACAGAAAAAGGTGAATTAGCTGTTCCAGATTTGTCATTTAGTATACACCGTTCCATTTGCCTGAATTTATATGGACAAAAACAAAAACCTTCTTCCTGCTTCAAGACAGTTGCTAGGGTTCTGATTCAAACCTGCCCACTGTGCTTGCCTCCCTGCAGAGTGTCCAAATCCCCTGGTCAGAGACTGTTCTCAGGCGGGGATATTCTTCTTCTGTTGGAGACGCTCTCCTGTCCAAAGGAGAATTCACATTTCATTGGACCTATGTCTGCACATGTGCACAAGAGTAATTAACTGGCCCATTGCTCTGGTTTCCTGTACCTACAAGTCAACAGTACAAATCTCCAAAGGACAATGGGCATGAAGTGAAGATGGCTGTACCTTGCAAACCTGAGAGTATGACTTTGTAACCTAATAGCTAGTGCACTTACCGGTGTAGGAGAAACCTGAGTTCTGTTCCCTGTTGCCATGTATATTTATGGGTTGCAAGTGCTTTGGAGAATAGGACCAAAATTTAAAAAGATGTTAAACTGGAGAGACAGTGTGAAATGAATTTCATCAAAGCAAAAATGGCTCCCCTTAGGAATATCTTGCTAGGCAGAAAAATTGCAGGGGAAATAGCAGACGACAAATTGAGTGAGTCAACAATATGGTGTTATTGCAAGAAAAGACAGAACTCATTCTGGGCAACACTGACAGGAATATTAAGACAAAAGTGATTCATAGATTGTAAGGCCAGAAGGGACCTTGGAAGATCATCAAGTCCAGCCCCCTGCACCAAGCAGGAAGGATAATTTGGGGCCAGGTGACCCCAGCAAGGTGACTGTCTAGTCTCCTCTTGAAGATTTCCAGGATAGGTGACTGCACCACCTCTGGAGGGAGCTTATTCCACTGTCTGGACACCCAGACAGTAGATTATTCTACTACCCAGTGAAGGACAGTTTTGGGCATCATGCATGAAGAAAGAAACGAATGAGTGAGAGACTCCAGAGAAGAGAAACAAGAATGATAAGAGGTTTAGTAAACATGACCCATGAGGAAGCAGAAGGAATTGGGTTTCCTTAGTCTAGAAAGGAAATGACTAAGGGACGACATGCATTTATAGTGTATACGTGATTCATTTTTTTTCATGGCCACTAGGGAAGGACAAGATGTCAATTAATTTGCAACAAAGATGATCTGGGCTATGTTTTAGAAGAAAAAGGTCACCCTTACTCATTTTTTTTTTTTTAAGGAAAGGGCTGAGATACCCTTCAAGAGAGAGTTCAAAGCTGTGGCTCCTGAATGGATCAGATGCCTCTGCGCAGTCCTGAGTCAGGCATGCAAGAACCGGAGAGGGGCAGGGTCTAAGACATACCCATCAGCAGTATTTCCTAGTAGCTAGTGCTGGGCTGCTGCAGGCCGAGCTTGCTGACTTTGGCAGTGTTTTGTTTGCTCAAGGGGTTTCCAGATCCCATTTTGAGGTACCAGCCTTCCCCATGAAGCTAGGCTAGGCACCTGACACAAGGCTCCACACTTGACTCCAGGGACCTCCTTAGGCCTTGCAGTGTCCAAGGTCCTTTTTGCACGTAGCCCTTCCACACCGTAACACAGCCACCTCAAGTTAGGCTCCGTATACAGTCTGTAGGGAGGGTTAGTCACCTAAACTGGTCTAGGGCTGAAATGCAGAGGTAGGAGGACTTCTTGGACAAAAGGCAAAAGCGTCCTTCCCCTTGGGATCCTGAGCTGTGAACCCTTTCCTGAAGTTAAGCACCTTCTCCCTATCAGGGGAGAGAGCACCCCCTCCAGCATACCCAGCCTTTACAGCTCTCAGCTGGGACCTGGCTTTAAATCCCTGTTCTGCCTACCCACAGCAGGGATTTCAACCTGTCTCCCACATCCCAGAGGAGTGTCCTAACCACCAGGCTACTAGTTATTCTGGGTTTCAGTTGTTCCACTTCATATAATTATTTATTAGCACAGCTCCAAAAAGATTTAATTAGTTATACAAAGTGGAACAGGCCCAACAGGAGACGCTGAAACAAATCCATTCCAGGATAGTCGATAAACTAATGGTTACGGTGCTCTGTTGGGACACAGATGTTGAGCTTTCTAGATCCTGTATCAGAGCAAGGATATGAACCTGGGTCTGCTACATTCCAGGAAAGGCATCCAACTACTAATAACTAGGCTATTATGGAATGAAACGTATGCATATGTGCCTGCCTGCATGCACCCCCATGGCTTACACATGCTCTGAACACACAAGGGATTGATCCCTGCTAGTGAAACAGGCAGGGAATGGCTATTTTGAAATCTCACTTCTGGAATTAGCTGTATGTTGCACCCACATTTTAGTGGCTTTGTGCAGGCTCAATGGCAGAAAAATTAAGCCCGAAGAGAGATAGATAATATCTAGACATCAAATAGATAATATCTACACTGGAGGCTATCAATGGTGTCTAAGCCACAGACTCTAGCACCCTAAGCACCTCTGAGACTTGGGGCCCAATTACCTGGAGTTAAAAATCATCTTTCCTATAGACATGCTGCTGCATAATTGTCCATTAGGCAATATTTTACACTCTTCCCCAAAGTAGCAGGTACTGCCCAGAGTCAGAGATAGGCGATTAAGATCAGACAGATGACTGGCTTCATCTTGCAGGGCAATTCTTACAATCTAGTGGACTCAGTGCAGGAAGGATGCACAGAATAATGCAGAACAAGTCACATCTGGGTGGAGCATGGAGGAGAGCAATTTAAGAAAAAATCATGGATAGCACACGTTGTCAGTGAAACCACCTGTCATCAGGTATGTGAGGAGTAGTGGGGAATCAGAAGCCTTATCCTAGAACAATGGTTTAGGGAAAGAAAGAAAATCTGTTCTTCTATTCTGACCTTTGTCACTTTTTTCCCCCTATAAATGAGCTGGGTCTTGACTGATTAAGTGTTTCTAAATCTATCCATCTTAAATTATGGCTTTCTAATTTCATCATCCTGTTAATTATTAACTGGAACATTTCTAAGGCATGTTTACGCCCACTTCTGGGGAGACAGGTTTTCAAACCAAAAAAAATGCTACATTTTATAGGTACGCAGTATAAAGGCCCCAGCTTTCTGAACAAGCCTCCCAGCATGGATGTTTAACAACAGTTCTGTAGCTGATAGTCCAAGCAAACTGAAGTATTACACTGCACTGGCTGCTTCAAATCTCTCAAAAGAAAATATACATATTAGTGGTTTTATCAGTATACAGTTTAATAGACTGCCTTCATTTTCAGGGATTCAGAAACAAATTAAATTTGTATTTTTAAAAACGATAAGTTGCAAAATGAAATAGTTTGTATTTGTCAGATTTGAACTACTGGTTCAATATTAGTGACTAAGATGTGCAGGAAGACGTTCTTGTGAAAGGGTGCATGTTAACACTGTCATGTTGGCAAAGTTCCAAGATTATTATTCTTTTTCTATTTAATGTTGCCCTGTTGCTTCAGCTGGACAAAATACGTCACTTCCTGTCCTGAATTGCTGTGTATTGCTATTGTGAAATATTAAACAGCTGCTTTGTTTCACTCCAGAAGGAGCTCTGTTTCAGTAGGGAAAAGTCTTCAGGTGATATTTATGTGAATTTCAAACCCTGCTGCTTAAAAAACCCAGTAAGAATCTAAATTATTCACCTGCTTTACATGTTTTTAACAAACATAATACAGAGTGCTAAACTTTTATTCCAGGATGGTTCATTTTGATTACTATTACACTGCGTTATTTATATTAGTCAGGCTTAAAGGCCCAAATCAGACTCAAAAACCTGTTGCACTAAACACTGTCATTACAAGAGGATTTAGACCCACCAAAAATATTTTTGTAAAGGTAAAATTATTGCAAGATACAAATAACATGAAGAAACTTAGGAGGGAGGACAAAGGAAACAGTGACACAAACAACACATAGGAGTCATTTAAATTATATTCACTTCAGCACATCCTGGTTGCGTTGCCTCTGGGGCCGCCATGCTCTGCCACACATGGATCCCCTCTTCCTGTACAGGGGCTGGCACATGGGGCAGCCTCTCTTACGGGTCTTTTAGGTAGCGAGGGAGGTGCTGCCCGCACAGACAGCCCAGCCACCTGGCCCTTAACCCACCCCAGGCTGCACACCCTCACTGAGCCTCTTGCCCATGGCCCTGGGAGCCAGGACAAACCCCTCACCCACTGGACATCAGGGTCTGCCCTCAATTCAAGGGACGTGGGCACGGGCGTGGCGAGGGCAGGTAGAAGGGGCCAGTTTAAGGCAAGGGTCACTGAGATCTTTACTGAAGTGGCTGTACAGGTGGGAGAGTGGCTAGATCAGCTTTTCGGTGCCCATCGGGCTTCCGCCCCCATAGCTCATTCAGCTGTTCGCCCACCAGCCAGTCAGTCCAGTCACACAGACCCCAGCACATCCTTGCCTCTTGGGTGCTGCCTAGACCATCACAGCTACAGGAACACTCCCCACCTTTGTTGTTCCACTAGGAAAGAAAGTTTCATGGTTGAAGAAACGCTGAAGTTAGTTGGTTGAAAAATGCCAGGAAAACCTCTTGGCTAATACTGACTGTCCTTGGAAGCCGACGGCAGGATGAATCGGAAACAATGGAGGGTGGCTGTTTAGTTTCCATGCCCTCCTCTGTCCCTAAATGTCCTTAATTGGATGCAAGTACAGCCTTCAGCAGGCATTCATTACAAAATGTCGAAATTAAACTTATTTATGTGGACGCAGTGAACCATGCTGCTCATGTGGTCCTGGGCCTCCTACAAAATGATACTCTGGGACCAGCTGATGTCTGAACCCCTTGCAGACGTTAATTCTGTTTCACAATACCCTGAGAGATAGGTAAATTATAATGCAATCATTTGGCCGCTGTTCTGTAAGGTAAGGATCTCAGTCATCCCAGTGGTTTACATGAGGCTGGGCACTGCTGAAGTACTTGGCAGAGTAAAGCTTTTATAGATTAGCAAACTGAGGGAAGCTTACCTAACTTGTCCAAGGTCACAGTGTGTGTCAGTGACAGAGCTAACAATCAGAATTCTGCTATCCCAGCTCCTTGCTCTGGCCTGAGATCTCCCTCCCTCTCCAATCAGTTCAGGAGGTTTAAAATTTAGACTGTTAAATGACCTGTTAAAAGACATCTAAAACACTAGTGATGCAAACAAAATATTGACAGAGCTGTTGGGAGCTTGTGCATGTACTTGCATAACTTTAACTTCAAACTCTACTGGCCTTCTTGACAAATAGGCAAAGATAAGGATTTCTCAAATAGCATTACGGTCTTCTAGCCTATATATGATTTTTAAGGAGACTTTGTGGCTTACTACTTAAATATATA
The DNA here is from genome assembly GCF_001723915.1 of Gavialis gangeticus. Classification (NCBI taxonomy): domain Eukaryota; kingdom Metazoa; phylum Chordata; order Crocodylia; family Gavialidae; genus Gavialis; species Gavialis gangeticus. The sequence continues at coordinate 14,534,138 of NW_017729029.1, read as the reverse complement.
TTAAAACATGAATAACCCAATCTTATTCCTGGACTTAGTTTACCTGTGTGCATGTAGGGACAACTTAGCTAACAGATCTCAAAGCAAAGCATTATAAGGTAAAGTTTTAATACATGCAAAGATATCAGCTTCCTCTGGAATCTCACTCTTTAAAAAAAGTCATTTGCAGTTCTGAGTAAGCAGATGAGAAGAAAAGCAGAGTCCACTTGGAAACAACAGTAATGAGCTAATTATAAAAAGCTAAATTGAACAAAATCTATGCTTGTAAGTGTTAAAGGTTTTATTTTCACAGTTTCGTTATTAAACAAAAAAGTCACAATGAATGTTCTTTCTAGGCCCAGGAGGAAAGCTTTATTTCAAGCCCATGTTTTCTCTGCCAAGTTCAAGTCCTGAGGATTGGGATTTCTAAAGGAAGTCCTGGCAGATCAGTGCTGTTGTGACACAAGCTGTGTACTTTCAGTCACGCTATGGACAGAGACCTTTACTGAGCTGGAAAGACCCCAGCATAGAGTAGCTGTCCTGCTCCCTAGTCTGTTAACAAAGCAGCCAACATTCCTAGGGACCTGTTGGGGCCCCAATCCTGCAATGAGGTGGATCCTCTCCATATCTGTCGAGTTGCAGTAACTACTGAGAGGGTTCATCAGTGTGGAGCATCCAGCAGAGCTGAGACCTTAGACCCTGACCTTGCAAAGCTGTATGTTTAGCGTTGTGCATTTATAGCCCCATTGAAGTCTCACAGGATGTAAAGTTAAGCCTACATATATATGGTCATTTAGCCCACACCAACCTCTGTTGCTTCTGATATCTAGGCAGGCTCACTTGGTTGAGTATCTTTACATTACACTGTAGTGTTGTATACTCTAGAAAGGCCTGCCGGACACACTTCAAGGTTTTTGACCTCTCCTGATGAAAAGTGCTACGCAAGAGCTGAGTTTTATTATTACAGCTACACCAGCAAACCTTTCTACAGTACAAGCAGTTTGTGGTGTGTTATTAAAAAAAATTGCTTTTGCCAGCAGAGCTTATGCCGATTTGGCAAGCACAATAAGCTATACCAGCAAGAGCACTTACATGCCAGTTTAACTGCGTCAACACTGGCTTTTGTCAGCATTGAAGCATTGCGAAAAATTCTCTCTCTAACATCGCTAATCCAGCAAATGTTTCTAGTGCAGCCATGTGGTGGCCATTAATGTTTGTGAAACTTCCTTACCAGCTTCCTTTAGCACCAGTTTAAGTAGTAACATATCCACCCAAGATAAGTACCATTTTGAAGTGTATGTTTTTTCATTTAAAACAAAACAAATTATACAATAGCTAGTGGATTGGGGGTAGGATTAGGGAATTCAAAATGAAACCAGTGCAAATCTTACAAAAAGCAGGAGTAAAATGTCATATTGAAGAATAAAGAACCCATTTATTGGTATTTTAGTTAATAGGAGCTCTTTAAAATATTCACAGTATCTTTCTGTTGGCTGTGTAGTAAGATAAGAATTAAGAATGTATTCAAGGAAATTTAAAATAAATTAGAAAAAAAAGATGAAACTTGAGTAGGTTGCATATATACACACATATATGAATGAATGCTTTTAGTATTTTTTCTCTTTTATGTTCCTGAATTGCTTACTATATCATACTTATCTTTTCTTAGAATTCTCTTTCTTAACGTATTGAATATAGGTAATAGTTTCTTTGGAAACAATTTTGTATTCCTACAAGTTGGCATTTTTTCAAGTTAGACCTTGATACACTCTAGCATTTTTAAATAAGACAGTGAATATTATTTAGCAGTAGCACATTAAGATGCTGTAGTCCTAATAATTAGACTTGCTGTGCAAAATAATTGCAAAGCTTATTCATATCTTCTGAAACAAAAAGGATTTACCAAAATTCTAAGAAGAGCACAGACTCCAAATTAGCATTTGCTGATATGCTGCCTAGTTAAAAGTGTTTGGAGAAAGAAATAGAACATCAGTCTGGAACATCATCATCAGGGATTTGTTTTCAGAAGAGTATTATTAGCATTTCAGTGCACTGGAAAATAATCCTTGGTTCTGATGAGAAACTGGATCTTGGAAAAAGATACAGTAATAAGAAACTTTAGTCTTTAAAAAGGACAATGTGTACCTACCCTTGAAGCTCTCAAAAGAAAAAGAATAAATTTATACACATTTAAAAAAGCTGATAAATCTTGTCATTTCCTTCCAGTCCCCACATCTGGCTGTCTTTATGCCTTTAGCTTCTCTTGCCCTACCCAGAAAGCTCTGTGGGTCAGGGGATCTCTTCTTTGTTCTGTGTTTTTACGGTACACAGGATGTAGGACCCCCAGTCATGAATGAGGACCCCAACATACTATGAAGAACAAATAAAAATAAAGACAAGTGCATAGACTAAGGGTAGACAATGTTTTTGGCCGGAGTGCCCCAAAAATGCAATCTCTAGCTTATAAGATGCCAGAGTGCCGACATACCAGAAAAAAAAAACTGGGGTGGGGGGTACCTGACAGGACACACTGCACATCAATATAGTTAATAATCATAGATGTTGCCTACTCCTGTCTTCTCTTCATTCATCCACCACACCTGGGCCTTAAATGGTAGGTAGAAAAGAGAGGGACAGGGTTTTGCACCTGATTGTCCTTGGCCTTTACAGTCAGGCTTGGAAGATCACATCCTGGGTCTTCGCGTGGCCCCCACACCATGCCCATACATCTCCAAAGAGATGTTGCCATGGAAGATGTTTGTTCTTTAAGGCTACACTTACTTAATTCCTTAAAAAGTAATCACTGCCATAGACAAGTAAAAATGCTCTCAAGTAAAAGATCTTTTCTTAGTGACTGCCTTGGCCCAGCTTCTGACAGCTGAGTTTGGTGATGTTAGGCTGGTAGCTGGTTGTCATCAAACACAAACATCAATCCAAATTGTCAGTCCTCAGATGGCTTTTTATAAGAACTGAATATGGTTTTCATTTTGTGAAAACACTTGTTCACAGTGATCAGTAGATCCAAAGACAAACAGCAAGGCAAAAGCTACTTTTTCATGCCAGCATGCTTTTCAGGAAGAGAAGACCAACACACTGTAATCTTCAGTTGCCAGTCCCTTTCATTTTTAAGTTTACCTTGCATCTGGGTATCAAAGTTCAAATCACTGCGTGAGCTTTTGAAAGTCAGTCAGTTCCAATTCAAATCCTTCAACGTTCATCCACTGAAAGCACTGCAGTTATATATCTTTCCCTAGTACTGTACATGGGTCCTGTTGCAAAAGTCTTGGGATTGGCTTGTGAAATCTTCTTCCAGCTGTCCTATGTAGTTGCATATATCCCTATTATTCAACTGATGCTGCTTAGAATGGATTTTCAGAATGAGGAAGTAACGGAGGGCAGACATTTCGATATCTCGTCTGAAAACAGGCAACTTATCACGGAAAGTTTTCCAGTCTTCAGACAGCTGAAGGATGGTTTTCTGTGTTCCTCGTAACCTAGTATTCAAATAATTTAAAATGTGATGTGGTGTCTGTCAAAAACATTAGTTTTGTTAGCCATCTGTCATCAGTAAGGTCTGCATATTACTGACCACTTTCCTCAAGAAACAGCTAGATGGATTCGAAACCAGCAACAAATCCCTTGAGCATGTTACCTTGACTCAACCAGTATACATTACTATACAGCACTAAATCTCCACATGCAGAATCCATATCGCTTAAAAGTTCACAGACTCTCCCGTGTGTCAAAGAGGAGCAGACTATCAAAAAGTTGACAATTTTGACAACCATTGTCATGATTTCATTTAAATCAGAAGACGAGATATTAGCGCACAGGCTCTCCTGATGAAGAATCCAATGGAAACTCATAAGAGGACACCCAATCTCAGTTCCCAGCTTTACAAATCCAGCTGTTTGATTCACCACAGCAAGTGCGCCATCAATGGTAATAGAGAACACTTTGTGCTGGTCAATTTGTTCTGTCTGAAAATATTTTTGATGGTATTAAGTATATCGTTGGCCTTTGCTGGGCTATGCCTAGCACTCAAAGAAAACAATTCCACCCAAACTTCCCCAGAGATAAAATACTGAACAATTATAGCAAGATGGGGAATATCATTTATGTCTGTGCTTTCATCCAGTGCAAGGCTTATCACGTCACAAGCCTTGAGTGATTTGTTCCCTAACATTAGTTGCCATTTCATCTATGAACAGTCCTGGATGACAATGGCATTTCATTAATACAAGCAATGTCTTTCTTATTCGCAAAATCCTGAAACAGGTCCTCAGCATGTTTTAAGAAAGAATCTTTTAAATACTCTCCATCAGTAAGGCAAGGTTTTTTTGAGACCAACATGGCTACAACCAAAAACCCAGCTCCATCTGTAAGACACTTGCCTTTCTGAGCTACAGCTAGAGCTGTGATGTAACTTGCCCATGTGGAAAGAGTATTTCTAGTTACAAAACTAGAAAAGCTGGCTGTCCGTTTTTTAAATGAATCAACAGCTTTTCTAATGGATTCACATTTGTCTGCTTCATCGACTACAGAAAATTTGGCTTTGTGCTTGGTTGCAAAATGGTGCTGGACACTGGAAGTACGAGATACCACTTTTGCTGCACAGATGACAAACAACATGATCCCCTTGCTGCACAAAACCATACAACTCTCTCCATGCTGGCTGAAACTTTTGAATATCTAACTTTGGTTTTTTACTATCCAGAGTTATACATTTATATGCCTCCTAGCTGTAAAATGTCCTGAAGTTTACACAAACCAAACAGTGTAAACAGGCAGAAAGCAAAAAATCAGAAAGAACTGAATTAATTTGAAGTGCATGTAAATCTGGGTAAGTATTTTCAAGGAGGCAATCAGAGAGCAGAAAAACACACAAAAAAGTGAGCAATATATGAAGGGTTTAAATTTAGCAATGCAAAGTAGAGAGATCAAAATAAACTGAGTACTAACTGTTCTAATACAGTAAAAACCTGAAAAATACAAACTGATGTAAGAGAGTGAAAAACTGAATCAGAAATTATTTAAATAAAGCAAAATCAACAGATTAATATTTTGTTTTGAGAGAACAAAAGCTGTCTATGAATCAGTGTAACAGAGCAAAATCAATGGAGTAATGTGAACTGGCTTGAGAGAGCAAAGGGTGAATATGAATCAATATAACAGCAAAAATAAAGTGAATAATATGAACTGATTTGAGAGTAAAAAGTGGCTATGAACCAATATAGCAAAGCAAAATCATCTCATTACAGGCAGTCCTCTGACTTCCGACAAGCTGTGGTTTTCAAGAACCAGTTGTAAGTCGAAACATTGTAACTTGGAACCAATTTTCTCATAAGAAACAATGTTATAAATGGGAGATTGGTTCCTGAACCAAGGCCCAATACCTTATTTTCACCAAAAATACCCCAGAACTTTGTATTCGATCAATTTCAGATGAGTAATAGAGCTACATTCATGTATTTATATTGTAAATAGCAGTCATATTGATTTGGAAGGACGTCTTTGAGATGACTTTGCTGGAATTTTTGAAGGGCTCTCGGTTGGACTTTTTGAAGGACTCCTGGCTGGAGTCTTCTCTGGAGTCCTGGCTGCAGGTTTTTGTCGGCTTTTTTAAAGCGTCCAAAGAAGTTTGGGCAGATGTTCTCCATGGAGACGAGCGACACAGCAAACTTGTTCGCCAGAATGGCATCCTGTCAGATCAAGTGTCGTGAAATTAAAACTGACCTCAGAGAGTTGAAACAAGGCGTCCGTTTATAAACAGTCGTAAGTGCGCAATGTTGTAAGTCGAGGGCTGCCTGTAATGCAAACGGGTCTGAGAGCGCGCACGGATTTTTTTAACGGAGTGAAGTAAACGGATTCATATGAGCTGGTTTGTGGGAGCAAAGGGGTGAATACGAATTGATTTACCAGAGTGATATAAACGGATTAATGCGAGCTGTTTCGAGGGAGCAAAGGGTGACTCTGAATCAATATAACCGCGCAAAAACCAGTGGGTCGACAGGACCTGTTCTGAGGGAGCAAAGGGGTGACCACGAGTCAATCTACCGGAGCAAGACGAAGTGCGACCCGAAGCGAAGAGCGGGGCGGCCCTAGACCCCCGGGTGGAGCAGGCCACACCTGGGCCCGCCTTGCCTCGCCTCGCCTGCCCCTCACGCCGGCGCGCGGGTGCAGCCGTGCGCACGCGCGGCCCCGC
>NW_017729029.1:14512572-14527618 GCF_001723915.1 Gavialis gangeticus | reverse complement strand
CGCCGCCGCCTGTGCGGGACGGAGGAGCCTGCGGGCCGGCGAGGCCCATCCCCCTCTCCCCAGGTCAGTGCCGTTTTTTAACCGGCTAGAACGACAGACATTTGAAAGGGATATTTATTTATTTATTTATTTATTTAGTGGAAATGATCGACGAGCCCGTGCCCTGCGTGAGGGGGCGCGGGGGATTGGCGACAGCGGCCGCGATCCCGTGTCCTTTCTCTTGCAGGATGGCCGAGCCGTTGTAGGCTGCTGCTTCGTCCGAGTGGCTGGCGAGGGATCCGGCCCGGATCCAAGGCGCAGAAGCGGCAGCGAGGGGGACGCGGTGCCAATGCAGCAGCACAAAAGGCAGCCGGAGTTAGTGGAAGGAAATCTTCCTGTTTTTGTGTTTCCTACAGAGCTGATCTTTTACGCAGATGACCAGTCAACACACAAACAGGTGTTGACTCTATATAACCCCTATGAGTTTGCCTTAAAATTCAAAGGTGGGTTCCTTAGCTTCGGCTTCACTTCAGGGTGACTTGGCTAGCGTGTTTAACTGTGACTTGTGTAATGCAAAAACCCGCAGTCTGATGCAGATTTGGCAGATTTTGCTTTCCCCCCCTCCCCCCCCACTGTCTGTGTTTTAAACATCGCTCTGACTGCCGGTGTCCTTTTCCTTCCAGTTCTCTGCACGACTCCAAATAAATACGCGGTCGTCGATGCTGCCGGTGCTGTGAAGCCTCAGTGTTGTGTGGATATGTAAGTAAGGAGAGTTTGCCCCATTCCCCCTAAATCGAGCATATTTGCATAACTAAAGCAAGCCTGTCCTGTTCTATATTGAAACTCCCTTTGTGATGCAAAAGGCATCTTTTAACCGTGTTCCTAGCCCTTGTAGGGTTGTCAGTTGTAGCCGTCTTGGACACCGGCAGACAAGGGTCTTTGGGTAGATGTGATGTCTTTTATTAAATTGACTAAATAGTTGGAAAAATGGTTCTTTGCCAAGTTCTGGGTACAAACACCTTTCTTCAGGCATACAGAGAGCTTCTGAGGGACTCCCTACTACTGTAATCACACTTTTTGGACTATTAGAATATCGTAACGTTAATGGAAACAGCTTTTGGATCCAGGTTAGCCAAAGATGACAAAATACTTGAACTTATAAAGGTGGGTTCCCACCTTAGTTAGGTCTGCCTGATGTATGCAGTGCCAGGCTGGATTGCACATGCTGCACACTCGCCTCAAGCTGGAAACGTAGCTGTAAGAGAGGGAGCTTCTTGGCACAAGCGCAGTGTGTGACACAGCTACACTTTGGCCCATGGCAGAGTCTGACCTGATGATCTGCTCAGGCCCCTTCCAACCCTACCAAGTATGAAACTATGGTGTGGGTGCTAGCGTGTACAGGGCAAGGGCAGTGTCTCTGCTACATATACCCTGTTAGCCTACACCCAAATTTCAAAGTGGCACTGATGAAAAGAGACATTTTTTTTATGATAAAACAGTAATTGCCACAGTGATCAGGAATCCTCAAGCCCACAATGTATGTAGTATATTTATTTTGATGCATCTACCGTTTCTTCTATTAAACCTTCACAGTTTTGTGTTCTGCCTGCTTCTGGATTTGTAATTCATGGCAGGAGAGGTACTCGTGTTTATTTGTGTGCATAAGTAGCATTTAACAAGTGCAGCCAGCAACAGAGAGTTTGTTGGAACAAAAAGAAGTGTTTGTAACGCGAGCCTCACGAGTGTACTTCACTTATGCAATCTTTTCTAAGAAGAGAGCTGGGGTTGCTGGGGTTGGGATTTTTGTTTTGTTCTGTTTTGGTTTTATTTTCAGAGTGGCAAAGAGAATTTGTAACATTCTGCTGTCTCTCTTTTTCCTGGGTCATATAATATATGTGCTACTGTGTTTAGGCCCCAACTTTTTCACAGAAAAGAGCTGATAATCAGTTAAGACTTGCCCATAAAAATCCCCAAATATGAATAGTTCTTGTTGTCTGTTTTAAGTACTTCCAGTTACAGGCTGCTCTAATTCAGGGCAGAACAGATTGGTGAATATTCATTTATGCCAAATAGCCTGACATTTTTCACCTTCCTTATATTAGGTTTAAGCTGCCCTACATGACTTCTAGGCAACAACTTGAAGTATCCAAAATAAATAAATAAAATTGGGCTTTCTAATTAGATTTGTATTTACTCTACAAAGCAGCCTTTGGATTTTCTGGCCAAAAAAGACCATTCACAAAAGATCTGTTTGTAATGAACGATCTGTTTTTTAGACTGCAAATGACACTATGATAAGAAGAGACAGTGTGGGAGTGAGGCACTGATTTCACCAAGATTAATTAGGAAACTGAAGGGACAAGTCAAATACCATTTTCCAGCTCAAATTCAGAGAGCAACTGTTTTAAAACTCTTCATTAGAGTAAAAAAAAAAATTATTGGGACTTGGGACAGTCGCACTGACAGTGTAATTGAAATAATTACAGTGGTGCTCAGCTTTCCTGCCCCATGCTCTGGGTCCAGCTGTGCACTGGCACAGTCTCATATGCAGGGCCACATCATCTGGCCCGCAAGATTCCCCACAAGTCCAAAAATTTGGCAACAGGGAAGCAGCCACTGCGCCCCCACCATCAAATTTCCAGACCCATGGGAAGACCCACAGGCTAGAGGTTGAGCGCCAGTGGATTAAAACATATCAGTGCATGAAATGCTCATTACTTTAGTTCAGTGAATCACTCTCACCTCTAACTGACCCTTTCTGGTAGATTTTATTTAAGATAATATTAGACAAATGTTAATCTCCTCTGTTAGTAAGCTTCCAATAATATTTTTTTCTAGTAACAAAACCCGCCTTGTCTCCATAAATATAGACTCAGAATGGGTAACTTTCCTGGAACTGTGTTTATTGCTAGGCTAGGAGTAGTATATAAGTATGGCCATCTGCCAAATAAATGGATATTCTACAGAGAAACATCTGTTTTCTTGACAGTAACTGTGTGCGCTCATAATCAGATTCTTTACATAACACTGTGCTGTGTTAATGCTGAGAAGTGTGGTAACAGCAGCAGCAAACATGGGAGAGCAAAACAGAAGTGCTAAAATAAAAGTTATGGCTTTGAACCTGCAGTTCTGGCATAACTGAAGTGTCCAAGTTAGGAGTACAAGATCAAATCCTCATCAGTTATGAGTCTACACAGTCCAGGAAACCACTCTTCACCAGACAGCGGTGTCTAGCTGAAGGTGCATTTAGCTGATGAAACACCATCCCATGTAAATTTTTTAGCTTTTAAGGTTATGCTGAACCTGCTAGGTTTCAACAAGCTTATGGTTTAGTATCCAAGCTATTTCGTACCTCTATCACTTATTTTCCTTGACGAATGTTCTGTTAAAACTACATACTCCTTATATGCACATACTTTATTTTAAGAATAATTTAAGCAATCTAGTTTCTTACAATTCAGTTTAAAATGAAGACATTTCTTTCTTTTTCCTGAGCTGTAGGTTAATAGGACTGAAGAGATCAGTTCCCTGGGGCAGAATTAAAAACAGCACTTTTCAGTGACATGATAGTTAGAAGCCTTTCAGGAGTTTGCAGCTTTAGGTTGAAACCTTTCAGGCTGCACCCAAGCAGGAGCTAAATGGCTTAATATGGATTTTCTCCTGGTAGCTCGTAGTATCTCACTAAAGGTTGGAGTTGCCTTTCAAGTAAATGACTTGCATTTTGGAAAAAAAGAGTTGCCATGCATATTAACCCAGGAGAAGGACATTGCTCCAGAGAACCTAGGATGGTGGCTAAGTACAGAGGGGGTTTTTAACACTAGGAACATAAAGAATGGTAAGTACGTGGGGGAGGCAAGCGTGGAGGCTGCCTTAATTCTCAGTGGTAACAGATGACAGAACAAGGAGCAATGGTCTCAAGTTGCAGCAAGGGAGATTTAGGTTGGAAATTAGAAAAAACTCTCTCACTAAGAGGGTGGTGAAGCACTGGAACAGGTTACCCAGAGAGAGGTGGTGGAATCTCCATTCTTGGATGTTTTGAAGACCCAGGTAGACAAAGCCTTGTCTGGGATGATGTAGTTGGGGCTGGTCCTGCTTTGAGCAGGGGGTTGGACTAGATGCAGCCTCCTCAGGGCCCTTCTAACCTTCATTTTCTATGATCCCAATTTAAAGGATCTGAAATAGATGGGATGGAAGAGGTGCTATATTTAACTGAGATCTTAGTTAATTCTGGGTGTGATTCTGACATGAGGTGCCACAGAGCTGTACCACTTCAGGTACCAGTCCTAGGTACAGAAGAATTCTGACCCTAAATCCCACATACTGAGGACTTCTGAAAGGTGATTGGACTCAGCATAGGTGCTGGGTTCAACACCAAACACATGAGAGACACCCAGAGAATGGGGAAGAAACTTACTGAAATTGAACTGTCACGAGCTGCAACTCTTAGAATGAGTCTACGTTGTGTCCGGAGATAGGACTGCACTTATAGATATACCCAAGGCTACCTTTAAACTAGTTAGCTTGGAGTACTGCCAAAGAAGTCTAGCCACAGCAGCCTGGCATTCATGCTAGGTTGTAAGGCCTGCTTGAGAAGCTGACTGAATACTTGGGCAGCCCATCTGTGCTGCCACAGCTGCACCATCAGCATGACCTGAGTAGTGCCGGAAGTAGTGCAGGTAGGTCTACACCAGCTGTGAACATCCCATTGCGTGCAGCGCATGCTGCTTTGGAACATATCCCCAGTACTGACTCTTGATTGTGGATGTGATTATTTTCGTTTCCCAAGGAACACGCATAACAACCAAGACTACTTTTTCTTTACAGCGTGATTCGTCATAGAGACGTTCGGGCTTGTCACTATGGTGTGATAGACAGATTCCGTCTGCAAGTCTCTGAGCAAAGCCAGAGGAAAGCTTTTGGGCGAAAAGAGGTCATTGCCACTCTCCTTCCATCTGCAAAGGAGCAGCAGCAAAAGGAAGAGGAGGAAAAGCGAATAAAAGAGCACCTGGCTGAAAGTATCTTCTTTGAGCAGACTTTGTGTCAACAAGGTAGTTACAGCCTTACTTCTAATCTCTTCTCACTTTCAGATCAGGCAGTTCAGATAGCTGCGGGGAAAAGGGGGCTAAACTCTAAGAAAAATATTTAAAAAAAAAATCAGGGCTGTCCAACTGGTGGGCCACAGGCCTCATGCAACCTGCAAGGGGGTAAGTTGCAGTCCCTGGGTTCCTGCTTGGCCAGTGCTCCCTCAGGGACTCTGGGCTCCCCACCTCCTCCAGCTGCCACTTCCTGCCTCCATCTCCAGGGCAGGACAATGATGCACAGGGCACAGAGGGTGAGGGGGGTTCTCACACAGGCATGTGGTGCAGCAGTGGGGGGAAAGGGAGGCCCCTGCATGATGCAGCTGCAGGGGCATATGCAAGGCTCAGGGGCCTGTGGTCTGCCCTAATGCAGCCTTTGCTGATGCACCCTGCAGGGAGTATGGCCCTTGGCTGCTGGGAAGTTGGACAGCCCTGTTTCAAATCATTCCCTTTTGCTCTTTCAGGAGCATGCTTGGGATTCAGAATGACGATGGTGCTCCAGAGGCTGAACTACACCAGTCTTGTTTCTGTCCTCTCTAATCAGATGAGACTTAAAAACAACTAAGGCACACTCACATTTTATGTACTGTGCCTTAAAAGGTTCAGTCCTACGCTCTACCCACTGGCTTCAGTAAGCATTTTGGTCGCAGAGAATAGGACCATAGCCTTAAAGGTTACTTATTCCCTCAGCCTCCCTGTCTGCATTCACCCTTGTTTGTCCCAAAACTTTAATCCTTGAGCAACACCAGACATGGCGAAGACATCTCCCACAAGTGCCGCTACTGATGGGTCATAGTCATTCATCTCCTTTAAATGCACAGAAAAATACACCCACAAGGACTAGTTACAGGAGGAGAGAAAGGAGATGCATGGCCAGCCAATGCTGAGGCATGAACTACCTAGTTGGCTTGGGATAGCAGGGAGGCAGCTTGCAGAACCACAAATTCATACAGGGTTACTTTTATTACAAAAAAAAATTACATGATTCTTATGGGATCCAAACTGGCAAGGGCAATTGCGCTTTTCAGTAGAACACCTCTTACTAGAATTAAAAACAAATATTTATAGAAATAAAGTCAATATCTGTTGTGATATGTTACAGCATAAAAGAACAGATAAGGGATTAGGGCCTTGAAGTGTTACCATTGACTCGAGGCACCTCTGTGATCCCTTGTGCCTCAGGAGGTAAGTCAACTGCTAAATGACAGAGGTTAGGAAGAGACTGCTTTGATCAGCACATGGTTTCTTGCCTTTTCCTCTGAAAAATCTGGTACCAGCTACAGTAGACTTACCCAGGTTAATGACTCCTACCTGGAGGAATCTTACCTTTTAAGTTCCTTGTCTGCTTACCAGACCCGGGGCACAGAGAGGTACAGCCCAGCGTGGGCATGCAATCAGTTGATTCGTATGTTTATAATAAGACCAGCATTGCCATGTCCCTCTGAGAATCACAAAGTTGAGTGTTGACAGAACAAGGACCCTTAGAAAGTGCCCTCGGAACTGCAGTTTAGGAACTGGATATAAATCTTGGCTAAATGCTAACAGAGTCTAAGCTTCTACGTACAGCACTTTTGGGTATTAATATACCAGTGACAAAAAAGGTAGTGCAGTATATTCGCAGAGCAGCAACGTCTGGTCGTGACTAGTTCATAAGCCTCATATTAAACAGAGACCCACCATGTCACCAGCACCGCCACAACTACAGGATCTGGGAGGCTCATGGAGTCTTTGCTGACTCCCTGGCGGTGCCAAGGGCAGATGGAGCCTGACCGAATGATTGAGGTTCTCTGTTCCCCAGTAGTTTTGTTCAAGCACTCAGACATGGCAGTAGCAATACCACAGAAACACCGCCCTCAGAGAATAACAGTGGAATTCAGCACCGACCCACACAACCCCCAGCTCGTCTTCCACCCCACCCTTAAGCAGTCCCTAACACTTACAGTCCCTATCACCCTTCCCTGTTTTCAGTAGGCTCAGCAGAGATGAGTTTGTAGAGGCACTGAAAGGCATTGGTTTCAAGTGACATTGGACCAAGTGAACAAGTGAATTCCAAAGCTGTGAAGCTCCCGTAGAAAACACCCAATTAGCTTTCCCCATTTTCGTACCAAAGAGCTATCAACTCTAGAGCTTCAGCCAATCTCAGCTCTGGTAGCACAGGGAGGGAGGTGGTCAGGCTTTAAATCATTTAGGGCTTTGTAGGTCAACATCAAATACCTTGAACTTCACTTAGGACCCAATAGTGCAGGCAAGGGAGCAAAATGTTCCACTTACCAAGTGGTTTGCAGCATTCTGTGCCAGCTTCGATGTCCGGGTGACTGTCCAGTGTAGGCCTTACGTACAGCATGCTGCAGTCATCTGGTCTCAAAGTGACTAGGGTGCAGATGACAGTAATACAAAGTCCTCCCTCATGGGGACACCTGCATGCAAACAATACAGTTGTTAACCTGCCCATTGCTACTGCTTAATCTTCTGTCACGTCCGTAGATCAGGGTGTAGGTGTTGTCCTTAAGATTGATTGCTGGCTCTAGTGTGGATCTGTGGAACCCCATCAGCAGCTAACGGGTGCTAATTACAATTTGTGCATGTGCATGTCTATGTGAACATGGTACCTAGCCCCTTTGCAGCTGAGAGTCCAACTGAACTACTTGATTTAGGATTGCAGTTGCCTCCTTTCTTTAAACTACCAGAGCTTTTCAATACTGTGGTATTCCTTGATATACTAATTTTTGGAATTAATGATGTCACACAACAAAAACTGTAAACAATTCCTTTAATGGGGGGTGGGGAGGATCATACAAAGTGTTTGTCTCCTCTTGCATTTGTTACTAGTAATTGATTTCTCAAGTGGTAATGAAGCAAATCAAGACACCTGAATGTTTCCCCATTCCCATCATTACTTTCAGTGGTAACATCAGGAGCTTCATAAAGAGAACATAACAATCATCTTACAGTTTTCCAAGGGGAAGGGAGCTGTAGTGGAAAACTGCATGAAGCGCTGGCAATAGTGTTTACTCCCTTGTCTCAACCAGAAAACTGCCTTATTGCTGTCGAGTCATTTTGCAGTATTTTTAGTAGGATTGCTTCTTTGCAGCAATTCACATATGTGCTGAATTTGTACTTTTGTCTTCACATTCACAAGCTGGTCTACAATGGTGAAGTCTTACCTGTCATATTAAAGAAATAGTAACCCAACAACACAGGGCTGTGTGGACCTACTGTTTAAAGGTTATAGTAATATTATTTAGGTTAAATGGGCCACATACAAATCCCTGAGCCAGTTTTGCATGTCGCACCTGAATGAGTGCTGATCTCATTTTTATGTTACACAATGTATTTTGTCCATGCCACACATTTTAGGGGAAACCATGGGGTAAGAGGAGCTTAACTAAGGTATTAGGGCTGTATTCCTTCTCTCTGGTTTTGTAAAGGCAGGCTGCTTTACAACTCCACACGCATTTGATGGAAAGACAAATTGTATCCAGCAAAGTGCATTTGCTCAAGTGCAGCACCTGACAAAGTGAGCTCAGGCTCACAAAAGCTTATGCCTCTTATTTGGTTAGTCTGCAAGGTGCATCTCTACCCTAGCTTCTGCCTGACTTCAGGGAAACACAGCTAACTACCTCTCTGCTCATCAGAAATAACAGCTGTAAAACAATGCTAGGATTTTAATGCTGGTATCTTAATCTACCAGGGCTGGAAACAAATGCTTTATGCAAGGGAACATGTGGTTTCCCAGCTCTGTAGTAATTATAGAGCAGTACCATGGGCTCTAATCCTGGCACAGGCCAGAAGACTTCACACCCCAAACTAGTGCAATTTGTAGGTTGGGGCCAAGGAAATGGAGGGATAGGGAGAAATCTTGTAACTGTCTTTCTTGAAGAAAGATCAGAGAAGTGGGGTCGGAAGGGACCTTGTAGATCTTCAAGTCCGACCCCCTGCCTGGGCAGGAGAAAAAACTGGGCTCAAATGATCCCACCCAGGTAGGCATCAAGCCTCCTCTTAAAGACTCCTAGGGTAGGAGCCAGCACCGCTTCCCTTAGAAGTTGGTTCCAGATCTTAGCCGCCCTGACTGAAGTAGTTCTTACGGATGTCTAATCTAAACCTCCTCTCCAACAACTTCTGGCCGTTATTCCTTGTTACGCCAGGCGGTGCTCGGGGAAACAAGGTCTCTCCCAAACCCTTCTGGTCCCCCCTAGTGAGTTTATAGATGATCACCAGGTCCCCCCTCAGCCTTTGCTTGTGAAGGTTGAACAGGTTCAGGTCCCGCAGTCTCTCATTGTAGATGCTTGAGAGTGGGTTGATGCTTAGAGTATTAGTGCGACTCCCAGCAGAGCTGGAGAAACAGGGAAAAGCAGTGAGCAGACAGGCAGGATAACTGCAGTCTCTTTAGGTTTGGCAGGCTCTTGCCTGGCTTCAGCCACAGACCTGCAGCGTAAATGTTTTTCCATTTAAAATATAAATGCTCATTACTGTGACTGCCATTTCCTCTTACAGAAAACAGAACTGCCTCTGCGGGACCTAGTTTACTTACCGTCTTCCTGGGAATAGTGTGCATTGCGGCACTAATGCTCCCTACCTTGGGAGAAGTGGAATCCTTGGTGCCTCTCTACCTCCACTTAAGTGTGAATCAAAAGCTAGTAGCTGCTTATGTTTTAGGTAAGTGAGTTGGAAAAGGTCTTTTTTTTTTTTAATCTGTTTGGGACACCAACGGTCAGCCCAAAGAAACTGCTCTAGAATTCACTATGTGTTTCAGAAGATGTATTCAAAAGTCTCAGGACAGGAGGCCAGGACTGGAGTTTTATTTTGTTGTACTTTTTTTGTTGGTCTCCAGTTGTATTTAGAGTGCGCTGCAGTAAGATTTGCTGGTATTCCTGTTAGTGTTCAAAACAAATGTCCTAGCTCAGTGGTTCTCAACCTTTTTAGTACCAGGACCCATTTGTAAACATCAGTGCTCAAGTCCTAACCCACTGCCCTCAGCCCCTGGGTGTATGCGGGAGGGACAACACATGAGGAGCCCCTTGCAGGCTGCATCTCTGCCAGTCCGCAAGAGAAAAGCCACAGTTTCCCATGTTTTTCTCCTTTAAAGGAGAATCTATTTTTAAACTTTGCTTGCGACCTTTTCATATATTCTTGTGACCCACAGGTTGAGAAACACTTGTCTTAGCTAATCCTCTGACCCAGAGGCTAGCAAGGCTGGTGCCAGCTCCACCTTCACATAACTGATTCTGCAGAAGCTACAATCATTTGTCAGAGGAAATGATTGAAATATTTTGCTGCTTCCTGTTGATTATCTACTGGGGCAGCTCCACTGAAAGGCCCCTCCACTGCAGAACCAAAGTTCATTCATCCTCTGTTGCCTCTTGTAATCCCATCTCTCCAACCAAAAAAAAAAGGCAGATGCAAAGCACTGCCTCTGTTTATCCTAGCTTTTAGTCATGGGAGTTGCTGGGAATGGCTCCTGCACTCTTTGCCGAGGGGGTCTGGCTATGCTACATCCAAGTAAGCCTGCAGTATTGGGGGTGGTTGAACTCATCTTGGCTATGGCGGTTGCTTTCCAGTCCTGGACTTTGCCATAGTGTTCCTTGATTTTGTGACTTCTAGGTTAGACAATTGCAACACATTACATCTTTGAAAACCACTCGGAAGCTACAGCTGCGCAAAATATAGCATTCAAAGGGGGAGGATAGTGATGGATTTTGCAGACAGTTTTACTATCTTGCTTCTGGGTGTATTTGTGGGTGGGGTTTCCCAATAATCCCTAGATGGTAGCATCCAAGTACAGCAAACCCTTGGTATTCACGGGTTCAGCATTCATGGTTTCAAATCTTTGCAAATGCCAAACCCACATGTTAAATACACTTTAAAACACTTACTGGAGCTCCTTGGGAGCTTTGTGCTTGCTGCCGCCAGGCTCCCACTGTCGCCACCAAAACTGTGCCCCCCCCAGGGGCACTGCTTTCACGAATGCAGTGCCCTATTCGCAGATTTTGCTATTCTCAGGGACCACGGGAACATCTCCCCCGCAAATGGCAAGGGTTCGCCTGTATTGGGTGTTCTCAGATGCACAGAAAAGATTTCTTCTCTGAAACACACTTCCCTCACTCGTCCAGAACATCAGTCAGTTGCCCTGCGTGGGATGGTCTCTCTCTCTCCAAGTAACCCCACACAGTAAAGGGGGTGAATTGGCACTGGGGAAGGCGAGTGGAAGAAGTTAAAAATGGGTTACCGTTATAGGCTAGATGTCTCTGGACACATGGCTTACCTGCCTCAGGCTTTTTACCAAGCCCATTTGCTGCTCTTGCTTAGTGATTTAAATAACCTGAGCTGAGGTTTGTTCTGCTTTTGGTCCTCTTGACTTTGCTTGAACTTGCCATAGCATGAAGAACCAGTGCAGGTTTCTGAATGGATGGTATGTTCAAAAGGGAAAAGTAGCTCAGGACCTGCTCCATGATTAACTCATTTAAGACCAGCACATTCATTTCTATTGTGATCCTTTTGGATTCAGGCTGAAGAGTGTGAGGGTAAAAGGCAAGAGTGCTTACATCCCCTATGCTGAGGAAAAACAAAGGTTTTGAAAGATCTGGATAACTCACTTTTAACTTTATGCGACGCTGGGACTCAAGATGACCTGGCAGACTTTCACACATCCTTTCTCCCTTTGTAGCAGAAATCACAGAGTAGTAGTAGTCTCATGGCTAATTAGTTGTGGATTCTACCAGAAAGATGTGCCAAATCAGGGGGAGTGTGGCTGTTTCACTGTACACGTGATTCAGGGAGCCCCCTATCTCCCTTGAACACTTGGGACCAGCATCCATTGTTACTGCCACTTGCAGTTTGCCCCAGTGTAAGGCAAGGTGGTGGTGCCCTTCCTCCACATTATCTACTCCAGGTTTGGAAGCAGAAGGGGAGTAAGGGGCAAGCAACTGACCCAGGCAAAAGAAGAATCACTCAGCCTGCCTGAGGTTCCCCCCTTAGCTGTTTCACCCTGGGGTCAGGAGTAACAGCAGCAGTATAATGTCCATGCAGCAGGAGGCAGGGAAAGCTTCCCGGATATCTGCCCAAGAACTTCTTTCTAAAAAACCAAGCGTGACAACGCGCTTCACAGCACATGTCCCCAGACCATCAGCTCAGGCTTCCTGCTCCCTGCCAAGAATGAACGAGGCAGCAGGTACAGCCAAGGGCCTGACATTTGAACATGTCCCCTCTTTCAGTGCAGCTCTGCTGTTTATACGCCCCTTGGAGATCCTGGGGAAAGGGTCCAAAGGATGCTCCCCACACCGCTTGAGCAGTGGCAGGAGACAGGAGTCAAACTGCCTAAACAAGAGGTCCAACTTTGGACAATGGTGCTACAAGGCAGAAACAAGAACAGCTTTTCTCTAACCTTTTACTCAGCTGGTGCCAGTAACAGTCCTATGATGGTGGGCTCCAGAGCCCCATACAGGATTGGTGCCCCGCTGCGCTAGGTTCTGGACCTGCAGAAATAGAGAGCATCTGAACTGAATCGAATTGAAATGGGACAGCCATTCAGACTGACCCACAACTGTTCAGACTATCCAGGGCATCTACAATTCAGTGACTACAGGTGTATTCCTGTTAAGTGATCAAGACCCGATTAGTTCTTCGTAGCCAATATCTAAAAACACCCTTGCAAACTGTTTGAGGGATTTTTGAGAAAGCCGCTTCATTGCTACATTCAAGGGAAGCATATGTCAAAATTAAATTTTAGACAGGTTCTCTCAGCTTGGGACAGACAGCTGGCTCAGCATCTACTTTCAATATTTGATTGAGGAAAGCCAAAATGACAGTTGTCTTGTTCTCCCATTCTTATCTTTCAGGTCTCATCACCATGGTTATTTTGAGAACATGAGCAATGATATAATAGGAAGTCGAAACCTTGCCGTACTTTGTATTCACATCATGAATGTGGACTGCCTTTTACTCCCATTTGGCACATTAAGATGCTAGAAAGAAAAAACATTCAGCGATTTACATTTACTCTCTAAAGTGTAATATATTTTAACTCTGTGTAATAAACGGAAGACTCAAGCACTTGTCAGTGCTTCCGTTACAGACAGCTATGAGATGTTTGGCGATACCTGTGAAACGAATTTGAAAAAACTTTTATATCTACTCTTCCTGTACAAAAGAGACTTATTAAAGCAACATTTGTTATTTTAAATCCATGTTCACATCAGTGTTTGATCACTATAAAAGCAAATTATCCCAGCCAAAAGGCTTGTTTGTTCATTCCATGCTTGTAAATATTCTTGGTGTGGGGAGGTGGCGGGTATTTAACAGTTGATGTATAAATACCAGAATTTGCACATGACTGAGCATTGAAGACTGAATTTAAGATTCCATTGCTGAGAACTGTGAAATAAACAGTGTGACGTTCAGGTGAAGAAGTATTTTGTTCTCAAATTCCTTTCCTCTGTAACACAAATCTTCGGGCTGTTAACTGTGGAGTCTGTTTCTACCAGACACCTTTTTTGCATCACGGCTGTAACTCGTGAGACATTTTTGTACTTAGACCCTCTCTGGTAAATGAATGTAACGTACAAATAAAACAAAGAATCTGTCCCAACCATGCAGCTGGTCCAATAAAAGGATATCACCCACAAAAACTCTTGCCTCACTACTAAAACAAGGGATTTGCCCAACACTCGGCAAGAGAAAACTCAAGTGTCCAGAACTCTCACGCTAAAAGGGAAAATAAACCAACACTTTTTTTCCCCACTGGTGATGAGTGTAGTATGTACAGCAGAGCCAGAGTCCTCTATGTGCACATCTATCAAGTAATATACTTCAGGTGTTTTTTTTCAAGAAAGGACAAGCTGAAGTTCAGCTTAAGTTTTGCATTTGGGAGGAATCCCTACCCTGCCTCTTCTGCTGGCTGTCCTTCTGCATGACAGTCCCTCTGGACAGCATTTTGCTAGTCAAAAATGAAAGCCTTAGCTCCCTACCTAGGGCCCCACATTGCTGCATTTGGGTTTTTTTGCACAAATCCTCTGTTATTTATTTACGGATGATTGACACACACACGCTTCGAGCTATGCATAGAACGTGCTCTGGAAATTAAACCTGCTTTCCCTCTGTGCATTCTGGGTCACCTTTCTGTTTAATACCTAAGTGGGCAGGGAAAGACCAGGTGGGAATAAGTTGCTTAAAAACTGCGCCAAACTGGAAGAACCCAGCCCAGAGCTGTGCTGGATAGTCGGCTATAGCTAAACACTATTGGTGGTGCTTCATAGGGCAAGTCAAGCAACACGATAGTTTAACTCCAGCAAAGGCTGAGAACATGCGCCTTCCGGCAGGGTCAGGCACTGAGGGCACCTTCACACCCACATTAACCTTTTCAGGAAGCCTCCCAGATCACGAGGCATTTTGCAGTGCCCTCCTTGGGGTGCCTCACCAGGCAGAGACAGTTTAGCTCCTTCCATGCTTTGACTCAGTAGAGTTGCATCCCTCCTTCATGTTCAGGAAGCCCCTCACAATTCGCTTCGCATCTTAGCTCTTCTTTTCTAGAGGTAACAAGCTCCTCTTCTACCATCCCTTGGTAAAAAATGGGGAGAGGCCATCAGGGGAAAGGAACTGCACATGTGGTTTCTACTAGGTATGAAAAGCCCATGTTTTCACGTTCTGCTACCCTGCGGTGGCTACCTCGGAAGTGTACAAGCTGTTTTTATCCAGTCTGTGACTGATGAGTTAGTACCAGTGAAACATGCACGATGCTCATTTGCATCGCTGGAGCAGTGGAGTCCAGTCACTCTGCTAGGCGCTGTACAAACAAAACCCCTCTATCTCCATTTGTTTGCTAGCACAGAAACAAGGCTTCAGCGCTAGCCAGGTTGTCAGATGCGAGTGCATGAGGAATTAAGTGTGATGAGGCAGGACATAAGGAAATTCCACGACTGAAAAAGAAATGTGCACTACCAGCATTTCTTATCAAGGAAGGATACATATAGTTGTGCTAAAAAAAAAAAAAAAAA
>NW_017729029.1:14501984-14512418 GCF_001723915.1 Gavialis gangeticus | reverse complement strand
AAAAAAAAAAAAAAAAGAGCTTGCCTCAAAAATAAGCCCAAAGAGCAAATAGTAGCAGGCTCCCAGATGGAATAAAGAAAGCACTTTTCTTCCCAAGGTCACACGAAGAGGAGCCAGTTTGCAAGCTGATAACACAAAGTTAAATGCACAGAGCGTGGAAGTCAGTCATCAGGTACAGATAACACACTACAAAAGGAGCGAGCTGGAAAACAGTGAACCTTTGACTTCCTTCTATTCGAGGCAGATTCTTGCAGTCACAAACATAACTCCAGTATTGAAAAACAGGGCTCCAGTTGGCATTAGCCACAGAGGGATCTGTGGAAGTGAATGAATATGGCAAGGACAAGAGCTAAGCTGAGTTGTGTTATGGAAGAGTACAAAACAGGCAACAGCACCAAATGCCAGAAGTGCCTGGTTCAAGTGGTACCGTCAGTAGGGACCACAGGGAAGATAACTGCCTTTTATACTCAGGGTACAAGGGGCTGGATTAGAAAAACCTTAGACTTACACATTTTAAGTACTCCCAAACTTAGCGAAAGGCCCACTTCACATGATTTGATTTCAAGCAAGGCAACTGGGCAATGTCAAATGTGTTTCCTTTAGGCTGAAACACGGCACGAGCTGATCTCTGCCTTCTGCATTTCGAACCCGGCGGTTAGTTCACGACTAGAAATCATTCTGTAAGAGCAAGCGTGGGTGGCTGGTTCAGGGCAGGTTCAGGAAAAAAGCACTGGAGATTCAAGTCTCAGTAACACTATTAAGACCCATTTCCAGTCAGGAAAGCATCACTGTAACATGCTTTAATCCAGTTTTTCTAACAGCTGTCAGCACTGCGCCTTGCTATTGGGGGGGGGGGGGGCGGCATACTTCCTGACCCGGCAGATTAGCTTTCCTTCTGAGCTGAAAAAGCAAGAGCTGGTGCAAGACATTCAGTGCTCCTGAAAACACTGGGAGAAAATGCAAGCAGCGCGTGTCAAGAATGGGAAATAACATAAAATGGAAGTGTGTTGTGCAGCTAGAACGGCATGAAGAAAGTCCATCAGAGCCTAAATCACCTGCTTCTATCCCCCGGCGACTGCTGGAAGATCTCGCATGCAGCTGTGAATAAACGGTCCTACTGGGATAGCAAGCAATGAAATACCTTTCAGTGGGACTGGAGCCAAATCACCGTGCAGCCAGGAGGGTTGTTCAGTTGCCATCGGGGACAAGATCCATGTTAGCTGTGTCCAGTCTGGATCAGAAAAAAGACTGGCAGGTCTCCATGACCTCTGATCAAGTGAATCCAGAAACATGCTACTTGAGCAACGGGCTCAGGCTGCAGCAAAGGAAGTTGAGGTTAGATGTTAAGAAAAACTCTCTTGTGAGAAGGGTGATGAAGTGCTGGAACAGGTTACCCAGAGAGGTGGTGGACTCCATCTTTGGAGGTTAAGATCTGGCTAGACAAAGCCTTGGCTGGGATAGTTGAGCTGGGACTGGTCCTGCTTTGAGCCAGGGGTTGGATTAGACAACTCCCGAGGTCCCTTCCGGTCCTCGTTTTCTAAGATTCAGTGAATAAATAGAATATAGATGTAGTCAGACGTATGCCTATAATCATTTCAGCTACCCAAGGCTCTGGTTTTCTCCGTATTACCCTGCGTACATGTAGGCATAGTTTATTATACTCCATTTACATAGAAGTTCACATGCTATAAAATCAAAGCAAGCCCTACCGGGTGCCTACTGAATAGTACTTGGAAATCAGAAATTGCCAGTCTAGAATAGATTGCTAAAGCCACCTTAATCCACTATCTGGTCTCTGTTTCAAAGCTTCTCCACTTGCTCCACAAACCAACCCTATCACAACCTGCTTAAAGCACAAGCCAAGAGAAAAGCTGGACACTGCTCAATGACCGAAAAAAATTAAGCTACCAGAAATTCAGGAAATAGCAGAACTGCGATCAATGTGTTGACATCAGTTAGGGTGAACGCAGCTAATCCCCAATTCACAGCTTCAAGAACATATGCCATTTCTTTTCATTTGTAAGTCAAGAGAACCAAGCCCTATGGTAGCGGCTCACAAAAACCTGTAACTTGCCAGCTAAGCTTAGCAAATCCTGGCTGTTTGGAAAAGTTCATGCCCAAATGCCAACAACTGTTGTTAATGCTCCCATGCTGCTGGTCAGACACCCTTCGTCTCTCTCCACGAGGTTCTGTAGGGAGTAGTTTATACACTGAGAAAAAAAGAGTGAAGTTGGCTGAACTTAAGTGCTGTCTGGAAGGAAACCAGCCTTCCCGGTTCTGCTTGGGAAGGCTGTTATAGGGAAGGGGTCACTGCAGAGGTGCACTCAAGCTTTGCCCAGTGGTTTCTAGCTGTGCTTCAAATGGAAACCTGTGACTTATTAGGTACAGCAGGCTGTGCCAGGCACCATCTTCCTGACAGCTGCAACTTGAAAGAAAGAAAAATTCTTAATTCATGCTGTTCACAGCAGACCTCTTCAGTGCATGTAGGACTGAGGCCTTGCCATGTAGCCTCATGCCCTTCATGGCATCCAGCCCCCTTGCATTAGAGGAATATCTATGTATGGCCCCAGAGCTAACGCATGCAACTCTCCAAAGCACTTCTCCAAAAGTGTGCCTGTCTTGTTCCAAAACCTCCCTCTTACCCCTCCCCTGCAAGCCTCTCCTAGTTGATGCCTCTCCTCCCAAACTGGCCTCTTGCTTTGTTCTGCAATGGAAGCATCTTGGGGAAGCAGGCTGCAGATCTGAGTGTGCTATTATTAATAGTGCGGGAAAGAAGAGGGCCCCCCCAGGCTGCGAAGTTACACTGACGTTCTGTAGGCTTTCCAAGCCTGCAATTCAGCCATATTAGCAACCATCACAAATACCAGTCTGGGTGATAATTTAAGTCTGCCGCACGATAATATTTTGACATGGATCTCTGGAGTGGGAAATGCCTGCATCACATCCAAGTCTGCACTCCTGAGTGCCTCCTGGAAGCACACTACTCCGGAGACCTAGACTGTGCTGTTCAGACCCCATCACTCAAGTAAATGGAAAACTTGAACCACTCACCCAGCTTATTACAGACAAATCAGGTAAGCTGATCACAAGGGAGACAGACCGAGGTTCCCTTAGGCTGGGGTCTTAATGGTGCATCATAACTAATGGCAATTGCTGAACAGGATGGTAACAGAGCAAAATGGCAGGAAAGCCTGAGCAAAATTTTGATGACAGGCCAGGGACAGCACCCTCTGCCCCCCACCCCCCACAGCTGCGGGATTACTAAAGAAAGCATATATACAGGTTATATGGAAAAGTCAGAGAGAAACTCCACCAGTGAGCGACAGGCACAAGACAGACATGAAAGATCCTCCTCAGTTCTTCCCATCATAACTAGCATTTGCCATGACAAATGCTGTCTGCGCACAACTTCAGCATCTATGTTCAAGGGTAGCTAGCCTGCTTTTTCTAATCTGCCACGCACGCATCCTGGACAGAGCTCCCCGCTGTGAGCTAAACTTTGCTGCTGACTTGATAAGGGATCTGCAAGTAACACAGACCCGGCACAGAATACAAGGCAGAAAAACATATAACCGAGCTGTCCCCAGCAAGTGAAATTTCCTTCTAATAAATGCTGAGTAATGTGCACTGGCCTTAGAAATAGCATGGAACAAGCAAAGCAAATAACGCGAGAGCAGAACTGTGACTGCAAACGCACAACCAAGGCTACCAACGATCTCTCCGACACAGAAAGAAAAAGCAATTATAAAGCTTGGCTGAATAACAGAATGTCTTTGCTATGCTGCAGTGGCAGAACATAAATACCAAAATAAGTGACTGCAATCATTCTGAGTCACGCTGATCCTCCACTTAAGAGGGAGGAGATACAAAGGAAGGAACAAACATGAGGGCATGCTTCAGAACGGGCAGTACAGAAGAACTGCAAACAAAGAACAAGGAATTGTATACGGGCTGCAATGGAACATAAATCAGGTGTTTCCAGTTTGACACAAAAGATTAGGTAGAGCCAAAGACATCAAGAACAACACACTCGAGTGTATTTTTTCTACTAATGCAATTACAGGTCTAGCCAGCGGCTTATCAGGCAAAAATCCGAAGGCATCAGCACTGGGTATCACTCAGCAAATGACTACGTGGCACCTGTAGGAAGTGCTCCAGAATCGCATAATCCATCCCCAAAGGCATTAACCCCTCACCTCAGGCATCTGCTGAGGTCTCCAGTGCAAAAACCCACCACCGACAGCAAATATGCCTCCAACCCGCAGAACGAGAGGTTAACACCATGATCTAGCCATGACTTCAAAGAGCCTTGGATAGGCTCAGTTGCTTCTAGAAAGTTATTTTTGTTCATGGAAATTATGTTGGGTTAGCCGCTCTGAGCTTTTCTGGAGAGGGTGGGATATAAATCTAAGTAGGTAACTATTTTTCAGCTGTGTGCGCATTTCCAGAAAAAAAAAATCGACAAGGAACACGCTTGCCTGAATGCAGGCTCAGGTGAGAAGTACTTGCATCTATATCCCAGGCAACAGTTCAGCAATAGCACAATATTTTTCCAATGCTGTAATGAGCTAATCATCCAAGTAATAGAACTGCAAACTCCAATGGGCTGAGAGATCACAGGTTAAAATAACATCATTTTCATAGCGTGATTACAGGTAGAGCACGTAAAGAAAAATCAAAGCCAGAAGTGAGGAGAGAGAGCGAGCAAGCGAGCGAGCGAGAGAGGGTAATCATTCTTCTTTTCATTATACAAGTTTGCTGAAAAAAAAATCTCAACTCTCAAGCAAGCCCAGCTTTGATGGAAACACTCTTGTGTTGTTAGCTAGGGAAACACTTCGGACTTTTATAACACTTCAGCTTCAAAATAAATACTAACACATGAAGGCCTAGATGTTCCTTAGGAGGCAATTAGGCATGTTTTTCAGAGGCAGAAATGGGAGCAGAGTGAAAGGCTTAAAACTCCAGCGCAGCAGGCTCCCCCCTCCAGGCTCAGGGATCCGCCTGCTGCAGGAAACTGCACGAGACCAACAAGGTGCAGATTCTGTGTTCATGCACCCAGAAGCTAAAGCAAAGCCCACCCCTCTCTGCCAGACATTGGGGACCAGAGGTCCCCTGCCCCTCTGGGCCATTGCCAGGTGACTCTTCCAGGAGCCTTGATTTTCTAGTCCTGGAACTACATGGGCTCATTTCCCGCCTGGTCTGAAGAGTAGCAGGGAAATCCCTTGCTGGAGGCTGTTCTTTTGTTACCTGGCCCAGAGCTGCCCCAGTTGCCTGCCAAGCACAGACAGTATCGACGAAGGAGAGTTTGGTCAGCAGCACCAGCTACACGCTAAGAACCCACAAGCAAGGACTGGCGGTGGAGGGGAGGGGGGTGCAGCCTCACATATATCAGATGGGCTCCGAGTCAAATTAAAAACAGGGCAGAGGCTGCTCTTCTTCCCGGCTCCTCCATGTCAGTGCAAGGAAGCCCTTCTAAATCAAGGCTTCCCTTCTGAGCATTAATGAGGGTTTGAGGCATCAGTTCTAGCCACAAAATGACACGTTCTTCCTGATACGCAGCCACCGGAACACAAGCTGCCACCCAGTGGCCAGAAAAAAATCCTCTTAAAAACCAGGACACAGAGTTCATTTATAGTTTAAAGCAATTATAATTCTATTAGCGCACACACCACGGAGTAGAAAGAATAGGAGGGGAAGGGGAATAGAGGGAGTATTTGGGCCGACGGCTGCTATTCGATGCCCACAGCAGAGCAGCAGCAAAAGCTATGCAGCCAACGGCATGTCTTAAGAAAAACTCTATCATCTTTGCCTTAAAGGATTTTTGGTAATAACATTTATGAGACCTTGCCAAGGAGCATCAAAACCCAAAGAGAAGGGTGGATGTGGAGGAAGCCAGGGTGGCTATAAAGCAAGGATGAAAATATGGCAAGAAATTCATTCATTAGTTTACTTTTAAAACTCTACAAACTTTGGGGAATTTTTTTTTTTTTTTTCAGGGATTTGTTCCAATCAGCTCAAATGTAGCTGTAACAGATTCAGAGCTGCAATGCTTCATATGCTCCATGTTGGCTTGATCATTTCTCTGCAGGAACATGTTGATTTAACTCAGTCTGGAGGGACAGATCGGAAGGGCCTAGTATAGCTACATTGCAGCAAACACCATAATTATCAAAGGACAAAATCAGAATCAATAGCTCCAAATTTTGCTTCTCTCTTCTCGGTGCGGCCAGCACAACTGCTTTTCACCAAAGGAGCCAAAGACAGGGAACGGAGAGTTAGGACAAATCATTACCTTTCAAGAGGAAACTAGCAGTTGCTCAGGAGAGCCAGATTCAGACACCTGCTGCAGTGTCTGGAGGAACTAAATCTGGTACACCAAAGCATGGTCAGAGTTTCAGGTAAGACAGAAGTATTTTTGATACTTTTTTCTCCACAAGCTTTACTCCTGCGGCTCACACCTGCAGGTGGGGTTTAAGAATGCAGGCCGACCACAAAACCCTGAAAGGTTCCCAAACAGCAAGATGTGCGAGAAAAAGGGTTGATAGACAGGGTACCATAAACATGGTCTAAGAACTGCAAAAGTCGAGCATTGCACCCCAGCAGCGTAAGGGTAAGAGGACTGAATCGAAGAAGAATCCAAGATGGTCAGAGTGGAGCTAGCCTGATGCCAGTCAAATAGTTTTAGATGCATGTTCACAAGTTTTGACACATACGTGGAGAATTACCAAGATGACCAGTGTAGCATAACAAGGGTGAATATAGCTGTTAGTCACCAGTTAGAACCGTGTTTGAAACAGCTACGTGGCCATGCAAATGAGCACACAATCCCATTCTCCCATTTCTCAGCATAGTTTTGCTTTGGGAGTTAAAGTTTTCTTTCAAGTGAAAGAAGTGCCCAGTCCTTCAAGTTCCAAGGCACAGCACCGCAACTGGCCAACAGCACAATGACAAATGAGTGCTGCATTCACTGCATATTCGTAGGTTTTTTGTAAAAGGGGGGGGGGGGGGGGGGGGGGGGGGGGGGAGGGGAAGCAGGGGAAGAGAACTGCTGCAGAGATGTGAAAGTTCCTCCATTCCAAGAGTAACAACTGCCTGTGAGTGCAAAGTCATAACATCTCTCCCCCATTTCTTCCTGGGAGCTCAGTGCCTCCTACTTCCCCAGCTGTTGTAATATCTAGCTTTCTAAAATGAAGCACATTTTCATTACAAATCTCTGCACTGCAGTATACCAGGTGGGATAGCAAGCACTTTATTTAATGTCTGCACAAGTGCAAGAGCAAAAACTATTTCCAGAACAATTAAAATCCATTTGTTTTTAAGTTTACCTGAACTTGTTACAAGCTTTGCCTGCTGCAAGGGTGTGCTGCTGAACTGAGAACGTGCTATGGAATTTCAATCAAGCTTGCAACAGAACTTACCCAGGCCTGGCTGCAGAAAGCATGTTGATTCAAGGAATTAAAAACACAAGTGATCCAGAGGAGAAAGCGACAAAGACATGGTGACAGTCTTGGGTAAGAAGAATGTTCCAGAAACAGCACGCCATCCTTATTTTCTCTAATTTTCTTTATTGGCACTTATTTGGAAAACCAGCATAAAATGTTTAACAGAGAAAAGACATGTTGACCCCACACACAATACAACTGTTGTCATTGCCTTTTACTCATGCATCTTTTAAAAAGGACTGGAACAGAGACATAAAAAGGTCCATCTGTGAAAAAACAAGATAAGCATAAAAATCTATAGTCGTGTCCCCACTGCAGAAGAGAGTGAATACAAAATAAGTCTTTGGCATGTTTGATATTACAAAATAAAGTTATACTATATATATTAAAGAGAAAATAGCTATTAAAAGTTTTGCTTGTCTGCAATTGGGAAGGCAGGAAAGCAAGCGTCAGAACACTAGAAAAGTGAATTGTGTAATAAGGAAGCATGAAGAGTCTATAATAAACTGTGTTGTCGCACTGCAGCTAAGAGACCATGAGATAAATACTATATGTATTTATTATCGGAGAAGAACGGAAATAAATCTTTGGTCCTCCGTCATCACAGATCTTCATATTTCCCAACTTCAGTTTCCTTATCGTGTGTCGCCTCTGCCCTGTCAAAGTTTTTTTGCATGAATCAGCCACTATGAGGGGGAACTGCAATACCACCAGCTTGTTGACAAGCCTCCCTACATTCACTGCTCATTTCCCACCATGCATCATGGTCTTAACACTCGGGAAGGGAACAAAACAAAACTTCATGGCATCAAGCTACATGAGGATAGCAAATACCTGGGAACCTTTTAGTGTTGAGATCAGAATACCTCTGGGTATACTGTCTTTTTTTAAACCTATTATAGGAATCCTGCAATCTGCTCCTGGGTTGCTAGATTCTACATTTAAACATTTTTTTTTAAGTTTATTGCACCAGAAAAATCAGTTCATGCCATGTTACTGAGGAAGTTAATACATCTACTGGGCTGCTATTCATAGACAGAAGTTAAAGACTGTTTTGCATTCACATAGCAGAGTTAACTGCTCACGTTTGATCCCTTCGGTCTGCATGTATTCCAAGGGTCTCTTGCTCAATGCTCTCATGCTCTCCAATGTTTGGGCTTAAACACTGCCTGGTCCTTTCTCTTCTGAAGCATTTAATTCAGGGCTTCGGGATTTAATACTCTCCTCTAAAATACGACTGCTATTTTCCTACAGAAGAATCTTTTGCCGAGTATCTATCACTAGTCAGTCAGAGAAAAAGGAAGCTGGCTATCCTGACAAACAATGTCCCCCACATTAAGCCTGTTTAATCACGCCAGCAATCATGATTCCAGATATAATGTGACATGTGAATGTAAGCTGGTAATTCATGCTCACTTGTTCTTTTCATAC
The DNA here is from genome assembly GCF_001723915.1 of Gavialis gangeticus. NCBI lineage: Eukaryota > Metazoa > Chordata > Crocodylia > Gavialidae > Gavialis > Gavialis gangeticus. The sequence continues at coordinate 14,503,545 of NW_017729029.1, read as the reverse complement.
TTAAGCCAAATGTAAACTTGATCAATAGCCAAAATCATGGACTCAAGCTTCAATTATCTATCAACAATACCATTTACATTTTTAAAAACAGCAAATTAAATACTTAATCCACAGGGAATAAAATGAATAAACATCAATAAACTGATCAGTTGGGATTAGATGGACAGAGGAGAGAGAATCCAATAAAGGCAGCTATTTGAAACCTAGAACAGCACCGTTCTAAACTAGTGAGAACAGAAAGCACGTAGCTTTAAAATGCCAAGCTTCCCCCTTATGAAGAAACATACGTGTTTGTAACTTCAGCCACACAGCATCTGTTGTAAAATCGACAACATGTGTACAGACACAAAATATCTTAGAACACGTTCACAGTTCAAATGCTTACTGTTTTTAGTAAATGTCATTCAAATCACTATAAACGTGAATTCTTCCTCAAGGAACTATTATGGAAGTTTTCTAGAAATAAAAGACATTTCTGAAAGTTCCTATGAGGAACAGGATCATAAGAAACTCAGTCACACATTGTAGAAAGGTTTATTGCTCTCCAGCTTGTTTTTGCCACTCGGGGGACTAAAGTTTCTCAATCGATAGGTCACTTAGCTGTAAGATCTACTGGTAGAAATGGAGATCTGGAGTCAGGAAGCAAGGCTGGAGAATCTGTGGTGGTATCAATGTCACCTGGTGAATCACAGGAAGATCCAGCGCTGTTTCTATTGTCATCAAGAGTGTGGGCAGACAAACTGGAAACAAAGGAAGCGTCAAAGGACAACATCAACACACAAAAGAATAGCACTTTTGCGGTCATGGTGTTAGTCTCAGGAGGCTTATACTCAATTATCTTCACATCTTTGACAGAATGAATTGGAACTAGATTTAAACAAACCTGTCTTTTCAAGTAGTCAGCTCTAGACATCAGTTTTACTTGACTACAACTAAATAGGATTTTAGAGTTTATTGCCACTTGAATTCCAGGAATAATTATTTTCCCCTCTAAATACAACACAAATAAATCTCTATGGAAAAGTAACAAATACTGATTGCTTTCAGAAAATCTGAAATGGGATACTACTAATGCAAAGCAGCCACGTATCCACACAGCCAATTACCTGCATTTTCCCCCATTTTGGTCAATCACTCTAATTTCTATTTAGTCTCAGACATTTAAAATACTAGCTTCCATTAGCTATTAAGGACTTTAACAGCAAGAGTCAGGCAACTTCAAAAACCAGTAAATGTTATCTATATTGTTCTATATAACAAAATACACAGCAATCTATAATAAAATTGTTTCCAACCAACAAAAACAACCATTTTTGTCAATTCATTAGTTCACTCAACTGGCCCAAAGAATTGTTTATGGATTAGATTAGCTGGTCACTAGTGGGACATTTACAGATCAAGAATATAATGGATTATTCAGCCAGCTCCGCTATCATTTTATCTTTTACCATGGGGATTTTCAAATGGAGTGCTTTCCTTCCAGACAGCTCAGTGGGAATAAGCAATTATTACCTCAGACTAGATGGTAAAATAAGCAAGAAATATTTATTACCTATATCCC
>NW_017729029.1:14487079-14496984 GCF_001723915.1 Gavialis gangeticus | reverse complement strand
CGGCTCAGTGGGAATAAGCAATTATTACCTCAGACTAGATGGTAAAATAAGCAAGAAATATTTATTACCTATATCCCAGGGCATATGAAATTCTAACTGTGTATGGTCATTTACTGCTGTTTTCTTTTACTCAAACAAAAACTAGAAACAAAACTCCTCACTCAAAAGTAGACATTCATTATCATTTTGCACGTAGTATTCCATATTAATTTTTTGTACATAACATTTAATAATTTTTGTACATAACATTTCCCTCAATCTTCACCAGAATAGTTACAGTTTAGGAAAGGACTACCTTTTGCATGTATAGTTAAATGCATGAAAATGTCAGTAACTCAGGCTGGCATTAATATTAAAAATCTGATCCTGACTCCTGAAAGTAGAGCTTCAGAGAAGCCAACCATAATGTCCTACTTCTCAAAATATGCTTAAATTATGCAAATGTTAAATCATATCAGGGATGGGCAACTATTTTGGGTGGAGGGCCACTTACTGAGTTTTGGCAAGCCATCGAGGGCCGCATGACAGGCAGCTGGAGTGGATAAGTATTAATTTTCTGCATTTCTTAGTGGCCCCATGGGCCAGATAGAATGACCTGGCAGGCCACATCTGGCCCACGGGCCACATTTTGCCCACCCCTGTATCAGACAGAACAGAACCCATTTGGCTATTGTGACACCTCTTTAACACAGCAGTCATGGATAATAAATAAAATGCTACAAAATACTTGGTTTATCCTATTTAACTCTGCATGACTTCAAGTATGCCCACCTATTCCAGGAGTTTAGATGAGATACTGAAGACATCTTCACACTTCCTGACTGGAATTACAAGTCGGAGCAATACTTACCATGCCCCAAGGTCTGCCAGATGAGACACTTCAGGCAAAAGCATGCTGGGAGTTCCTTGGAAAAATCTCTTTGGTGGATCCTCTGTTTCCATTTCACCTTTGACAAACCACAAAAGGTGAAGGAAAAAAAAGAAAAAAAAAAAAAATCGGTTGTTACTGGAAAAAATGAATTTTTGGTTTAAACTAAGCACTTATTTTTAAGTGTAAGTTTGAGATTATGGCAATTAATATTAAGCTTGTTTACCATTACAATCGATCACTTCAATAACACTTACGTTCCAGCATGTATGTTTACCATTGATATTTTCAAGAAAAGTCAAATCAGTGACCTAGTGAAAAATCACTGCCTAAGCGCCTGGTAACTGCTGAAGTGGTAAACCAGCTTCTGACAGCAGCATCTTCTGCAGATGCAGAGAAACTGCTTCCCTAGTTTCAGTTCATTCAATTAACGAAGTTCAATGATTAGCTCCTTTACAGCACGGAAGTTGAAAAAGCAGGAAAACTCTTCTTCTTCCAAAGAAGAAAAAACAAGGCTCAGGTTTGGATGAAGAAAAAACAAGGCTCAAGACAATGAGATCTACCAATTCTAAATACCTCCAGACCACACTGGCCAGAAATAACCAATTCAAATGTCACTAACTAGCTATTTCCTTTGTTTATTAAACCAGAACGGTGTAAATGTAAACAGCTATCAAAACATACTTTAAAGCTGGCTGTAACTACATTTTAAAATGTTGGCCATGTGTATTTATAATTGCATTCCAAGTTTTAGTCAAATGCTGCTGACACAAATCATAAACCAAAATAATAATGAAAATAAATAAAATATTTACATTTAAAGAAATATGTATAGATACAGTCTCTCCTCCAACTTAGCCTTTATGCTAAATGTACCTATTGCTATATTTAGTGGCAAATCAACATGTTTGTAACGGTTATCGGCCAAAGAAAGCAAATACTAACTTTAAAATAAGACTGACATTGATCAACATGAATGAATGTACCATGCAAAAAAGACAACAAAACAACCCCCACTCACCCAAAAAAACACAAACAGAAACAAAAAACCCCATTAAATCAGATTCAAATTATGCTCTAAAAAGCTAAAGCATAACTCAGGTCCAAATTTTGGTCATGAGTACAACCATTCATTTTACATAACTATTTGCAATTTGAAACAAATATACCCAATTTATTACACTAACACAAAGTCTTAATGTTTAGCTGCAGTATTTCTTATGTCTAAAACAATATGCTGCATCTGGAATATTAACCTCAAACACCACCCAAAGTGACAATACCTGAAAATGTCACAGTGGATTGACAGTCACACACCCCAATTATCCTAAATATTTAATTGGATAACTACTATCTTAATACAAAGACTAACAGGTTTACTTCTTAACTTTCATTGAACTACTGTATCCTAGGAAATATTCTGACAGCTAGTGTAGAAGTATCCTCTGCTCAGCTAGCTTTGAAGTTACTGTTCCAAGTCTCTCCTTAACACAAACCTCTCAAAGTAACTTTTAAAGCTCCTTTCAATAACAGTAATTTATTTTCTCATCAAGCTCCACTCTGAAGTACCTGCAGGGCAGAGGTGTGGGAGAAGCAAAGGAAGAGTCCCAGCAGCACTTTTCAGAGCTCAGCTAGTGAATCTCAAGAGAGTTTCAAACACAAACACAATCTGGTCCTCCCTTCCTTCTCTTTGGCAGAAAAAGAAGAGCTCAGTTGCAAGTACTTCAAAATGCGACTTACTGAGCCAAGAAGTCATTGTTAAAGAAGTGAGGAGAAAGAAAGCTTTTAAAAACAGATCCAACAGAACTGACTCAAAATGAAGGGGCATGGGCCAGGAATAGGAGGAAGGACTGAGGTACATCATCTAAACAAGATAATACGATGACATGGCTGGGCTTTCCATAGGTAAGGTGGCTGTTGAGTTTTGAGAACTGTATTCAATGTGAGTTCAGGGATTTGCATGTGAACTGTGTGGTTATGAACTATGCACCTGAGATTAAGTCTACAACATACATGCATTTGGTTGGTTCTAGTCACAAACTTAAGTACCAAGAAATCTTTTTGAACAGAGGTTACACACCTGTGTGGAAAACAATGTAATTTTATATCAGTGGATACGAATCAAAACAGAATAAACATTTTAATGAGATTCTGATTTTAATTAAAAACAGCTAATTTGGGAGTTTATCAGCCCACATGCAGAGACATTCCTTTGAAGTATCTGTAATGCTTATTGCTAATTCTCAGCTGTTTTTCTAGCAAATTCCAGGACAAAAAACAAAACCATATGTACAGACATATAAAAGTTAACAATTATGCCTAAACATTGAATTAGAAATGCATGATGTACCTTTTCTTTTTACTGACCCAAGAACACTTGGGCGAATGCAGTTGATAGGACTCTGGCTTCTCCTGCTTTAAAAATAAAAAAAATAAGTTAGTAGATAGAGAGACTAACCAAAGACATTTTTGCAGGGCTCCATTGAAAGGCAAGCACCAATAGGATAGGCAAGAGGCTATGAGGCAGAAAGACTCAACAATTTTCATACATGAAACTACTCTAAAAACAATGCTACCGACACTTGCTCTAAGAAATCAGAAAGCCTATGGGATATGCTTTCAATATGTCCAGCCCAACATGTGCATAAGCCAGCAGTTCTCATCCTTTTCAGTAGGAGGACCCCCCACCACTTTTTTCCAGTGTGGCAGCATCTCTGGTTAAGGACCACAGTTGGTGCTGCCCCAACCTCAGTGCTTCTCAACCAGGTGATTCTGCCTCCAGGTAAAACAGTCTGCATGGCTGCTGCACAGCCAGCCCTGGAAGAGCTGTGGCACGTACCTGTGCTTCTTCTGCACTGGAGCTCCCTGATGACCCTGAAGTAGGACAGGAGAGCTGGCCTGGGCCATAGCCCTTCCTGGTTTGGTCCCCTCTACACTCCTTCTGGAAACAGAGGCATGTGGGGGAAACTGTCCTGCATTTCTGTTTCTGGGAAGAGTGCAAGGAAGCTGGGACCAAGAAGAGCTACGGTCCAGGTCAGCTCTCTTGTCCTGCTTTAGGGTTCTCAGTGAGTCTTAAGGCAACAAAAGGACATTAGTGATACAACCGGAGCACCCTGGTTGAGAACAACTGGCTTAAACTCTCAAAAGTTTCTTTATTAGCATGTATACTTCCTGATGGTGAGAAGGGCACCCCAAAATAAGGCAGCCCTCTAAACTAAAACCTGGAAGGATTCCAGCCTCTTAAAGCGTGAGAGTCAGCAGCAGTACCAAAGAGATTCACTATGTTTGCATGACACTGCTGGACAAGACACTGCCGTGGCCAAAATACCATGTCCTTTACAGATGGGGAAGACTAAGTGACTCAGGACAGAGCAGCAACTTTTACTGCTTGCACCAATACACCACAGGATCAACCAGCTCTGCCAGAAGCAATCGGTCAAAATTATGAATTGAGTTGGTCCCTCTGTAGGACCTGTGACGTGACAGGAAGAATAGCCTTAAGACAAAACCTATGCTTCAGAAGTCACAAGTAAATAAAAGTGTAAAACATTAACAATATGCAGTCTCATACTTACTTCGAGAAACGCCTGGTTGGACTAGGGCTAGGACTTGGAGGTAACCCACTGCTACTAACCAGACTCTGCAAAGCCGGTGAGAAACATTGCTGAGAACAAAATGCGTTGCATTATTTACACACAAACATCATACTTCATTTCTGTAGTAGAAATACATACACAAGAAAAACAAACCTCCTAACATGTAGAAAACTGAAAAATCTGGGAATATTAATACTATTCAGGCCTTAACACAGGAAGCAAGCCAGATTAGCCTATGTATTCCATAATCTATTTAAAAATGCCTAGTATCTATGGCTGGGCACTTTAAAATGTCACCTTGGGGTGTCACAGAAAAGTTCTGGGATATATTACTTCTATATATAACTCACAACTTGGTTCATGTGTTTATTTCCTTAGCCAGTTTGATTAAACCAACTCATGAGAAGGGACTCCCACCCCACACTGGTAGGTAAAGGCAGACAAAAAAAATGGTATTTATTTATCAATGCTAAGCGAATCTGTTGATACTTACCGGGTATTTTGTATAGAAACGTGTATCCATAGTTTATACAGCTACTACTTCGCATTTTTCATCTTTTAATTTTTGGTTTACAGTATGTGGCCATGCAGAGCTCAGGCGGGCAGTAAGCTTCGTTATATGTTTTATTTATTTTTGTAATAACTAACTGTTTTGTACTATTGGTATTCATGAAGCAAGATTTTTAGTACTTCATTTTTCTTACCTTCCCTATTCCTCTGGTAGGGGAAGGAGCTGGAGAAACTGGGACAAAGTCTACTTGCTTGGGGGATGATGATTTCTCAAAATCACTGTCACTCTGTAAGTATAATAGCACATATAATCACCGCCAACTGCTTTAAAGCAATATTTTATGGGCCAAGCTCTACATTACTAATCAGTTCAAAGTCTGCTGTGTATGAAATGGAACCAGATGCTGAAGTTATCCGCACAAGTGGTTACCCATAAGAATTCACTAATGTGATTATGTAAGGGACAAATTTTATATTTTTGATGAAAGTAGTTTTAAACATGATATGCTGATGTCAGAACAAATTAAAATTACGATAGGAGTGAACAAAGCTTCCTTTGAGCATATCGGGCCAAAAAGCAACCCCACAGCTAACACGATAACCATATGCTCCTGAACGTCATACCTCATTATTACACAAAACCTATAATAAGGTGACCGCAAAGTTTATTGCTAGATCTAAATTTAGCGATGCTTAGCAACAAACCCAATCTGCTGAAATTCTTTTTGAGAAATTAGTATTCTGTGGACAACAAAATAGGGATAATATTATAACACTAACAAAAAGAACTTGAAGTATAAGCATATTACCAGATTCAAGCTTTCCTCCCATGACTGGCTCATCTGCATCGCTGTTTGCACTTCCCTATAAAGAGGAAAAAAAAATCATTGTTCCAGGCCCACAGAGACTGAGTTAAAGTACTCTCATTGGCCTATTAACACTCACCGTTCATGTACTGTTTCTCTGTTCATCAAACTCATTCCTTCTTCCTGAAAGAGATTAATAGAGGAATCTGTAGGAATGTGTGTAGAGATTTTTTTTTATATAGGTCAGAACTCCCTTTTCAGTTCACTTGGATATAAAGGGAAAAATGTAACTTAACTACTGTAAGTATTGATAATCTCAGGCTTTTGCTAGGTATAAGCAGCAAGACACGTATGGTCACTATCTTATCAGAGCATTATTTACATGTCTCAGGTGCTTGTGAGCCTGGCTTTGGTTCCTTCACAGATAAAGCAAAATTTCCTTACAAATCTCCTAGTGTGCTCATGAAATATAACTGCATGAGGTCCACATGAAGCAGAAGCTACTTTGTTTTCATAACACCTCTTAGAGACTGGGGAAACTACCCCAGACATTCCTCAGTATAGAATTTTAGTATTTCTTCTTATAAAAAACAATTTAACATGGCAGGCAATATAATTTTAAGGTATGACTGCATTTCCCAAGTGCATGAAGGTAAATGCCTCAACCACTTGAGTAACAGAAAAAAACAGCATTTTTTATGGCTCTGCTTCAATCAAGTCTTAATATTCCAAATCCCTATTGCAGAGTTTGCACTATGTCAGGTTTCTCTTTGGAAATTCACTTTTTTAGGATTCTTCCTCTCCTTCCAAAAGAAAATTTTTCCTTTAATTCAAATGGTTTGGATTGAATTAACCATAATGAAACACACTTGTAACTAATGAAGTACAACAAGAATGCATTTAATATAATATTTTATTCACAGTCAAATTGCATTCATGTTTGAGCTTTGATGCAATCTAGGGATAAAATAATATTGCACAGACTTAACAGACCACCAGGTTTTGAAAAGCTCAAAGCCAGAAAGGAATAAAATCCAGCTTCCAAGATAAGAAGATGCTTCTATAAATCTTTATATAATGGTTTATTATAGCAAGGGTAACTTAAGTGTTTCATGAGGAGGAGAACAGAGTGAGACAGAAAACGTGAAGGTGGAGGACACCTGGTTCAGCGGGCCCCTCCACTGTATTGTAATCCCTCAGCATCATATTAGCTTTTCAGTCTTGAATGTGCTGCATGTTAAGGCTGCTGAATAGTGCACCTCCTGTCTCGAGGCACTCTGGGCTCAACTGTTTCCGACTAAACTCAGGTCACTTTCTCCGATTAACCATAACGTGCCACACCACACACAAAAAAACTCCTACTAGTTCCAGACCCTGTAATGGGTCAGATCATGACATCTTGTGCTTGGGATGTTCCAAAGCCAATGGCTCTCTGAGAACACCCAATGCAAATGGGAAGACACCAATATACTCAAGTTCAGAAAAATGCCAAGAACCCCAAGGTCTAGATTGCAGGACATGTTAAAGAGGTAGGAACCACCTACATAGAAGAGAAAAATGTTTGGCAGATCACCACTTGTAAAGGAGAAAGCAGGGTTTCAGTCTACAATGGCATAAAGAGATATTCTACAGTCTGTAAAGCTTGGCAACTCTGAAATGAGATTCTTTTTCTTTCAAAGGCACACTGAAATGAGAGAACGGTGTAAACACTTTATAGACAAACTTGCTTCTAAATGAAATCAAATGATCATTTGTAATTATATTTACAAAAGGAAACAGAATCTGCTCTTACCCGTTTGATTTGATGAAGGCGGCTACTAGGAATACGAACAGGAGATGATGGCAACAACTAAAAAAAACCAATCATACTGCTGAAACATTCTTAAAACTGCAAAAAAAAAAAAAAACCAAAACAAAAAACCCCCCAAAAAACCCAGGAAGCCAATACCTACTTCCTAATACTCTCTCAATCTCAGGAGGAAAGATTAGCAAGCCCCTTCAACAGGACTTACCATTTTGCATACAATGAAATAAAAAACACATACTAGCTTTAATAGTAAGATACACAGTATGGGGCATTCACACAAATTGCTCTGCGTTCTAACAGCTCCACATTTAAAAGAAAGATGGAAGTTGACATTAAAATTACATTACTGCAACAAACAAGTGGTGGGTTTTGGAGGGTTTTTTTTATTCTATTTAAAATGGCATCTGGCAGAAAAGGAAAAATTTATCTGTTAATCAGGGAGATCACAGCTACTGAGTAACCCATCTGGTAAAGACATAACACACTATAAAGATTTAACTAACATCGTTTTATCATTTTAAATGCTGTATTTACTCACATATCAGCCACAATGTTCCCCTGCAAAAAAGTCAGTCCTCCTAAATAAGCGCATGGGTTAAGCAGGGAAGCTGATCTTCTTCACCAGAACTTCACCACGTGGAGGCATAGCACAGCATCTTTATGCTTCTACATGATGGCTGCCAGCAAGCAGCAGGAAAAGTAGTGGACTGTTAGCATCTTCACAGCTGTTCTCCAACTGGCACCCACACTTTTAGCAAATTGTATAGTATCCCATAACAAGGACATAGGGGATATGTACTACTGAGATGGCAACCTATATCCTTGTTATGGGACACGACTTGTCAAAACCAGAGTGTGGCTGTGTAAGGGCCTACACTAGACTGTGCCACTCCTGCTTGCTGGCTGGAAGACAGAAGCTAACAGCCATCATGTAGCATGGCCTTTCCACAAAAAAGCCAGCTCTAGACTATGACTCTGGAAAACCCGCTTTTCCAACGTTCTACCTACCAAACCACAACGTGCATGCTTTATTTGGTGGCCTGTGGTACATAAGAAGATGCAGTATACCCTTAATAATCAAACTAGATTTTTCAAAGATCTTACTGGAGCTCACAAAGCAAAACTCTCAACATCATGCTCACTGAATGTTAAGCTAGGGACAGAAATTACCCATCAACTTGTCTAAGTGATTGGAAGCCGGTTCACATCTGTAACACAACAGAAGTTTAGTACACATAAACCGCTTTCAAAATGGCTGACACCAGTTTAAGATAAACCTGGATGGATGTAGTATTAGACTTAACTGATTTCGGTTAAATCGGTTTATTGAATTTCTGTCCTGTATCACCTCCAGATTCAAGTTAACTCACAGCCTGCCAACATCCCAGGATGCTTCGTACTTCCCCCACAACCTCTCCTTTGCAGGGTGGGTGGGCTAGCCTTGGCCCAAGCTGTCTACTCCAGCCAAGCAGGGAGAAGTGCTCTAGCACCCCCACCCCACGGCTTCTGGCCCAAGCATGTGGCTGCATTTCCAGAATCAAAAGTGAATGTCTGGTCATTTGCTTATCAGTTCAATCTACACAGCTTAGACTAACCTGCAAATATTGAATCGATTCAGCCTCGGGCTTTTTGACTGTCTGTACTTAGCCTTAATGCCAGCCTTCATAAACAGCTAAACATTTACATCTGTTCGAGACACTGTAAACTACCCCCACATAAATTTCATAGACATTAGGCCTGGAAGGGACCTTGGAAGATCATCGAGTCCAGCCCCCCGCCCAAAGGGCAGGAAGTCAGCTGGGGCTATAGGATCCCAGCAAGATAAGCATCCAATTTGGTCTTGAAGGTGTTCGATGTAGGTGCTTGAACCACCTCTGATGGCAGGCTGTTCCAGACCTTGGGAGCTTGGACAGTAAAGGAATTCTTCCTTATGTCCAGCCTGAAACGCTGTCACAGTAGTTTATGACCGTTCGACCTTGTCATCCCTTGGGGCGCTCTGGTGAACAAACGTGCCCCCAGATCCTGGTGGTCACCCCTGATAAACTTATAGGTGGCCATCAGATCACCCCTGAGCCTGCGCTTTTCCAGGCTAAAGAGCCCCATGGCTCTCAGCCTGTCGTCGTAAGGTCTGCTTTCCTGACCTCTGATCATGCGCGTGGCTCTTCTCTGGATGCTTCTCCACATCCTTTTTGAATTGTGGAGCCCAAAACTGACGCAGTACTCCAGCTACAGCCTCACCAAGGCCGAGTACAAGGGAAGAATGACATCCCGGGATTTGATTAAGAAGCATCTATGGATGCAAGCGAGCGTTTTGATTG
>NW_017729029.1:14471957-14482079 GCF_001723915.1 Gavialis gangeticus | reverse complement strand
CGGACTGATGAAAGACCGACGCAAAGTACCCATTTAATATACTATGCTTGTTGCAAGCAAATTTACTTCAAGATGTATTTGCTCTTCCTTCCCTTCTCACATTGTATTGAGTTATGGTGCTCACCACAGTCAATAACCAGAAGCTCTAGGCTTGAACCACAGATACTATGAAGATTCTCGAGCAAAAACCAACGATACCAAATGGCCTCTTGACTGTGGCACGTGTGAGGGCAACAGGGACAAGGACAGCATTAAATGCATGCCATTCTATCATAAAACACAGGATGCATCACAGCCTACGTGAAAAAAATAATGCAGCATAAACCGCATACGCTTGGGTAGGCATGAAACTCCAAGTTCCAAATAGTGGGCTTCTGCAGCTTCCCACAGAAACATACTTTAAGTCCTTTCTGATTCTCACTGAATCAACATTCACTCATCAGTTTGCTGCACCAACCTCCAGTCAGCGTAGAATACAAAAGTGTTCTTGGATGCAGACCACAAACTGTTCTGCAGGCACATACACAGAATGTAATGTAAAAACTGAATAGCTCTGATTAGCTCTTTTTAAGTCAACCAAGCGCAGCTCTGCTGTGCCACTGGGCTCCAAAGCACTTTGCAACCAAAAAAAAGCAAGCCGCAAACAAAGCACATAGCAGCTCATGCTGGCTCTGTGACCCTCCTGCAGAGCAGAGATTCTGACAATAGCAGATTTCTATCCACTCCCACTCTGCCACTTCCCCAAGTCATGCATGTGCCACGCCCCCAGTTGACTCCGATGCAGAGCTGAGCACCAATCCATTCAGTAAAATCAGTCATTCCCTCCCACAAATTACATACACTAGGCAGGTCCCTACAGTAGAAACACCCCTGGTTCTACTACCCTGATAGCCTCTTCGGTGGGGTTGAAATTGCTATTTAATAAATACTATATAACAAGACCAGCAGAATATCAGTGGGGATTACTGCCAGGAAAAAAGACAAAAGCTCTTAAAGAATATCCTTGCACACACCTGAAAGATAGCAGGGAAAGCGATTAGATTTGAGGATCCTACCTCCTGTTTCCAACAAGTTGCAAGCCTTGTTCTGCAGGGAACTAGACATCACAGAGCTTGAGAGCAAAGAGTGACTTGATTTCTATGACAAGGGATAATCAAAAAAACTGACCGGCTTTTAAAGAACACTTTTTCCTGAAACAGAACTTGTTTGCAAGGTGGATAGCTAGCTAGCTGGATCACTGGACTTAAAAGGTAGTAATCAACAGTTTGATGCCTAGTTGGCAGTCGGTATCAAGTGGAGTGCCTCAGGGGTCTGTCCTGGGGCCAGGTTTGTTCAATATTTTCATCAACGGCCTGAACACAGGATGGAGTGCACCCTCAACAAGCTTGCAGATGACACCAAGCTGTGGGGAGTAGTAGACACGCTAGAAGGTGGAGCTAGGATTCAAAGAGATCTCAACAACATGGAGGACCGGACCAAAAGAAATCTCATGACACTCAATAAGGACAAGTGCAAAGTCCTGCACTTAGGAGGGAATAATCCCATGGTACAGGCTGGGGGCACATGTATGGTCCCACCTTTAGAACAAGGATGGCTAGAGGCCTGAGATATGAAAGACCATTCATCAAGATGAGGAGGGATCAGAAACAAAGCTGGTTAACTGCAATGGCTTTCAGTCCCCTGCATATGGAGGTGGACGTTGGCATGAAGCCACTCAAGATACTTTCATTATAATTCATACTCATATTCATATATACATACCCCAAAATGTTCCCTTAATCATTTATTCAACACAATCTAGGTAAACAGTATTACTGACTGCATCTTATGAATAAGAAACTAAATCTAGTATGAAAAATTTGCACATGTAACTTAAAACAATTAAGACCTATTTTTTCATACCTGGAACTTTATTTTGCAAGATAATTTGGATAGTTGTTTCTAGTTCCAAAGGTCCCCCCACAAGTTACAAGAATTTTAAAAAATCATTAAATGTCTGACTGCAGTTAATTCTGCCCAGTGTTCTCAGACGACTCACAAGCAATGAGACTACCTATATCACGCACATTAAAAAAATAAAATAAAATAAAAAATATCAGAGCAGGGCATGCATTTGTCACTTCTGGTTCTTCCACCATTAAAATATTACAATTGCACTTTACTTAAAGTGCTGATCAGTTTATTAATGTGTAAGTTTATTTTGGAAATCCTTTTAAAAAAGCACAAGTTTCAAGTCTTCATGCAATGCCTACTGAAAAAGCTGGCTTTCATCAGAACAGTAATAAGAGTAGCAGAGAAAGACAAACACCTCATTTCAGTGACTTGCTTCTTTTCCTTTAAAGGTACTGCTATACTTCACCTTCTTTCTGCACTTCTGAGATCCAATACCACTGCAGCAGCAATACTAAACAGCTACTAATTTAATTTTTGTCTAAGAAAAAACTGGCCAGAAACTGCTAATGTCCCTATTACAAACCCTTAGGTGATCATTTAAATCTGCATAGCTCCTCATGCTTCTTCTTCTCCTCATCCCCCCTGCCAGGACTGCTGACTCCTGGGTACTCTGAAGTGTTATATTCCTTAAAAGCCAAACTAGGGGCCCTAAAACAAATCTTGATTCAGCCTAACCTATATCAAAACAAACCTGCCCATTTAAGAGCTCCTGAGAGCCAGCCAGGGCTTTTCCAAAAGACCAAGCAACTGCTTACAGTCTCTAAATGCAATCTTTTTTTTAATACATAAAAAGTTTAGTTATCTGCTGCTGGAAAGATGCAAGGGTGGGGGGGGAAGAAAAGGAAGCTTTGAGGAACAAAGTTTACAGCTCCAGGTGCTTGTCCTTAATATCTCTAAAATGAAGCAGATTCAAATACATCCTCCTGAAACACAAACTGGATGCTGGACATATGAGTACTTCTTTCTGATGAGCTGACCCCAAAACGAATTGCTAGAAGCGAGTTGATAGACACCAAAAATACCTAGTTAACAGATCCAATAAGCTTTTGGAAAACATAGCATGAAGTCAGAGTCTCTACCCAAGCATGCTTTACCACGCAGAGACTACATGCATCCTTGTCCACTCCTCCGATTACCGTGAGCTGCAGGACAAGAACCCTTCTCTACAAGAGCAGACAGCTCAAGAACGGCTGCTGAGTTCCTGACCTACAGCCCTCTGAGGGGCTGGGGAAGGATGAACAAACTTCCCAAACACTGTATGCAGATGTTCAGTTGTGGGAAGAGAACACGCCATTCAGGCGATGATATGGTTTAGAAATTGAGCTCTGGTTGTGGCCCATGCAAAGGCTCCATTCACAAGGCCACTTTACCACCACCTAGGGCAGGGCAGTCCATTCTTCCTACATTCTCACTGGGAAAACAAACAAACAAACAAACAAACAAACAAAAACATTCACTGAAAATGATTTTCCTTCCCTGGAAAACATCTAATTCCTTACCAAATAAGCAAATACCTCATTTTTGGGAATATTCTTGCTACCACTGTTGCTATGAATGTCCATTTCCAATAGTTATTTCTCATCAGTCTCAACTTTGTCTACAGGGCTCGCTTCATCTGTACATCAGGTCATTAACTTACTCTTCTGAACTACTGTTGCTTGTATTAAAATAAAAAAGCAAAGAGCTAATTTCTGTTTGAGGTACGTGAAATATTTTTGCCTCAGTTAATCTTCAAGACTGAAAAGACAAAGCGGCACCATGGCTTCTGCGTGGCTCCACTTCAGGTGAACTGAAAAAGAACTTCAATTTCAAAATGATTTTTCTTAAAGGGAGACTGCTCTCTGTCAGCTGTTGATCCTTTTGATACCATCTGTTTAAGTGAAGCTGTGCAGGACTGAAGGAAGCCCAGTGAACTTCTGGAAAGAAAAGCTTGAAAGCAAATATGGAAATATCAACCTAAAATGAATTCCAAAGATGCCTGAATAGGACAGCTTCTAATTAAGTGTTTCTTCAACCACAGTTGTGGTGCTTCTGCTGTTATGCTTTATTTCTTAACCAGCCAGCACTACTTCAAAGGCCCGGAAAGACTAACTTAAAACCATCAAGAATTATTTTTTTTCTGTAATAAGTCTAAAGCAGTTTTCTAAACTCCAATTTTAATTTTCTTGGGATAAGGGAGGGAGAGAGTTTAATAGTTACCATGAAACTATGAAAGGGGGAGAGGACAAGTATTATCCCTCCCTGCCCGCACCGGTGAGGTAACCCAAACAGAGACCAAGTCAACAATATAGAATTAGGCACCATTTCCCATATTTGTGCTGTCAGTTTTCTTTTGCTCAAGACACTCTTTATCCTTGTAGTGCATTAAATACTAATTGCATTAAACTGACCTATACCAGTTTAATTGTACTAAACCGACCTATTCCCTAACACAGAGTTGGAACATAATTTGGGAGAAATTTAACACTTACGCTTTTATTTTTAAGAAAAGCCAGGCAAAAAGTCTTCTCCTCTGATCACACCTCAAAAACCCACAAGTACTTGGGATCTTTCAGTACAGACAAGCAAATCCATTTTACTTTTTCTTGCCCAAATTCTAAAATATTACCAAATCAATCCAAACCATTTTTCCACAACAATTCACACAAAGTACTGTACTAAATTAAAAAGTGATGTGTTAATAAAGACATTTAAGTTTACAAAATTGTAATAATGGAAAAATTTAAAAACAAAAGCGTATGTTCTTTTAATTCAGGGAAATCTTATGGTTTGGGTGATGCAGAAAGTCAGACTGTATAGTCCTGAGAGTCTGATCCTTAGGATCAGTAGTACAGGCAATGTTTAGAGTCAGGGTGTCAGGTTGTTTTAATAAAATTTTAAAGCAGAGATTACCGGGATTCCAGGATAATTGAACTAAATACATGGGTTGTTCCTGCAAATTGGACTTTTTAAGCAATTTTAAAACAGTAGCTTAAACAAATTAGCTTATCTTCAGAATTAAATCTGTTTTCTAAAGCCAGATGGTCTTTAAGTAGTATTTTACCATTGTTGTAAGTACGCAGTATTAATTTTAGTCAACAGCCTCATTTTATTCTTTAATCTCGTCTGCTCACTTACACTTGAAGTCTAATGCAATTGCTCTAGTAGTTTTCTTACCAGACTATGACGATTCATAACTGTTGTACTGTTTCTGCGGGTTCGCAAAATGTTAGCCTGGAACACCTGTGAATTATCACTGTGAAAAGAAACACTTGTCAAATGGAAGAGCCACTTCTTCACCCAGGAAAAAAAAGCTTTTATGATAAGTTTATTTCAAATGCAATGTCAGCTATTATTTCAATGTAACTTGTTTTCAAGGCACAGCTATGTAAGTTTATTTCAACCCCATCCCCTAAAGCAATGGTTCTCAACATTTTTAGATACAAGGCATACCTTGGAAAATGCTTTCACTTTTCTTTGACTAGAGAAAAATACAACAGTTTTTCTGTTGCAAAGAACTTAAAAGGCACAACTATGGATTTCTATCTGAAATCTCTGCATTTATCTTGTGAATCATGTTTGCCCACCTAACAGTGCCAAAACTGCATGGCACCCTTGAAAGGATCTCAAGGCATCCTGGTTGAGAATCCACCAAAACCAGTCTCCTGTCCCCTCCCTCCTCAGACCCAAACTGCTCTAGTTAACAATGCAAATCATGTTGAGTCTTCAGAGTGGCTGCATAATATTTATGGCTGTTTGCTGGGGGGGTGGGAAGTGTGAATTTGTAGTGAAAGTACATGCAGTCCTTGCAAGAAAACAAGTTGCTCACTAGGATAATTTTGTGAATCACTAAAACAAACCTCTACACCAATGAGATCAAAAGTATATTCTGTTGCAAATCTTATCCATGACAGCAACTTTAAGTTAAGAGACTCTTCTTCAGCAAGAGGCTAATGCAACACTCAGCAAGTTAAAACAGACATACAGTACTAAGTACTAAGACTTAAATCAGGGATCCTAATTTTCCATTCGCCATGGAAAACCACAGAAAACTGTGGAATCTGTGATTTTCTGTGAGCTACCAAAAACAGTGGCACCCTGCAATGCACGGTGCCATTTCTGCTTTTATTTTTGCTGTTTTTTTTCTCTTGGCCAATTATCAGCTGGGGGGGGGGCGTGTCTCACTGGCCAAGAGCGAAAACCATGGAAAAAGAAAGAGCACAGAAATGTTGCCACTCATCACAGGACACAGGCGTGCTTTTGGTAGGCTGAAAAAAAAAAAAAGTGTTGATTTTTGTGTTTTTAAAAATGTTCCACTTTTTCTCCACAGAAAACGAGGATCCCCATTTATGATTATGGTGCCTCTAACAAGATGAAGAAGCAGATTTTAGTAATATTGTGTTAAAATATTTACTTAACAAAAAGTGCTTTCCTTCCCGATGACAGTTTGGCTCTCTTCTTTTTTGATACCTGCTTCTTCCTCCATTAACTACATTCCTAACACCCAAACTTTATACCCAATGAAAAAGGTCAGACTGTAATTCTAATTACCATAAAAACATGTTCAGTTCCTATAGTTCAAGGCCCCAACCTTGCAACCTGATTGCTAGGCCTATGCAGAGGCCCAGTGAAAAAACTAAACTACCCAGTTTATCCGATTTTGTCTCAGCTCATTTCTAGTCTCAGCTGGATGAAGACAACCATTCATTACCTTACCAGTGGGTGCAGAACATTTCACATCCCACCTTCCAAGGTTTTAAACACCAAACTGGCAGGTAACATTAGCTTGCTTTATCAAGGGGAGAACTGACCATGTCTTCTGAAGCTGATGTTTGTGGTTCAAAATGTTTGTTTGTTGCATCTCCTAATATTGTTGTTATGTAGGTATACTGTGGCCTAAAGCTACCAAATAACATCAAAACTAATGCCAACTACTTCTTAGAAGCCCTTGAAGCCACTAGACACACTTACTGCCCTTCATTTGGAATAAAAATACTGCTTGTGTTCTCAACAACACCAAATATGGGGGAATGGACGCAGGCATTGATCACAGTTAGAGGAAAACTCAAGGCAACGCCATTCAGCTGCTCTACTGTAAATGCAAGTGTGTTAACCGATGTAGGAAGCAGGCCAAAAACAAAAAAGAGAGACCATGACCTAAAACTCAGAGGAAAGCTTCATGCCTGGCTGTAGTCTATAGCTGCATTTCCACACCCGTGGGTTGCGACCCAAAAGTGGGTTGCAAGAAAATATGAGGGCCACAAACAAACTTTAAAAATATTTCTTTAAAGTGGAAAAACATGGGAAACAGGCTTCTCCCCTGCAGGCTGGCAGAGTTCCAGCCTACAAGGGGCTGCTCACCGCCTCCCCGCCACCATGCCCCGTACACCCACCCCCTGCCCCACACACTGGGGGGCTGGGGCCTGGAGGCGGGGGTCAGTGGGTCAGGAGTGAGAGGCACTGGGTCAAGACTGGCCATCAATGTTTACAAATGGGTTCTGGTACAAAAAAGGTTGAGAATCACTGGTCTACAGCAAAGACTACTTCATGGCACAAAACTATTAGGCAAAGAAATGGTTAACAAACACCAAATCCTGGATTATTTAAAAAGTGAAAAAATCCCCAGAAAAAAACCCCAAAACATTTGAGAGATTTACAGAGAGCTTGAAGAGCGACTAGGCTTGGAGGAATCTAACCCTTTCTTTTCTACTGACTTTGATCTTCAGATTAGCAGTTACGTATTAAGCAAATGAACACAGAGACCTTGACTGGCAAAAACCAACAGGGTTTTTTCAGAAACTGAAAACTTCCCTTTCACAGAAAATGAAGACATTTCCAATTTTTTAAATTCAGATAAAAACAGAAATTGGAAAGACTCCTGTGAAAGGGACATTGCAAAATAAATTGATTTTGCACCCTCCCAAGAAACAAACTGTTTCATTTAGGAAATGCTGCAGGCCCTCCACCTGCCTGGATCCCAAGCTCCCTACCAAACAAATGGGTGTGCTGGAAGCCCTATACAGATCTGTGAAAGCACCCCTCTTAGGTTGGGGCAACGCAGGGCCTCCAAAGCAACTGAGGAGCTCAGCTTCTTTTTATTTATTTATTTTTTACCCCAAAAGAAAAAATGTGATTACAACATAAGCAGGAAGTTGTTTCTGTTCAGTGAAGATACAGGCACATGAACAATTTACTGCTCGGTATACCAAGGTGAAGTATACCCAATGCACTAACAAGCGAATTGCCCAGGGATGTGCATTTACCCTGCAGTAAACGCGAGGTAATTTGTCCTCCAGTTACCACATGGAAACAGCATATGTACAAGCAGTTACTGCAAAGCAGTGATGCTCTACAAGTTCATATACTAGCTTATTTAGTCTCTATAAGTCTCTCAGTTGCTTTTTTTCCCCTGGGAATGTTTTACTTTTTTTTTTAAAGAATCCAGGATTTGGTGTTCGTTAACCATTTCTTTGCCTAACAGTTTTGTGCATGAAGAAGTCTTTGCTATAGACCACAGCCAGCCATGAAGCTTTCTTCTAAGTTTTAGGTCATGGTCTCTTTATTTTGTTCTTGGCCTGCTTCTTACATCAGTTAACATATTTGCACACTACATCACTCAACTGAAGAATAACTATCCATGACATTTCTCCTCTTGCACAGCCTAAAAGTTCAAAGATGTTTCTGTCTGCTTTATTCTATTGCATAAAAAATAGACACTGCTGTAACCAGAGAATCACTTAATGCTAAAAAATGACTAGAGAGAAGTTAAAGTTCTCCAATTTTTTAAACCAACGTTAGCAATTTCAGTGCAGGAGAACAGAGAGTTTTATAGTGCCCGTTATCTAATAAAATTCTTTAATAAACCACTGTGCATTTTATGAAGTCTAACACCTGCCATATCTTTCTGACAACTTTCTCAGCACTGCATGTTGTTTACCAGCACAAACTAAGATGACCCAAAATGATATCCACAGGTCAGCAGCCATATACCGGCCTCATTCTTAATGCGGAATTGCAATCCAGAGATGCTACAGGTACAAGGAAGTGATGTTCCTGTATGCACCCACTTCTGACAGCATTCTTGATCCTAACATATTGCTTGTAGTATCATCAATCCCAAGGGTTCATAGTATCATGAGGTATCCCAAGGGTTTATAAAACTAAACTGATGATACACAAATGACCAAGAGATTACTACTCTACGCATCATTACCACTGAGATGCGTACGATTGCTAAAATGCCACATAGCAACACGGCAAAATGTGAAAAATGGGAGTGGAAGAATGCCGTGCAACTGAAACCTCAGGGGAAGTTCAGACAAGCAAATGTAATCAACGATGGCCAACCTTTTTTTGGCAGAAAGAGTCCTACGCTGCCCTAAATGCCACCCCCCTTCCCCTGCCTGATCTGCTGCTCTGCTTTCTGTTCCTTGCCCTATCTGTCCCTACTCCCCGTCTAACCCGCAGCTCTGCTCTCTATCCCCTGCCTGATGTACCATGTGTCAAACGTAAGGACTGCCCAGGCCACTAGTGGCCTATGCAGTATGGGTCGACCATGACGGGTTTCCAACAACAGCAGGTCTAAGTCCCACATCTTCTTAGAAGGTGCCCAAGATCTGTGTTACATTTAGCCCCAAAAATGCAACCCAAGGGCTTGACACTTGGCCCCAAAAATGCAACCCCATCCCACAGGGAAGGAGGTACGGAACCATAACATCGCTGCCTGCAAAAACATCGGCTGGAAGTCTCCATCCGAACCCTAGCTGGAGGTAATCCAACGCCAGGGGAGCTTCTGCACAAAGTGCAAGGAACACTAGGATCCCTTCAGTGCCGTGGAAACCACCAAGACATCTCGAGCCGTCTCAGACACGACCTGCACGCAGCGGACGGGGTCAGTACCTCCAGCCCCACCTGGGCCTGGCCTGAGGCCACGTCTCGGCCCACCTGGGAAGGCTCCGTCCCCGCCGAAGCCCCACCCCTGCGCCCACCTGAGGCCGTGGATGAGGGGGGCGCTGTTGGATCTCCTCAGGCCGCCCCCGTCGCTCGGGGCCGGGGCGCTCCCCGGTGGCAGCTCCAGATCCAGCTCCATTTTCTCCTGAGCCATCGCAGCGGCGGCGGCGGGGGTTGCTTCGGCTCTGCGGCGGGGCCCATTCACCGGCGGTGGCTCCTCACGCCGCCGGCCGCGGGCTC
>NW_017729029.1:14470086-14471655 GCF_001723915.1 Gavialis gangeticus | reverse complement strand
CCGGGGGCGCGGCGGGCCCTGCCCAGGGGCGGCCCCAGGAACTCCCCATGCCCGGACGGCCTCTCGCGCCACCTCCGGGGATCGCGCCGCGCGGCCCGGGATCACCACAGGGGTCGCGCGCGCTGCGCATGCGCGTTGGGAGACCGGGCAGCGACGCGCGAAAGACGACCGCGCAGGCGCAGAACGCCCACAGCCGGCCATCTGCTCACGCCCGGTGGCGAGAGCAGGTGTGTACGCATGCGCACAGGGCTGCTCAAGAGTGGCTCAGGGAAAGGTGAAGATGGTAAAAGTCCCCATAGGTAGAAATTATATTTCACTTTGGGCAGGGGATGCTGTGGTGGGTGTCTGTTCCTCTGGGTGCATGAGAGTGTCCTCCTGTGAGTTGCTCTTTTGAGCTGTCATGGACGTAGAGGAACACATCTATCTACCAACAGCAAAGTTTATTTTCTATCTATGGGGAATTTTACCATCTTGAACTTTCCCTCAGCCTGAGGAAGTGCGCGTGGGCCCGAAAGCTTGCAGAAAAAGATAATTTTTGGTATCGCCTCTGAGCCAAGAGTTCTAGAGTTTTGCATTTCTTTCAGCATGGAGGCAGGGGTTTTGCATAGGTTGCAGCCGTGTTGGTTGAAGGACATAGGCAGACAAGGTGCTTTGGGTAAAGGCTATCTTTTATTACACCAACTCAAAGAGTTGGAAAAGTTCTTCTTTTCAATATGGAGTCAGGCTGTGGAGCCCACTGAAGGCAGGCCATAATTATCAGTCATTCCTTTGTACCATCCTCCAGCAAGTGGTACAAAGGCTTGAGGCACCTTTTGAAAAAGTCAGTCTTTGTTTTCACTGTTTTTCTGACTACAGAAATATAACGGAGCAATTTTCCTTTTGCAGATGACTCGGAACAGCCACAAGAAATGCTTTTAACACGAGTTCCTATTTGAAATCTCTGGGGCTGTCTTGTGAATCATGTTTGCACGCGTCACAGCATTCATTAACGTCGTACAGCTTTCTGCAGAACCCCTGAAAGGATCTCAAAGCACCCAAGCAGCCATGCCACCCGGGTTGAGAATCACTCGCCAATACAATGAAAGGCAGCTAGTCTCAAAGACAGCAGCAGTGCCGGTGGGCAGACATAGCTGTAAAACAGTCCTTCAACGACAGCACAAATAGCAACCTTCCCCCCGTTACTTCTTGGCAGCAGCGGGACTCGAACCCGTTGTTCCCATCCCACTGGCGCCCAGACCTTGCCATTCAGCCGCGACACCGCTGCCTGTCGCCTATTGGTCCGTTTCAAACACACGCCTGACCCGCTCAGCCAATCGGCGCCTCCCTCCTCCTCAGCGCCTGCTCGAAGCCGAGGCTTTGGACCCGGCCTGCTGCGGCGCCTCTGCGCGTGCGCATTTGTAGGATGCGGTTTCACCACACATGCGCCTTGCCTCGCCGCCCGTTGAGCCGCCTCCCTGCGCGCGGCGCATGCGTAGAGGGCGCGACCCGTGTGGTGATCCCGGGCCGCGCGGCGCGATCCCCGGAGGCGGCAGGAGAGGCCGCCCGAGCATGGGGCGCTGCTGGGGCCGC
>NW_017729029.1:14469009-14469531 GCF_001723915.1 Gavialis gangeticus | reverse complement strand
GGTCTCGTGGAGTGAGGCTGTTGCCATGTGAGTGGTGGGGGGGTCTTATGGGGGCGAGACCAGAGCCAGGTGGGTGGGGGACAGAGCCTGAGACCTGCTTGTTGGCCTGGATTTCTGGTGGGTGCAGGGTCCCTGTCCCGCTTGCCTCAGATCAGCTGTCGGCTTCTCCCCTCTCATGCAGAGGGGAAGGCAGGTGACAGCTCCTCAGTGTCTCACCTTGTGATGCAGCAGGCAGACAGTTATGGGGTGGGATATCACCCTGCCTCATAGCCTCCCCATTTTCTGAGGGTTGTATCCAGAGGCAGGAAAAATGTAGAGTTACGGTAGTGACCTGCCAGTCGACCCTTGTGAAGCTCACGTGTTCGACACACTCAGTCTGGATCTCTCTGTCAACACTGGTATTCATACAAGCCTCACCTGAGCAGAGGCTGCTAAGTGCTCGTGGATTTGAGGCAGGCTGGATGACTGGAAGGAGAGGGACAACAACAAAAACACCAAAACAACCAAGGCAGCTGCACACTA
>NW_017729029.1:14441836-14464009 GCF_001723915.1 Gavialis gangeticus | reverse complement strand
CCTCACCTGAGCAGAGGCTGCTAAGTGCTCGTGGATTTGAGGCAGGCTGGATGACTGGAAGGAGAGCACTAAATTAATTTTTTGTGGGTACAGACAGCAGTTGGAGCCTGGCTGTCTGTGGGGGGTGCACTAAAGCGTGTGCTTCTGGCCCCTTCATTTATGTCTAGAAGTAAATGCTCTACTTCCACTAGAATGAGAAAATGATGATGGGCCGAAAGTTGTAATGCAGTAAAATATTGTGTCGTTCTAACTGACGTACCCCTTACATTATTAATGAAGCTCATCCTGTCTTTCAGTGACAATTCGCAGGTTTTTCAGCCTTACGTGTTGAGAACCCGCAGGAACAGTACGACCGTTATGAACCGTCACAGTATGGTAAGTAATCTTCAACACAACATGCAGTTATGCTGAACACTGAGTAATTGAGCAGGGCAGATTAAGTTAAATTTGATTTGCAACTGTAGTGAAGTACTTTTACATACCTCCTGGCTGCAAAATGGGTCCTTGCAAGTATACTCTGAAAAATTTAAAATAAATCAAATAGTTTTGTAGGGGTCTATGGGTTACCCCAAAAAGTGAGCCATGGAGGGGTATGTATGTATGTAAAGAGTATTCGGTATTACATTCAGTATGTAATTACCATCCTGCCTGTAGCTGGATCTCACCTTACTGGGACATCCCCACATTGGTTCTAGTCTCAGAGCTACCACAGAACTTGTTGATGGGCTAGGAAGAGAAATTTACAGAAACAAAACAACCTTGTGCTGTTTCACTTGCCATGAAATCAAAAATTCAAACCTGCCATTTATCCAGCTCCCTGGTTAGGTGACTGCAGTGCAGGAAACTAGGACTAGACAGTTGCTATCACAAGTTTGAATCTGGAAGAGAAGGTAATTTTAAGTTGGATGTACAGTACTCTGCTCTTTGCAGGCTGAACAACTTAAACAGTAATTTTGTAATTATTTCAGTTTTCAAAGATGTTTGCAAATCATTGCAAGAGTTTCCCAATTAAATAATTCAGATAAATATGGGAATTTCTGCTGTTTTTCAGCAAAAATCCTGTTCTTACTCCTGCTGTACAGGAGTACTACTTTATAGTGGAATAGCACTCAAGGTGCCAAAATCCATAAAACATAGGGATTATAGCCACTCTGGATAATAATTTGCTAAGTAAAAGTGTGACAGAATTCTCATTTTAAGTTTTTCGTTATGAGAAATTTCTTAAAAATTCATCCTACAAATAACATTAGTTGTCCTACTATTTATTTTGTGGTAGTGTCCAAAATTCTCAAATACAGCAGTGTGCCATGCAGGTATCAATGAGAATCTCTGCTCCAAAGGGGTCAAATAATTAGAGAAAAATAATACATCTAACACCTTTCCTGAAGCCCTTTCAGTGGTAACTATTGAGAATGAATGGCATGAGATGTTATTTCAGTTCATTGTTATAAATTAGGTGAGAAATAATTGAGTTTAAGGTTTACAAGCAATTTAAAAAATATATAGATTTCGATTCGGTAGTAGCCTACCTAACCTTCACAATAAAGTTTAAAAATCGGATTTTCATAATGTGTTGCATTATTGCTTCTGTGTTTATGGAGGAGTGGCTCCCTACAAAGCAGTGATCTGTAACACCAGTTGATTAAAGGAATTGGCTGATTTGTTGTGCAGATTGTACTAAGCTAATATTGATCTTTTTAAAAGAGAGTACTATGTGATCTGAGTTCTGACCACCTGATTGTCTGGTTTGTTTTAATTTAAAGAAAATGCAGGTGACTGAA
Source organism: Gavialis gangeticus (assembly GCF_001723915.1). Classification (NCBI taxonomy): domain Eukaryota; kingdom Metazoa; phylum Chordata; order Crocodylia; family Gavialidae; genus Gavialis; species Gavialis gangeticus. The sequence goes on along the minus strand of NW_017729029.1, from coordinate 14,462,228 downwards.
GGTAGGCTGCCTGGGGACTGATTTGCGATTAAGCAGAGTGGATGTTTGTTTTTTTCCAGTTGCTGTCGTCCTCTCCTATTCGTATTCCTAGCAGCCGACTTCATCAAATCAGAAGGGTAAATTGCAGTTTACTTCATGTGTAACATTGTATAAATACTTCTCATTGAAGGACTTAATGCAGAAATGGTACTCTAGGAGTTTGTTCTCCATTACACCTCTTTTGCTTTGTTTTTGTCCTCTAAACTTGAATCTCCTCGTCAGACTGAAGCAGTGTACTCAAAGCTTATTCTGCGATTATATTTAAGTGCCTCAGCATTTCTAATGCTGCTGCTTATTGTAGCCTACATGTGAGGCCTTGGGATGGGCATGGAGAGGTGATGAGTTGGAGTTGATCACAGGCACTTCTTTTTGGAGCAATAGTCTTGTTTAAATCTGACACTAAAGCCAGACTGAGATAGGAAGTCATTCTGAGTAGTCATGGTAATCTAAAAAGTTGTGAAAAGCTTATAGTATCTGTCTTCTGCAGGAGGAGGGAGTTGACTTAATGAACAGAGAAACAGCACATGAAAGGTTAGTATAACTAAAACAAGATAAGAAAGTAGTTAGAATTACCATCTTTGTAGCCACTCATGGGATTTCCTGTGTTCCAGGGAAGTGCAAACAGCAATGCAGATAAGCCAGTCATGGGAGGAAAGCTTGAGCCTGGTAATATCTCTAATATTTTTAATTCACTTCTACACCTGACTAGTGAGCTTAAGGAAAAAGAGTGGAAATAATTTTGAAAAAAAAAACTTTGTTTTTCTAGTTGTTTAGCTAATTTGGATGTCCATCAAAATGTTACGCCTTAAGTTCTAAAATGATGTGCCATATTATTTTAAGGATGACATTTTGTATTTACAGAGTGACAATGACTTTGACAAGTCTGAGAAATCTTCCTCCCCAAAGAGAATTGACTTCATCCCAGTTTCCCCAGCACCTTCACCCACCAGGGGAATAGGAAAGGTAGGAAATAAGGAAAATGCAATTTCAGATTAAGAAGAACTGCACAAGAGTGTTTTTTGAAATCCCAGCAATTAAAAAAAAAAAAAAAAAAAACACTTGAGCCATTATTTAAAATACTCTTGAATTTTCTCATCATCTATGAATTCTCAAAATCTGTGGGACAAACTTCCCTGTTTTTGCATTGAGTGACTTCCGTGGCTGCATTTTGCATGTGTTGTGGGGCTGCAATATTGGTGCTAGACTGTTTGGAAGACCTCATCCTGAAGGTGGAAGTAAAGGTGTGGGGAAAGACCTTAAATTGTCTGTGGAGAAAGAAAAGGATGGGTCTTAAAAACGTAATGAAAGCCACAGCAAGATTTGGGCACAGCCTCACTATATAGGGAGAAAGGGAGGAGGCAATGACTCAAGGTCGGAGTGGTGGGCAAAATGAAAGTATTGTCAACAGTGACAGAATGAGAGCAGGGGTGGTTTGTTTTTTGGAGAAAAGAGTTCAACTTTAGACATGTGAAGTTAAAATTGATGGCCCTTTCCCTTCAGTCCGCAGTGTTCCTGATCCTCAACTGACCCTGGAGAAAGGGAGGAATTGCAGTGCAGATAACACTTCCCAATGGTCTTTTTTTCCCAGTGAGAAGCAAGTAGAGACAGTATTGGAACTTTGCTCAGGGCAACTGGCAAACATGTTTATAAGCAGATTTCTTGGCCTTACTTTCCCTGCAGATTCTGTGACATTCTTTCATTGTTGCTGTGTTAGCACGGCTCCTTTATCAGCACTTGTCCTGTTGGTAGTGTTGAACAGCCATAAGTACTTTTACTACTGTTTTGGATAAATCAGCTCTGAGCAGTTATCCACATAATGGTAGATGGCTGGCAGTTTGTATATTAGTGCTCGTACTGGTAAAATTGCAGCTGTCAAAGCACCAGTGAGAGGACTTGACAAAATGCTAATGCATACAAGCTGCCCTTGGGCAGAAATAGAGTTCATTGCAGGGGTACAGTATGCATAGAAAGCCCCAGGTGCTGCGTTGACAAATTCATGTTTAATCCATAGTATGTAAAATGTATATGTAAAGGAGTATCTTAAGCCTGGGGTGTCTTTTGTTGTAGCTTTTTGATGAGTGGTTTAAGTCATAATCCTACATCCTGCAACTTCAAAAGCAAAAACCCAAATTAATTCTGGAAATCATGCATTCTTCTGCATGTCTTGACATTTTTTTAAATTTAATTTTTGTTCTTTGGAAGCGTTTTAATTTGAATAAAGTGATGATGATAGCATTTTTTTTACAGTATATTTTTCCCTGTAAATTTAGTTTTAATATCCTGGGCTTTTCATAAGTTATTCTGTTACTGGAATTTTTACTTTAATGGGGAAATTGCTTGCAATGGATAAAAGTATCAGCTATTTATAAGTGAACCGCAGAAGCATCTTACTGCGTCTCTCTCCCCCTAGCAATGTTTTTCACCATCCTTACAAATGTTTGTGAGTAGTAATGGATTGCCTCCAAGTCCTATTCCCAGTCCAACAAGGCGATTCTCAAAGTAAGTGAATTCATCACAAACTAATAACTGCTTGCTGATTTTATTTATATATTTTTAATTTACCTTGAGCTACTACATTACTTTTAAAGCTAATTACTTTTAAACATTAACATTTTGGCATGAAAACTGAGACCTGGAACAGATTTCATTTGTTAATAGACTGATTAAGTTGAATAAAGCATTTGACTTCTGAAAGGCTCTAATCTTGTCCAGTTTTGGAGCAGCTGGATTTTCTTTCACTATTTTGTTAAAAAGGCTGTTTTCAAGGCTTTTTTTAACTTTGGAGTTCACAGCCACTGCCACAAAACATTTAATGTTAAACTTCAAGAGGCAGTGACATGCGGGAATTTTTCCAATAGCTTTTTTCCATTTAGACTAGACATCCTTTATATAACAATCTCAAAACCGTTTTAGAGACAAGTTTACCAAATTCTTCATTCATGCAAGTAATATGATGTTTAATGGATAAAGTGGGCTGACTCCCATAGATTAAGAGAAACTATGTCAACCTCTAAAGATCACAAGGTAGATCTTTCACAGCTTTCAAAAATTGTGGTGTACTACAGTATGAGATTTCCTAACTGTCTGTTTTTTGAATTGCAGTTTTATTTAAAAAAACAACAGTTTATTACCTTTTCCAAATGTAATTTTGTCCTGGCTTAATATTAGGAAGAAACATTAGAAATAGGTTTTGTTCAAGCTTTGGACATCTTTCAGCACCTGCTGATTTACTACTTTTATGACTTTAGCAGGAGGAGTCAGAGTCCAATCAACTGCATCAGACCCAGTGTTCTTGGTCCCATTAAAAGGAAAGGTATGTTGGCAATATCATATATTTTAATATTGCTTTTATTTTGGGAGTTAAATAAGCTTCCAACCTTTTGTCTTGATGCTCTCTCCTCAGATTAGAGCATTTTGCTTCTTGTTGAATTGGAATGTTCAAATCCTTATTTCCAGCTGCAACATATAACAAATAAGTTAGGCTAAAATACACAAGTTAGAATAAAAAGTTTTCCAGTGAGCTTTTACACTTTTTTTCCTGCAGAAGAAAAGAATGCTATAAATGTATTTAAACCTTGGAATTCTTTTCACCTTTTAATTAATAAAAATGGGCAAGAGATTGGGATGCAAATTTGAGAATTAGGGGCATGGAATAGTATAAGTGATGTTCTTTTTAACTAAAAAAATCATAATGTATTTAATATTGTACAGCAGTGAAATGTTCTCTTTAAATGTTTTTTGCTAGTAAAAGCTTTTTTTAAAATTAAAATGATGCAGTTTTGCTTTCATGAGAGATTTCAGTTTCTGAATAGTTGCCTCACCTTTCTCTTCTCAGTTTGTGTGAGAATTAAAGTACTATACATGTGTCCTTTTGGGTAGCTCTGCATGATGGAAGCCATCATTCTTTTCCTTCAACGGAGAATGAATATATTCCTTGCATGCTACAGAAAATAAGAAGTTATCAGGGCCACCAGTCTTGGAGTACAGGCTGAGTGGTAGTATATTTCTCTTACATTAAAATATGCTGTAAATTAACATTAAGTATGTAACGTGATGAACCTTTTTTAGTTCCTCAAGGTGACACCTGAACAGCTGTAAACTAATAGAAAGCTGGAAAACACTTGCTACTAGACTGATAATTAAAATGCCTAATGAGCCTGCCCATAAAAAAAAGAAAAAATTAAAAAATTAAGCTATTAAATGCAAACAGAACTTGTATAAAAAACTAGTTCCATACAAATGCAAAGGGTGGCTGATCACGTGATCAGACTGCTTCTTGCATCTAGTTGTTTCTTGCCCAAACACTGATTTGATCATGTGGTTAATTTAAGAATCTGACAGGCACACAGGGCAAGACTGTTTGCATGTAATTGTATGGAAGATATTAAATAGAAATTAATTTTTTTAGTCTGATTGTTTGGATTATTTTCCTCAGGCGAAATGGAAACTGAAAGTCAGCCAAAGAGACTCTTCCAAGGAACTACCAACATGCTTTCTCCTGATGTGACGCATCTGACTGATCTCAGTTCATGGTAAAATTTTCTTCGAGTACTGAAACATCAAAGTAGAGGCTATTTAACTACCTTAAGTCCATTGTTTTTCCAGAAATAATTAATTTGTGATGTATAAACTGTATACGCAGACTAGTAAAAGCTATGATGAAGTGACAGTAGGCCTCCCCTACTTCCTTCTGGAATTAGAATGCTCTTCCTTGCTGGTTGGTTGATAGCCGTAGCTGCCCAAAAGTGGTTTGCTGTCCATGGTTGTTAATAGAGGTCTAAGAAATGTTTCTTAATGCCTGGAATAGGTAGGGGTAGCCCTTGGTAATTACATGGCAGAGTCTGTGCAGTGGATAAGTGTTCCCTGTGTCCCTAACAGTCCTCAAACAGAATCTCTCACTGTTCACCATAGATTGCTTACTGCACTGCATAGCAGGGGCCTGCTGTTCCAGTATGGAGTAGGAGCTGGTAATCATGCTAATAGTTTTGGCACTTACAGACTAACACCTTCTTTGGTATGTCTGTAAGAGAGTATTTAACAAAGCCACATTCTTCACGTGGGCACTTTACAGCTAAGGTTATGTTGATATACCCTCTTCAGCTGCAGTCTGATGTATCCTGATCACACTATAGTCTGTTTCCTAGAAGCTGGAAGGTAACCTATTTGGCTTCTGATTCCTGCTTTTGTTTTAATAAAATCAGTTAAATTAAAGGGTTCTAAAATATCAACTTCAAGGAAAAGGAAGTTTGAACAATTTTTGTGAAATTAGAAACTCGCCCACAAAAGAGAATTATGCCTTTGCTTACAACTGAGTTATGAAACTAATTTTTACACAAAAAAGGTTGAAATCACTCTCTAGAAGCCCTTAGAATCTAAGGCTGGCAGAGTATTCTTCAGTGACAAGAGGGGAAAAAATCTTTAGCAACATCATGCTTTGAGTGGTACAGTAACTGAGAGCAAACTGGTTAATTAGTGACATCGTAGATGCACCACTGGAATGTTTCTTGGCAAATGAGATCCTTTTCCTTTCACCCTCCTTGCCATTTCTAGGTGTTACTTTCACTCCCTGGTTCCTCTGTCTTAGTTAGTTAAACTGTTGATGTCTTGATTTATTCTGCATGTTAAAAATAAACATTCTGCTCCTCTTTCCCTTGAGGAGCATGAATAAATCCATAACATGCTACAGAAATTAAGGAGTCTTCAGGGCTACCAGCCTTGCAGTAAAGGCTGAGTGGTAGTATCTCTCTCCTACATTAAAAAAGAGGGGGAAATGCCTTCACTTGGTTTGTAAACTACTCATCTTTAAATAACCCATTTCTTTTATCCCTAGCCTATCTTCTGATATTCTTGATGGGAGTAGCAGCAGTGTTGGCTCTTCCTCTGATTCACTAGCTAAAGGCAGCATTACTACAGAATCTCCAGTAACATGCTCAAACTCATGCTCATCATTCATTCTGATGGATGATCTCTCACCTAAGTGACTTAATCAGTTCTGAGTCAGTGTTTGGCTGTGCTTTTTCCTTGCTGTACATTTGTACAGAGAGATGAACTCTGATCCTTGAACCATTGACAGGAGGATTAAAATACTACATGGAAAACTATTCTAACTGTATTCCTTGGCAACTCTTCTCAGTTTTGATTTATCCATTTAATGGACATGCATAGACCATTTTAATGTCTGGTTTTGCTGATTTTATTTTACAAACAAGATGTATGTTCAGACTATACTAACTTTGTTTGCTTCCAAAAAGCCTGCATACGCTTCTAGATTTCCAAATAAGCACCTACATCTGTGTGTTTAATTTCCAGGAAAGTAACCGCCTGGTGTCACTTATCACAGTCACTTTAGTTGGAGAAATACTTGGTGGTTGCAAAAATATATATTTTTTTGGAAATCCTCATTTTTCAAGAGCAATTTTTAGAAGTAATTGAGATTGATTACTGTACATTTTTATTTCTCAAAAATAAATTACTTTTATGTGGGAGGGATGTATATCCTATTTCCCCAACTAAGTCGGTGACAAATTATTCTCCCCACTTTTTCAGCCACTACCAGCCATTTCTCCTGCAGAAAGAAGGAAATGTTTGTGCTTTCTTCTACTGCTACTTGTCATTTTTACAGCAGTTGAACACTATGGTTCTAGAAGTTGCTTTCTTTGTATTAAAAAAACAAACCAAAACCCATCCTCTAGGGTGACGAGCACATCTTTTCAGTAGAGGAAATACCGACTCCCTGTGAAACATGGTTAACACAGCTGCATAGTTCTCTCCCCAGACCCTTCATCCTACAGACTGTATAAAATATGGTCAACAATCAGACATTTGGCCAAGGAGAAATAATTCCTGCCTTGAACTAAGACTTATGGTGCAAGTAACCAAGTTACTTAAACTACTGTGTAGAAGAATGTGTGTGGCGCCATCAATGTCTCCTGTGGCATTGAGGCCATAGGTATTTTTGTGCCTTAGGGGACATTGCTACAAAATTAAGGAATGTAAACTAGAGGGGTGGGCGGGCAAAGGATTTTGTGTATAGATTGTGTATGGAGTGCATACCAGATGTTGTCTTCAGTGCTGCTTTTCCTTAGTGCTCCTTTCCAAGGTGTGCATTCCAGCGAGAGGTGCGGTCAGTGGTCCCAATCACTCTGAAACAGTGGCATGTTTGCTACCCTTGAAGCTGCTGCTCAGCTTTATGCCTTTGTTGCCCGGCAGAGGGCAGACAACTGAGTTAATGTTGATTTCTGGGGGAAGGCCCTTGAGGTTGGATTGGATCCTGACTCTGCATACTGTGTGTCTAAGGAGTTACGTGTGAGCTACAAGAGGTCTTGATACAACACCTCGGTCAGCCGAGGTAAGACGATAGACATTTACTTTTTAAAGACTCAAGTGGGCTAAAAATAAATCCATTTGTAATCTACTGTGTTATGCTATTTATTATTTATAACTATGTAAAAAAAGTCTGTGGTGATGACTTATAGTATTTTTTTATGATTGAATGAGTTTTTTATGTTCAGTAATAATTGCTGGCTGGTCTGTATTTAATATGCAACATTGTCTGCCAGAATCATAAGCTTCCATTTTTGAATGTGTGTAAGTCAAATGCTTTGTGTTCTCCAAAAGTACAATTTCTGATAATTTTTTTTTTTTTTAAAGAAAATAGCACTGAATTTAAAGTAAGATTATGTGCTTTAAAGATGAGCACAATCTCTGGCAATACTGTCTGGCTAAGAAGCAGAGGGTGAGAACCATACTTTGTTTGTTTGTTCTGAAGATGGTGTTTAGTTTCCAGTAGCCTTGTCATACATAACATTTTATTTTTAGAAGTGTTTATTTTAAATTGTAACAAGTACCATAATGAGCCAGTAGTGGCACTATTATCTGTATTACCATTTTCACCTGTGGAGCATTAGTTTTCCCCACCTCAAATAAATGTGCATATTGTAAAATATTGTCCAGTGGTGCCATTTTTAAACAAGTTCTACAGTATTCACTGTTAATTTTATTTGTATATGCACAGTGCTATTTCTTGCATTTTGGCTGTACCTTAGATTGCTTTAACTTTTTTTTTTTTAATTCACACTCGTACTTCATCTCTGCCTTCATTATGTGTTAAAAGAAGGCTGCTTTTACATTTGCAAAGTACTGATAGTCTGTGAAAGTTCAACTTGTTATCCTTGCCCCTCTTTGGTTTTGCCATACTTTTATTAGGACTGTGACTTAAATTTACACAAGGGGCGACAGAACAAGTAACCTTTTGCATGCTTTCTTACAATGGAGAAGAACAACACTTGCTTATTTTGGCTGACTTGCCTGTACAATTTGATGTATTCAAGATTTGTTTGTTAGTAGTGGGGAGTCTTATATAAAATGCTGGCCTTTGTAAACATTAGAATGTAAACTTCATAAAACAAACGCACAACCATTCAATTTTGTTACAGCATTTTTTTTAATGGTCTGGCTGCCATGCACTCTTCACCATCGCTGTTGCTCTTTCAAACTTTTAACTATGTTTGAGTGAATGTCTGGAGCTCTTAGGGCAAGTCTCACATAACTAGTGGTAGGACTACTACTTCCTTTTAAAACTGAACTTTTAGGGATCAGTTCTTGAGTTATTCATGCTTTAATCCTATGATCAAAGTTGCATCTGCATTCTCATGAATGCAAGTACCTGGCCGCAGCATGGCCTAACTATTTGGGGTGAAGAACACTAGCATCATCTGCAAAGGTAGCCTGACTTCTCCTCCTATTGCAAAATCATCTCACTAGCTTATAGTTTCACTCAACCCCTATCATTTGAGCTGAATTTCCATGGGGGTGTCTTAAGCCAAGAATAACATTATTCCATGTGGCACATCTTTAGGATTGGCAATTATTACTAAATACAGTGAGTCAAAAATCAGCCTTCTGCATAGCTTCTTTCAAAACACATTACTAAACACAGCAGCGAGGTCAATCTCTATGGCTAGATGATTAATGTCCTAAACTAGCCTATGCATTATGTGTATTTGAACCCCAGTCTAGCTGTACAGTAGATAATCTTTCTTAAAATACTGAAAGGAATTTAATGGTATACTTTCCTGCACTAAAGTAAATGTTGTATACGTGATTGGCTATGGAACTCTTAAATAATTTTAATATCAAATATTTCACCACCCCTTTTCTTAAACTTGCATGTGTTTCTCCTCACACATTGAACTTCAAAGTGGAGTTAATTGACAGAAAGCTTTACTTACAGACTTCTGCATTCTCAGTGTTAATAGTTCTTCTATATAACATCATTAAAAGCTCTAGATGGGAGTAGCCCTGCAGAATTTATTGAGGAATCTACTCATGCACAAGGAAAATAATTAGTGCTCCGAGTAGTATGGGAACACTGAAGCATGAGTTGGTGGATAGTGATCAAAGCTACAATCAATATTTGTAAGTATGAACAAGCATCTTTCTTATTAAAAACAAAATACTCAAGCCAAGGCCTCAGTCCTACAACGAGAGCTGGGAGGACGGGCCTGTTGGTCTGAACCCTATGAAGTCAATTCAGTGTGCACAGAGGTAAATGAGCAAATTTACTGCTGGGGGGGTTAAGCACTACAGATATGTAAGAAGTGCATCTGCTTTAGGTGCTAGTTTGCAGATGCACATTATTACATTGTGACAGGTAAGAGTCTAACAACAATCAAATGCATAGACAGAAGAAACCTGGTATTTTTCCTAAGGGTGTGTAATCTGCCTATGAACTTTGACATCACAGAGAAGAAGGTAGTTAAACCCTTTCTGAACTGGAAACCGCAATGCAATTTCTAGCTTTGGTTCATGTTTGCCTGTTCAGGGCCATGCAAACAAATACTGTTTTGGAGCTAGCTGCTGCAATTGCTTTAAGAACTGTGTCGTCTCCTAAGATTGGCAAAAGGAAACAGCAACAGCCCGTCTCTAGGGAAGAGACTTTTACAGCTCAGCTCTCACTCCCAGCTAGCTGGCCAGTCTGCAGCAAACTAAGATGCATCACTCAAAAATACCAGTTGACTCTGCTGCTGAAGACAGTTTATCAGCAAATGGCCTCACAAGGGTTTGACTCAAACACAGTACTAACTCCAACAGCTCAGTTGCTCAGTTCATTCTCTGTGCCTGTCATCTTAGCATCCAAGGCACTTCCCCAAGGGCAGGTTTTATAACCTGGACTTCTTTACTCATAAAGGCCTCTTCATGGGCAAGTCCAGTACTTTCCTAGAAGTCTTGCTCAATCCTGCCTTAGAGGCCAAAGCTGTGCTCCAGATAACCACAACCGGTCTCCTCCCGCCAAAGGTGTCCTGTGAAGACAGAGGTCCTATTAGGGATTTTACTAACAGCCTGGTGAGGTAGACAAGAGCATTGGCTAGCTGCTGGAGTCCTAACTCAGACATGAGGAGGTGGGGCTACCTTTGAAGAGACAAACGAGCCGTGTTGTTGGATGAAAACAAATCCAGGATAAGCAATGGCACTTCACATCAATGGATAATGGTGACCAATAAGCCCATGGTAGGGCTTATTGACTTGTGTTGTAGGCAACAGCAACAAAAATCATCCCTTTCTATAACTGTGCAGAGAGTGTCTGCCTGCAGGCGCTCCAGGCCATCCTTTTATTACTGAATTGGACACTTGACAGGAATCTCTTGCTTCGCTCTACATAACTTAGAAGTCCTTTTATTGCCCTTTGTTTGAGCCTCTGCTTTGGGGCCCTTTTGGTCTTAGCCTTGACTCTGACATCTGCCTTGGAACATGTTTGAAGTTTATGAGCAATGCAGGTTAGATGGCTCCCTCTATTTTAAAAGATTTGAAAAACTAGGGTTGTGGTGTTTATTTATTTTCAAATGCCCATTACAGAGCAGGCGTGTTATTTGTTGGCGTATTTTGTAAGCTAGAGTTTTAAGGGGATGAACATAGTAAAGGTACTAAAAGGAGGACAAAGAAGCATGTAGTTTTAGAGAAGAGTTTGGTTTATTGTTGACCACAAGTATCTTTTCTAAGACGCAAGAAATAGGGTTTGTTTTTTTTTTAACACATCTGTAGCAACACAGGAACAAAATCCCGTGTGTTCCCCTTATTGCAAGATTAACAGATAAGCACTTTTTTTGGTTACTAAAGGGCCACAACAGATTCATTTAAAACAAAAAGAGGATGTAGCCAGTCTCAGGTCACTGAATAATACTTTGAAGTAGCAATCCCCTATGATTCAATAAGTCTGTTAATTATACCAAGCTGTCTAGCAGTTCCTTTCCTTATGTTTTCTGTGGTTCTCTAAAATGCATTGTCTTGGCTTATAATAAAAGAAAATACTGCTTTTTGCCAGACACCTTAGCCCTCCTTTAAAAAAAGCTGCCTTCTGTTTGGGAGGGGGTAGACTTTTCTTAGACACTTTTAACATAAAAGTAAGGTTTTTCTGTTCCCTGCTCATTTTCTCCATACCAAAGTGCCTTCCACCTAAATTCAACAGCAAAATCCACTGCAGACATATAGACTCTAATTATTTGTCCCTTTTGGGGGGGGGGGGGGGGGAATGTTGCATATATGGTAAGGCTTTTGGCTTTGATTTTTAAGGTAATGAGACAGTTTGGCTCTAAAAGAATTATCTTGAGTAAAGCTGAATTCTGGAAAGCATTTGGATGTAGTTTGTGCAGCATGCTAGAGACAAATCAAGGGGCATCTAATGCTAAGAATTAACTGTTGAGATGAGACACCTTTTTCCCCCCCAAGAGCTCAAAGTCTGAACTCTTCAAACCAATCATCCCGTAGCCTGCCCCTGCCTCTACCTCTGCTCATTAGCTCTAAAGTCAAGTGCCAGCCTGCTGCTGTATTGTGATAGCACCTAGGAGCCCCAGTCACAACCTAAGACTGCGTACACAGCACGAAAGGGGTTCCTTGTCCTGGAGTGCTTACACTGCAGGAGTAGGGCTCTAGGGGTTTACATCAATGCACTAGACAACCCAGAATTCACTGTAGCAAAAAAGTTAATGTGCACAGATACACACTGGGTGCATCTACATGTCCATTAACGTGCTTTAGGTAATGCACATTACATCTCATACCTCCATTGTAAGGCACTGGGAAAATATGCATTCGCCTATTTAAAGTGTCACAAAAAAGTGCTCTTTAGCTAATGCACATTAAAATAAGCTAATGCGTATTAAAGCGCACATGTAGATGCACCCACCGAGGACTAGTGTGTGACTGCTAACAGGGCACTTAAGTGTAACCAGGGAATCTCACTCACCCCCCACAATTTGGAAAAGCTGTGGATAGAGAGTCGCATCCAACCTTCAGCACTGGCCCCTCATGAATAACCTGTCCTAAAGCAAAGCCTGGGAAGAATTCAGCTCTAGCAGTGAACTCCACAGCACCAGTCTCAGCTCTACTTGAGTGTCAGCCTGTCTCTAAGTGAGAGGCCCTGCTTCCAAGAAATCACGACAAGGGAAAGGTAAGGAAGTGTCACTAGATGGACCAGAGGTGGGGTTGGTCTGAAAACAGCATGGTGAGCTAGGAGCTCTGGCTCAGCATGGTCCCTGTTGGAGTGGACTGATGGGCTCAGCTTTGTTTATGTGGGAGAAGCAACATCAAAGAAACTAGAATCCTAATAGAAAACACTCACTTTTGAAAACTATTTGCTGCTGGGGGTCACTCATTTCAGAACATTAAAAAGGAGGCAGCCATTGGGGCAGGATGCGGAAGGGGGCATGGCAAAAAAAATCCAAGCAGGACCAGGCCTGCTGTGAGTGTTGGTCGAGCACAGCCAGACCTTGCAACTAGCCTGACCGTGCGTCTCAGACTGGCTGCAGCACGGTCAGTTTTGAACACCAATCCAGTCGATGCCAAAATGCCAGGGGCTGTTTTGGAACAGCATCAGGACCTTCTTGTGTTGGGAAATAGTAACAAGGCATGAAAGAAGGAAAGGGAAATCCGAGATGTGCATGCAGCCCCTGGCACAAAGGGGAGAATGAGGGACAATGGTACAGAGGCAGAGGAATATAAACCCCTGTAATATGGCAGGAGGGAGAAGGGAGGCATGCACGACCAAGAAGTCTCTACAGTCAGAGTGACTGGAAAGTTGGCCCATGGGGAACTTGTAGCAAGGAAGGTGAGAATGAAAAGAGCCCATTCCTGTTCAGCAATGAGTTTATACTCTGTGCCATTCGAACACCTAGTGCAAAGCCAGAGGACTCTGCCGGGATGCAGGTAGCAAGCCAGCCATGAAACAGCACTTTTTTCCCATTTGCATTTATCAGGATTGACCACTGGCTCCAACATGCAGAGAACCTTTCCATTTTTTAGAGGCACAGGTTGTAGCCCAGTTGGTCTAAGGACATAGTCTTTGTCTAGAACATAGAGACGACGTTCTTTGGGTAAATCTGATATCTTTCATTAGACCAGCTCAAATAGTTGGAAAAATTTTTTGCAAGCTTTCAGGTACAGAAGAGTATCTGTACCCAAAAGCTTGCAAAAAATAATTTTTCCAATTATTTGAGTTGGTTTAATGAAAGATATTGGATTTACCCAAAGAACCTTGTCTGCCTGAGAACCTTTCCAGGCACTTTCGCTAACTTTGCCTTTCTTTGGCAAATGGGAGCAGTGCCATGGTCACAATTTAGCGTGACACGTTCCTGCCGCTCCATCTCGCTTCCCTACAGCTGTGCTCTGTATGACCACAGGGGGGCATGTCACAGCTTGCAAAGTGTTGAATGGCAACAGCAATGCCCAAAACAACCACGGCTAAAACTTCCCCAGGCTTGTCTGGGCTCTGAATTTCTTTTTTCTTTTCCATTTAGAGCACTGGTTGCTCCTCCCCATTAAATGACAGCTTTCCCAAGCGAGGGACAGACCGACTCAATTACACTGCAGAGATAGCAGCAGCTCGAAATGCAACAGACGCAAGCTGTCAGCGCGCTCAACCCAATGCCGTTAAGCTACAGAGGAGACTTTCAAACTTTCCAGCGCAACAGTTGCATGAAAGAAAGTTAATTAAAAGGCACATTCAGAGCCTGTGCCCATGTGCCTTGTTGTCCTTGAACATATTTTTGCAGCACTGACATACTCTGGAAGCCCAACTTGGGCAGAGGTGGTTGGAGGCCAAATACAAGGTCAGGTTTTGATCCCGAAGTGCCAATGCTTCGCTCTTCCCACTTTTGGGCTTCGGCCCCGTCAGGCCGCCACCTCCCATCTCAACCACCGATTCTCAACCTTAAGATCCTTTCCAGGGTGCCACACAAAGTTAGTGCTGTTAGGTGTCGAACCTGATTTGTGAGCCCAACCCCAAGATCCTGCCCTGCTGCAGTCTCTCTGAGGTCTCTGCAACAGGAGAATTGCTCTAGTATTTTTCTGTAGTTTGAAAAGGAGTGAAAACCAAGAGCTGGCATTTTCCACTGGGTGCCTCCAGTCTTAAAAGGTTGAGAAGCGCTGCTTAGATACACGCAGCACCAAAACACGCAAGAATTCAGCCTCAAATAGGATAGGCAATAAAGTGGGGGTGACAGGGGCCGCTGCCACGTGGTTGGGGCTAGCTGCCTTGCAGGGGATAAGCCCCAGTCCTGCTGTTCTCGATGCAGACATGGTCCCTGGCTCTAAGTCAGGTGCTGGGTGGAGAGTGGCTCCTCTACGATCTCGCTGCACGCCTTCTTCCTTGCACGTCCCCAGCAGGAAGTGCAAATTCTGCTGCACCGTGCACTCCCTCCCGCAAGCTGCCAGCTGCCCCACTGAAGGAGCGTGCAGCTTGGGCCACTCCTGAGTGCATTTGCAAACAGTGAGCTGGACTGCAGCTGGGCTCACCCCCTCCACTTCAGCTCAGATAAAGCCAAAACTTCCACTCCCAAGATGTCTTAGGCCCCACAGGTTTGTAGACCTGACCATCACAGAGTCTCACTTTGCAGGTGAGTCAATGCAGGCAGTGACAGGGGCAAGGAAGGCCAAGGCTATTCCTTTCCTTTCGTTTCTCATGCCCTCGTGACAAGGTATTTAGCAGAATTCGCAAATTCATTGGAACCTGACAGGGCCGTGCCGCGAGCATGATGAGAGCTTGGAACCCAAGCCAGGGGCCCAGAGCCCGCAGCTGTGGGTGTGTGAACAGAGAGGTGAAGCTCAAGCCATCTATCTGCAGCCAACCTCCCCATGGGAGCAGTGTGCAAACAAGCAGGTGCCTCAAGGCAGGATGAACATGGACCCCATTCCTCCAGGGGTAACGGCACCGCTGTTGCAGTGGCGCTAACTGCTCTCTGGATCCACCTCCTGTATTTGCAGCTTTTGAAAAATTGGGATACAGTGACTTACTAGGAACCAACCCATGCCTGTGTCTGGCCTCACTGCACCGACCCTTGGATACCACCTCACAGGCTCATGTGGTTACTCTGGAGCAGGGGTGCTCAACTCCTGGCCCACAGACCAGATCCAGCCTGCCAGGCTCTCCAAGGGTCTGAAAATTTGGTAGCCCTACCTGACATACCTCTGTGGCCAAATTTCTAGACCCGTGGGGACCCCTGGGCTGCAGAACATGGTCCTACGTGCTATGTCAGCCATGCAGAGCTGGGCCAAGTCGGGGTGAGGCCCAGCGCAGCTGGGTGGGACTGGGTTGAGGCTGTGCAGGGCCCAGTACAGGCACTGACCCTGAGATCTGGCCCTGCACCACTCATGCAGCATGCAGGGGGGAAAATCAGAGCACCACTGCTCTAGTTATAACCAACCGTGCATGGTAGCTGCTGTGAGAGCCATCCCAAGATGTCAGATGTGGAGCAGTGTCAGGAACAGGGGAAGATGCAGCTGTCTGTCCTTTCACACTGCTTCCTTCCCTCTTTGATTGACAACTTAGTGGTGAAGGGGGTAGAAGCCAGCAGGCAGTAGGGGGGAAAATGACAAGCTAAGCAGCCCAACCCACCTCTGTCTTCCCCCAGGCAGGGTGGCCTGCAACCTGCTCCAAGATCAGAATGGTCTGGAGAGCACAGCAAGGGCAACTGCCCAATGAAGACATCCCACAAGACCTCCCCTGCTTCAGAGCCTGTTGGTTTCAGTACAACGTCCCCGAATTGTACGTGCTGCTCTGCATTAGAGCAGTCACCCAGAAGGACCTCAGCTGCTGCCTCCCTGCAGCTGGAGGGAGAAACCCCAGTGCTCACGGCTGTCCAAATCCACTCTGCCTCCCCTCCTTCGATCCATGATGCTTTGTGTCCAGTTGGTTTATGCAGTGAAGCTCACAGGCTCATCTACAACGGTGTTTTATACATTCCCTTTGAGGATTAGAACGGAGAGACTGGAGACAGGGTGGCTTTCCTGTGAGAAGTGTGCCCCACGAGTACGAGGGTGTCCTTGTCTTTGACAGATTTTCGGTGTGTGCTCCTGCTGGCGCACAGTTGTTTGGTTTCTCCCATGTAGTTTCCACCCAGGTACTCAGCGCACTGGATGAGCTATATGACATTTCTGGAGTTGCAGGTATAAGATCCAGGAATGGTGATGCTTCTGTTCTGTTGTGAGATGTGTTGGCAGGTTTTACCTTTCTTGTCCCAGCACAGTCTGGATCCATTCGGTGTGTTTTGGGTCTTAGGAAGTTTGCTTCTGGTGATGAGGTTAGCAAGGTTCAGTGCTTGTTTAAAGGCTAAGATGGGTGGATCTGGAAAGATCTCTTTAAGAACTAGGTCTTCTTCTCATATGGGCTGGAATTGTTTGAGGATTTTCCGTATAGGTTCCAGGGAAGGATGGTATGTTATAACTAATGGTGTGTGATTTGTGGGGATTTTCTTCTTGTATTGCAGCAATTCTACACGTGGTATCCGAGTGGCTCTTTCAAATGTGCAGTATATCTCTCTGGAGGAGTGTCCTTGTTGGGTGAAAGCCCTTTCAAGATTTGCAAGGTGATGCTTGCAGGTGTTCGCAGTGCTAAATATAGACATTGCTAAATACAGACATTGGGTTTATAGCACATTATAACCTGCCTGCCATCCGATAACCCCAGGTAACCTCTCTACATTTTACTGGCTAGTTTTTGTCACCAGGCAACAATCCCCTTTTTTCCCCATGCCTACCTGTCTCACACCTATTCACTCCCATCCCCACTGATCTTCCCTGCCACGTATTTGCATTTTCACAGACCTGCATGTTGCATATCAGCTTAAGCGTCTATTCTATGCCAAACACCAGCAGACTTCTCCTGTGCCTGAAGAAGGGTGTTTGTACCCAAAAGCTTGCAAAGAACAATTTTTCCAGGTATTTAGTTGGTCTAATAAAAGATAGCACATTGACCCAAAGGACCTTGTCTGCCTCTGTCCTTAGACCAACACGGCTACAACCAACAGCTCCAAAACAAAAAACAGCTGAACTGTTTTACCTGTAACCTGGAAAGAGCTAGTTAGCAACAAGTAAGGAGATGTAATTGCCTATGAGGGAGGCTATATAGGTCTGTATGACCCTAACCAGAGTATTGTTTTACAAACTACAATGACTTTTGTCAGGGATTGTCCCCCGGCACCTGCTGCAGTAACACCGATTACCGAGACACAAACACAAATGCTGAGGATGAGCCTTGCTTTCTACAATAAATAACCTGCAACCTCTTCCTTGATCCCTCCACCCCAGGCACATGCAATGTCTAGTCATCACCAGGGCTCCTGGTTTTTTCTGGTAAAAAAACAAATCCCAAATTTTTGGGTTAAAAAAAGTAATCCCAAATCCACATTTTCCATGATTAAAACAAAACACCACTAATATTTAGATATACATATTAGTGGTGTTTCATTTTAATCATGGAAAATGTGTATTTGAGGTTACTTTTTGAATCCAAAAATTAGGGGGTTTTGTTTCTTTTATCAGGGAAAACCAAGATCCCTGGTCATCACAAAGGAAATATCCTTCTCACACACTGGGGAAGATGTTGCTCCAATCCTTGGCATGTCATGAAATGTCCCCAGTGAAGGAAACCCCCCTGTTGTTTAGAAAACAAAGCAAGAGTGAGTCCTCTCTTGCCCAGTCTTGCCTTCTTCCGTAACATCCCTGGGCTGGTTGGTTTAATAACAGATGAGAAGTTGCTTTCCTGAGATCCAAGAGGATTCTTGGGAGAAGGCCTAATATTTGATATGCTCCACACGGATGCTGACCTTGTGAATCAGCAGAACAAACATGAGACAGCCAAGGAAAGCAGCAGGGGCAGTGAAAAACCTCCCTACATCCATCGCGGTGGGATTAGCATCATGCCGGGCTTGGGTTACAGTTCAAAGAGCAAAGAGAGGATCCTGGGAACTGCAGCTACTGTTGCTTGGGCAAGGACATGACTGCTCTGGAATGCCCGTTCGATGCAAGCCCCCGTTGTGCCCCTGGCCCTGGCCGTTCAGAAGACCCCAGCAGCCTGCTGCAGAGAACAGGAGCGGCAGGAACAGGACGCATCCCGCTCTCCCAGGCTCCAGTGGGCTCCGTGTTTGCAAGCCACAAGAGAGCACCGTCCTAGCAGAAGCAGATGGGAGAGTTTCTGCGGTCAGCTTGCCAGTGGGAAGCAACTAAAGAGGAAGGCCTGCATGCATCGATGCATGCTGACGGACCAGCCGCACAATGTGGCTGTGCCAGAGGCAGCAGGAGCCTCCTCTCCCTGGCCAGTCCCGATTTGTCCACCCAGCAGGACAGTGCTGTGCAGAGGGGCTGGGAGCTGCAGCCAGCACTACCACCCTTCTTGCTTTGCCGACATAATAATGAAAACCAGTTCTAGACACTCCTGAAAACCTTAATCAGAGCCCGTCTCCCTCGCCAAGAACAAGGGCTGGGAGTGCCAGCGTCTCCTCCCACCTCCAGGCTGCAGGGTGGGAAGCAGAGGCAGCCAGGTGCACAGCTCCACATTTCCTGACAACCAAAAGCTTCTAGGAGCGACTGGATATGCATATGAATATGAACATCCAGCTCACAGGCTTCATGTGCACCCTAGCTTTGCATGGCCTTTGCTAGTCTCCAGCTATTAGACTGAACCACAAGCCCCTGGTTTCCAGTGGCAGCAATGCTGCTGAGGGAGCCTACCCTGGAAAGAAGAGAGACAGCTCTTTTGTGGGGACAGATCACTCCACCATTGCCAGCTGTGTACAGCTCCCTACACCTGGAGCCTCTGGTGCCAACCACTGCCAGATAGGACCTCAGGGTAGAGGAGCCTGTGGTCCAGTCTGGCCTGGCAGTTCCTGTGGACACTGGGTATTGAGTCAAATGCCAAATTTTAAGTAACTGATTGGAAAAGCAGGCTCCAAACAGCCATGTTGTCACTCCATAGAGCTCCTAGACCAGTGGTTTCCAACCTGTGGTGCACAGACCCCTGGGGGTCCATGGACTGTGTCTAAAGGGTCCACAAAAGATGACTTACAATCAACCAGAAGGATGTGAATACCTGCACTTACAATTCAAAAGGGTCTGTATCTCCATTCAAAATTGTTTAGGAGTACACAAATGAAAAAGGGTTGAAACCACCATCCTAGACCACGGGAAGGCTCTGCCCAGAGATCCTTGCTGAATTCCCTTTTTAGAGGCGGCGGCAGAAGATGAGCGGATCTTTGTTACATTTCATCACTGAGCTATTTCTCTCTCATAATAATATTAAAAAAAGGTTTTGGATATAAAACCGCAAACAAGGATTCACGGGGCCATGATGCAATGCAAACCCTCATCCTTCTAATTCTCCAGTCAACAGGCTCATGAGCAATCTCGCATTTTACTTCCCTTTCCTGTTCAGATTTCCAAACTTAGTTTGCAGTCCTGGGATATATCAGGGTGTTTCCCTCCACATATGATCTCTAGTCCTGCCCTTTTCCTTCGACTTGTTCTGCCAAACGCTGGCCTAACAGTGCCTCCCGCGAAGCCTGGAAAGCATGAGGTATGTGGATGACCCGGGACCACCTGGCAATAGTTCTGAAAGAGCAAATGTTTCCGACCATTTTACCCAGGCTCCAGGGAGGGCAGGTGAAGCTCAGGCTGTTCTCAGGTGAGCGTGTTCACCCTTTGTCTCAAGGTTGCAGTTGCACCAGCTGTACAGGCAGCTGGTCTGTAAGGAAAGAAGCTTTGCCAAGGGGAAGACATACTCAAGGGAAGGGCACTTCCGTAGCTGGATGATCCCATACTGCCAGCAGGGGGAAGTTTCATAGTTTCATAGTTTCTAGGGTCGGAAGGGACCTGAGCAGATCATCCAGTCCGACCCCCTGCCATGGCAGGAAGAGCACTGGGGTCAAACGACCCCAGTAAGGTGGTCATCCAACCTCCTCTTAAAAACCCCCAGGGTGGGAGCCTGCACCACCTCACTTGGAAGCTGGTTCCAGACCCTAGCCGCCCTGACCGTGAAGTAGCGCCTCCTGATGTCCAACTTAAACCTTCCCTCCGCCAGCTTGTGACC
>NW_017729029.1:14437081-14441439 GCF_001723915.1 Gavialis gangeticus | reverse complement strand
AAAGCCTTCCTGAAGTCTAGGAAAACTATATCCACTGCCACCCCTGCATCCAATGATTTAGTGACCTGGTCGTAAAAGGCCACCAGGTTGGTCTGACAGGACCTGCCGCTGATGAACCCGTGCTGGTTGCCCCTGAGCTTGCCGTTCCCTGCTGGCCCCTCCTGGAATTTAGTTATTTCCATCCAGCTGCCTCTCCCTGGCTGCAAGCTTGCCTGTGTGTCCAGCTATCAGCACACACGTGTGCCCCTTGCAGAAGCTGCAATGGGTGCTAAGACCTGTCTGGTTAAACTGCCCTTTTCCTGCAAGAAGTCCTAGAGACAGCAGTGATGCCCACTGATGGGCAGCACCTCTGCTTGGACCAGGCCCCCTGTGCAAGCCCAGGCTTTAAAAGGCTTCTAGGGCATGTCCGATTTTCCTCGGGGCTCTCTTTCTCCATTCCCTCAGCACATAATAAACAGTCTCCTCTGTTCCTGTCTTTGATTGCCATCACCTCTGCACAGAAATAATGTCTAATTGCTGACAATAGTATTAACCACCCACACCTCTGTATCCAGCACCACTAGGAAGCTAGTTTGGACTTCTCCCTGTTATACATAGGTATAAGACATGCACACACACACTGAATCGGGAGCACAGAGCTGCTATTCAGAGGTTCAAAGTCATTAGAGATAAGTAAGATCTGCAAGAATGACATGGGTAAATTCCTATGATCTTAGCCAAAGGCTGAGGAGACAGGGTTTACACGGTCCCTTTTCTGTGATATGATTTTAGAGCATGCCCCAGTAAAAATCTCGTGTGTAATAGCAGCTGTCTAACCTGCTGCCTGCATTTCTCTTCCAGAGCTCACTCTTTGCACCTGACGCTGGGCCACCAGCCTTACTGCCGCTTGTCGAGGCCATTCACCGAGTACAGTGTGTCGGGTCTCCATTGCACACCAGCTCCTCCATGCTACTTCCTTGGCACAAACAGGGCAGAAGTGGCTCTTCCAGGACTCCCCTGCTTTAGAGGAGTGTGCACCTTGGCACCCCATGTTATTCCCTTTGTGGTGTGACACAGAGACCGGGATGGAGAAAGCAAGCGAGATAGCGGCACGTTCTGGCTGCCCAGGATGGCAAGGGCGTGTGTATGCTGTGGCTGTTGCACCCTGGGGAGATAACACGCCTGAGCTCGTGCCAAACCCAGACATGGGGCAGTCATGGGCAGCCCCAGCCCCAGCCATGCAAGCTGGCCCCCCATGGCACCACAGACAACCCAAGCAGTGCAAAGATCTTGAGCTGGGACCTCAACCTATGAGAGCCAGGCTTAAAGCTCAGGAGATTTAAATGAACGCCCAAAATCGGCTGTGAGCAGACCATTTAGCTGGCTGGCTTTTGCAGAAGCATTTGCTCCTCAGCCAGCTCTCCGAAGCAAACTTCGTCTTTCAGGGATTCTTAACCAGGGCTTTGCAGAAACAGGAATCCACAGTGTTAAAACAGTCTCACCTGGTATGGTCTGTCTAAGCTCTTTGCAATGGGAGAATTGTGCTGGTATTTTCTTTAGTCAAAAATCAAATGAAAACCAAAAAGCTGGCATTTTCCAAGGGTACCATGAGCCTATCAAGGGGTGCCCTGAGCCTAAGAGGGCCGAGAACCGCTGCTTTAAATAAGCCAACAAGCACAACACAATCCATCTGTCCTGCCCCAGAGCCCTTCTGCTCTGGCCCCAGCACAGCCATCTGGTTCTTCCTTGCAGCAAGCTGTTCCCTTCACAGCTTGTTTCCTCCTCTCCCTTGCTTTCTCCTCTGGGAGCTTTTTAAATGCCTCCCAGCTGGGGTTCCTCACCAGGGCCGACTCCTTCTCCTTCAAGGGACGGACCGCCCCGTTACACAGGCTCCCACTGTATTTGCCTTCTGCTTTTGAGCTTTGGGGATGTTGAACACCCAAGTCACCATTACTGGGTTTCTCTCCAACCACGAGCACTAGAAACCTTTTTTGGCTTGGCTTTGTTTTCAATAAAGGCTGCAATTCTCATCTCATGGCTTACAGGACTCAGTAAGAATATTCATTCTTACAAGATTGCAAAAAAAAAAAATCAGGAGAGCTGGCAATGCTCTCGCTCAGAAATGTTGTTCTGTTCTCCAGATAGGGCAAATCTTGTCCCCATGAGCCTGTGGCAACCATCCCAGTGATTTCAATAGGACCAGGATTTGAACCGATAAAAAAAAACACGCCTGGGCCTGTTAGTCAAACCCTGGCAATATCCCTCCAACCACTTTCCTTTCCTTTCATGGCGTCAAACACAACTTGACATCCAAACAGCTAAAGGGCACCTTCAAGCCAAGAGAGCATATTCCTTGCAATAAGATAATATTTCCCTGGGCCAGCCCTGTCTTTGTTCTAATGGCTGTAGATGACCATGGGAGCAGAGAAGGCAGAAAGGATTAATCGAGGTGGGAGTCAAAGTGGAAAGCCAGAAGCAATGTTCTGCATCCTCTTTAAATGTAATAACAGCTGCTGAATTAGGTTCAGGTTCTGCCGATGCCAAACCACTGAAACGCTAACGTACCACTTAAGACCATGCATTGCATTACCCAAGCACTTTGTAACATGCTTTGAGATACCCGGTGTGTTTGGGACGTGGCCTAAAGAAGCTAATGGAAGTTTTGCTGCCGGCTCCAAGAGGTGGAATATGAACGTACAACAAAACCAGAGCTCTGTTCACTGTTGTCAGGGGAGGCAGAAATACAAAATGCACATGCCAGTGCATTCAAAACCAATCCAGAATAGTTTCTTAGCAGACAAAGCCCATGTTCCATACGACCTGCCATGTAGTCTATAAACATATTGCAGGCCAGTGTCTGCTGTGTATAATCTTTTTAAAAGTATGCAAAGGGACAGATTAGCCAAAAAGGGCCTGAATAATTCACCCTGAACCAAACAAAGCAGCCCCAAATACTGTTGTGCTGACCCGCTGTGTGTGACTCACATCAGCAAGTCATTACTAAATGTATAGTTTGGACACAAACGGACTCACAATTTTTGCTGTTATGAAAAAGGGGGGGGGGGCAGGTTGGTTTTGCATGGCTCAACAGCACAGTCTCCACTCCCCACGATAGTTTCTGAGGAGTCACTCACCTCACTGCCCAGATGTCTTCCTCATTATAAAGGCCAGAAGAGCATCTGGTCCAGCTGCCCAAATGTATCCCTGCTTGAACCAGCGCACCCAGGAAACCATCGAGTCTTGATTCTAAAATGGTCCCAATGGGGAAAATCAACCACAACCCTGAGGCAATTACCATCCAATGAAGGAAACGCCATTGCTTATAGCTTTTCTGGCAGAAGTAAGCTCTTACTGAACATATTTGTAGAGCATCTAGCACAATAGGGCCATGACTGCCATGGGTGTTTCTAGGTACAGCCATATTACAAATAAATGCTATGTAATAAAAAATTATTGTAATATGTATTACAAATAAATGCATATTACAAATAAATGCTATGTAATAAAAAGTTAAAATATACTGCAAATGGCTAAGGATGTTAGCCAACCATTTTTATTGAACATAAGCCAGATCCAACTGTTGACTTGAAAGGCTTGACTGAGCTTTTTTCCTGCCCTTATTTTTAAATTTCTTTCTCTCATGTTTTGACCCATTTCCTTGCCTTGCCCTGGGTTTTTTTTTAATGCAGCAGCTGATAACACAAGTGAAAACCTCTGCAAGGCTGTGATGTGATACAATTAAGAAGCGTCTCCATGCTGCCACGAGATTTCCGTTCAAAACGAGCTGCAAGACATCAACGATTTTTTTCCTTGGAAGAGAAAACCGTGGTGCAGAGCACGTGGCTGGGATTTCCAGCGGTAGAGGGGAAGGTGATGAACTTCTACAGGAGTCAGGAAACAGACATCAAAATGGGTGGAAATGCCCTAAGTGAGCGATTTCCATAGATTTCCTCTTCCAGAAGGGGAACAAACAGGAAAAAATTCTGGCGCGTGGTTTCAGGTTGACCTCTGGCTGGTTTAGCCCCTGCGCGTAAGGAGCCTCAGACTAACTCATATCCTCCCCAAGAGTGCCCCAGCAGCGACACCCTGCTTCCGCACGATCTGTCTGCAATACAAGTGCATCTGGACAGCCACCAAGGAGATTTAGCTCCACCCAAGACCCTGTGGAGTAATCAAGGGCAGACGACGCTGGCTTTTCTGCCTGCTGCTCCGACCTGCCGCATCTGCGCCCCACTGAAGCAACTCACCTGCTGCCCCGTGGGACGCCACAACGCTCATCTGGGCCCACTGAATACGCATTCCCTGGGGCTCGACAGGTGAGGAGCTTGCAAAGAACAAGGTGCTTTACTCTGTTACCTGCTCACGGGTGTCTAATCCAA
>NW_017729029.1:14418792-14432081 GCF_001723915.1 Gavialis gangeticus | reverse complement strand
GGGGCTCAACAGGTGAGGAGCTTGCAAAGAACAAGGTGCTTTACTCTGTTACCTGCTCACGGGTGTCTAATCCAAAGGCTGGAAGATGGATGCCTCTTCCTAGCCCTGGCTGAACAACAGTCGGGGGGGAAATGTTGGGGGGATGCCAGTGTGACCATCCACTCCTCACTGGGCGAGCGCATGCACAGGGAGAAGCGCTGGAGCCTGGCAAGCTGCACAGCGCTGCTCCTCAGCCCTGAGAAAGCAGCAGTTGCAGTTCGTGCTCAGCGCAGGTCAGAGCAGTTGCTTTCATTTAAGCTCATTTTGTTAATGCATTTGGCCACTTGAAAGGGAAGCGGGCAGCTAACACCTGCAGGGCAAAGAGAAGTTGGCAGGACACATGAAACCCAACAGTGTATCTCCTCTCTGCCCCGACGACACAAGTTGGTCCAATAAAAGATATTACCTCACCCCACAGCTCTTTCTTTTCTCGCTCGCTGGACCACCACAGCAAACAATGCTATTACAGTAGATCCAGGGCTACAAGATCCCTTTGCCTCTCTGGGAGGATCTATTACTAGGCGTTTTATTGTTTCATCTAGCTGTATAGCAAAAGACCTCAGTCTCCCTTGGGCATGCAGACATCAAATGGTCTCAAACAGCCTTGTTTTCCTAGGAAAACTTGACCAGGGATACTGGCATGGTTATAGCAGTGTAACCCTTCCTAGGGACCCTCTTACTCCAGGAGACGTGACTGGTTTTTGTTTCAAAGTGACATCAACTGCACTAAAAAAAGCCATTTTTTCTGCCATCCTAGGAATTCCTTCTTTTAACAACACACCTTACCCTGTCCCATACAGACTAACCGTCAGCCTGATTAAACTCCCACTAGAGCATATGATGACTTTGACAGTAGTTGCTACCAGCTGCCTGACACTGGTGTCCGAGATCACCCAGCTCTCCCCTATACACGAGCAGAAAGTCTTTGGGTAAAGACTGGCAAAGGTTGACTTTTGAATGGAAGTCGCTGTACTGTGATCCTTAATGCAAGCGCATTAAGGACCCTTAATGTAAGTGCATTTTGGTTTCTCTTACCAAAGTAGCATTGTCCCTAACGACCCGAGCAGGGTGAGGAGAGGCAGGGAGCACATTCCTGCTGGTTTTCCACATGGAAGCCGTACAGTATAATTGGGAAGCCGGTGAATATCGGCATGAATCGGGATTTGGGAGCTGATGAAGTCATGGTCAAAGACGAGAGAAAACAATGAGGCGCAGTGACATTTAGCAGAAAAAAACGTGGCACAGATACGGAGCAGGGAGTTGGTTGCTTGTACATGTTGCAATCCCGTGAGCACTTTTCGGAAGGATTTGCTTGATTTCTGATGCATGGCCCGGCTGCTTTGGGTCCTGTACTTCTGCTGACTTGTGGTGCTCTGCTCCTGCGTAGTTCTTTCGCAGCATGCAACATCCTGGCAATTCTTCTCCGCGTCTGTCCTAACAATGGGCGAACAGTTTTACCAAATGTTCCTACAACAGACCCCACCCAGGTTCCCTTCTCCTCCATTTTTGCTTCCTGATGAGTGTGTTACAGAGGAGCCTAGCATATCTGACTCTGGTATTGACTGTGCCCCTGACTGTCCTCTTCCAGCCACACGCGATTCCCATCTCTCTGCAAACAAGCGAAGCCCAACCTGTTCCAAAAACAACCAGCCTCAACAAGAACTGGTGAGAGTTTTAAACCAAATGAAGTGCTTAATCAAAAAGCAGTACAAACACTCGCTTAATTCTCGCTGATTCTAATTCCTACCGAGCCCATTTTAAACGCAGCATGTTTTTCCATTCAGGTCTCAAGTCCAAAGAAAATCACTAAGGTCTATTCCAGCCCCGCATCTAGCAACGCGCACGGACAAACTGCGTTTCATCAGGATCACATTTTAGTCGGGGTGGACAGTGTGCATCAGTCCCCTGGCTCACTTACCAGTGTTTTAATGCAGGGACTATTGTTCTCAATGCTAATCCTAGCAATTAAAGAAAGACGAGGTTAAGAAAGGAAACAGCTGTGATTCCTTTGCTGAGTGCTCACTTGCATTCATCCGTCTGTATCCTAATACTAATAACTTTTTAGCATTACCACACGAAGCATGTGTAAAGTTTGGGGGTTGCGGAAATGTAATATACTGGACCTGCCTGGGTTTTTTTCTTCCTTTTTTTTCTGAAATTGGTCCCTGTTACAGGGTTTAGCAATTGGAAGGAAAGATGGCTAACTGAGTTAGAAAGTGTATCTGGTCTAAAGGGGGTAATAATATCTCCTAAGTTTGCTTTAAAGGATTTGATTTGGTTTATGACCCCATTCAATGTAATGCAAAAAGACCCTTCTCTAGGATGTACTGCAGAAAAGAAAAAGCTGTTCCTGTCAGGCCGGGCCTCTCTTGGTTTGCTATCTGGTACCAAGTAAATCCCTACAGCCTGTTTTATAGTCGGTTCATTGGCAACTGGTGCCTCCACCTGAGCTAGCCTGGGTAAGGAGGGTGTGCGGACACCCAGCAGGACTCAAATCAAGACCTGACAACGGGAGAATGAGCTCCCTGTGAGCCAGCGGCCATCCATACCGGGAGTGGAGATGGGCACCACCAGGTCACTTTGCCCGGAGAATCACCAACGATACAAAGCAACTCAACTAACCTCATACGGGTCAGTCGAGGCCCGGTCTACAACCACTGCATCCAAACACAGGGCAGAGTGGAGGAGGACATGTGCGATCCTGGTCCACCGTGCTCAAAGTCCATTTGGGAACTTGCTGCAGCTGAGGCACCGAACAGCAGCAAGGGGGAGGACGGCTCACTTGCCGTTTGCATTGCTGGCGTTCTAGGGACCCAGACAGGATGGAAAAGGATAGCAGCATAGGTGCCAATAGCTGGAGAAGAATATGGCCTGGGTTTGCATCTGGAGACTGGGGTCAATGACCAAAGCTCAACCTTCACAGTCCACAGAACGCGTGTACCTCCCTGGACCCTCCCTCGCTGACCTGAGCGTGGCCGTTTTCAGACAGCGAACTTCGAGAAACTGCTTTGAAAGGGGAACAAGGAATCATCCAAACTAGATGGTGTTAATTATGGTTTAAACAGGGACTGGGGATTCTTATCTCATGACCTAGAATAGCTTTTGTGACTCCCTTTGTTCCTAGGGGTTTACTGCTTGTTTGCTCATCTCTCCCAGCACAGCCCCCTCCCTTATCTTTTCTCTCTCCTCCTTATGCTCTGCTGCTTGCACATCCTTTCACAGTATCTGATGAAGTGAGTTTCAGCTCATGAAAGCTTGTGCTACATCTATACCTATGTTGGTTAGTCAACAAGATGCAAATCTACCCTGCCTTCAGACTAACGCAGCTAATGACATCTCCTCCGGCAGTGGAGAGATGCTACCATTAGTGATCTTGGGTCAAGAGTCTTAACTCTCTGGGTTTGGACAACTAGATCCTCCACATTTCCATCCAGCTAATCAGCCCAGGTAAACTCTAGCCCCACCATGGCTTTAGCCACTGCAGTAATTCAGCTGGGAGAGTCACCACATGTCTCAATATTTGGTTGCAATGCCAGGCCCATAATGCCTACCAGCCAGGCCATTGCACTCACCAAAGCGAACCTTTGGATCAGCATCTGGAGGAGTGATTCTCAACCGGGGTCCTGCATCTGACTTGCAAGATAAACCCAGAGACCACCGAGTCTGTCCCCCTCTGAACATGGGGGAAAATTCCTTCCTGACCCCAAATATGATGCTCAGTCTGACCCTGAGCAGAGGGGTAAGACCCTCTAGCCAGGAATCTCTGGTCTGAGTCCCAACAGGAGCATTGGCACAGCCCAGTCACCATCCCCTGCCTGGGCTGCAGCCAGCACCTAATGACTTGGAGGATGGCTTAAAAATGCCCTGGCTTGTGTAGCAGCAAGAAGGAGAAGGGGCAACCAATAAAGCCAGGGAAATCCCTGTAGAAGAACATAGGAATCCAGAGGGCCAACAACCTTCTGCCCTGCAGTGTCCTGAGCAATTTGCAGCAGGGGAATGGCTCTATTATTTCCCCGCAGTCAAAAGATGAGTGAAAGCCCGGGACTGGCGTTCTCTGAAGGGTTCCTGGAGGCTAGCAAGGGGTGCCTTGAAGCTACACAGTTTGAGAAGGCCCGATCCAGAGGTTCAGCAGCTGTCAGTGCCAAATCAGAGGCATCTCTTGCTGAAAGGTGAGGTGCGTGCAGTGGAGGGTCGTCGCTTTGCATTGCTCATTCCTCCCAATCAAACAGCTGTGCTGGGCCTGTACCAGTTCAGCATGCACAGATGCGTCGTGTAACCTGCCTTTAGTACAGGGCACCTCGTTCTCCTCTGGCTCCTGCGCTCTTTTGCTTTTCTCCATGTCTTCTGACACAAAACCCATCGCGGGGAGGATGCCGGTGGAAGGCTGAGAGGCCGGGGCTGAACAATGCTATAAGTCAGGACAACATTCACTTTATTGCTGCTACAAACAGAGGTTATGTTAACGTCTCGCGCAGCTGGTGCCTTGCCAGCATGCATGGTTTCAGAGCACTTTAAATGCAGTCTGGAGGCTAAAGTGTGTTAATTGTCGTCCTCGTGGCTCAGAGCAAGGGGAGCCTTCTGCATTTATTGTTAGCTTCCAGCATCGGTTTTATGTTTGCAGCAATTTACTCTATGATGGGAGACAGGTAAGAAACCCGAGAAGAAGACAAACTTAGGCAAGAGGAGGGGCTGCCGTTCCATCAAAATCATCCACCTTCACCAGGGATGCACCACAGGATAAGGTGCTTAAACCGAGTGCAGCTCTCGTGAGGTCGGCAGGTCTGACTGCGAGCAGGGCTTGTCTCCTGACACCTCTCCTGAGAGGACCCCCCTTGTCATTCCTTGTAACACCACCAAAATGCAACCATTTACACTGCAATTTTCCATGTCAGCTGTCTGCCCCGGACCGAAGTAGCCTGGCAAACTCCAGCCAAAGTGGTTCAGGCGCTTCATAGAGCAGAGCCAGGGAAGACCACGTAGCATGGCAGCGTTACAGACACCTTTTCTTTGGAAAGGTCTCATGAAGCCCAGGGGTGGGAGGTGTGAGGAGAGAAGCAGCAAAACTAAGCGGGTTTAGACTTGTCCCTGCCGGGACAATCCCCCAGCCCCACTGCCAGGCCCCTCTGCAAGCAGGTAAGCATCGTCATCTATAAATCTGGTTTTGAAACGGGATGCCCTTCATCTCACGAAAGCTGTGGAGGGGCACTTCGAGTGTCCCCTCCAAAAAGATGAAGAACCACCAGTGTAGAGAGAATACTGGGGGGCCACAACAACCATTCTCCAACATGGGAGAGGAAGGTGAAGTTCACAGGGTGACTGGCACTTTATTTGACCAAGATGGAGCAAAGCAGCCAGCGCCTTTCTAGCTCACGTGACCCTTGCAGGGTGGAAGGCAATTGTGTGCCAATGTCTCGTTATTTAATTAGCTCCATTCTCAGCATGGAGGGCCTGGCCCCTGCAAGCTGACACCAGGAAAAGGAGCCAGTTCTGTATTTGGGGGGAATATTTGAACTGTCCATTTTATGCAATCACCTGCTGCCAGACTGCCAAAGGCCCCAGAGTCCAAGGATTGCTTCTGTGAGGCTGTTGCCAACACAGGGCAGGCTTTCTCCGGTCTGCGATTTCCAATCCAGAGACCATTTCTGGTGGAGCTCTCTCCTGCTTTGCACGTGGGCTGGAGATAATTCTCCTAGGCTCCATCTACACCAGTAATTTGCTTCCAGCAATCGGCAGCCAGAGGCTGCAAGATGACCAAAAGGCCGATGATGTAAGCCACAGTTTGTGCCAGTTTCATTTACTTAGTCTGAGACCCAGGCAGGCTCCACTGGTGCAGACCGAAGCCTTGCTGTTCATGCCAGCGCAGCCCAACCAGCACACGAGGCTGGGGGCAAATTCCTGCTGGAGCAGAGGTCTTTGTAGGTGACGTTCGGGAAGCAGCGAGGCACTCTGGGGCTGGCAGCTGCAGGGCTTCCAGCAAGCCGAACGGTTGTACTTATAATAGTGCCCGCAGCAGGCAAGCCCTCAGCACGGGCAGCGAGTGCAAGTCCTGGAGCTGCTGGCCAACAGCCAGAAGCCGGTCCTGCCCGAGCAGGACCGAGCACCGGAGTGAGGTCCCCCGCCTCCAGTGAGCGCAGGGTGGCTGGGCCAGATGCCAAAGCAGCCCTGGGCCAAAGAGGATTTTTAATTTCCAGATGCTTTTCAAATAAAATCCAGGCCGTGCTGTGAGCTGGCTCAGCCCAGCCTAGGCTCCTTCAGCCAAGGAGCGGATTGATACGGCCGTGAAGACTGCGTCGTAAAATTGCTCCTTGCAATCTGGTTCATTGGGAAGCCTGACGAGCTCCTCTCCAACGCTGGCAGCTTGTGCTGGGAGCTGCGGTCCTGCCCTTCCCTCTTGGGGGGCAGGCAGGAGCTATGCGAGCAGGCTCTTTTCTTTCTTTCCATATAAAAATCTTTGCTTAGCTCCTTGTGCGCTAGGAGCTGGAAATTGCTGAGATGGAGCTAAAAGGTTCAGGGGGCAAAACATCCTCCCCTGCACAACGGCTGGGCTCATAACTGCATTGCATGCCAGGAAACGAGCCACCAGTGCTGCATTTGGAGCTGAAGGCCACGCTATTACAGGACATGCAGTATACTGGTAATGGCAGCGGTGGAGGAGATGGCTGCTCGGCTCATGTGCTCTGGACACCATGGCAGATTTCCAAGTGTCAGCGATGTCCGTCAAAGCCTCTCTCACTGAAGCGGCCCTGATCCCATTGCCCAGATACACCCTTGTTTTGAACCAGGGCCCTGTCTCCATTTGAAGTTGGACTTGTTTAGGCAATGGTGCATTTCAAACCCAGCTTAGTGAAGCAGGCACAGAACCGAGCATGGCTGCTCTGAATTCCCAGCTTAAACAGCATAAATAGGAGTGCCCAGGCACAGTTTCACCCCAGGTGAGCTGCACTGGTTCCAAAAGCCAACCAGCCCTCAAACAAACCCATGTACCATGCACTCGGCTCAACCGAGACATTCCCTGAATAGGGACAAGTCTTCACTGGTTTCCTGTTGCACATGCTGGGGGTGAATTAATGGGAGCTGACTCTGGCTCCTGCTGTTGAGAAGTAACGAGCTGGATTTTCTAGAGGGGCCTCCACACTTGCCATCTGCCAGCTGATCAGATACAGCCTTTAACACCCCAGTCTGCCAAAATCCTTGGCAGCCTGAGCAGTGCAAACTCTGGGGCTCGGCACGTTCTCTGTTTTAAAGGCCAAGCAGAGACATCGTTGCGTGATTGTGATGCACATGGCCTATGTTGTGAGACAAGGGCACTTTTCCCTGCTTTGCTGACACGTCCACAAGAGCAAGTGCTCTGATGCTTGGGGTAGGGGGAAGGGGGTAAATCTTTGCTGGGTTTACTACTACCCGCAGACCTCGCCGAGCAGAAACGTGTTACTCACTAACAAGCCAATGCCACCTCTAGAAGCCACTGCTTCGCAGCAGCGGTCTTGTAAACTTCTGCTCCTGGAGGAAGCAGAAAAGCTGCCATGCCTGCCTGCTGCATTTCAGCTATGTGCAAAAGAGAAAGAGTTCCCCCATTGCTTCTCTTCGCCATCAGAACGGCTGGTTGCTTCATGCAGAGTGATCTCTTTTAATTGCTCTCCATGGAAATGACTGCATCCTGCTCAGCCTTTCCTGGCCAACTGTGCTGCTCTGGTTGATTTTATTTATTTATTTATTTATTGCTTTTTTTGTTCTTTTAATGGCATCAAGCAATCCCTCTTGGAGACAAGCAGCGACTGTTGTAGCGAGTGCAATCGTACCTGATCAGCCAGGAAACACAGCTGCAGACAAGCCCGTCAGCTGATCGGAGCAGTCTGGCTTTACTTTACTGGGCACATGGTAAATGAAGTCTGTACCCCCCGCTAATGGTTCACGGGAAGTTGTCACACATGTCATAATGTGTGCACAGATTTTCCAATGCCTTCTCGTGCGAGGAGTCCGAGCAGGCTTCAGCGTCTGCGCTGCAGACAAGTGTGGGAATGACCTGGGGAAGTGCCTCTGGTCCGCAGCTCCTGGAATATTTCAGGTAAAGGCTGACTGTGTCTGTAGCTGGACACGGCTTTCTTGGGTTAGCTAGAAAGTCAGCCGAACGTGGAGAGGGCCAAGCGCCAGGCTGCTGGGAAGGCTCCCGTTCGTGGCCCTGCCCCACTCCATACCCCTCCCCGGCTCACACTTTTATACGACCTCAATTCCTTTTTACAGTGTTGGCGGATTGGGGAAAAGAGGGTGCACACCGGGTGTGGTCCTGACAAGGGGAGAAACTGTGTTTAGCTCAGGTCTAGCTCACGACAACCAGGTAAGCCCAACTGAAGCTCACCCACCGGTCCTCACAAATCTGTTTGGATTTGCAATCTGAATTCAAAAGCTGCTGTGCTGAGAGTTGTCAGCGGTGCATTTAAAAGAGTCTCTCAGCTACAGTTAATAAGGGGGTAAGAAGTCAGACTGAAAGGATTACAAGACAGGAAAGGCTTTGCTCAGGTCCAGCAAGGTCCTTTTCTTTTGCCAGAGAGCGCGCACTGCTAAGCTGGCTGTTCGGGCAATGATGAGATGAGGGTAGTGGTATCTGCACAGAGCACTGCACTGGGACACAGGCGACCTCAGATATAATCCTCTTCCATTTGCCTGCATTTCCACTCTGTGCCTCAGTTCCCCAGTCTGTAAAATGGAAGCAATGACACTGCCCTCTTTCGCAAAGCGCTGTGGAGGAAAAGGACTGGGTAGGAAGTAGAAATAAGTGTTACCTGATGGAGACAGCTGGAATGACATGCCTAGGAGGTTTAAAGAAGGAGAATGCACCCAGATGATCTAATAAAAGATATCACCTTTTCCATGAGAGTCCCAGTCCTCAGAGACACATGAGTAGGGTTGGGTATTTGACCAGTCAAATAAAGTTCAGTCAATTGACTGGTCAAATAATGGTCAATTTTTTTTTTAAATTGCCAATAGGTCCAAATAACACACCAAAAAAAATATAAATATTCCATTAAATGGGTCAAAAACAACAAAAAAATCATTATTTCCATCCAAAAAAACAACAAAAAATGTTGGGTTTTTTTGTAAAACTGCTAAAATCTTTGACTAGTCCAAAATTATGCAGTCAACTGACGGGTCACTTGACAATATTTGACTGGCTTGCCAACCATACACATGAATGCCAGGGGACAGAAAGCAGCAGCTCTGCCACGTGGTTCAGTTTCTCTCCTCCCTCACCCATTAAAAATCGGCGGTTCCAGATACCAGGCAGGCCAGGCGCTCAGCATATCTCTGCATCTCCCCCACCAGAGGACCAAAGCTGCAGTAGCTTTCAGCAGCACGTTCCCTGTGCACCCTACTTCTCTTTGCCACGTTTACTGTATTGTTGTTGGTCCTGTCCCCCATGTGCATGGCCAGGCCTCACTCCTGCACAAACCGAGGACGCTGCGGAGCGGAGGACCAGCCCTGGGTATCCGCCAAGGGACTCTGACTGGGTTGGACGGGTCCCCAGAGAGCAGACTCATGACTGGGGGAAGGATTAATTTAATTTTCTCATGTTGGGTGAGGGTCATCGGCCTGCCCTCAGCCTCAGTTGTGCTTGGCAACACCCCTACTAGATTAGTCTTGGCCACACACTGCCCTTAACCATGCAAACAAGATCCCAAGGCAGTGAGCCCTCTGCCCCTCATGGCTGCGGGCCACTTTACTCCATAAATTGGGGTGGAGTGATGTAGTCACAT
This sequence comes from Gavialis gangeticus, assembly GCF_001723915.1. Taxonomy (NCBI): domain Eukaryota; kingdom Metazoa; phylum Chordata; order Crocodylia; family Gavialidae; genus Gavialis; species Gavialis gangeticus. The sequence goes on along the minus strand of NW_017729029.1, from coordinate 14,422,290 downwards.
CCCCCTTTGATTCCTACTTCACCTAAACTTTAAAGCCAATTGACTGGGAGGGGCAGTGACGTTTCTATTCAGGCAATGCTGAGAGAGTCCATTGAATTCATAGTGTATTATCCTCTCCCCAATTCCTGCTAATCTCTCTCCACTCCACGTGTTAACAACCCTCAATCCTTTTTAATGGGCTTGATGAAACTATCCTTTATTCTGCCATGTCATTCCCGGCAATGTCTCTTTTCTCTTTCAGAGCCCTGCAGATTGTTTTTAGCTCTAGCTAAAAACTTTCACTCAGGTGTGGTAATATGAACTCAGGTATAGAAATGACTGACAGGGAAGCATGGCGGCAATGTCGAGATGCTCAAGAAGGGTAGATTTTGTTTTATGAAGCTGAATAAGAGACATATTTAACTATCATGACCACAGGACAGATGACACAGTATCTTTTGACTATTTTGACAATTGTTTTGCCTCGTAGGTTTTTTTTAAACTTTATATATAGTCTAGCAAATCAGTTTTATTGGTTCTTGCTTTGATCTTAAACTGAATATTATAGTGCTAGGCTTCTGGCATATTAGCAAAGCTTCTAGTTTCTCTTTAACTGGAGAAAAAATAGGTGTTATCTTATGTCACACCATCTGCACCCCCCTTTTCAAAATCCTAGATCCACCCATGCCCACAAGCCCCTCCTTGCCCTGCAGCAGTTCAGAAATGCCATGTCACAGACCTATCATCTTCTAAAATGGGGAGAAGCCAAGGCAGACACTCATCTTTCCACTCTTCACTGGTTACGAGTGTAGAGGGTCTCATGAGACGCGGGCCCCAAAGCACCCCGAGGGACACAGCAGTTCCTGGGGGCCATTCTTCACTCCAGCTCCTCACCTCAGGACCACCATCTAGCATAGAAATGCATGGGAGGCCATGTCAGACAGAAAAATACATTTATTTGTCCCAATTCATTCCTTTTTATATGTAAAAATCAGCCTCCACCTCCTCCCCCACACACACAAATACAGACACACACACAGTCACTTCCTGAAGCAGCTTTAAAAGGCATAAATACTTATATATCTAGATGCATGCATGCCGATATGTGCATTTATTGCTATTAAGCCCGCTCCAGGAATGGTCTGTGTTATCAATAGCAAGATGCCACAGGGAGTGACATGCATGGGCCAAGCCCTGAGGCCCAACTCACCTGATTTAAATGCCCCATCAGGGATCCAGAGTGGTTCCTCTGTCCCCACCATCCACCGGCCTCTTTGACAAACCAAAGAAGGCATCCCCAAAGCACGTGCACCTTCAGACACCCCCCAGCTTCCTGAGGCAGGGTGCGTGGTCACCTCCAGGAAAGCCAAACGGGAGGCTGTTGTTCTAGAAGCAATGCAGACCGGCTGTCCTCTGAGACTCAAGGTCTCCCCAGGGAGATGTACCCTGCTCGCCAGCATCCAGCATCACCCATGTGCTTCCAGCCGTGCCGCCCCCACAGCACAGAGCCCAGGCCAGGCTGCAACTGCTCCCAGGAGCTGCAGAAACCCTTGGGCAGCTGCCTTGTGCTCAGCCCTGTCCTGCTGGTACCCGAGCCAGCCCGCTTAGAGCTAGCGGCACTAGGCAGTGCACAGAGAAGCCCACCTGAGAAACACATGCCCAGCCAGCTCCTGCTGGTTTTATTTCAGATGGGCACAATGAATTCACAGGACATCACAAGTGCCTGAAAAAGGGGCCTAGTTTCTGCCACAGCCCCCAGCACCTCTCTCCCCGGGGCCCCATGTTCTGCACCTTTGGAAGACTCAGTTCCTCTAGAAACAACGAGATGCCTTTCAGCAGGGCAGGCACAGGGGACCCACTCGACTTGGGGCAAACCCTGTGAGTCCGTGCATGTGCAGGCTGATGGCTGCATGCATGAATCTCAGGCTGGCGTTGCTCACGTCAGGCTCTCATTTCAGCTACAAACAGAGGTGCCCGCAAATGTAGAGGTCGAATGAAGCCTGCAGCTTCATAATCCAGCAAGGCCTGGGCCACAGGCTCTAGAGGCAGCCTCAAGGGGAACAGCTACTTCAGGCCAGTGGTAATCAGAAATAGTGGAGCTGACAGGCAGCCAGAGGAGGAGACAGAGTTTCTTCTGGTGGTTTCATTCATGCGAGGGGAAGGCTTGGAGTAACATTGCATTTGTGCTGCTCCTGCCAGCTGCTGCCCAGGGGACCGGAGCTTGGAGGCTGTGCAAACTCAGTGCTGTTGGCCAAGCTCCCGGCACTACTGCACTGACCTGCAGGGTGGAGGTCGATGGCCAAGCACCCAGCAGGGGTGATGGCCCCCAGCAGGAGAACAGCACACAGGCATGGGAAACTCGTTTGGATGGGGGGGCTCAGCTGGGACAGCTCCAGCCAAATGGCTAGTTGCAGGTCTGCGTTGTAACCGAGTCCACGGGGACCCCATGGCTCTCGGAGAAGCTTCCCCCAGGGAGCGACTAGCTTGATCACCTAGTATGAGCTGCCCACACTGGCCAAATAAATGCAATGTTCCAGGTTCACTGCTGGTGCTCATCCATGAGAGCAAAGGGAGCTGCACTTGATCTGTGATTCAGGAAGGGCAAACACTCCCCTCTCCCTGGGGCATCTGCCACAGAACAGCTTCCTAGGCAGGACAATGAACCTTGTACAGACATTCAGTTTCTCCTGGGAGGGGTGCTGCTCTCCCAGGAGAAACCACAAGCATACAGCTGTTCAGGCTTTCTCTTATAGGGTGAAAAATGGCCGCTCCAGGGGAAAAGTAACCTGGAAACAACTAGGGTTAAATCACTCCCTAGAGAGTTTCTCCTGGGAAAGTGAGTGTCTACACATGCCAAGGGTTGCCTCCTGAACTCGAGTCCTTCCTGCCAAAGCTGCAGCCCTGCTGCCATCTGAATTCAGGCTGGCGGATCTGCCCCTGGACCAAGACAGCGGTGCTTTTGGATGGAGTGTTTTAGAGCACAGGGAATGGGCGGGTGGGCATAGAGCGGCAGATGGTCTTGTAAAGCCCCCTTCCATGCCCACATAAACCAGCTCTTTGCAGCAGCCTGAAGTACAAGGACCCTCCAGTGCATTTAAAGGTGCTTTTTGAATGACAGAACGTTCCCCGGAGTCTGAGCGTGAGTGTGCAGGGAGCTGCACATCTGGAAAGCCCTTGCTCCCCCCCACAGAGCTTTGCTCCATCACCAGAAAAGCAACAGTCCCTATTACCATGGGCAAACACTGTGGCACTGCTGCAAGCCCCAAGGCTCAACTTGCTGCCACAAGGCTCACATGGGTCCCACACTCGCTGTCTGCAAGCCCACTGAGCTCACTCCCCTCTCTGCTCCAGAAGCACTGGTTTCTGTTTCACTTTGCACCCACCAGTCCGGGTGCCCCTCTGAAATCCCGGGAACACAGCTGCATGGACAGCAAGGACCCAGGGGCACAACCAGTCCAGCTCCAGAGCCATGGAGGGGACAGGCCCACCCCCATCTGTTCAGCAGGGTTATAGAGGTGC
>NW_017729029.1:14392698-14413792 GCF_001723915.1 Gavialis gangeticus | reverse complement strand
CCAGCAGCACTGGTTTCTGTTTCACTTTGCACCCACCAGTCCGGGTGCCCCTCTGAAATCCCGGGAACACAGCTGCATGGACAGCAAGGACCCAGGGGCACAACCAGTCCAGCTCCAGAGCCATGGAGGGGACAGGCCCACCCCCATCTGTTCAGCAGGGTTATAGAGGTGCTTTCCCAACCCCTGCCCTCTGCTCTGGGGAAGACAGTGAACACTGAGTCCTGCTGCGTCCCTGAGACCCCCTCCAGCACACACCGGGGCAGCAGCAGGAGCTGCACGTGCATGAAGTTCATCACGGCACCAGCGTTTGTAGCCTTAAAGAGATGCCTTGAAGCTGGAGGCCTCAGCATGGCAGTGCTATTCTGAAGCTGTTAAGCACAGAATCTAACACTACCAGGGTCTGCACGGGTCGTCGGAGACACTACCTTGGACCCTGCATGGGGAGTCCAGGAGAGCCCTTCCCCAAAGGCAGCGCCTGGGGTCAGCGGGATGTACTTATCTTCTGAGCAGAGGCATGGCTGGGAAGCTCAAGGGCTTTCCCCCCACCCCCTCCCTTAGGGAATCTCATTCCCAGTAATTACTGGTCTGTCATGAATATAATGCTTCTCTTCTTCTAACATTCCTGAGACTATTACAAGTATTACCGATAACAAGCTAGAAGCTGGGAACGTGGCTAGGCTGGGCTATTTTTAGCCACCGCGGCCTCTGGACAGCATGAGAATTGCCTGGTACAAATTTAGTACAGCTGATGTCTGAACATAATGTCAGCTGGGCAAGCCGGAGCCACAGAGACTGGATCCCTAGAGCAGTTGTTCGGCCCCCAAGGCTTCCCTCGGAAAAGGCCCTTTGTTTTCACTCGGGTTTTAACTTTGGGAAAGCAACCAAGCGAGCAGGCACCGTTCTCCTGCTGTGAACTCAGGTGAGGACAGGTCAGAACATTTTAACCCTCTCTGGTTTCCTACCAGAAATCTCCAGGTCCCTCTTGCCAATGATGTTTGCACCCCTGACAGCGCTGACTCTGCGTGCACCCTGCAGCACCCCTCAAAGCACCCCAGGGTCCACAGCACCGCGCCTGAGAATCGCTGAGCTAGAGCAATACCAGCCTAGCCGAAAAACTCACTCCAAAACCGATGGGGAAAACAACACTGGCAAGAACCAAGTTTCAGACCGAGTCAGAATTCTCTCCACTAGATCGAAAGAAGAATTACTCCTAGCTCAGGCAGATAGGACTTACTGCCTGTTTTGAGTAACGTTTCTGTCTAATCCTGCCCACATTAGCAATCGAACGCATTTCTAGGTACCCCAGGGCTCTTGCGGTCAGAGAGCCTTCTAAAAACAGCTCTCAGTAAGCCACGATAGGCAAGGCAGCAGGAAAAGTCAGCTCCTGCACTCCCCCTCCGCTGTTAACTGCAGCTGACGCAGCAAAGAGGGCCGGTGCCAAATTCCAGCTGCTGAACTTCAGGTGGGTTTGGAGGGGGAATCTAATAAAAAGTCCGCCGCGTGTTTAACAAGCAAACAAGGTCGAGGTTTTAAATAGCCCAGCTGTTCAAAACGCCCACTCGCAAGTCATTTGTTTCTGCCCTGGGGCACTACGTTGTTTTTTTTTCCGTGCACATGTTAAAAACAGGTCAGCAAGAGCATCTCCTGGAAGGCAGCGTTGCAGGGCAACCCCCCCTACCCCTTTGCCAGGGCTGTGGCTGCTCCAAGAGCATCTGCAGCAGCCGCTGCACCAAAAGCTGATGCATTTGCTCACTCAAGTAGGCCACAGAGCGAGCGGGACAGCTCGTGCGGGTCGGGTGAGTGAGGAGTTCCCCAGGGTGGGCGTGGGGGGGGAAACAGATCCAATTCACACGTGGCAGAAATCAAGTCATGTTGAGGCCACGGACGAATGGAGCCTGGTGGTATCTGAACAGCCAACACACACCATAAGCATCCCAAAGCGCACCACACCCACCACTGGCCTTCCCTTCCTCCTGCAAAGAGGCAGCTGAAAGCAGTTGGGTTTGGCATTCAAACCAGGATAGAAGTGAAAGTGTTTGTCACACAAAGGGCCTGGGTGCATTGCCACAGGGGAGCCCCACTACCCACCCCTGGCTGTGGCTTCACACCGCTCTTCGCTCCATCCAGACCCGCTCGCCACAGGCCTGTTACAGCTGCGCCGTTAAAGCGTGCACCGGCCTTTTGCCTGAGACCTTCTTACAAAACACTGTTGGAGCCAAAGGATTCCCCCATGTGCAGACGGGTGAACAAGGATGGGAAACGAGCTCCTCTGCTAAGGACGCAACAGGCTTAAGCCCAGCCCAAGACAGCAGCTGGGATGGCCACGGGAAATGGGGATGGCCACTGCTGTCAGCTTAGAAACAGTATTTAAAGGTCTGATTTTTGGGAGTTGGCTTACAGGTATAGATATAAGTATTATAAGGGTTCAGATGGGCAGCAGGGGTTAACAGATTAGTAAGAGCCTGGAGTTCCCTGTAGCCCTGGAGGTAGATGGGCAGTCTAGCACAGCAAGGCCAAGGGATGGACACAGCTGGGGAATTGAGGGGGGCATCCTGTAATACCGGACAGGTTGTCTAACACAACAAGGACACATGGCCTGGAAACTGAGGGAGTATATACCATACTGTCCTCCTTCTCCTCCCTGAGAGGGGTCCCACGCGGCACAGGTGCTGGGAGGGGGGCTGCGAGGTCGTCCCTGCTTCCCCAGGTGTGGCATGGCCTCGGGGTCTTGCCACACTCCTCGCCAGGTGTGGGTGACCAGTGTTTTTGCAGACCTCTCCTCTCCCCCCCCAGGAGGGAGGCATCGGCAATATAAAGGAGTATCGTAGAGATTAGCTTTGAGGGTTGGGATGATAGAAGCTGAATGAAACTTAGCACAGAGAGCAGGGCCATGCCCTTCAGTACCAACAGCAAGAACTCCTGCTTTCAGCTGCGGACGTCGCAGGAGGACACGCGGAGGAGGAGAAAGGCCCGGGTGCACAAAGCCAGTCACTGGACGGCCACGGGTCCCCAGTGTGATGCCACTGAGAAAAAGGCAAACACACTCCTGGGCTGCACCACGAGACACTGGAGCTGTTGAAGCAGAAGGGCAACGTCGGCCCAAGGATGAATGGGTATAAAGCAGTCACGAATTAATGCCAGCTGGAAAGGGGAAGACTGAGGTCCTACAGCAGCCTCCTGCTAGGAACAAGGTGGGTGGACAACCAGATTGGCTTCACAACGGGGCATGAGCAGTCCATGAAAGGGGGTTACACAGCACCCAGAAGCTCCTTCCAGTTCCCACATCCTCCCCATCCTCGCTGCCTCCCAGGCCTCTTCCCACATCCCCTCGCTCCGGAGGGCAGCTGCTGGTTTGCTAACAAGGGCCTGCGAGCTGTTCCCGCGGGGTCCCTCTGGGACAATCCCTCCCACTTTCATTTCCCCGTGGAATAAAACACCCACCTAACAGTGCCGCTGCATCAGGCTGTCCTGATGCATGGTGCCACCCCAACAGCGTGGCACCAAAAACACAGTGCAGAAGCATCCACCCCCCGCGCCTGGGTCACGCGGCGGTGCTGGCTCTGAAGTGCAGGGCAAGGAAGCGCAGACAGCCCTAGAGAGGAGAAGTGGCTTGTGATGGCTGGGCTGGGATTAAAAGAAGTGCGAGAGCGAAACCACTGCCATCTGTGTCTGTTTTGCTAACCCACTTCTCCAGTTTGAGTTGGCAGCTCGACTCTACCTTGGCCAAAAACCCCGTTCCTCGGTTTGTAGAAGGCAGCACGAGCCGGCTGGAGACGGGGGAGGGCTTCCAAGCCTATGATTTCTTATTGCAGAAAAAAGTGCTGCCCCAGCTCTATCTATGTGTCCGGGAAATGGGCAACCCCCAGAGCTCGGCAACGCTAACCAGGGGCGGTTAAGGGTGCTGGCCCTTTTTCTCTGAAACCCCAGCATCTCCAGACCAGAACTGCGGCAACCTGTCAGGTCCTCAGCACAGACTTTTGGGTGGCACCAAAAGAGTGCTTGCATCCTGACCAGGACTTGTCTCCCACTGTGGCGGAGCCTGCCTTGAAGTTAAGAAGAGCGGAAATCCCAACCCCCGGGACGAGGCCGTTTCCTGCCCGTGCAGCATCCGACGGTACGTTTTCCTAGCGCTCCGTCTGGGCTATCAGTACTTAGTGCAACATGGATGTACTGCAATAGTAAGCTGTCAGTAAAAGCCACAGCCTTAAGGCAGGCTCTAAGGCTTATTCCAAGGTTTTAACAAATTCCCGGTTAGATTTAAATGTTTCCAGCAATGAGCTTCCTTTATTTCCTCTAGGAAGTAATTCCACAGCCCGCGCTCAGAGCAAAGTTTCTGAAACTGCAAGTTCCCTTTGCTGCCGTCCTTGGACTCATGACAGTCACTGTTCGCATTTGGGCCAATGCAGGGGGTGTCTGGGTGCTACAGGCCTACTATTTCATGCCCAAAATCACCCAAAAATCACCCAAAAATTCACAGCCAAGTGTGTTCATTGCTATTTAGGCAAGTGAGGTTCTTTGGGTAGATGTGATGTCTTTTATCAGACCAGCTAAATTCATAGATTCATAGATTGTCAAGGGCTGGAAGGGACTTTGCAGATCATCGGGTCCAGCCCCCCCGCTCTAGGCAGGAAAATAACTGGGATTAGGTGACCCCAGTGAGATGACCGTCTAGTCTCCTCTTCAAAACCTCCAGGGAATAGTTGGGGAAAAAAATGTTTTGCAAGCTTTGGGCACAAACACCCTTCTCCAGGCATAGGGAAACTGCTGGTGTTATGCGTTTGGTTGCTATTTGTTATTCTTCCCTTTAAATGTTTCAGCCCAGGAGCACTAGCACTGCCACAGGACTTCAGAGACCAGCTAGGCCACAAACCCAACAAACATTCAAAGCAAAATTTGCAAATAATCCATAGTCTGAAACATTTCCAAAGCATGAGGCGATTACTGATATAACAAAGACATCTGAAGAAAATCAGGCTCAGTTCAAAAGTCAGAAAAGTGGGCAAATTAATCACAATGATTATGCATAAAACAAACCCCCTCCACCAGCTGTAGCTATGATGGAAGAATGTGTTCCTCTTATCTTGGCATAGACCAAATAATATAGATGTGTGCCTTGATTATCAACCTATAGATTTGCCAGCAGTAATTTTTTGGGTCACAACAGGGATAGATTAGCAACAACAAAAAAAAGGCAATTTGTGTGCTTGGCAAATAGCACTTGAATGCCGAAACAAGCCTTTGAAGACATGTTCTCAGGGAAACGAGACATCTGGTCACCTTATTTTAGGGATTTTTGCAGAGCGAGCTCTGCGTTGGTTTCAGTTCCTTTTCGCTGGATGCCCATGTGAACGCCCGGGCAGTGTGGGTGGACAAACTGCAAACCTCCCACCCCAGAACAGGACGCAAGGCCCCACACTGTGCGCTGGGCTGAAGGACGCGGCACAAGGGGGGGTGGTCTGCCTGTTATTCTTAAAAACCAAGTCAGAGTGTTTCACCTGCCCACCTCCCCACCACCGCTGGATAGCAAAGAGGCCTCGTGGAAGTAACCAGGAGTGGATTCTGGCCACGGCCAGCAAAAAAGACAGCGCTGCATGCCTCTGAAATCCAAGAGCTGGGGGGGTTGACTGATGTCTTGCTGAGTTGGCATAAGCCGATGGAAAACGAGCGCTGGCAGACATTCATTTCCCCTGCCCTGAGCTACCGAGGATGTTTCTCCCTCCCAAGGGGTGGCACACAGCACGGGCAGCTCCCTTCGAAGGGGAGAGAGGGAGGCAACCTCTCTCTCTGGCGCCACGCGGCTCAGCTCACTCTTCAGCCTCTCTCGTGCCTTAGCTGCAGGACAACAGGAAAAGCTGTTAAACCTTGCATACGCCGTTTTCTAAAGGCTGGGGAAGAATGCATGCTAAGCGCCGCTTCACCGCACTGCCTCGGGCTCGGGAAGGTAAATACACATGCCTGCCAACAGCCGTCTCTGAGTCCAGTCCAGGGGGCATAAAAACATGGAACTGTCACAGATGAAAAGCATTAGCTAATGAATTATCCTGAGGAAACGCCGAGCCCGAAGAAGCCTCCATCTCCCTGATACCCATGCAGGTTTTTTGGGATGACAGACCTCAAGTGGTAGGGCCATTTATGAAAAGAAACCCCTCGGTGCCTGCTAGGGGCACGCAAGGAGGGCGAGGCTCTCTCGCGTGAGCTCCAGAGCCGTGAACTGCGGCGTTTCTGCATTTGAGCAGAATATCTCAGCCGGTCCAAGGAGGAAGATCCAACTGAGCACATCTGAAACGCTCGCTTCCAGGCGGCCCCTTTCTTGTTCTGCTCCTCTTGCTCCCAAACGCCGGATGGCTTCTGCGAGTACATCTGTCTGCAACTGGAGGGAACAGGAACTCATCTGAAATGCTTCTCTAAAAATAGACTGGTGCCTGGCAAGAAGCATTTCTGTGGTTAGCTCCCGGCGCTGCGCCTCTCCTCGATGGTCCCAGCCCCTCCGCTCTTGTGATTGTCCACTTTTTCCCCAGAGAGGCCTCTTTGAGTTAACCAGGGCCCGCCAAGCCAAAAAAGTATGCAACACCTCAGCAGGCAATGCGGATGGCTTTGGGCAGCGGTCATTAAACACAGTTCAGTACCTCAGTACGAACCAGACCACTGCGAACATAGCCGAGAACAGAGGTTCCCAAACTTGTTCTTATTGCATGCATGCCCCCTTCCAGATTGACTAGTTGCCCATGTACCCCTTCCAGCATATGGTTTATATTTTAACTCCTTACATGCCAATTTAAGGACTTCACTGCCCATGCCGTTCTCAGGCACTTTTTCTTTTCAAACTGTGCCTCAGACCCATCCCAAGGGGGCCTTTGCAATGACAACAAATGTCCTTGTGGACAAATTCAAACCATGTCCCACGTTGCTGACACGTGTCCATTTACTGTGTTACCTGGTGGCCTTTGGGCTCTTCACACCGGTGAGGACATGGCCTTAAAATGGCTGAACCAATATGCCAAAACTGCATAGGCTACATAAAATTAAAATCCCAATTATTATTATAATGAAAATTAAATCTGCCATTACACAGATCCTCCCACATATCCTCCAGAGATGACTTGTGTGCCCCCAGAGGTATGCACCACAGTTTGGGACCCCCTGGCCTAGGCAACGCAAGATACGCCCGGGCAGCACCGCTATAAAGGTGGGGTGGGAGGGAGTCATGTCCATGGCACGAAGGGATGGAAGGGAGCATGGGTCTCCTTACAGAAAGGGCAAGGTGATTTTATGCCACGGGCGAACGTGCGCAGCCTAGCAGATGAGCCATGCATGCACAACACACGCAGCGGTGGGGCTTCACCTCTGGACCTCCAGCAGCAAGACTCGCACTTGAACCAGCAAGAAAGCACCTTTTCCAGGTGGTGGCACCGGGGAGAAGTGCTCCCCTGTGCGAGCTCTGTTTGAGCAGTGCTTCGACTATGGAAATGATATGCTCATGCTAAGTGCCACGATGGTCCATGGGACCCTGCCTGCAGCAGAGACGGCTGAATGCCAGAGGCCGAGAGAAACCTTCAACCCTCCTGAACCTGGGAGCACGGTGAATGGAGCCAGCAGCCTTTCACCTTTCTGTGCCGTTGTTTGTAATCCAGTGTCCAATTATTATCATCGTTCTCTCTGGCGAAGGGGGCCTGACACGAAAAGGAGCCTAGGTACGGCCCTAAAGCCAGTTGCACAGCAGCTCCTCACCTCTGAAGCAGAACTGCTTTGCAAGCAAATTCCTTAAGCTTTGTTTAAATGGCTCCCTGGCTTGGCCCTGTGCTAGGGGTTACTGACTCACGACTGGGGGGGTTTATTATCGAAGCGAGCTCTCTCTTTAGTGCAGCTTTCACATCTGTTGTCGCATGCACACGCCAAGCCCAGAGAGCACTTCCTCTGCTGTCACTTAACCAGCAAGGGCAGCATGACGGGCGTCTACCCTGAGACACGAAGCAACACCCTCTTGACGGGTAGCCACAACCTGGACCTTGAATCTGTGCGGTCACAACGGGGAGATCCCATCACGCATCCCCCAACCATGCAAGAAGGAGCTGTCACCAGATGGGCCCCTGGGGACCAAAGACTTTTACCAGGCGTCTCCAAAGAGGATGCCCCTCTTTATAAAGGACTCCTGTAGCTGGGCTGAGACCAGGAAACACAGCACAGTCCAATGCTCCCCATACCGGCATTGTTAAAATCAGGGGACAAGTTTCACTACAGCAACTATTTCATTGCTGGCTGAGAGGAGCAGATGAAGAGCCTAAAAACTGGCATCTAGCATGAGACTCGCTGACTGAGAGAAGGCAGGGTTTGATCTTTCATACCTCAACCCAGTACAGGCATGGGAGGTCCAGCACGACCCCCATCCATGAAACGCGTCGTTTCCCTTAAACACAACAGAAGCTCGGCTCGTCACAGCTTTAAAAGTCCCAATGGACTGACAAGCTGGCCTGCTTCTCGTTAGCATCTTGGCCCCTGCGGCTGGCGGCCCTGTGCCCATCCACACCGACTCCTGCACGGATGCACAGTGGTCCTGGTCTGACCACGGGGAAGTTGGTCTGGACAGGACCTCACAAGGTCAGCTAGCCCAGCCCCCTGCTCCAGGCAGGATCTATCCCTGACCAAACCATCCCAGCCAAGCGTCTGTCCATGTCCAACCTGCTCTTGAAAAATTGCTGGGAATGTAACTTCTCTAGGCAGCCTGTCCCAATGCTCAACTGCCCTCCGAGACAGCAAGTTCCTCCTAATCTCCCAGCTAAATTTCCTCTGCCGCAGCTTGAGACCATTGCTGCTAGCCCGGTCACAGAGAAAAGCCCATCTCCGTCCTCCCTGTCATTTCCCTGCAGGTATTTGAAGGCTGCTATCAAATCCCCTCCTCCAGTTCTTTCAGCTTGTCCTCATGAATCTTGTCTTCCAGGACCCTCATCATGGTTGTTGCTCTTTGCTGGACTCCCTCCGATGCGTCCACATCCTTCTTGAAGCACGGAGCCCCAAACTGGGGCCGGAAGAATCACTTCCCTTGATTTGGGAGCGATGCTCCTTACTTTCCCCCCAGCATTTCTAATCGAGGAAGCACAAGAGCCCTTTCGTGCTCAGACGACTTGTTGGTGTCACCCCAGCTCAGGGAAGTGAATTCTGCCAATCAACATGTGCAAAAGGTGCTCCAACACCTTCGAAACAGCCCTCACGTGCCAGGGAGGTGAAGTTTGTTTCATCGCTGGCTGTCTATAAATGGAGCCAGTTTTATGGAGCCGCTTAAATGCATATTTGTGTCGATGCAAACCAAGGGCTCGTCAGCTCTGAAAAGCAAGACGTGAACAGCCTGTGTGCCGTTACTGGCAGGCTCCACGAGCCGCGCGCAGCTCTGCAAAGTACATCCGGATGTTTTGAAGAGACGCTTCCATAAAAGTAATAAGGAAACAGTTGTTATAGCTTGGAAATGTCTGTGATGTGACTGAATCCTTTCCAAGGTTATGGCAAATGGTGTATGTGTGTGTGTGTGCCTGCATGCGTGTGTATGTGTGAGAGAGAGAGAGTGTGAGTGCGAGAGACAGAGAGAGAAACAGAGGATGGAAGTAATAAAATCATTCATCCTAGGACCAGAATTAAGCAGCTCCAGAGAAGCTGGGCCTCACTCCCAGGTTTGAGTAACTCCATTTAGGAGCCCACTTTTTGTTCAGCTGGTGCAACATGAAAATACAGATCAGTCCCCAGATAAGTACTGGTACACTCCCCGTTGTGCACCTGATGGTCTGCTGCCCCCAGGATGTCTTTGGGAAAACTTGAAGTGTCCCGATGTTTTGTTTAACCAGTGAAAGCTGCCCCCCAAACTGTCTGTTCAGGATGCTGGGCATCGCGTTTGCTTGGCGCTCACTCGAGGCAAGCAGCCCAGGGGGATGAGCGGGGTCTGGAGTAAAAAGGAAGGACTCGGAGCTGCCTTTGGGCTACATGAATGGTGGTGACACTTGCTTGGCGCTCCGGGATGCAGGACAGCACTGGCATGGAAACAGGACCAGGGACACTCTTGGGAGCTCTGACTTCAGCCAGCCCAATACTTCCTTCCTTAACGGGACCCCGACAAGGCATCTAGGACCTGGCAGCAGGCTTTGAACACATCGTTTAAATAATCCAGCCCTTAAAGAATGGAAATGAGCTTTCTTTCTGAATGAATGAAATGTTTTTGTTGCATGTAAACGCGCCCTGCCACATCAGCTGCTGTGCCATCGCATGGCTTTTCTAGTGCCAGGAAAGGCCACTAAGGTCTCCTCTCTCGGCAAACCTCCAACCAGGGTCAGTGCAGCTCTTTGGGGGCTTGGGTGACACTTCTTCCCAAGACACAAAAGCCCCGAGTTACACAGAGATAAAGGTGTCTGCATGGGGTGGGGCCTACCCAAGAACAACCTACCACCTTCAATACACATGTGACCTTTACTGGGATCACTTGTCTATATAGACAAGTCCCAGATCGTTTCCAAATTTCACACGAATGAAATGCAAAAACCAGAGGGTTAGCTCAGTGGGAGAACAGGCAAGTTTCACTTTTAAATTTCCCATTTAAATAACCTATTGTTTAGCAGCTCATTTGTTTGTCTTAGGGCACCCACTGCTGTGATCAGGTAACTAAAGACCATTTCATAATGTATTTGCATAGGCGAGGGGGGAATGCGTTTCCGTGACTGACACAAGTCAGGCAGGGTTTGGTGCTGGCAGGCTTGACTTTGCAACCACAATATTCATAAATGAATGAGTTTATATGCAAAAATGGGCATTTTACATGCATGCACGAGTGCACACGGAGGTTCAGCACCCTTCTAACAGAGACGACTCCTCTGGAAGGACTGCACCTCTCTGCTGCAAAATACTATTGCTGGCAGGAAAAGAGTTTGCAGCTTGCTCAAGAAAAAATAAATCCTTGACCTGACTCGAGACCTGTGTATTAGTGGCGCCGTTCACTCCTTATGAAAGTGAGTGGGTGGGAAAGCAGCCTGCTCTGACTTTTATTCCGGCCATGTGAATTGTGCAAAATGTCCAGCCTTTCAGGAGAGGGCTGATAAAGCACAGATACTCCTCTCCTTGCAATCTGCAAGCCCCAGAAGAAGCACCCACTGCAAACATGAGACTGGAGTCTCCCCCTCATTACTCGAGAAGGACATCCCTGTTCACAGCCAAGCGGCCTCTATTTGTTTGGGGGAACCATGTGCTTATCGGTCTCCATGTGATTTATTTCTGCAGATGAATGCAGCAAATTGGCTGGCTACCAAACATGCCGTGAAGTCTCTGTTTTCATGGGACTGTCCAGAACCACAAGAGGTTTCGCTGCGTGTTTGTTTTCTGAAGCCCAAAGGAGGGTTATCTCGATTGTAAACTCCAATTTGGCTTCTCTGTGCAGCTGTCAGGCAGCCCACGCTGGTTTTGATCTGCAAGCGAAAAATAGCCCTCTTAAAGTTCAGAGGGGACAATAAAATTAGTCCATCTGCATACAGAGTGAACAAAACCAGTGGAAAATGTCCACACCACAAACATCCACACACTAGTGCTTGTATTCGTGTGAGCCGGCGTGCAAATGAGGTGGGAGAGGCAGGTACTGATCAGCTCATCTAGGCAAGTTGTCTTTTGCACAGATCTCATCACTTCATCCCTCTGTCCCCTCTTGCCTACAGACGCACAGCAACATTTCCTGGATGCAGGTGATCCCGAAGCCAATAAAGATGCCAGAGTCCTGGCTCCCAGCCTCTCACACAGCATTGCTATTTTTTTCCTTTTGAGTCAGGTGCAACCCAGTCGGGCACACACCGTAGCAAGGAGGTGCTGAGTAGAGCAATTCATAACTGTAGGCTTATTAGACTAAGCTCACCTTTTTATTCTTCCCTGTTAGCTGCCGCATGCAGATTTCTGCATTTGCAAACCTGTTACTCAAAAGCATTTGAGCTTCTGCCCGTGACACTCGTTCGCAAGAAACCAGGAAGGAATATTCAGGGACGTGCCAAAAATGTGGTGTTCCAGCCCTCCCGCTCAGTCCACAGGAGGCCCGGCACACTACCTTTCCCCCACAGGACTTGGAGAGGTTGTCTGTGCACAGATCTGTCACCGATGGGTCACACTAGGTTAAACAGGTGCAAGCTCCGGGACAGACAGCAATGCTCATTTTGGTTTCAGGTGGTTTCTTTAGCATTAGTTTCAACCCACCCCGAGCAGGCTTGAGCTGAGCAGTAACAGGCTGTCCACCCAGCCTCCTGCACCATACTTCCAGCATCGGTGAAGTCAGGGCAACACTGCAGCTAGCTGGGCCAGGAGGCTGTGTCTACATGGTAAACTTGCCTTCCTGGCTGACTCCTAATGGGTAGCAGCGTAGCCACATCCACGCCGGGCTTCAAGCGGGCCAGTTGGCCAGGAAGTCATCAGGTGCAGCTGCAAGTGCTTGCTGTGAAGCATTCCCTTTGATTTGCTTAAAACGCTGCTATTTCGGCAGCGAGTTCTGCCCAGTCCATGCACATGCCAGATAATCTAGGGGAAAGTCAGACCTCTCTCCGTGCCGGGGCTGAGAACCGCTTGCACCTGGTTTTGAGTGAAACGTTCCTGGCCCTTTGCCTGCGGAAGAGTTTCAAGCAAAGCAAATCCAGCGAGGATCGAACACTGCCAAAGCCTCACAGAACATCCTCAGTCTGCATTTGCACCAGCCCAGCTGTCCCCGGGCCCTGCTAAGCCCCTAGCAAAACACAGAGCAGCCCTGTGGACCCCGATGCCAGGGAGAAAGGGATGGCATTGTCAGCTGTTTGCCATTCCTGGCCTGCAGAAAGTGATTCATGCCTTCACTTTCTTGGGCATGAGCTTGTTCTGTAACACTGCGCTGCTGGCATTTCACGCTCACATCAAAACTGGGGCTGGATGAGCACTGGAAAAAATGTAATCATGGGTTATTATGCAAGAAAGAAGCCAGGCTTTGCAAAGAGTACCATTCACAGCAAATCAGACAACCGGCTCTCATCGAGCCTTTGGTATCTCGGAAGGTTTTCCATAGAAATACACGCAACCCGCGGGCTCTGTTCATGGCTCACGGGTCGCCACGCTAGGAGCGCCTGTTGTCTGGAGTCCCCAGAGTATTCGGAGACAGGCCCTGCACCGATAAACCCGCTGCAGCCCTTCCTCTGCCTGAAGCAGCTCGCAGGAAATAAGAGCGCAGCTTGCCTGTGTCAGCATTTTTATCATGAGCGTCAAAGCCAAGCGTGACTCATGTGTTTTCCAAGCAGAGCCTGGCGCGTTTGCTCCGTCCTCCCTTCCCTCCAGGCTGTCGCGTGAACACTGGCAAGGCGGGAGTCACGCGGGCTGTTGTGCAAACCATCAGCTACATGTGCTCAGGGGGTGCAGCCGCACCGAAACCCCGGTGTGCCCGCTAGCATCCGGCACAGCATGACAACTCTTGACCCTGCACTGCAGGACCCCTTATCTGGAGATGGACCCAAAGCCATGCCCAGCCCTGGATACGGCTTAGACCCTGACACCCACCCCTGACCTTGCCCAGCCATAGCCCTGTGCTTGCGGGTGACCAGACGCAGGTGAAAACCATCGAGCCCCGGGTGATTTTCAAACCTGTTCTGGCCTGAACTCCAACCTCTTCCCCAGAGGCACGGGGGTGATGCCGAGCTGCTGCAGGCCTGGGCCGATACACGACGGGCTGCAGCCAGGGTGTGGGAGCAGGCTCCCCGTGCCGGCATGTATGCAGCTTTGCAAGGCGCCCAGCGAGGCTCTTTGCACATCTGCTAAAACCGAATCGCTGTCATTGCTCAATCTGTTCAAAGGCAGCAGGAGTCAGGCACCAGGCTGCATCTGCCACTGTGTGGCTCTGATGCAAGCTGTCCTAAAGGAGCAACACCCGCAGGATCAGCCCTTCGGTCCAGGAATCACAGGCCACGTGGAGCCGTGCGGGAGAGACACCTGCATTGCTGCTGCCTGAAGGCAAGGGCAGCAGCTCCCAGCCTCCTGACCCCTTGGCGGGCAAGGAGCTGAGCCCCGCATCCAGCAAGGAGGCTGCTGATTTCCATCGGCTGTGAGCAGCCCAGAGAGCAGGTCCCCTTCTCCTGCACCGTATAGCTGCCTGCCTCTGCATCCAGCTGCAGGTTTACACCCAAATAACAGAGCATCCCGCCGCTAGCGCACGGCTTGTCCTGACAGGGAGTGCTGGGGCTTTCTCCTCGTGGTGCAGTAGTCCATACAGCTCTCCTGAATTGCAGCGCATGCCTAACTCGCACACAGCCTCAGTGGGGGCATAAAGGTACCCTGGCCGAGGGAACAAAAGCCACGGGCTCCGTCTTCTTGACTCTGCACGCAGGCATTGAGCCTCCCTGGCTCCAGGTTCAAGGCAAAGACTAGAAGGGCCCGAGGCCGGGATCGGTTGTCCAGCCCCATGGAGCTGCGCCAAGTGAGACAACACACTCTTCTGCTCACAGGGACGGGTGGCATCCCCCCGGCATCCCCCTGGGGTAACTCCATGGAATGGCTCCTCCATCAGTGGGGCACCCTGCCTTGCCCAGGCCCAGCAGACGTGCAGAGTTGGCTACAAAGGGCTCTGCTTGCCCTCGCGCAAAGCCTGTGTCCACGTGCTCCACGCTTTCGCGTGCTCAGGGCCACCGCAGACGGACATGCCATGCATCCAGGAGCCCACGAAGCAGCTGAGGCACGAGGAGGGCTTCCCACCAGCGCGAGGCCTTTGGAAGCCCGTTCACGCTGAGATGAGGCCCCGCATTTATTAGGAGTGAGTCAGGAAGGATGCTCGAGCTCTCCCGTGCCCTCTGCTGGTCCGTCGTCACTGTGCAGCCGACACGGCCGGATCCTCCGGCTACACTTTCCCCACGTAACTTTGGTGGGTTTTTCTCACTGCCTCGTGTCCGAGCCGTGGCAGGAGGAAGGCCAGAAATACCAGCGTTCGCCAAGCAGAGCAGGGCATGCTGGATTCTGCAGCAGCTTCGCCAGGTTCAGCATTGCAGGATTAGACCCCAAGGGAGTGGTCGTTAAGTCCAGTCTAGCTAGATGGTATCGCCCAGAACAAGTGTTTATCGACGATCTTGATGAGGGGAGGCCTTGGAGAAGCACGAGAGTCCTGAAGGGGAAGGAAATATAGCGCTGTTGACTGGACAGGCTTTGCATTTAAAGAGAAGGTCGGCATTTAGGCGCCACAGATGTCCCTAAATGCAAACTGTTATTGCAAACGTATCGATTAGTTTGCAATAATACGTACCTCAGCTCGCCAGGCTCACCTCGCCCCTGCCTTGCACTGCCATGGATGCCTGCGCAGAGGAGACACGGTACCGGCAGGTGTTACCCCCTTGATGTGGCACCGCATGGCAGAGCAGAGAATCAGGCCCTCTTCCTGGGAGACTCCCCCAGCATGAAACTCCTCTCTCCCGAGTCAGGCAGGGCTGGGAGTGTGTTAGGTATAAGATGCCTCAGTGATCCTAGCAAGGCACAAACCCCACGGTCTTGGCCTGTCTGACTCACCTTCAGCCCTGGGTGTGACCCTGAGCCCATCAGCCAGGCCTCCTATAAGGGAGGGCAGAGACACCAGAAGCAGGGGAGGACAGGAGTCATTTAAAGGAAGCAGCATGTCCCCATCTGGAAGACGAGGGTACAGCTGTCCCTGGGCATGGATCCTGCCCTGTCCCCAAGCTCGCCCACCATTCCCTTGCTTTCCTTGGGGCAGGTTGGGGTGCTAGGTCTGTGCAGGGACAGGGTTGACACCAGTGTTGATTATGGATTGTCTGGGCTGGTTTGTACAGGGCTGACCCTGTCTTGGGTAGGGGGTTGGAGAAGATGACCTCGGGAGGTCCCCTCCAGCCCTGCTTTTCTATGGAGACGAGAGTCCTGACGCTGCCCCAGCAGGCACGGGCTCCCCCCCACCAGGTGCTCAGAGGTGCCCAAATGCTCACGACCCCCAGAAGCAGCACTGCCCACGCTGTCATCCTGCACAATGGTCCCCCCTGCACCTCCCATCTCAGCCACTTTCCCCAAGCCCCCGGCCGGCCTTTAATGCCGAGGCAGCGTGCGCCGAAAATAGCTGAATTCAATGGTCTGACGCGACAACAAAGCCTCTCTTCCTGTTGCACGGATGGCCCCAGCCCGCTGCGCTCCCAAGGGGGGAAGAGGCAGCCAGAAAGGAGGCAAGTCAGGCTCCAGGCAAGAGCTCGAGTGCAAAACAGAGCATGCAAGGAGTTGCTGCAGCTGCAGCCGCCTTTTCCCAGGGGCCTCAGCCAGCCGCACTCAGGTGCAGGAAACACCGGCTGTGAATTTTTCTGACCCCAAACTGGAGGACGAACATGGCCCACAGCGCCTAGGTGTCACAGCCCCATGTGGGCATGCTGGGTGCTGTGCCGGTCCAGCAGGACAGCAGGTGCCTGGGGACCAAACCGACCTGCCCACAAAATGGGGAAAACACCTAGCACAGCGAGACAGCAAGGGGTGGCAGGAGGAGGGAGGCTTAATAAGGAGGAAGGGATGTGGGATAGCCCCTGCCCATCCCTTGTTTGCAATGCTTCCTTGCAAGAGGTCCTTTGTGCAGCCGTGATGTGGGCTCTCCTCTGTGCCACCTTCCCGTGCATTACTGCATCTTCAGGGGGATGTTTCCAGGCTTTGCTCCTCTAGCAAAAAGCCTTGTGCTGTAATGGAAAGCAGATGGTCCCCTGCATTCCCCTGGCTCCAGGAGATGGAAAGTCACCGCACATCAGGAGGTCGGCGATAAAGCCACAGGAGCGGGCAGGGCCACCATGAGCAAGGCAGGCCACAGCAGAGATGCATGGGCATCCACGAGCGAACGTGACCTGGTGGGTGGCTGAGGCAGGGCCAAGGTCACGGCCACCGAAAGGGCCTCGAAGCCAAGTCATAACGTGCTTCTTGCAGGTGCAACCGGGGAGGCCCCGGAAAGGCTCCCAGCAGGAGCTGCCTGGGATTCAAGTGATGGTCAAGCAGGGGAAGTCCAGATGCTGCAGGAAGGGCCAGCAGGAGACGGACACAGTCTGGAAGCGTGGAGCTAAAAGGAGAAGCCAGATCAAAGATCTGGACTTGGGTCCAGAGCCCAAGGGACAAGGAGAATGGTCGTGTCCCCCAGGGCAGTGTGAATTAGAGATGGCAACGGGACGGCAGCAAAGAGAAGACACCGGGCAGCCTGGGAGGGAGGCAGCTGGTCATTGGCCAGAAGGGATACCTGAGGTTTGCCACCACCCGGTGAAGTTCCCTCCTCCAGCCCCTTTCCACTCAGGCCCTGCGGCAGACAGGGGACAGGTTAAGAGGCCAATGACAGCGGGCAGGAGAGAGGGAGAGATGCCGCCAGTCAGGTGCCCGGTTGTCTGCCGGGAGTTACAGCCCACGGCAGCTGAAAGACCAGCTCTGAGCTCTCCTGGCGGCGATTCAATGAGCACAACCACGTCAGCCACGGAGCTTGAAAAGCAGCAAGGCAGCGAAGTTATGCAGGAGCCGAGGGCTTGCTCAGCGCGGCCTGGACCTTGGCTTTCGTTAAGACCCAACAGTGGCGAAGGCAAGACCCAGGTGAAACTCAGAACGGGGGATGAGCCATTCCTGCAGGCAGAGGCTGTCTGTCCCCGTGGGGTTGTACAGCGCCTGGTGCATCTCAAAGACCTCGCCTGGTAAAGTCCCATTGCTGCTGCTGTACACAGGCCATCGCTCCCTTTGTAGCAGGGCGAGGAAGGACCACGTGGCTCGCAACCTTGTTGAATCAGGGCTGGATAAAACACAGCATGGACCATATGCAGCTTCCCATCTGTTTCAGTCCTCCATCAGTGTAGATTATCATTGCGTGGCACTTTGGGGGCCCATTGCACAAGCTTTCCCTGCACAAGCACTTTGCTAGCACCCAGGGGACTCCACGTACACACACCTTGCACAACTGAGTCCTCGAATGGACTGCAGGGAGGAAGAGAAACACGGATAGTGAAGCTCAGCTCTGCTGTCCAGGCAGCACAGGGGCTGGAGGAGGTCGTGCCACTCGGATAAAGCCGAGCTCTCCTCCTGGAAACTCAGCGGCTCTTCCTTCTGCACCATCAGGGCTGTTAGCATTCAAGTATTTCTCACACACGCCGTGTTTATTTTGGCCGAGCCGTCGGTCAACGGCACTTGGTCGACGCAGCCACATTTCATCGCTTCTTGTAACCAGGCGCTCGATTCAGACAGGATTATTGCATCTGTCTCCAGGGGGAACCTGGCTCTGGTGGCTTTGGCCAGTTATTTGTTCTAGGAGATGAAATGCAACATCTGAACTATATTTCGGGAGTTGTAGGCAAGCGCCAGGAACCTGCCGGCGGCAGGAAGATGGACAAACAAATGGAGTCGCAAAGAGTCGTTAAAATTCAGGCGCGAAATCAAACCTGCTTCAAGAGCTTGAACCGCACCCTCTGTCTCATGCACTTATTGTGAAAGCAGCTCCCTGAGCCAACTTTGGGGCTGTCTTGCTAGGGGGATCATCATGTCTTGCAGCCTTGCTTTGTGGACATGCACGATGGCTAAGAAAAGGGTGCAGTTTTCTCCCTAGCTATCTTCTTTCAGCATCTCCTTCCTCAGCTGCAGGACTGGTGCTTTCACTTTTTTAGGGTTTTTTTTTTTCCTTTTTCAAGGTAGGACCTCAGCTGTTGAGAGAAACCACAGGGCTGAAACAGCTGTCCGCATCACAGAAACCAGGTGCGGAGGGGAAGCACTTTCCAGCCAGAGAATTGTAGAAAATTTGGGTGGGAAGGGACCTCGGGAGGTCACATCTGGTCCAACCCCTGCTCCAAGCAGGACCAGCCCCGACCACACCATCCCAGACAAGGCTTTGTCTAGCCGGGTCTTCAAAACCCCCAAGAAGACTTATCTGAGAAGGTTTCTCCATCCTTTGAAAAAGCCCCTTCTCTCTTAGCAAGGCAGATTTCAACTCCACTCCTCCAGAGAGTCAAAGCAGAAGTAGGCGCGACTCAACCTGAAGATCATGGTCTGAGGACTACCTCCCCAGGAATTTCTATGTTCTTTGAAGCTCTCTGAACCCTGTGTCCTTTGCAATAAGATCACAGAAAGATATGCATTATAATATAACAATAGTGCTCCACCAGGGTGGAAAGGGGGGGAGGAGAGAGAAAACTTTTTTTGCTTGGATTCTGCATTGAATTTCTCCCTCCAAACCTCTCCAGACCCAGACGTGGAAATAGTGAACCACTCTCCCCTGCCCCGCCGCCCCGCCCTGAACGCAGAGCCAAGCGTTTCTCTAGGGGGATCGGAGAAAAAAGAGCGGTCGAAACCGTGACCGGCTGCAACAAAACTCACGTCGGATTTCTCGGGTCATGGTGTCGTTTCCTGACATCGTGAAACTAATTCGGGCTTTTCCTTTCGCCTCTTTCCCCTTGGGCACTTCCCCTGAGACGGCAATGTCTCTGTCTCTGCAGCTAAATTGGATTTCTTTCCTGCAAGAGGTGAGGAAACGCAGAGCCTACTCCCAGAAGCCAAGCCCGCGAATTGTTATTTTTCTTTAAACATTTTGCTAGGAAGCAGCCACAGCGCTCTCGCTAAAACATGGGCGACCAGGTCCTGCCCACAGGTTGGCGGGACTGGCCCGGGCCTGAACTACCTGTCAGACGGCAAAGTTATTTGATGTAACCTACATAAAAAGCTTTGCACTTTGGTCTCCAGCTTTTGCAGGACTTCCCAAAGAGCCACGGCCCGAGGGCAGCAGTTCCCAGGCCTTCAGTGAGGAGCCCACAGGTAGCACCGGGGCCCTCCTTGGTCGCCAGCCAGATGCTGCGGGCCCGCATGTGTCTGCGGGAATTGGTTAAGGGGCTGGCAGGCGTTCACTGCTGCAACAGGCTTGGGATTCCCCGCCTCGGGGCTTGTGAAACCGCAGTTTCGGGCGAGAAGCGGCAGCTTTCTCCAAATGCCCCCATGGGCCCGGCAGAGCTGAGCTGAAACCAGGCCGGGAGGTCATCGGGGAGTCCCCATGCACCTGCCGGAGCATGCACACGTGTGCGGGCCCGCACACACCTGGGCTCGGTTCAAGGGGATAACGGGAAAGCAAGGGACCAGGGCTCCTATGCCCTCGCTCTCTGCATAGCTGTCTGGGGCGGTGGTGATGGCACAACAAGGCTGAGGGAGATCAAGGCCACCTCATGCCATGCCACAGCCCCGACCTGCTTGCATGCTCATGCCATGAAACGACGGGCGACTTCAGGGGGCCCCAGACGCAGCCCTTGGCCCCCCACGCAGCGCCGAGCTGTGCAAGGTGCCCATGCCAGGCAGCTCCTTCCCCTGCTTCCGAGATGGCTCCAGCCAGGCACCCCTACTTTTACACACCTTTACACACTTCCTGTGGCCTGTGGCCAATCACAGCTCAGTCCCCCGGCCGGCATGGTGCCCCTCCACATGCACAAGCAAGGTCCCTGCAGCCAAACCCCCTGGGACATCCAGGACGGAGCAAGAAATGGGGGTGACTGTTAAACTATAGCCCCAGCCAGTTTAGACATCCCTTTACCTTGCCCTGCCTTCACGCCGGTCTTTGCTGAATGCAAAGGAAGCACATTTGGAGGGGCAGGAGGGGAAATAATCTCCCTCAGCCCATCCCCAGCATGCAGGGTGCAATTAGCCAGTCTTCATCCCTGCCGTGGCCTCCTTTCCCAGGGACAAAGCTGCATGTGGGGCTGCTTCTGGTGGTCGTTACCAATCGTTATTCCTTGCAGGTGTTGGGAGGGGGTGACAGGGCTCCAAGCAAGTTCAGTGCCTGCAGGGTTATACCTACACCGGTCGAGTAAGGAGCAGCCTGTGCCCGGTGCACAGGAGGAGCTGAGGCCCAGCGAGAGGCCAAGCCATTTGCTGAAGGGGACACAAGGGACTGTGTCTCAGCTAGGTCCTGAACCTGGGCCTGCTTGAGTCTTGGTGTGATGCTTTAGCCTTAAACCAACCCTCCTTCCTGGCTACAGAGAGGTTCAAGAACAGGAAACATTAAATCCTAGAAGAGACCTGTGCCCATGTGTAGGACAGAGGAGCGAGAAACACAGCAGCTGCCAAAAGTGGAAGCAGGGGCAGATGCTAAAAAAAAAAAAAAAAAAAAAAAAAA
>NW_017729029.1:14374895-14387698 GCF_001723915.1 Gavialis gangeticus | reverse complement strand
AAGAGACCTGTGCCCATGTGTGTGTACATGTATGCACACTTTGCACACACCCTCTGGGTATATGTATAAATAGCCATGTATACTATGTGCATATGTGTGTGTAAACATATATATGCAACATATATATTGTATATATTCACCATATCCAGAGAGAAAGAGTGCCATTTTCTGCTGCCCAGTACAAAATTGACAGTTTGACTTTCCAGATGCCTCAGCCGTATGCGAGCTCCATCTTCTCTGAATCATTGAGCAGGTCTGACGTTTCCTTTCTGCCCTGTGGTTTGTTGCAATGGTCCTTCCTTTGCTCCTGAAGGGACTGTGAAGGCCGTGGATACTGGCTGGAGCATGTGACCCATGTCTCAGACCCCGCTTGGGTGCCAGGACCTGCTCTTCTGACAGCTGAAAACAGCATGAAAAATCATTCTTGCTCGGGAGGAAATGCAGAAGCCCGCCAGGGTGCTTCAGGGTGTGATTCTGCCAGTGAAACCACAGCCGGGTGTTTGCTTCCTTAGGTGCATGGCTTCTGAAATTACTTCAAGAGCTAAGGTAGCAAGCAAGAAAAAAAGACGCAGTGACATAAGCGTGCAGCTGCTGACACGCTGCGGTGCTGACTAAGGGCCCGGCTCCATCCTCAGACCCACGTGCCAGGTCCTGCCCCCGTGTTTTGCTCTGCTTTTGGGGGAGCTGCCCATCTGGACGGCTGCAGGGTGGGGGGCAAACGCTGGAGTCTCGTGGGCTCTGCCATGAAGGGGTGACCCTATCCAGGCTGACCCTCATGGCAGATCCCGCTCCCCGCTTGTGCCCAGCACCCCCACGCCCAGGCAGGAAGACGTGGCTGCCATTGCAGCCACCTCTTTGCTGCCATGTGCCACCTTCGAATGAATTTCATTAGCAGCAGCAAAGTCCAACGAGGAAGCAGGTCTTCCCTCGACCTCCCCCTGCTCCAGCCCCTACGACCAACACTAAAGCCGCAACATGCCCTGCTCTCCCCTGAGCCTGGTGTCATGGCACGATGATTGAGCCATGCTCGGGGGCACTGGACCACGCCGAGGCTGTGGGCTCGAGCTTCGTGGCTGCATTTTTGTTCCCTTTGGACGTGCAGGTTTTGTTCTTTCCACAGCGCGCTTCCGGGAGACGTTCTCTGGAGCTGCCTCGTGGCACGACAACGGGAACTAGCCCGTGAAGAGGCCTTTTTTGCATTTCTCCCTCTCTGCCCGCCCAGGCTGAAGAGCCAGCAGCTAACCACAGGCTAAAGATAGTAAGAACACAAGTTGCACTCAGAAAGTGCCTCTCACAGGAGAGCTGGTTCAAGGCTGTCCTCACCACAGCTGCTCTTTTTCTGCCACTGAGTTCAGCGCCTGGGACAACAGGAACCGCACTCGGCTTGCTCCCAAGGGTGGTCACAGCACCCCAAACCGAAGCAAGCCAGGCAGGGCAGCTGTTACGGTCTTCTCGGGAGCAGAAGCTAGGAAAATAGTGCAAGCTCCTGTGGTCTTCTAGGAAAACAGTGCAATGCCACATCAGAGGGGTGACACTCGCCCTTCCCTCCCAGTGTCACTAGGCGCCATCCGTCCTCCAGTCCTTTTTTGCTGCAGACCATGTCAGGTTCGCATAGGTGATTCACTGGCCTAACAGCGCCGCACACGGTGATCACGTTTCCTCTGAGCATCACCCACTTCCTCCAATATTACTGTTTCACACCAGAGCTGCCAAATACTGACTCAGGGGAGCAGCTCAGGGCTGCAAGCGTGAGCAAAGCTACCTGCCGAGGTAAGCCTTGGCAGCTGCTAGGGACCGGCTCTGGCGCCTGGGTCTGGGGATGTGAGGGCTGGGGATTCCCCCTGCACAGGCGATGGTGGATGTGGCTTCCTCACCCTGCAGCTCCAGGCGCAGGGCGCGAACTGGGGCCGCGGGGGGGTTGAAGCCGCGGCTGTCCTCTGGCTGTGCTCAGCCTGTCGGCTTCCAGTTGGCAAGCCAGAGCAGCCAGGCAGGGAGCTGGGGTTGGAAATGCCGGGTCTCTTCATTTTTTTGCGTTGATAGCTGGAGAAACCACAGACGGCATCTCTGCAAACTCCAGCTCCCGCAGCATCCCCCCAGTCTCTTCACTGCCCATAATGGAAATTCCTGTTTTGTCTCATTTGATTTTAAGTGACCGTTCTGTTTACCTGGCAGCGAGCAGGGTGCCTCCTTCCAGCACCATGTTTGCTCTGGGGCCAGGCCTCCTCTGAAGGCTGTGCCGGCCTTAGGATGCTGGGAACAGGCCTCCTCTCTCCCCCTTTCCGGGGGGGTCCTGAGTGCACATTTATTCTCTTCTCACCATTGCAGCCCCGGCTTCCTGGCTGGTGCCTAGCGCAGACTGAAGAGCTTTGCTTATTGCTTCAAGTCACAGACTTGGTGCATGGAGATGCTTGGATTGTTGTGCTAGTGTATATTAAATATGCATATGCATAGAGAGGATGCGCCTTATTCATCTGTCATGCATGCCGTGAGCGGCCATCCGCTATGGACTGGTGGCCTCCACACGTGGGTCGTCTCAGGATCTCAACGATTTCTAAGTGTTTTAAGACACTAAAGCAGGTTCCTATTCCCCGTGCACTCTTTTAGCATTTGCTTCCTCTCTCACCGCAGCCAGAACTAGATTTTCCCTCTGATTAAAGAGACGTTCTCCATTTCACACAGTTTTGGACCGCTCGTTGAATGGCTAAAACAGCTCTGGCACGTTGAGCATCAGATATGCTATTTTAAAAATTCGGTGTCAAAAGCTGGCTTCGTTCGGATGGCAGCTTCCTGCAAGAAGAAACTAATTAGACTCAGCCACGTGTCTCAGGGGCAGCAGGCACCAGGCTTACGGAGTGAGTACAGGCACCGGGTAACATTTTCAGGCATCGAAACCCCACTATCGGGAAGGCTCAAGCACTGAAGATATTTAGGAGCTCTGTCTGCCTTTCGCCTGCCCAACAGCACGTCCCGACTCCATCCAGGCTTGGCCCTGCTTTGCTGATGGATGGATCATGCACAGAGGGCGAGGGGCCTGCTTTCCTGCTGCCTTGAGAGCGGTGTAATCATTTGCACCCATGCCGGGCAAAAGCAAAGCACAATCTCCCATCAGGATGGCAGCATTTCCCCCCTCAGGGCACACAGGCGAGGAGGAAGATAGGAAGATTTGCAAAGTCTGGCCCCTGTCTGTAGGACCCTTATAAATGCTATGTCAATGCTAACAAGCCATTAATTAGCTGGATGATCCCAGTTACCATTTGGCTCCTCTGCTGCTCTTTTCCTGTTGTTTCTCCCTCCCTCCATCACTTCCCCCCTGAGCTCCTGAATGTGGCCCGTGTCCCTAGCCCTGCTTTCCTTGCAGGGGACTCAAGCACAGCTGGCTGAGTGGCTCCCACTGCTGTGGTCGCCCTGGGTTTGCTGCCATTTTTGGGTGCGGGTCGAAAGTTGAAGCACTAAACCCCGCCCCCCCAACCCTCTTCTTGGCTGCAGCGCGCCCTGCTCCAGGGGATGCACGCATCATAAATGCAGACTGCGGGGGGGTCACATCCTGTGTCTGAGCCAAGCTTGGTCATGTCCGCAGAAAGACAGAGGCATCCCAGACCGGAGAAACAAATGTCGCTCTCCAGAGACAGATAAAGTCCAACAGCGAAGTTAAAAACAAATTATCGCTGTGAGAGCACAGGACTCGAGAGCTCTGCCGTGCTTTCTCAGAGGAGCTTGCTCTCTATAAATAATGCTGGGGTTTGCATTTTCGGTGGAAAAGCTGCAGCCTCTTATTAGATTTCACTGGAGTGAAGCCAGGGTGCACCAGCTGGGGGTCTGGCCCACTCTCCTCCAGCCCTCGCCATTCAAAACGGATTTGGAGCATGGTGTGTAGTGCAATCAAGAGAAACCTCCCGGTGCAGCCAGGTCCAGACCCCTCTCCTGAGAGCTCCTGGCACTGCTGCTTCTTGTCTCGGTTTGGTACGGACACGTGGGCCAAACTCCGACCTGGGCCAGTCAGTGCAATTGCAGCACAGATGGGGGTGCAAGGCTGGAGCCTAAAGGGCAGGTCCTGGGGCTGTGTTGCTGTGCAGCTGGATGACTAGCGAATGCAGCGCATGGCCGCGCTGGGCCACCGCCGGGCCACGGAGGGGCTGTGGCAGCCCTCAGCTTGTCCCCCCGCCGAGAGCCTGGAGAAGCAGTCAGGAAGGAAACAGGCCCCCGGGGCTGCAGGTGAAGGGTGAGGCGCCTGGTCCTCAGGCCGCGTGCACGCAGCTCTTCTGCTCTTTGCAAAACACTGGCGGTATGGCGCCGCCGGGTCCCAATCCCCAGCTTTACTCGAGGCTAGCTCTCCTCAGGCTGGAGCAGGCAGACAACACAGGGTGCACCACTACAGGGCTCAAAGGTTAAAGGAAAACCACCTAATTCCACAAGCTGTTTCTTGACTGAAATCTCACCTGTCGGTACATGGTGAGGACTCAGAAGCCTACACTTACATCTCAGGGGGGTGCAGACGCACCCTAAGGCACGACCTAAAGTTTTTCCATCCCCTCTGAGGACTGTAAAGGTGCCAGCCTCGAACTTGGCAGATCCAGGCTCCGGCCTTCGTCCAGCTCTGCCACTGCTACTCTGCATGGCCTTGAGCAAGTCATTTTGCCTCCCTCCAGGAGACCCACACAGGCTGCCCTATGTAGCTCACCCTCCATCCAGGAACAGGCACAGAACGAATAAGACTGAAGATGGTCCAAGTCCCCATCCCCCGGCATTTCACACGCGTGGGGCAGGATGTGAGCAGAAGAGGGCTGGAGGATTTAAGCTGAGATGACCAGGACCTGGGCAGTCCCTTTTCCTCTTGGATTCGGAGCAGCTCAAGCCTCATATTTCCCGCAGGAGAGCAATGCCAGGAGGGGATGCCCTGCTCTGCCCTGGTGTCAGGCCTGGCTAGCAAGACTTTCCTCTGCATAACTCAGACCTCGGCCAAGGCCTGATGTCAAGGTGGATTTGCATTGCAAATGATTATGTGTGATAAACAGCAGGGTGTTAAGTAACGGTCCTGCCGTGCCACCAGGACAGCAGAGCACTCACACCCCAGAGGGGTGTGGGTCTGACAGCCCATACCCCCCGATCACATCGCCAAAAACAAGCCTGAAAACCAGCAACAGTGGCTTATGCCAAACAGCTATGGGGAAGGGAGATGAGGAGGTTTTGACCCTGCAAAAATGATCACAAGAGGAGCTCACGCTCCGGGGGCCTGTACGAATACGGCAAATGACAAGCGTGACCAACTCGGGCTGCTTCGCAATCGGGCAGAGCCCTAAGACTAGTGGGTCTGGCCATCTCCTGAGTCTGTCAGAAGTGCCTTTTGGTTTCCAGTTCCGAATCTGCTGTAATCCTGCCGGCCCCGCTTGTCCCAGCTTGGCCAAAGACATGGGGTTTTCAGTGATTTTATGTTTCTGGGCTTGAGACACCAGGGCTCAGCTTGTGTTTCTCCTTATGCTTCAGGCTCTAATCACTTAATGGGATAGTGTCACGATGCAGAAGTGGCGTGCATGATTCCTCCTGGCCTTTTCCAAGAGGCAAGGACATTAGTAGGAGCATCGCTGCATCGGTAGGAGCGTTGCCAGCAGATCAAGGGCAGTGATTCTTCCCCTCTGTGCAGCATTGGGGAAGCCACATCTGGAGTCCTGTGTCCAGTTTTGGGTCCCGACTACGGAAAGGATGTGGACACATTGGAGTGAGTCCAGTGGAGGGCAACAAAAATGGTTCAGGGGCTGGAGGACACGACTTGTGAGGAGAGGCCAAGGGAACTGGGCTGAGTGAGTCTGGAGAAGAGAAGACCGAGGGGGATTGAATGGCAGCCTTCCGCTCCCTGCAGGGGGTCTGCAAAGAGGATGGAGCTGGGCTGGTCTCAGTGGGGGCAGATGGCAGGACAAGAAGCAATGGGCTCAAGTTGCAGCAAGGGAAGTTGAGGTTGGATATTAGGCATCCCAACCTGCAGGGTGTATCCGGGCTTCCCAGCCCACGTGCCACATCACCTGAATTTCTGGCCTTGCACTAACCGTGCAAGCAGCAGGGGCAGGGACCAGCCTTGTTCTGTGCTGTGCCGCCCCTAGCACCACTGGGGACCTGATCCCCGAAGGTGGCTTTTCTGTCTGCCAGCAGCACGAATAAACAGTGGATATTTCTGGTTTCCTCCTGGGCTACCGGTGCAACCTCCTTCAGCATCACTGAGTCACGTTGGGAATTTTCTTCCATTAGGGATGAAAAGGCAACGAGATTCCTGGGGACAGAAATACTCCCGTCCCCTCTGCCTTCAGGGCTGGGCTGACGCAGCATTGATGAGTCCCCGTTTCCTGTGGGGAATCCAGGTACAGCAGGTTCATTCAGGCAGGGGAAGTTGCACCCTACAAACCAGCTGGCTCAGAGATGTGATCTTTCGAGAGCACCCCCTTGCTTCTGGCAACACCACATTTGCAAACCAAATCGACGGCCACCCCCATCTGAGCTGTGCAGTTTGTTTGCTCTGCTGTTTTCCATCTCCCCATTGAGCTAAAGCCCAGTTTGTCCAGTCTGAGGGGAGGCACCTAAGCAGTGGAGGCCCCGGCAGGACACCTGGATGACCAGGTGACGCAGATACCTGGAGGTTATAAAAGACAGGTCTCTGTGCAGGAGGGCAGGGGGTGTCTTGCCTGAGGCTCTCAGCATCGCTGCAGCCCTGCAATGGGGAAAGGGGCACGCAACATGACTCAGGGGCACGGGGCATGGCGAGCTAGCCCGCACGGGTCTGGACCACCCCTGCAACCCTGCAATAGTCGCTGGCTCCCCACTTCCTTCCAGCAATGGGGGCAGATTTACAAAATCAGACCTGAAGACAGCGGACATCGCTTTTGCCCTCAGCCTGGGGCTGCCTTTCCTCCCGTGCTGGCTTTTCTTTCCCCTCCTTCTGGATCTTGTCAGATGCCCCCTTCCCTGGCCTTGTCTTCCTCCCTTGCATTTGCTCCCTGCTACCCCCATGCCAACTTGGCGCCAGCGGGGTCTGTGTGGCCAGAGAGAGGGGCCCGGTCCACGGTGGCTAATCCAGGACAGCCCAAGGGACCCCCAGGGTGCACAGGCTGCCTTTGCACCCTCAGCCCTCGCTCCTTTAGCCGGGCCTGGGACTGACCTCTCACCCGAGACATGGGCGACGGCAGGGGAGAAAGGCAAGGACCTTGCTCATACAGCCTGGGGGAAGCGAAACCAGAGTGGTTTCCAGGAGGGGCTCCCTTTTTTTCATTCAGATATTCCTGTTTCATTGTTTGTTTGCCCATCTCATTGTTATATTTTGATAACGCTGAGCAGACAACTTGAGACCCAGTTAGACATGTGGATGCGACTGCGCAGGACAGACCACCGTTCCCAGGCCTGATCATGCCAGGGTTGCACAGATCACCGCTAAGGCCAAACACACAAAACACCCAAAAACTGTTCTCATTTCCCCCCCTCAATAATACTATTCTTGTACAATCCCATTTTTTTTATTAGTCGATGCTTTTCCTCTTTAAATGAGCATCACTCCTTCAAGCAGCTTCTGCCAACCAGACACTTAGTCCAGTCAAGCAACATTTTTCAGTAAGACTGAAATGATTGCTTTAATCAGCTGTAAAGTGAGGTTTTGGGGCAAAGACCCTTAAATTTTAAATCTTTCAGCCCTAAACCCTCCAATAGTCATCACCAACGGGCATTTCTGCTGAGCCATTTTCCACCCCAGACGATGGAAAATTGTCATCTCCCTGTCCAAGTCTTTTAACCATTTCTAGGAGAAACGTGTTGAGTCTGCGTTAGCTGTAGGTCAGTGTTATCTGCTCGAGTCCGTCTCTCTTCTTCATGCATAACCTTCATCCCAAAGCACTTCCGAACTTTGGGACATGGAGAACAACTGGCCTCTGTCTAGCTCAAAGTCAGGCAACCCCAACCTTGCACCCCCACCTGCGTACCAGACAAGTACCTTGCACACGATTTTCCTGGGAAATGGCTCTTCAGGGTAATGCAGACCCACAAACTCCGTGTGTGGCAAATGGCAATGCCAAGGCCGCATTGGCAGACTGAGGCAGGGCGAGGAGATTCCCATCCAGACAGCCCTGCACTGCGAGCTCTTGCTGAGCCAAGGCTGGGAAAGAGATGCAGCCAAAGAAATTTCCACGTGGCAAGTTTTGCACGCCCTAGCTAGCGCCCAAATCTGCTACAAACCTCCAGCGCGCAGGAAGCCCAGAGACCAGGACCGCCGCCCAGCACCAGAGCCAAGACCCTGGAAGAGGTCAAGGCTGGTGCCGAAGGTCACCCATTGGAAAACCAGGGCTTTGACATTGAGAAATAAAGCGTGAGAACAACATTTCTCATGGGGCCGTGGGACCTGCAACGCAAGGCAGCAGGAAGCCAGGGTTTCTGCACGATGGAGAAGGGGCTTCCCTGCCCCGCTCTGCATGGCAAATCAAGAGCTGTTCTGCACTGGAAACAATCACAACTGGGGAGAGGGGAACGCTTTGGTGGGGAAGTCGTCTCCGTCCTTCCCCATGCGAACCCGCTGCTATGGCAGAGCTTTGCTCGCGTGCAGAGAGCTCCAGGATGCCCCGTCGGCTTGGGTGGGGTGACCCTCTCCCTCCCTCCGACGAGCCAGGCAGCTGCTCTGCCCCTCGCTGCGGCAGTGGCGTGAACTCTGTATTTTTTCTTCCAGCCCCTAATTCCCATGTCCCAGACACGAGGCAGGGAATATGGAGCTGGCGACCTCTTAATAAGCAAAGATCTGCTTTGGCATGCAACACCCTTCCTACCATGCTGCTGGGATCCAGTCTGGGGCCTATAAAAGTGCTTGCTGGACCCATTACTTCCTGAAGAAGACAAAGCTGATTAAATGTGTCCAGGTGCTGCAGCATTTTGTCGCTCCACCAGACGCAAAACATCCTCCCTCCCTCCTGAGCTGTAATATCCTGGATAAGAGCAGTGATGAATGGGGGACGAGGGGGGACTGGATTGCCTCCCATCCACTGAGAGATGCTGTCATTATAATGCAGGGCGCTGGTCACCGGGTTAGCAGAGAAGCTATTCTGACAAACACAGCAGCCACCTCACAGAGATTTCGCTCGTTAGCATTGCTCAGCTTTCCATTATCCTCTCTCCCCTCCCCAGTAACCTCCTGGGAGTGGTAGGAGAATATACCCCCCCAACCCCCACGCCTGGCTTTGCATAGAAAGATGCACTGAAAAAACAGAATTCATTGCTGCTGAATACATTTTTCCATGTGCCCAGAAGCACTTTAACCTAACAGTGCTTGACAGCAGAGACAGGGGACACATCTCTATGTAGACTCATAGGAAATTCAGGTGGGAAGGGAGCTCACATGCTCCAAGCAGCCCCAGCCCCAGCCCCAGCTACATCACCCCAGCCAAGGTTTTGTCCATCCAGGTCTTAAACACCTCCAAGGATGGAGACTTCTGCTAGACTCGAGCTAGCCAGAGCGGGGAAGAGACAGTGACATAAGTGCCATCACGACCTGGCAATAAAAGTATGTCTCGGGTAGCTGGCATGGGTCACTAGGGTAAATGAAGCTACAATGAGCATCAGACGTGTGCAGACGTAACTCGGTGATGCTGTGAAGACAGCTGCCTGACAAGCGTCTACACGCGCGCCCAGAAACGTTGTACTGCTACCACACAGGTGAGCCAGGACTGCAAGACCTCAAGCAGACTGCTGTAAAGTTATATAATAATTATCTGGGCATTACAAAATTTACCATCACAGCCATGCGAGCGAAGGCATCACAACACCGGTACTTTTCTTACATCATCATAAACGGAAAAGACAGGACTTCAGTGAAGACCCAGGCTACACTTCAGGCCTCAGCTAAGCTAAGAGACACGAGAGCACCATTACATCTAGGCCTAGGATGACCGGACCCTGCTCCTCCCGTACCTCCAAGGCCGGACCCTGCTGTCTTGTGGGGGTGTATCCACCACCCCGAGGGCTAGGATGGCAGAAAGGCTCCCCTACAGACAGGTCCTACCTGCTGGTTTCTCCCCTTTCAATACCCGCCTGGCTGCCCATGTCCCACGGGCCAGCCGCTGGAGGAAGCGTGGCCTAGGCTGCAGGCAGCATCGGCCCGGGAAGGGTCCTGCATGTGGTGCCCCTAACTCCACATCTGGGGTAGGAAAAAACAGCCAGTCTCGCAGGCTCTTTTCAGTTTCTACGGATGGAGAGAAACCGCGAGGTCCAACCGTGGAACCAGAGCCATTGACACGAAGCCCACACAGGCGTGTTGGGAGGAGGCAGCGGGCGCGGGGAGAGCCAAGCCGTGTTGCTTGGTATTTTGGACTTGCCTTTCCAGCTCGGTACAGATCCCTGCCCTAGGCTGACACGCACAGAGCATCCCCCTGACATCCTGCCTCGACCCCCCTCTCCCGCCTACTACAACGTCCCTGCCTTCCCCTTGCTGCAGCTCCAGTACGCCGAGTCCTTTCTCCCCGGGAGTATTCTCCCTTTACAAAGCAAGACCATAAAGTAGTGACATAATCTCATCTTGGCAGACACTTGTGCTGATGTTAAGCCAGTGCCTTTCGTGGTCCACATTGCAGCTTTCCGGTCCCTGAGATAGATGGTGCGGCGAGCTGCCCCCCCCGCAGCACACCGGTTCACTGATGGCTAGTGTCTTCCCATTTTCTGCTTTCATTTTGGCTGTTACAAGGGGTGCCGGACTGGTCACCCTCTCAGCCGAAAGCCTCCCTTCCTCCCCAGAACAGGTATACACCAGGCAGTGAACATAATTTATTTTGGGTGGCTTTGCCCACCCAAAATAAATGACCAGCCACCCACAAATAGGTGCATGTGAAGTCTCCTCACCCATTTACTCCATGCCCGCAGAGGCCTGTGGTGACCCAGACGCTCGAGCGGTCACTGATCTCTTTTGCACCGACAGGGCAGAGCTGGCAGCCAGGGAGGATGAGGACTCCTTGTAGTAAACAATAGTAGCAATGCGGGGGGGGGGAAGGGGCATTTAAGGCAGCTGAATGAGGAGGTGTGACTTGGCAAAATGTGTCCTGTTGTAGTTTATGGGATGTATGGAGCCGTTTTATTAGGGATATTTTTTGCTCTTCACTTCCTAAAAACAAACAAAAAAAACCAAAAAACAAAAAATAAGGGACCAATTGTTTCTGCCATCTGAGAAAACTTGGTGGAGCAGGCTGAAATCCAGGAATAATTAAGAAAATAATAGAGCACACCCAACCAGAAAAACAGTATTTGTTTAAAGAAGTCCCACCAGAGTTCTTGGTAGTGATTACATTTCTTTCAAAAAAAAGAGGGGGGGGAGGAAAAGACTTCTAAATCAAAAGCAGCAGTCATCAGCTCATTACTCAGATCGAGAGTGGAAAAAAAACAGGGCTGCAGTACTTTCTAGTGGTAAGACTTTTTTCCATTTTCACTGCTGTTATCAGTTTTGGTCGGCTGCAGAATAATCATGTTTTGCCCGTCTGTGTTTTCTGCAAAACGAGACAAGTCCCCCCGCTCACCTGCCGGCGCCTCAATACAGAAGCAGAGACCACGGCAGCCCCGGGAGGGGACCCCCAAAGTCAGGGGGGAGACTTCAAGGACTTGACCCATGCTAAGATCAGCATCCAGGCTTCTAGCTGCGAGCCTCATCTTCTTTCCCTTGAAACAGCCCCTCTGGGGGCTTCAAAAACACCCTCTTGCCTGGCTGCTCTTCCCATAACACCCAGGTGTGTGTCACAAGACAGGGGGAAACTCTTTACAGCAAAAAATTCTCCTTTAGTCCCTGAGGGCAGGACTTTGCTCTCTGGACTATCAAGCTTCAGTCCAGGTCTATTAAGTTATTCTTCAGACCCGTGCAATTCTTCTGCACTGAGGATCCCCCAGCGTTATGTCATCAGGAAATGTCATGGATATGTTCTGCGTCTGCCAAAGAAAATACGGCATGAGAGGAGTTTCTAGAGGAGGAATGGTGCCAGAAACCTCTCTCTAGCCTGGCATGTCCTCTTTAAGCACCACCCGGTGCTACCTCTGTAGCCAGGCCCTGATCCACCTTGCAGGTCTCCAGCTAAGCCCCATCTTGACTAATATCTTAATACTCTCACGGCATGATTTCATAGACATCTACAGGCTCTCCACCTTCACAAGCGACTGCCACACGTCTCCAAGAGACACGGAAACACAATGCACGCGCACGTCCATCGCCGCCACCCTCCAAGATGGAAACTTGCACTACACCCATGTGCTTCCCCCTAACTTGGTGCATTTAGCCATCAATGCTCCTGGCTGATACTGCAGGGGCTTCTCCTCTCCTATGCTTCATTTCCCCCTCTACACATCATGAATGTGGCAGGGCCACACAACAGTTTTATATCTGATGCTTGCCAGGTCCTCATCCCAGTGCGCAGGTGTGCGGCCGGGGCTGAAATGAAGGTGCTGCAGGATAAGGCGACTGAGCTCCGGGGTGGTTGAGTTGTCCTGAAACTTGGCATTTCCTTGCTCTTCAGTGCGGACATGCTTAGACTGCAGTTGCATGCCATAAAAGTTGTTGTTGTTTTTTAAAATATATATATAGAGCACACACAGGAATTTTTCCCAGTCCCTACAAAAACCAGTAGCCAGGACACAAGGGCAGCATTCGTGCGCAGGACTGGGAAGAGAAGGAAATCCTGACCAAGACAAACCTTCATGCTACCATGAAGTACCAAGGGCTCTGCTGCCTGCTCTGTTGAGGAAACCTCTTCCAAAATGAAAATGCTTGATGTGTCCAACCTTGGCACTGGGGGGGGGGGGGGCAAAACGTGTTTAAC
>NW_017729029.1:14373940-14374885 GCF_001723915.1 Gavialis gangeticus | reverse complement strand
ACTGGGAAGAGAAGGAAATCCTGACCAAGACAAACCTTCATGCTACCATGAAGTACCAAGGGCTCTGCTGCCTGCTCTGTTGAGGAAACCTCTTCCAAAATGAAAATGCTTGATGTGTCCAACCTTGGCACTGGGGGGGGGGGTGTCAAACGTGGCTGACTCTGGTGATTTATGAATGGTAAGATGCTGTTTTTCTTTTCTGGAGCCGTGGGGTGGCACCTTGCATGGGATTAACAGGTGGTGCTGGCTCAACTCCAACTGGGCAAGGGGATCCCACCGCTGGGCATCTAGGCTGAGGAATTAGCTGGGGGTGGGGAGATGACACCCGCCTGGGACCACCAAGGTCCTGGCACGGACAGTCACAGCCCTGGGCCACTGGGCATGGGGGAACAGGTAGAGCAGCCATTCAGCCACAGCTCTCCTGGGCCAGGGCACAGGCCCTGGGGGTCCAGGCTCCACTGCACAAGCTCCCCGGGCATGTCCCCCCTGCTACCCAGGGGCCAGGGCTGCAGCTTGGAAGGGCAACCCCAGCCTCTTTCCACAATCCCAATTCCATGCCCCCCAGCCCTGGCGCCACTGCCTGGGCAAGAGGCAGAAGCCTTTGCAATGCCCCCATGCACCACCCCTTTGCAAATGCAACACCCCATGCGCTGCACGGTTTGCAAATGCCGTGCCCTAAACACTGCACCCCTGCACCGTCCCACGCAAATGCCAAGCGTGGCACATGGAGCAATGTAACACACCCGTGCACAAGCACTTTGCAAATGCCTTGCCCCATGCAATGCACCCGTGCACCGCCCCTTTGTAAAGGCATCCCCCCATGCACTGCTCTTTGCATTGCACTCATGCACCGCCCCTTGCAACGCACCCATGCACGGCCACTTCGCCATGCCCGGCGCTTGGCCGTGCCCCGCACACCCCGCCCCTCGGCCGCGCCCCGCCCCG
>NW_017729029.1:14371968-14373685 GCF_001723915.1 Gavialis gangeticus | reverse complement strand
TTTTTGCATGGGAACGGCCCCCCCAAAATGCTCCAAAATGCAAAAAAAAATAAAAATTAAAAAAAAGCATTGCATTGCACGGCAAAAAAAAAAAAAATTAAAATCACCCAAAACGAAATTGACAAAAAAATATTAAAAATTGCAAAAAAAATAATAATTAAAAAACAGGGGGAAAAAAGTGGAGAACCCCCCCCTCCCCCTCGCTGTGCAAGCCGCGCCCAGGCAGGGAGAAGGGCAGAAACCTGCTGCATGCTGCCCCTGCCAGCCGGAGGGCTGGGTCCCAAATCCCTACTCCCCCCCCAGTTTTCTTTATTTCTCCAAAGTTTGTGCAGTCTCGTTGCTGTGACCTGCTCTGCTTCAAGGGGGTGTTTTTTGTTTTTTTTCCCCCTCTTAAAAAAAGCAGAATTGGATCCGGCACTAAAAAGATTCTCTTTTTTTATTCCCCCCCGCCCAGAGGATTTGAAATCCCTTTTTTTGGGCGGGGGAAATGGATTCGACTCGGTGTCTGGCTGGAAGCAGGAGCCGTTGGGATGCCAAGGTAACAGCAATGCAGAAATTAAAATAAAATCCTAGGATGTTAAATAATAATTAAAAAGAAGAGAAAACCATTCAAAAGTGGATGTTTGTCTGGACCGGTTTGATCCAGAAAATAAAACTGTCCTGGCAAACTTGACGTTTGGATTAGGTGAGTTGGGATCCTGGAGAAGGGGGATATATCTATATTTTTTTAAATTTATTCTTCTGTATTTTTTTATTTGATTTGATTTTGGTTTTTTTAACTGAAAAAAAACACGAGTTGTAGAGCATGAAAAAGGGACCTGCGTGCGGTTTCTCGGTGTCCAGGGGGGGAAAAAAAAACCTGCAAGTTTGCCAAGCTGAAATTTTGTTTCTAAATAAATTAATGTAATGACTGCGAGTGGGTGCCTTTGCGGAGGGGGCTGGCCTGACGTCTGTCCACCCGCAGCATCGTCTGCCTGGCATCCCCGGGCAGGGCAGGGCTTTACGGACGCTGCGGCGTGATGGCAAACTTTGAAAAATAAAAATCGGTTTTAGAGGGAAGTTTTCAAGCCGAGCCCCGAATATCGCTCGAATCGCTGGGGCGGGTGGCTGCGCCCCTGCCAGCCGGACCCACCGCTTTTCTTTCTGTTCTTCGCACACCCGCTTTGCAGGAGCGGAGCGTCCCAATCCATACGTTGTTGTTTAAAGCTGGCGGAGAGATGACGGTGCAGAAAAGTGGAAGTCACGAGCGGCATCGGACTTCTCATCCCTTCAGCAGCGTTGAAGAAAAACTCTGGAGCCTGGAAATGCGACCGGATTATTACGGACAGTCTCAAGCGCAGTAAGTTCGGGCCTGATCCCACAGGCCTTGCCAGCACTGTGGCTCACACCAGCAGCCCTGCTTGAGTGCCTAGCTTGCTCCGAGTGTCTGCAAACAAGGAGCTTGAGTAGAGTTAAAATAAATAAATCCATGAAACGATTTGCACTTTTGAACAGCAGATTTTCTGTTTCAAATGTGACCTGAAGCACATTTTGTTTAAAAAGCACTTAAAGTGGGGGAGGCTCATTGTAAAGTGGCTCAGCCCTTCTATCTTGATATTTCAATCGTGCACCTAATCCAAGTTTATCTCGTAAGAAGTTTTTATAGAGGTTGATTCGTGGTGGGAAAAGTGGGCAATTGATTTTTTTTTTTTTTTTTTTCTCCATATGAATGGACTGG
>NW_017729029.1:14365917-14371931 GCF_001723915.1 Gavialis gangeticus | reverse complement strand
TTTTTTTTTTTTTTTTTTTTCCTCCATATGAATGGACTGGAAATTTTAATTTTTTTTTAAGTCATCATCATCTAGTTTGAGTTGTCCAACTTTGAAATGTTTTTCACTGTTCATTTTTAGCATCTTGCTAACCAGGGGAAAAAAAAGTTTCCCAAGCCAAAGGTAATGATATGACATTGTGCATACAAATTACGTGCGCTCCAGCATGCTCTGCTATCGATGTTTTGCTGTTAATTTGGGGTAACCATCCTTTTTCTTTACATACAGCATTAATTCAATCTGAGTCTTGGGAGTTGAGCTGCTCAGGAAATTTAATAGCTAAAAATACATGGTACTTGAAGGATTGGGTATGAATCTAGGTCTAAACCAGATTTGTGAATATTAATATTTTCCACTGTCTCAACTCAGTTGTTTGAATTTTTAAAACAGATGAAAGTGAGCACAAGCAGCCATCATCTATTTAAGTGGATGGGACTCTCCGCTTTACTTCTGTTTCGTCATCATTTTCAAAATGAGTGTCTTATTTGTTGCATTTCTATTTTTGAACCACAGTGAAAGGGCAACTTGGCTTCTAAAACCCTTTTAAAAATTAGTAAATGCACTTTTTGACTTTTTTTTTCCATCCAAGGCTTTTTGATTTTTGTTTTGTTTTTTGGGGTTTTTTTGGAACAAATAATGGTTCAATTTGTGCTTTGTCACATGTCCCCTGTACACCAGTTTTGTAGCAGGCCTCTTCATTTTACACCAAACAGTATAGGAAACACTTAACTTTTTTTTTTCTTGGCTTTGGATCTACCTCGCATGGAAATGGAGACCGTACAAGTTAGTGGAGCTATGTGTATTTGTGTGTCTTTCCTGTCATTGCCTCAACTATTTCTTTCCTTCCCAGGATGCCTTATTCCTCTAATGTAATGTTTCCCCTGTGTGTGCCATCTGAGTGGGGTTTTTTCTGCTTTTTAAATTGATGCCTCTTTATGCTGTTTGTGTGTGTGTGCATGTGCTAATTGTGTTCTCTGCCCAACAGCCAGCATATTTTGTGTTGGCTTATTTCTGCATATCCAGATGTCCTCGTTTTCCAGGAGTCTTAGTGTATGGCTGACTGCAGGGAATTGTCCATCCCTCCTTTCTTTCTGGAGTTTACCTCTTAACAGTTGTGGTCTCTTACTTGTGGCAGTAAAAGAAATGGCCAAGTGACAGTGCGAAGCTCGGAGAGGGATCAGAGCAGGGTGGTGAGAGTCTCAGTTTCTTTCATATGCGCAAAGCGCTTTAGATCCTTGCGCTGAAGGTGGATCAGACACAGTTCTCTGTGTCCCTTTGTGACTAATTTCTGGCTGGCCTGCATTGGTCGCCCAGCTGAGGACTGCGTGCAACTTGCCAGCCAAGAAATGCAGTTCCTGGGTTGCTTGTGGGGTGTTGCTAGAGAGCACTGTGTGTTTGTTCACTTTATTTCTCCCTCCCCTCCTCTTCTGCTGACTTAGTGAACTGCTGGCTGTAGGAGTGAGGTGCCAGGCCCTGCTCCACAATCTGGTCTCCTCCATTGCAGACCAAGTGGACTGTGCTTTTTAATTGTGTTCTAGGGGGGGGCACTGCTTTGACATCAACACACACAAGCAGCACTTTCCTCTTTCTCTGGAGGATGGGTCTGTTCAAGCAACACGATTCTCTTGCTCTTGTGATGCCTCCTCCAGGGCAGAGAGGTGCAGGGAGTTGTGCTACTGCTTTTATTTTTTTGTGCAAGATTTTTGCATGGTATTTTTTCCTGTGGTAGATGAAGGGGCTTAATTTGTCCTCACAACTCTCACTTCAGTCTTGTATCTGCATAGCAAATATCAGTCTTCCTGCTGTTATGTGCTTGGTATGATTATTTGTATTAACATGCATTCAGGACACTTCCTGATATAGCAGAAGTCTGTCATTCTCACTGTACGTCCCGGTGACCCAGCTTATACATGAACCCAGGGGTGGGGGTGAGGAAGGAGAAGGATACCATCAATACTTTTTTTTTTTTTTTTTTTTTTTATGTTCTGTGTGTGGGGTGGGGAGTTTTGGTTTTGCCCAGCCAAGGAGGTTAGCACACATCAGAGCTCTGAACTGTCTTTGTTCTCACAAACACAGCTGGGCCTCAAGAATAAGATTGTAGTTTGATTACTCGATGCACTGCAATGTATGTTGTCTGCCTCAAGTACAGTATCTGTTGGCATGCTTCATAACTTTTTTTGTGTGTTGTTTTTCTAGTTCCTGTTGAAACAGAAGTTAAATTGTGTCCAAAGGGAGTCCTGTTTGCAGAACAAACTGATGCCTCATTGCATCCAGTCAAGGTGAGCTGGGGAGGTGAACTTAACAACCCCTGACATTGGTGAAGTACCTCCAGAGCGGAATCCCGAGGGGTGCCATCTCTGTGTGGCGTTCCCATTGAACTGAGCATCCGTCTGCTAGGTTTGGGCGCTGCACTTGGCAAGAGAAGCCATTTTCCTCAAAGAGATGGCTACTGAAAATCCTTTGACATTGGTTTGTATACAATTTATTGAGAACCTAAAATGGCAGGCGGCTGATTTTGAAAAAAACAAAAAAATTGTAAACTATACTGCAAGAGACGGTTTAATCGTGTGCATCTGAATTGTTCTTTTTGGCTTAAATAGGTATTGGTTAAATTTCTCTCACATAGACATTAGGGCTGGAAGGGACCTCGGAAGATCTTGGAGTCCAGCCCCCTGCCCCAGGGGCAGGAAGACACCACTGTAATGTACTTGCCTACTGCTCTCTCTCTTCCAGTCATCTAAACCCCAATTCAGAATCCCCACCCCCACCCCCCACCCCCTTTTTTTACCCTCCTCTGGGGAGGGTGGGGGGAAGATTGCTTTGAACTACAATGGCTCAGACCTGAGCTTGAAGGATCCCCTTTTGAAAAGGCAGAATTTATTTGCTTTCATAGTTTGGGTCACAGGGGTGTCCAGCCTGTGGCATGGGCACCACGAGTGGCAGCCAGCCACAAATGCCCTGGCAGATCAGGGAGGGGACAGGCAGTGCAGTGGCAGATAAGGCAGAAAGCAGAGCAGCAGATCAGGCTGGGACTTGAAAATAGAGAAGCAAATCGCACAAAGGAGGGAGAACAAGGTAATTGGAGTAGAGCTTGGGAAGGGTGCGGGGGCTAATTTTGTGGCATGCCTGGCAAAAAGGTTGTCTCCGGCTAGTACAGGATTTGAGTTACGCATGCCCCTGACACCCTTAGTCTGACTGTCATCTTAAAAGCAAAATGAGGTTTGACTTATTTGAAATGATTCACTCCTTAGAAAAGAAAAGTAGCTAAGGCAGTGGGTAGGACCAGTCAAGCTAAGCCTCGTTTAGGAAAAGAAAGTCTGGACAAGAATAAAAATGGGATCTGTCTACCTGTATGTGTTATATGTAGATTACTTGCCGATAGCAGAATAGCCTTCACCCTTTTTGAGTGTATAGCTTGCACGCTGCTGTGAGAACACAAAATACATCCCTGCCAACAACAACACCCCAGACATTTATGTTTCCATTAATTCAGTACAGGCTATTACAATTTTTGACATCCCGATTCTCAAGTTATGCTTTAAGAAATAAAAAAGGTGGGGAACAGATGAGCAGGACCCCACAGAGGTATTTGGGGTGTTTGCACACAGGTGATAGCATAGGAGATGTGTGAAGGGGGAGTTCTCTTTACAGCTTGAATTTGTAATATTGTTCTTGTTGAAACACGGGAGGAAGGAGGAGGAAGGTAACTTAGCATGATCCCATCTCATCACATGACTAGGAAAAAATCTCAAGGATACACAGAAATATCAAGCTTACCTTCATCACCTTTCATGTCAGTGTAAACAGGGTAACTCCTCTTAAGGCTGCAGACTGGAAAGTCAATCCAGA
This sequence comes from Gavialis gangeticus, assembly GCF_001723915.1. NCBI lineage: Eukaryota > Metazoa > Chordata > Crocodylia > Gavialidae > Gavialis > Gavialis gangeticus. The sequence goes on along the minus strand of NW_017729029.1, from coordinate 14,368,043 downwards.
GAATCAAAAAAACCCCAAAAAACAAAACACATTATTTTCTCTCCTTCCCTTCACAGGCATTTTGTTCTCTGTCTGCGTGGGCAGGGAAATACTGAAATTGTAGGAATTTGGGGGGGGGGTGGATTTCTTCTATTCGCATTTAAATGCAGAAAGAGTTTTACAAATCTAAACGAGATGGGTCTTAACAGCCTAAGCACAGAAAAAGAAAGAGTCATTTCCAAGTTCTGAAATAATCTGAATTTGGACAATCTCAGTTGGGAGAATTCAGGGAAAGAGGAAAATTCAACATCTTGTGTGCTATCTAGTATTTCTGAGGGCAGGTCTTGCCCCTGGCAAAATCCCTTTAGTATTCAACCTGGCACCCAGCTGCCAAAAAGTAGTCCTAGAGAAGTAGGGCTGGAAGGGCCAGCCCTCCAGCGGTCAGCTAGTCCAGCCAGCTGCCCAAGGCAGGATCAGCCCCATCCAAGCCATCCCTTACAACCCTAATCTAACCTGGCAGCGTTGTATTGCCTATATTGCCAGGGGACAAAGTCCTGCACGAGGGATGAGGACGCAGGCTGGCAAGCCTGAAAATATAGTGGGCTCCCGTAAGCCGACTAGGCATATTTTGGGGCAAATAAAATGCTCCCGCGTCTAACTTTTTGTTTTCAGGCGCATTTGCAGTTGCTGTATTCTTGTGTAACAACTTGTTCTCTTATAGTTTCAGACTGGTAGCACGTGAGTGAAGAACGTAATGTCATATTGGCAATGTAAATGCCTTCCTCTGATCGTAGAGCGCTCTTCCATCTTATGGTTGTTTTATTGTTTGTTTTTTCCCTCTTTCCAAAACCAAAACCAAAAAAAAAAAAATCAAAATACCATTTGGGATTTCAACATTCATTGGGCTTTGAGGAGATGTAGCAGCACATCATGGTTTGTAGGGACAAGGAGATACAGACCATTCTGGGCTGCCTCATTACCTCAAGGATAAGACAAGAAATTGAGCTTCTGGGTATCATAGAGGTGGAAGCTAACACACGCTCACGTATCTCTTAGGTCAGTTGAACCAGGTACGTGTGGATCGGCTTGCTCTGCGCTTGCACGTGTGTGCGCTTTTCTTTCCAGCCTTGCTGAGAGACCAAGCATTGCCTTTTCACGCCTCTTGGCATGTTGCGAGGGGGCTTGGGGCTTTGCTGTCTGACCCGCAGAGATTTCACTAGTTTCTTACCTTCCCCCCCACCCCATGGCCAAGCGCTTGACCCTAAGGAGGAGGCAGGGTACAGCCTTGCTTCTGCCAGCTGCTCCAGGTAACCCTCGTTTGTTTTTTTTCCCCCTTATGGTGCAATGCTTCCTCCCGTGTCTTAGCACCGGTGCTGGGACCGGACCTCCGGAGGGGGGCTCGGGAAGCGCGGGCCACCTCTCCAAGCGGCCATGTCAGCAGTGCTCTAGCAGCACGTAAATACTGGAGTCGAGGACTGCCTGGCTGCTCTCCAGTATTGCATTGCTGCTTGAGTGAGGCTGGATCTCGGTGCCTGCCGCAGGAGCCCACAAGCACCTCCGAGGGGGTGGGGGGGGCGTCTTTGGCCCTGCTGTAGCCCTCTGCAATAAAGCCTGGCCCAAGAGGCAGAACCCGTGGTGTGGTGTGTGTGTACGGGTGCTCTTTGCGCGGGGCTGCGGCCCCCTCCATCAGTGCAAGCAGCTGGGCTTGTGAAGGGTTAAACTGCTGCTCTGCAGCGCTCTCCCCAAGGGCCCCAACCCGGATTAAAGGGGGGGGGGAGGTCTGGGGAACCCTTCCACATCCCTCACGTGTCCTAGGGGCCCAAACCTGGGATAGCAGTGGGGAACACCTGGGCCTGCTCTGAGGAGCCCTTCCCTGCCCTTGTCTCGTGTCCGCGGGGGCCTGGACTGCCCGGGACTTGCCTCCTGTGTCGGCCGGGGCCCAAACCCGGGGGAACAGCGGGGCGAGCTCTGAGGAGCCCTGCTCCGGACTTACCTCATGTCTGCGCGGGCCCAAACGCGGGATTGCAGCGAGGTGGGGGGGCTTCCCCCGTGTGTCCGCACAGGTCTAAACCCGGGGCAGCTGTGGGAAGCGGTTCGGCTGCTGTGCCCGCGCGGGGCGGGGCGGGGCGGGCCGCGCGCGGGCTCCC
>NW_017729029.1:14352975-14365729 GCF_001723915.1 Gavialis gangeticus | reverse complement strand
CCCTGCACGAGCTCCGGGGACGCCCCGGCGCAGCTGGGGGTGGGGAGGGGAAGCGAGCTGTGGGGGTGCCCTCCTGCTCCCTCCAGCCTGGGTTTCCCTGTCCGGCGGGCTCGAGCTGCCGAGAAATCCTGCCCGGGGTGCTCCAGAGGGGAGACTATACAGGGGGCCGCCAGCTTGGCGTTTAGTCGCTGTAAGGCAGACAAGGAGCGTGCGGGATCCCGCCAGGACTCGGTTCTGGAAAGGCGAAGTTACTCCGACTCCACAGAAGTGGTGCTTTCCCCATCCTCTTTCCCTTACAAGCCGGTAAGATTGCACTTGCTTTGCTCACCGCTCTCTTTGTACCAGCACGGTTCTGCTAGGAAAGCGCTTTGGGAATGAAAGACCTGCCTTGCCTTTGACAAAAATCCCCCCCCACCACCAGTTTAGGCTTGGGGCAAAGATGTAGTCTAAAAAGCATCTCTCACTAATGACATGACCCGATTAATAATTCAGGTGGAAGAGTGACGAGGAGGAGATGAGCTAAATGGTGGGCTTAAATGTCTTGGCTGGGGGATCAGGTGCAAGGAGAAAAATCACCAAGGTTGTAGCCTGCAGAGGTGGAAGGGGAAGGGTGGAGTGGGACTGAAGTGTCCCTAGGCGAAGGACAGGGATTGAAGCCTTGAGTTTTAACAAAAGAGGGATGAAGGCATGATGGTTTAAGCAGCATGTGAGCTTGGAAGAGGTGGTGGTTTGGACACGGGAGAAAACACGAGGACAGGCTAGTGCAGAGGGCATGGGGCTGTGGAAAACACGGGGGGATGAGGTGCTGGAGGACAGGCTTGCAAGAGGAGGAAAGGGAGACAGATGGAGCGAGCCCCAGCCAGCGGCTGGGATCAGCACCTGATCGTGACACCCGCTCCAAGCCTGGGGAACTGCTGCACGACAATGCCTAGTTTCTAGAGCTTTCATAATGACAGCAGAAGCCTGACTTTTCTTCCTCTTTTCACGGCACTGGCCGCACCTTACCGAGTCTGGATCTGCGATGGCATTGGGAGATTTTGTAGAAAGCAGGAATGAATTCAAAGCGAAAAGCGCAGCCTGCAGCAGGCACCATTCCAGGTGAAGCAGCATCATTTTAGGATTCAATATACTGCATTTTAAAAGGTGAAATGAGGTGCTGGGAGGTGCAGCTGGTACCATGGGGCACCGAGTCCACCAATTTTGGACATGAATTCAAAATTTGGAAGTAGTTTCTGAAGGTGAATTCATTCACAGCAGAGGTGCTGTCCCACGAAGATACGGAGAACAAATCCTGCGTATGGGGGGGAGAATTCGACAAGCTTGCCTGCATAGAGAGGGCAGCAGGATCTGGCCCATGGTGTAATAATCTTTAGATAGCCATATGTAAAATTCCCGGAGGAGGTGACATTGCCTTTCTGTTAAGTGCAGCATAACATCAGCAAGCAGAGCACAACGCTGCATCCACTATTTAAACACACTTTTTAAAACTTTTGACTTAAAAAAATCACATTCAGTAGCGGAAAACAAGGCTTTATAAACCCTAAGGGAAAAAAAAGCCTTGATTTCATACACTCTTTTGTGAGTCTTACACTTTCACTCTTACGCTTTCTCTTTACGGGAGTAAATGAGTAACATCATAAAATCCGTAGCTGCTGCTCATTGTACAGTGGGAAAACCTAAATAAGTGTTCCCAATTGAGGCTTGATTTGAAATAGACCCTCCCTGATGCAGGCAGTCTCGTGCCCGTGGGTCTGCATGGGCACAAATTAGAGTAGTTGACCTTCTAACTCCTTGACCGAAGCAGCAAGTCAGGCAGGTAACTGGATTTTTTTCACTTGCATGTGCAAACTGAGGACCCTAGTCACATAAAATATTTCCTACTTGCTCTGTAAAAATAGTCATTTCATATTCATGGGCATTTCAGCGACCGTCACTGAATAACGATCTTTAGTGAAAAATGTAAAGTGGAATTAATCAGAGGAGCGATAGAGTCATTCAGTAATTCTGAATTCCGTGTTTCTTTCCTCGCTTACTTCATATGAGCCGTGTTCGGTGTATGAGTAGAAAGGTTTCGGACCCATGGCCCCCCTTCCCAAATCTGCAGTCTAAAAGTGTTTTTTTACAGTATTACTAACAATAAGCAGTGAAAACCTGACTATTTTGTTCAAGACAGATGTCCAAGTCCAGCTTCGGTTGTTCCACAGCAAAACCTTCTCAGTAAAGCAAGTGGCTCAGTCTTATGCACAGAGAGAATTGGGTGGTGTCACTTTCATAGTTGCTTTTCTGAGCCTGATCAAACTGTACCACCTTGTTTTATAGCTGTAAAGAGATATATTGATATGAAAAAGGTGGTACCATGGAGCCTAGAAGTTATGAAGCAAAAGACCCATAATAGAACAGATTACCCTCCCCTTCAGCATCTGTTCTCTGCTGCAGGATATGCACCTCCTGACATGGGTTGTTATGAACATGAATCCTGGTTTTCTCTGATTTAAGAAAATCCCCAATTTTCAGTTAAAAAAAAGAAACCCCAAATAGACATTTTTCCATGATTAAATGAAATACCACTTGTAGATAGATATAGTGATTCTATGATTAAAATGAAACACCACTATATCTATCTATATTATATAGAGATATAATATATAGATATATACCACTATAGACAGATATAGATATATGTATCATATAAATAGCGGGATATCTATCTATCATATCTTAGTGGTGTTTTATTTAAGTCATGGAAAAGTGTGGATGTGGGGTTACTTCTTTTAAAACTGAAAAATGGGGATTTTTTAAATCAGAGAAAACCAGATCCCCTGGTTATGAGATGTCACACTTCAACTGAGGTGGGGGTGGGAAATAAAGCAGCAATCTCAGTGAATACATGCAGCTGAGAGAAAAAATGAGAGACAGCATGCCCACCCTGCTTAAAAATAGGGAACATATTTGCCCGTGGGACATTTAAAAGAATATTTAACAGAATGATATGGTGTAAATAAACAGACACATATTGATTTGTTGGGAGCCATGGTTCTGTCTCTTCAAAGACACGTTTGATTACTCCAGTGGAGAGGGTTTTCACCAAAGAGCTGATATGGTGCTGCATGAGCAATCAGGCACATTGGAAAGCTGAACCCAGGCTGGAAGAGGTGCAGAGGGATCCATAGGGTGATTTTGCAATGGGAGACAAGCAGAGCTTGACTTATTTATTCCATTTCTATGACACCCTCTGCAATGAGGGTTCAGGGCAGCTTATAGTAAGACAGCAGAATCACTTATAAGCAGAACATCGTGAAAGGGACCTAGAGTACCAGCATGGAAGAGACCCCCTAAACAGTGTCTTAGCCAAGTGTTGTTTGCCAAATGCCTGCCCACATAGGAAGGTTTTACAGTGCTTCAGAAAGATGGCTAGAGCCCGAGTCCAGACTCACAAAACAAAAACTGCTACCAGTTAGGATTGCAGCCTGTAAATACATTAAAGACGCGCATGTCACAGACAGAGAACTACTGAAGCTAAACAATAATGTTGGCCAACGGTCTAAACTGGCTATGACTTAATTTAGGCAGGAAACTGGGAGGCTCCCAGCCACTGCAGTAATGGGGCTGTGGGAGAGCGTTTCAATTGCAGACCAGGTTCTCGGCCACTTTTAAGACAGGTTGATCAGTCGCTGAAGGGGTTTATAGCGGGTGGTCCCTGCAGTAGCAGGGGGCTGGACTCAACAACCCAAGAGGTTCCTTCCAGCCCTATGGACCACGCTCCAGCCCCTCCATCCAACTGCTGGGTTTGGAAGACAAGGTCGAGCTCAGACAAATCAACCACTCCCTTCTACTTTTTGATTTCCTTCAGTCCAAAGACCCAGGCAGGCACACACTAATACCAATATTTTGTGTTCACATTAATAGCATCCGCTGCCTCCCTTCCCTGGCCAGGTGCTCAGGGCTCTCCTATACTGCTTTCGCACTTGGAAAGAGTGCGTTGTAAATCTTCACCAAGCAACCTTGTCTTATTTCAGCTCTTTCCTTAGGGCTGGCCTTTGACTTTTTCTCTACAAAGAGCCTGGACAGCCATTCAGCAGCTCACGCACAGAGACCACAGCCCGTTATGGGGACTTGAATGGCCAAAGCTCACTTGTACTCTGTTTTAGTTGATTTATCTCATCATGCAGACTGTAAGCACCTTGCAGCAGGGACTTTGCATTTGATGGTTATGTAGAACCTACCACCATGGGATCCTGGACCATGACTGGGACTCCCAGGCGCTAGGGTAATACATATAAGTAATTCAGGTTTTATGCCTCGCTGTGCTGGGAGCACTGATGAAAGTCCTGGGCAGAGGGTGTGGAGGCAGGAAGTGCCTCCTTTCATCAACAGCGTTTCCTCTGACTACGTGAGGTGGTGACTTGAGCCAACGCCAAGCAGGCATCCGGTCCAATTGTCTCCAGACGGGATGATAGCATCTGTGCTGTGAAGTTGGGAGAGGTGCAAAGCGGGGCAAAATAATATCATCCTGGCTTTGGCTGAAGACATGGAAGGTGCACAGCCACCAGGGAGAACAGAATCCAAGTCGCAGCAAGGGATGATCCAGCAAAGCCTGATGCAGCAAACAAAATGACAAACGAGCTCCCCGATGAAGTGGTGGCTCAGTGGTTCTGGAAAAGGAACTCGCTGTGATGGGAGAAAAAGACAATTTTAAACTTTTTTTTTTAAATTGAAAAGTGAGTTCCTGCCAACCATCACAAAAGCAGCAGCTGCATTTATTTCACACAACCCCCCTCCTGAACACAGGTGGGATTCCAGTCAAACAACCGAGGGCTTCAGCCTCAGAGCATCGCTCCAAATAAAAACTCCATGTAGGTTTTTCTCATGTAAGCCATCTGATAGAGGCCAAGTTCTCACTGTACATTTGCACAAGCAAAAACACATCCTTACCTCTCACAAGAAAAGCATTTTTCCTTGAGTGCGCAAAAGGAGATGTATCAGAGATGAGGGGAAGGAAGCCAGATGAAAGATGCCCATAGGCCAAGTAGTCTGTAATCCATAGCAAGCAAGAAAGCCAACTAGCTTATACTGCCATGAACCTGGAAAGTTACATCATCCAATATGTGACCTTCCTAATATGAAATTATTTTTTTGGTCAAATGCCTCTAGTTAGAATATTTTTGCCTGTTTCTGGGAGTGGAAGAAAGAAGAGAGGAGCAAGAAACCAAGAGACATGCTGAAAGGAAAAACCTGTGATAAATGCAAGGACCATTTTTCAAAGGCGCCTCCCTCTGTGACGGTTAGCACACCCTATTGCTGCTTATTTGTTGGAAACTTCAGAAATAGAGTGGTTGGGTCACAAATTGGAAAAAAAAAAGACTGAATGGTGCTGAAGATCTGGCTTTTGCTGCTCTTCTGTAAGTGAAAATAATTCCTTGGAAGGGATATGGCGTCTGGGACAAAACCCCGGGGTGTCAGGATGGTCCCAGAGACAACCCCCTCCCCTGGGGTGTGTGCAAGCTTATGGGTCCCCCTCCCTGCTGAATGGGTATGCAGAGCTTACGATTTTGCCCAGAAATCACAATTTACCCCAAGCATTTAAGTCAAGCAACAGAGAGAACAGAAGGGTTTACTACACATGGAAAGAAAAAGCAATCAAATGCTTTGACACCAGAATATGGTAACACAGAACTGACACAATCCTTACTCTGTTTTCAGACTGCCACCCAGCCCTAGGAAAATCTCAGGGTCAACCTTTGCGGAGCCAGGGAATCCTCTCCAGCGTCTCTTTCCGTGGCTCCGTGACAGCACCCATTTTGCCCCAAGGCTGTTTGGGCTTTCCCAAAGTGCTCAGCCTGCCAATAACCCTAACCCTCTTCCTCCTGAAGTCACTGGGAACTGTCTCTCAAATGCAGCAGAAGCGCAGCTGGGCCAACACGGAGCACTCGTGAAAATCCTGCCCAAAGGCTTTTGCCCATCTGGCCTGACCACGTCTCCAACAGGCAGTGTTCAGCAGAGGGCGATGTTCTCTGCAAAATGCAGCGACTGCACAGGCACGTTCCTGGAACTGCACCGGCAACGACTGCACCCACGCTGTAACACGGGCATTTGAGCATCCCCTGGATTAAGCAAACAGAAATAAGTATGTTGGGAGGGTGCCAACTCCAGGTGACTTTGGTTTACCGTGTTACCGCTAATATAGCGAGATTACAATAGTTTGGGCCAAATCCTGCTCTGATTAATATCCTGTGGCATTTCCATCGGAGTCAATGCTATTTCAAGTGATATAACTGGGTGATGGATGCCACACAGCCACATTTCCATAGACAGGTGTGCTTATGGTTGGCAATACAAGTAGACCTACATATAGAACCAAGAAAACATTTGCTATTTATTATTTTTCTGGCTGCCCTTGTGAAAGTGCAGGGTATTGAAGATAAATCCATTGCTGTTTGGGAAGAACTTAAATACCAGAGCCATGGAGAACCTACATAAATCTGTAGAGACTGGAGAATATTTGGAGGCAAGCTGCTTTATAACCTAATCCTACACAGCCAGCTGAATACCCTCACCTCTTCTTTCTCATGCTTTATCTCAGCAGTCTCCTTCACCCTTTGCTATCACTGTAGTCACCAAAACCATCCCCCGACCCTTACTCACACACACATGCTGCATGGAAGAGACCTCGAACCCTGAACCCTATACTGAACAATTCACTGGAGGCAAATTGAAGGTTATTTAAAAGATGCTGGCAGGTGAATTAACTAGTTGAAGACACCGAATTTCCGCTGCAACGTCCAGTGATGTTAGTTAAATGCCAATTATTGAGGACAGGGTAGATGCATTTACATCTGGACTAACAAAGCATGATGGACCTGAGGTCTACTGTCTGCCCTGCTTCTGTTTTAATGTGCTTCAGAGATGTTTTAAAGCCTCAGCATCTGATGAACTGAGAAGAGGATGAAGCGTAACAAAAACATGTCTGCCCTGAAGAGTTTTTAGCAATCCAAATCAGCTCTGGTCCAGGCACCAGCCCAAGTGACACCAGACAGCTGTTACTTGATTCCTGTTAGTTTATTCCCTCCCTAAAAGCAACTTCCCCATTAAAAAAACAAAAATAAAACCTCACCTTTGTCTCTTCACATGCCCATCCCCCCCCAGTCTTCACACAGCTTCTGCCACTCCCAGAGTTGTGTCTTTCAGGTCTGTGACCCAGCTGCATACCAGCATCCTTACAGAGTCTGGAAACTATTTTGCAAGCAGAAGTGGTTCTCAAACCTGCATTTTGCTTCTGAAACAAATTCAAACCCTCCTAAGGTTAATTCATAGACAGAGGGGAAAAATAGCTTCACCACCTATGGACATGTCTTCTCATTTCACTCAGAGAGCATGTGGAACACCTTTGAGGCCCGAGCTTGCAATACGCCACTGGAATGGGAATGCAGAATCAGTCCCTGCATCATCCTGTAACACCTTACTACACCTGCATCTCCTCAGGTCTGCACTTGTGACCCAACACAGAGCAGAGGCTGAAATGCAAGGGCTGTGGAGTTAATCAGTTAAGATGTATGATTGCAAGGCAACATGAATGTTTTTTGTTCCCCTGGATCCCCAAGGATTTCTTCTATCATAATAATTTATAAAAGACCCCCGTAACCAAACTGCACTGAATCTTTAGAAAGGTATTTGGTCAAGCCACAAAGCTTCCTTTACAATATTTTCACTTATAACCAAACAATGAACCCAGCATAAAAAGAACAAAAACTCCATGCCATAGAAATGTACATCTGTAGTGTTAAAGCAGCAAAATAACTTCCCCATGACTCAAATTATTAACATAAAACTCACTAAATTACTGAAGCAGACGAGATTACCTGTTGGCATTCAAAACCAATCATCCTTTCATGGCATACATTTAGGCTTCATAAAATGTGGAACAATACTCAATTTCAAATTAAATGAATGTTTACACGAGGTTTTCTGTATACTTCTGAATGTTTCAGCAGCCTGTATTTGGGATACAGAAGGTGCGTATTTAAGCTGGAGACAAAACTAAAAAAATCCTTTATACTAAGACTATGAAGTTAAGTATTTTCCATTTGTTTTCAGGTTAGGAATAAGTAATTTATTTCAATGTGATACATGTATTGTTTTAAAAATCCTAAACTGTGGTAAGTCTGAACTGTTCTAGTTAGGGTAAGCTGCTGGGTAAGTTTCTTGTACTGAACAGTATCTTGTAATAAAAATAAAGGACATAAAGTTTTCAATCAGAACAGCACTTAGGAAGGATAAAAAAAGTTTTCATCTATGCCATATACAAGATTTTATATACAAAGTACAAAAAAAAAATCTCATTTTTTAGTATTTCAAATTCTGTAAAAACAAGCTTTGAAGTAAGAGTTTTGCAAATGTAATAGCCAATCAAGTCCACACACACAGCTAAATGAATTAAAATCTGAAGGCCCTGTGACGAAGGCCCTACAGGAGAACGGAAGGCCGATCAAGTAGTTAGGACAATGTAATGAAACTCAAGGTCCTGAGCCCATTTCCAGCTTTGCCAGAATTCCTTCATGACCATGAGCAGATGACAATCTCCACGCAGCTCCATTCCCCACTTGTAAAATGAGGATAATATCTCCACTTTTCTCAAGGGTACTGAAGATAAATCCATTGCCGTTTCAGAGGAATTTCAAATACCAGAGCCGTGGAGAACACACACAAATCTGTAGAGACTGGAGAATATTTTGGGGCAAGCTGCTTTATAACCTAATCCTACACAGCCTGCTGAATACCCTCACCTCTTCTTTCTCGTGCTTTATCTTGGCAGGTTCTCCTCTGCCCCTCACTATCACTGTAGTCACCAAATGCCTCAAACATGTTAATAGATTTATGCTCAGAGCCCCACTGTGAAGTAGGGAACTATTATTCAATCAAGGGGAATGGAGGCAGCTAAGTATTTTACAGGCTCATACCTTACATTGTTTGCACTAAACCAGGACCTTACAAGTACAATAATTTGAGAGGTTTTATCAATGTATCTGCTCAAATATTTCTTTTGCTTCTCTTGTGCTTTTCCAGCACTACAGAACCTACCATCTATGCCCAAAGATAAATTCCAATGGCCAATTTCTGTCCTGGAATAAGGACAGAATATGCAGACACCATTTTATAATCTATTGCAAAATGACATATAGTCACCTTCTGCATAGTAGACTTAGAGGAACTCTTTGGAAAGTTAACTATAAAACTGTTATCACTTGGACAACATAAAGAACCATTTAGTTGCATACAACCCATACTATAATATTCATTAAGTGATACCTGAGGTTTACAAAAGATCATCTACTGACTATGACTTAGGTGTACGCTTCATTTGGTAGATGATACATGTTTTAGTTATGCCAATTGACTAGTACACCTGTAGCAGAACACACTATGCATGGACATTACATTTCAGAGGAAGTGAAGTACTGGGGAAAAATATGGAAACACAAGTAAATGTCAAAAGGGAAAACCTCTCTCCAAAACATGCAAATAAATTTAAATGAGCTTGCCTGTTAAGAAACGAACATTACATATTATGCACTGAACCTCGTAAAGTCCATGCAATGTGATAGTCTACGTACACTGTACAAGAACTGTGAAAGTCAAGAGACTGAAAAACGTAGCAGAAAGGCGGTCTCTGGAGTAAGGTAGAAGAATTCTTGCATTTCTCAAGGTATCGACAGCACATAGACAACTCAACAAAATGACATACGAAGCAAAAGATCACTCACAAAATGTTTTATTTTCAGTTGGTGTTTTTAATGAACATTTATTTTCACTCTTTACTTTGCTAAAGCAGAACAAGGAAACACTGTGTTGAAACACCATTTTTTCTGAAATCTAGTTTGGTATAGAACATAGAAGCGTTTCCATATTTTTCACCCAGTATTTTATATATAGATATATATAGCATATAATTGAAAACTCTGTAAAGCCACCAAATGTACAGTCTGCCTTCACTGTTAGAAAGACTGTTATGATAAAATATCATTAGTGAGAAGCATGTTTCAAAAGCACTTTAATACATAGAATGAGTGCTGTAGGTGTATACCATTTTTTTTAAAGAGACAGCCTTTATTTAAAATACTTTGTTTTGTGGATCACATAGAGCAAACATTACAATATTTTTTCACAACTGTAAAATATTACAATTGCTTATCTTTAGAAGGCAATTCCATTGCCTGATGAATATTAGAAAGAACAACTGATCTATAAGAAATGGGCAGTCTAATTAAAACTAATGTTTAAACACTCTGTTTTGTTATTCCACTTCCTTTCAGCCCAAAAATGACATTTTTCACTCAGCCTTCCTCTACCAGCAATAAGGCAACTCCAGGAGATGTGGTCAACTCCTTGGAGATTACAGATACTGTAATTGGCTGCTCCTCATATTTTCTAACACCCCAGGGTGCAACTACCCAATAATCACAATCACTTCTGTGCAGTAATTAAAATATAAAACTTAAATTACAGATTTTTTTTAAAAAATATTTATAATAGACTTCCCTATCATAAAATGTCTTACATTTACAGTACAAGAACTAGTTCAGTTCTGGGTTGATGAGGTTTAAGCGATTTGCCACGTCAAGAGTTAAACTCTGGAGCTCACAAACAGCACAACCCATCCAGGGGCAGCGATAGTCGGTAGATAGTGCAAATCAAAATAAGGAGTGCAGAACTGCACTGACTGGTTGACATTTCTAAAATAAAAACGAACAGGACAAGATTCTTATATTGTACATGCAATAAGTTAGAGTAAGCATATGACACTGAGGCTGGAACATTCGTTCTATAGCTTTAGCTGGTGTACTGGAGTTGAAGCCTGTGAAAGATAGGACTCGGTAAACAAAATGTCTCAAAGCTCTGTTGTCATAGCACTTGAACAGCGTCTCATGCTTTGTATTTCTGTTTGCCCGTCTCACTAATCACACAAATATGCTGAAACAAAACAAACAAGCTCATGTTAGAAAACTAATGCCTAGGACCAAGAGCCTGGAGTTTTAGATGTGTATTCAATGCTGTGATTCCATTGAGAAAAAATGCACCGCATGTTTTAGTGTTGCTGTTATTGTTCAGTAATTTAACAAGATGATTTATAGAAAGCAATTTTCAAGTCTATTTTGCATCACAGTTTGAACTCTCTTTATTCCAGAGCCTACCATCGATAGAATAAAATTCAGGAATTAGAGGCAACTTAATAGTTAACTCTTATTCCACATGATCTTTCTTCTCTAACTCCACAACTAACAGTAAGACTTATTCTTTGTAAAACAGCTGGGAGAACAAGAAACCTCTCACCAAAGCTGTTGCAATATTTCACAGCTAGGCAGGAGAGGACATACAACCTGTGTTCTTCACAGAGCCTAGGTTAGGTCTGACTACTGCACTGGAAAGCGGTTTTGATGTTCTGGTTTTCCCTAGGCACTATGCATCAGTAACAGAACAGGCTAGCACAGGAGTGTAAGTTTTCATAGGCAAAAATTTGAATTTGCCTTCCTCCTCCACCCTGGGATTAAAAAACAAAACAATTACTTACATTCAAATCGCGAAAGTATTCATTGTAATCTAGGGCATATCCCACAACAAACTTGTCTGGCACTTCAAATCCAACAACTGAAAAAGATCATAATTCACCAGCTTGTCAGACAAACAGACAAATAAACGAGATACTGTCATGCTACATTAAAAAAAGGTTTGATTTATTCCATTCAAGATAAGATTCAAAACTTTTCAAAAAATCTAATATGCTTCCAAGAATTAGCATATTTCCTTTACTTGTTTCACTCATCTTCTAAAGTGAAAACAGACTAGTTCTATATTCCAATCCTCTTACAGCATCCTAATGCTGGAGGAAGATATTTAATCCAAAGAAAAACCTCAGTTAAAAATGTTCTTATGAATCCAAATTCAGGTTTTATCTGAAGATTTATTCACAAAGGAACAGTGACTTACCCAGCAATAACTGGTTCTTGGGAGCATGCTGTCCACATGGATTCCACTTCTGGTGTAAACATGTTCCAAGCATGCGAGAGTGTCTCATTGTTAAAAGCCCCCTACCCAGAGGCACAACAGGAGAGCCGGCTTGATTACCCTTGCTTTCCCAGTGCAGAATGCAGATGCTACAGAACTATGTGGTAAAGAGCTAGGAGGATGATCTGAGGATACATCTGGACAATAAATCTCAAAAGAGCTGTGGTTAATGGAGGATAACCATTCCTTCCTTGCCCAGACTGCTTATGTGGATTCTACTCCTGGCAATTCACAAGCAATGGCCTTGTTGCTGGAAGGAGGAAGCAGTTGCCCTGATCACAGTTTACCTGAATAAAAAAAAAAAAAAGACTACAGGACAACACTGCTGAAGCATGCACCAGATGTTGATGCCTCAACAAGGTAACAGTGCTGGGTACAAGCACAGACTGAGCTCTATGGAGGCATCTTGGAGGTATCAGAAACCTGAGCGCTTCCTAGTTTCATAGTAGCTAGGGTCAGGAGGGACCTGAAAAGATCATCTAGCCTGACCCCCTGCCACACGCAGGAATGAATGCTGGGTTCACAAGACCCCAGACAGGTGATTTCATAGACATTAGGGCTGGAAGGGACCTCGGAAGATCATCGAGTCCAGCCCCCTGCCCAAAGGGCAGGAAGTCAGCTGGGGTCATAGGATCCCAGCAAGATAAGCATCCAATTTACTCTTGAAGGTGTTCAATGTAGGTGCTTGAACCACCTC
>NW_017729029.1:14331325-14352931 GCF_001723915.1 Gavialis gangeticus | reverse complement strand
ACCCGCAAGAAACCCATGCTGGCTATCCCTCAGGATGTTGGCGTCGGCCAGTCCACTAAGGATGGCCTCTTTAATAAACTTTTCTAAGATCTTCCCCGGCATAGAAGTCAGGCTGATCATCCAACCTCCTCTTGAATTTGCCCAAGGTAGGGGCGAGGACCACTTCCCTGGGAAGTTGGTTCCAGATTTTGGCCACCCTAGCTGTAAAAAATTGTCTTTTGATCTCTAACCTAAACCTATTCTCCATCAGCTTATTACCATTGTTCCTCATCACCCCAGGTGGTGCTGGGGAGAAAAGGGCTCTACCTATTTACTGTTGATCTCCCCTGATGAGTTTGTAGGCAGCCACCAGGTCCCCCCTTAGCCTCCTCTTGCCAAGGCTGAACAGGTTCAGGTTCCTCAGTTTCTCCTCACAGGGCCTGTCCTGCTGCCCTCTCACCAAGCGGGTGGCCCTCCTCTGAACCTTCTCCAGGCTGGCCACATCCCTCTTGAAGTGCGGCGCCCAGTATTAGATGCAGTACTCCAACTGCGGCCTAAGAGGTGGTGCTCTCACCTTCCCTGGAAATCTTCAAGAGGAGACTGGATAGGCACCTGGCTGGGGTCTTATGACCCCTGCCACCCCCAGTGCTCCTTCCTGCCCATGGCAGGGGGTCAAACTAGATGATCTGTCTAGGTCCCTTCCGACTCATTGATTCTGTGATTCTGATTCTAACCAAAGTTACATAGAGGGGGAGTATTACCTCTCTGGACTGGCTTGAGATACATCTAGTGAAGCTGCCTGGAGGGGTCTTAGTTCAGCTAAGTCACAGATCATAGTGGAACAGTCTTGCAATGGATGCTGCCTGACCTAATAGTACAAACAGCCTCAGGGAGTTCCTGAATAACTTTGCCTTGTCTGAACAAAATGACAGGATCCCGACCACATCAAGGGTGTGCAGTTTGTTTCCTTTTGACTGGAGTAAGGCTTGGGAAGGAAAAACAGACAAATGCAACTTCTGATTTAAATGAAAGTTGGAGTCTATTTCTGGAAAAATTTCAGGCAAGACCTTGTGGTCACTTTCCCCTCATGGGATGCAGCATGTGGTGGACTAGCCATAAGTGCCTGACTGTCTCCTGCTCCTGGAGGGCTTGTTAATGTAGCTCAGGCCATACTGTGACCCTAGGAAACAGCAGGACCCTGGGCTGAGTGAAATGCATGAAGAAATCTAGCAACATTAGGGTGAGAGAATATAATGTAACCTTGGTAAGCAGATATTGCCAACCAAGGAATAACTCCAGCTTCTTCAGTGGAAGCAGACAGTCAGTTTAACAGGAATCAGGTTCTCAAAATATGGGAAAAGGGACATTTGCTCAGCCCAAATGAGGAATCTTTTGTTTGTTGGACGTATCCATGGTCATGTCTATAGCAGTAAGGGTTAACTCCCTTCCTGAAAGCTGACATGACAACAACAGGAAGCTGTTAGCCATCTTTGTATGTGTGCTAATTGTTGCAATAAAGCCCTTTTGAGACAAACAAGTCTCCCTGCCTTTTCCTGTGCTATGAGATAGCACCATGTCTTTTTACAGAATCCAGAAAGTGCACGGCTGCCTCCCCTGTGACATGCCCGTCTTCACTCATCTCATGGACAGCCAAAGCCAAGTTGTCAGATGTGAACTGCCACTGGGCTCTTCACTGTATAATCATGACATGGTGTCCATGGCCTGCAAGGCAAGGATCGCACGCGGGTCTGTTCTAGGGAGGTGGTGATAGCAGCATACTCGCAGGGGTAGCAAAGGGAAGCTGTGGTAGCAACACACCAGCAGGGGTAATGGTAGCAGTGATACCAGTGGAACAGACAGGCAGTCTCATCCAGTCACTGGGCACTCCCACCAGCTAACCACCCAGTGGGTGCTTTCTGCTGCACTGGGGCAGAAATCCCAGGGAATGTCTGGACACTAGACAAGTGAGGCACAATAGGATGTGTGCTCTTGCTAGACACAGGTCACATACAGAGAAGGTCAGGCCCGTGCCAGATGTGCTATCTGTTCACACCCATAGAGCCCTTCTTGTGTGTGGTCCACTGCTCCCTTTATGTCCTCAGAGAGACAGGGGCGCAAAGGGACTTAAGGCTCAGTGGGCCCTGCTGATCAAAAGAAACTCACACCAGGTATAATGGACTGAAGTGCCGCAGAAGTGGAATCCATGTGGACAATCACCCAAAGAACCACACTGTACTTTAATACACAAAATGTGTCCAAATAGGTCAACTCTACCATGTACATTCAAAACACTAGGTTCTCCAAGAATAATCAGGAGAAAAGGGAACATTCTCAGACTCTAGTCTAAGACCACATCGAGATTTTTTAAATTGAAATATTTGTTGTTTGCTGTTAAAGAAAAAAAATCACTTACAGTCAGGCCGATACCCCACACTTCGAGGAGTTCTTTTCACCAACAAGCTGTCAAAACACCAATATAAAATTGAAATACAGACAAGCAGCAGATCCAAGATGTCAAACTAGGACATAACTGAGGTTAAGTGTGAAGAAGAATAAGGGTCACTAAATTTATCCTACATTCCCTCTCCCCAAGTGATCACAAGGACAGGGTCAACACTTTTGCCTGACTCATAAGTAGCTAACAGTCTAGCTCGATGATTCTTAACTAGGGTGCCAGGGCACCCAACGGTGCCACAAAATGTCCTTTGAAGGGTGTCCCGAGGTGTGCGGAGATATGCCCCATGCAAGGAGATAAGCAAATAGGCGCAGGCCCAGGCTCAGTTCCTGCCAGGCAGATCCCCCACCCTCACTGCCCAGCCCCTCAGCAAGGAGGTAAATACTGTAATAAATACGTTAATTGTTTAAAAGGGGTGCCACTCAATTCACAAATCTTATAGCCTTAAGACTAAAAAGGTTGAGAACCACTGGTCTAGCTAACGGACAAGAGGCACAGACTAAAAAATTCCCCCAGACGTTATAGTTAAACGCAGTCCTCTTGTGAAAAGTGATTCTGGAAAGTGACATAATGAGGTTTCATATTTGATTTGGAAACCTCAGGTATCTTCATTTAAAAGAAAAAATGGCTTTTTCAGCTCCATCTGCAAACTGAGCCTGGAATCTGACAACCTATCTGGGTTCTTAAATGTCCTGTAAAAAGCTTTCTGTCCTCTCTCTGAACTGCAGGGGTCCTTGCCCTTTAGTGAGCGTTTTACAGTCATATCTGTATTCCCTTATACATGCAGTAAGATAGCATCATCCCCTTATGGAAAGATGGCAGGGAGAGAAAGAAAAATCTGACATGGTCAGTGTGGATGCTCTTATTCTGGAACCTGAGGGCCTCATTTTGAATTAGACTGATCCACATCTATCCATGAAAAAAACTATCCATATAGGAGTTAACCAAAAACTGCTGCTTCAAAATAAATCGCTGGTTAGGCAAACCTTACCTTCATCTTTTTTTCTGCACTTACTATTCAAGAAGGTGTTCACTCATCAGTTTTCACAGTTTGTTAAGTTTCAGACATTTGAGTTTATGGCAATTTTGACTGGATGACATTGTGTTGGGGCAGTTACCAGTCTGGGGATATGACCAAACCATCTAGAACCTACATTAGCACAAGTCAGAACTCCCCCACTAAAGCTACATCATACAGCAGTGAAAAACCAGGCAAGTCTTTACAAGTATAAGAATGCAAAACTTCTTTGCACTTATAGCATCTCAAGGATTTTCATATTCATTCCTTTGATCTTAAACACATTTTCAGTGTAACAAAAAAGTTCTCACTTGCATGTTCTATTTTATTTGCATGATGCAAAGTGCAACAGCAGGGGCCCTTTTCAAAGGGCCACAATGACAAGTCACCCTTTGTAACATTCTTCAAATTCCTCTGTGTGCTACTAGACCTTCAATAAGGAGTCTGCAACAATCTCACCTTCCACAGGTCACCTCAAGATCACTGGCAAAAAGCTGCTCAAGCCACCCCTAACAACTGTTTCCATAATATTATGGCAACAAAACCTGATTAGGTGCAATTCCAAGCCCTGTTTATCTATAATTCATAGCAGCCAATACATCGTCATTGTGCAGTGTACATAACATTCACAGCGTGGCAGTGTAAGAGAACAGGTTATTAAGAATATAAGAAGTATTACTCTTGGCAAATACGAGTTAGTCCTATTAAACTGTCCTCAGTATCGCTGGTCCTGGTTTATGTTTTTTGTTAAGTGTTATAAAAAATTTGGCAAAAAATTAACAAAGACTAACAATCAGCCCAGCAGTACTCCCCACTAGGGAACTTCACAGTGTAGTGGGTACATCCTGGCTCCATCCACCTATGCCAGGCCAGTAGCAACATTAGTATTTGCCAATTATTTCCCCGGTCTTGCAGTCTGATCCATGGAGGAGCAGACTTGTGTATAAAAAGTTTTTTTTAATCACATTGGTGCAAATTAGTGTGAATTAGCGGTGCATGTGGAAGAGGCAAGCCATGCTGGACTAGTTAGCTAAGGGAAATACTGGCAATAAATTACAAATGCTGGACAGGGAAAAAAGGATCCCAGAAAACCTAAGTCTGTATAAAGTAAACAGATTTGTATGAATAATAATAAAAATAATAAAAAAAAAATCCCTTCAAAATCTCTCTCTTATAGAAAGGATTTCAAACACTGGTAAACTCCAGTCAGACTTCAGAGGGAAATCTCACTTTACAGATGAAAAGGAGCTTCACATAAGTAAGCCTTTAAAAAAAAAATCTCAGAATGAAAAGCACAAAGAATATAAATCTTTGTACCAATCATATACACAGACTCCCTCTTTCTGACTACAGAAATCCTTTTGTAACAGAAGTACAAAAATATGAAATGTGCTCTTGCCAACCTAAATAAATACACATCTTTATAACCAACCAAATGCAGACAGCAAACAAGTACAGTACTGTAAAAATGGCTTGAGCTTATACATATACACACCTGTGTAATTTATAATGTTTACAGCTCTTAAAAATTAAAATATAGTACAAGTTGTGATACTTAGAACTTACCTGGCTACTTTCACCATCTTTGGGTTATACTGCTTAAGCAAAGACAGCAGCGTTTTCATTGTTTTACCAGTATCAATTATATCCTGTTAATAAAAAGAATGCAAGAAAGCTATTTAGGCTGTTCAAGTAGTATTTTCATATGCTAACAAAAATCTCCTGCAATACTGAGTTAAAATATGAATATAATATAAGAATAAGTAAAAAAAAAAAAATCAATGTTCTTCCTGCACAAATATGGATGCATTACAAAATGTCATGTTGTATTGATAGGGCAATACTTTATAATGGTTAATCACTTTCAACAATGTTTTTGATCACCATTAATAGCAACTATAATGGAAGCAATTATTGAACTGTTATCTACTGAACTCTGCAAGCATTCATAGCTTATATTTTTTGTGTCTAAGGCTACCATTGCAACTTATTTAATATCTAATCTCTATTTTTAATGTAGTTGCTGAGGAGGATGCAAAAGCAATGGAGACCAAATATGTAAATTCATTAAAATATTTAAGGGAAAAGGAATATTATTTACCATCCTACATGCAAGCTTGAGTCAAAAAAATTACATATGTAATTTGAGTATTCCATGTTAAGGGTCAACTTCAGTATAAAAAGTCATATTATGTAGTCAGTTCTGATACCTCATTCTTAATTCCAAGGACATACGGGAAATCATCAACATACAGGTTGCAAGTCAAAGCATCAGAGTTGCTTTGAATTTCCTACTCCAGGTTAGATTAACCCCAAACTGTTAGAGGAACATTCTTCTCCTTGACCCAAAATCCAATCTATACATATTTAAAGTAGCAGGTAAGACTTATTGAATCTTATCTTCACATGACTTCCCACTACATCACCCCAACTACTTGCAGGTTATGCCAGCTTGTGTCTGAAAATGTAGAAAATCTGAGTAGCCTGGATCTTAACCCAAGGCTAAGCAAAGGCTGTGGGTGTGAACACTACCTAGACTGATGCATAGACACAGGAAATGCTACCAAGTCTTCATTTCAACATCTTCCAAAGTCAAAACAGAAATCAGCTCCATCTATGATCTGCCAGTTTAATTCTGTAGTTACCTGAGGCAAATCTCAGTTTTCTAGAGACTTTTTGCCTAGCCAAGGAGACATTTTAGGAAAAGCTGTGTTGTGGTGCGCCAGAGGACAGTGCTACAGCAAACTTCATTTTATTACTTGATTGACGGCCAGAATGGTGATCTGTTACTGGGCTCATATTTGACAAGAATCGCCATGTAGATGAATCACTGAACTGATGAGAAACTAATTTGTTTAGCTGGTACCTGAAAGATTTAATTGTAATTGAAACAGAACAGAAACAGTTCAACACACCGCCTGTCTGAAGTAAAATACACTTCGGAGGAGACATTAATCATGTGTGACTGTAGTATATTTGTGCAAACAAAAGGAGGGAAGTAAAACTTGTACATATATATTAGGGTGGTGAGAGCATGAGAAAATTTTGTACAACTTAGAGCCTTCTTGAATCAAAGCATGATGACTGCATAAAAACTTAGGTCCCCAATACTGGAAGTCTAGCGTGACAAAAGGAAGTGTCACTCTCTCTTTTGCCTGGAGGGATGAGAATCTGGAAATCTCCATCACTTATTTATTTATGTAAATGGCCCAGTTAATATAATTTTAGGCCTTGTTTAATTAATTCTGTTTACTTGTATATTGCCACTGCTTCTCTGCCCTAAGAATATCAACCTCATTCAAGAACACTATTTACAAAACACTAACAATTACAATATTTACTGGAGAAAAACAAGTTTCATCAAGAGAGGTCCCAATGTAGGAACTACCCTATCAGCTAGCAAGGCAGACAGAATTGTATTCTTCCCAAAAAGGGTTAACTGCTTGATGATGAACACAGCTGCCATCAAGTGTGTGCAGGAAGGGGAGAGGGAGAGGTGAGGGTATTCTGCCCAGAGTAGGAGATGAACATGTTAGAGATCACTTAGATAAGTTAGCTATTTTCAGATCAGTAAGGTTGGATGCAATCCATCCTACAGTACTCAAGGAAATGGCTGAAGCAATGGCAGAGCCACGATTCCACACAGGTCAAATCAGGCCCCAGAAGACTGGAAAAGGGCAAATATAGTTTCCATGTTTTAAAAAAGGAAGCAAGGAGGACACAGGGAAGTACAGACTTGCTAGTCTAACTCTGATACACAGAGAGATACTGGAGCACCAAGAGTCTATTTATAATGATGGATAAGATAAGATGATGATGATAAAAACACAAAGAAACAGTCAACCCAAATTTGTCAAAAACAAATCATGCCTGACCAACCTGATTTCCTTCTACACCAAGCTGACCGGAGAAGAACAAAAGTTGGGATATCCTTTGTCTTAAATAAGGACATGTCCTTATATAGTCATCCTAAAGAAAGTCAACTCCTAATAAGTTATCTAACAAAACGTGGTTTAAATTCAGCTACAATAAGAAGGTTGCATAACTGCTTGGTGAACTGTGTTCAAAGTGTAGTCATCAATAACACAGTATCTAACTGGGAGGAAGCATCAGAAGTGGGGTTCTACACAGGTCTGTCCTGGGTCCAGCATTGTTCAACACCTTCATTAATGACCTGAAGGATGGAAATGAGCATACATGCACTAAATTTGCAGATGATATCAAACTAGCTAAAACAGGGGGCATTTTAGAGGGTACAATTACAATTCAAAATGGCCTTGATACTTTTAGAAAAATTGTCTGAAATAATTTATATAAGGATGAGTCCCAAGCACTGCACTTAAGAAGGAATAATCAAAGGCACAAATATACAATGAAGAATGATTGGCTAGGCTGCAGTAATGAAGAATAAAATCTATGGGTTACAGTGGAATGCAAACTGCATAGGAGTCAAGAGCGAAATGTTGCAAAGAAGGCTAATGGCATCCTGGGATGTATCAACAGAAGTGTTACATGGAAGTGGCAGGAAGCAATTCTTCCACTCTATTCAGCACTGGCAAGGCCTCACCTGACTGACTGGGTCCAGCTTCGAGCATTACACTTCATGAAAGATGTGAACAAACTGGCAAGACTCCAGAGGAGAGCGACAAGAATGATTAGTGGTCTAGAAAACAAGACATACGCAGAAAGGGTGGAAAACTGGGATTATTTCCCAAAGGAAAGAGAAGATTAGGGGAGGAGGGAAGGCATGGACAGTCTTCAAAAGAGCTGTTATAAAGAGTATGGTGATTGACTGCTTGCTGTGTTCACACCTGACAGGACCAGAAGTAATGGTCTTAACTTACAACAAGATAGATTTAATTTACATATAGGAAGAATGGCTTAACTCTGAGGATGGGTTAGCTCTGGAACACATCACATAAAAAAAGAGGCTGTGCAATCTCCATTACTTGATGCTTTTAGGTGTAGGTTAGATGAATATCCATCTGGATGGTTTAGAAAGGGCTGATTCTGCCTTGGGCTTGACTACCTGACACCTGAGGTCCCTTCCAGCCCTAATTTGTCTCTGATTCCATGTAAATACCCAAAGGAATATGATGAACCACTGTGGAAGGCAAAAGTATTTATACAATGAAGATAAGCTGACATTTTATTTTTACCTCAGAAATTATGCATGGGGACACTGGGCACAGTTTAATATTTTATGATTTTAAAATATAAGGAATCGTTTTCTCTAAAGCTACAGCATTTTTATTTCTCGTACTGTAGTTGCAATGCTGAACAAAGGTGTTTAATTTAACTTTGTTCTGTATACAAAGCCATATGCTTAAATAAGGTCCCAGCAAACTGAAGGTAACAACTACAAAGAGTAGAACATTCTACCAGGACATTTCCTCCTACAGCTTAGCATGTTATCCCTAGAGAAAGGGTCAACTTGAAAATTCAGCTCTGGATTTTGCATCTGCTTAAATCTGGGGGTGCAGCTCGCCACAAAAGTTAAGGGCCATTTGTAAGATAAGGACAGGATGCAGGTTTCAAAGCCTCCTCCCTGTCCCCACAGAACATGGAGCATTCAGATTCAAGGTGAACCCATGCTAGAGCATTATGAAAAATCATACAACAGAAATCCCAAGTGAAGCATAATACTTACTTCTACAATCAAGACATTCTAGTGGGGGGGAAAAAAAAGATAAGAATCAATTAGTATTTAGTTGGAAAGTATGCTGATAAACTCTTATGCTAGCAATGTAATGAAATGTTTATACCACTACTTATATAGTTGCACATTTTCAAAAGTTGAAAACCTGAATAAATCTGTAAACTTCCTGCAACCAATGTGTGTGTTATGCTACACTTTGCAAATTATATTAGGTTAACATTTCTAATATGATGGCCAGACAAATTTCAAAGACAACTGTCTACCACATGCTGAATATTAATTGGTCTGTAAAATTCTTAGACTGCAAAGTTCTAACATAAGCTTGTTCTCATCTGATGATAAGAACAAGAAACAATCCACACACATTTTGCTTGTTTTTAATGAAATAATCTTATCACAATGGCACTTTTTAGGTGTTCAGAATTCTGCCATTAGTATCTCCTCTATATTATACTCTGGAATGTACATCTTACAGACTGATTATATGCCTGGTATTATGTTTTATTATATGGCAGTAGGCAACCCCCCCAGCACTGGTGCCACAGTGTGGCATGAAAAGGCAGACAGTGGGAAAGGGCCGGAGCTGCACTGCCACAACAAGGCTCGGGCCCCTCACAGCTCCCCAGACATCTGCCCCTGGCACGCCAACATCTTAAAAAGTCAAGGTTTTCAGTGTTTTTGGCACTCTGCCTAAAAAACGCTGCCCTCCCCTGTTACATGGTTTTATATGACTGGTTATATTTTGTTTATCTTTCACTTTACTATCAAATATAAAATAGTGAAGATAACTAATCCATACAAGACTATTCCTTTTGGACAGTTTAAAAAAATACTAGTGCAGACACCAAATAACTGCTCAGTTACAGAACTATTACTATGACAATAATACTAATATTGGCAATTTCACAAATCAGCACTGTAGAGGCAACCCCTGCTTAGCGCTCTTTATTGGTTCCTGAAAAATGGAGCGTTAAGCAAAACGAGTGTTAAGCGAAACCGAAAGTATTTGATGACAAGGTGGAGAACACAATTATTTTTAATGACCCAAGATGGCGACCACGAGTGTTATAATGAAGCTTGCTGACTGCTAAGTGAAATCAGGTATCAATTTCAAATGAGCATTATAGCAAAATAGCACTAAGTGAAACAGCGATAAGCAGGTGTTGCTTGTAAATTAACACAGTAACTGCTTCACAACTTATACTTACAGCATATTTGGTAATTACTGACCAGATACACAATCTAAAAGAAGTAGCTGTGACATATGCTACAAACACAGATACTTCTTGTAATAGAAGACAGAGTCTGCATAAACTTAAGTACTGGCCATAATCTCTGTCATGGGCAGGAAACACAGAACTGTTCTTTCCAACGTATCAGAACATAAAAGCAAGCCAAAGGTTGCCACTTAGCTTTACCTTGATTAGCTAGACCATTATCACTATGCAAATGAATACAAAGGATCATAGGCTGTGGGCTGCTAAATTCACAGAGTTAGAAAAATAATAGAGCAACTTAAAAATTTGTAGACACTTACTTCTTTTGTTATGCAGTAAGAGACATACCTTTCCAGTCAAGGTTGAGAGATCATCCCCACCAATTACTTTTATATCTCCAGTTGACTGATCATTCTAGTTACAAAGTGAGAAAAACAAAGGATTAGTCTGACCACATTAAAATATCTATTTTTCCAATTAGCTATCCAAACTATAAACCATGGCATCATCCTGAAAATGTGACAGGAAAACACACAAAAACATGCTTTGTAGGACAGGGCATCTAAAAGCTTATCTGTTAAATGGCATGTTACAGGTCATTACATTTAGATTTAAGTTAATGTTTCTGGTCAAACAATGTTTGAGATTTATATATCAAATATAAAGAAACCTCTTCTGCGTGGGAGGCGTCTGGTACTCCAACATTTTGGAGCTTCTGGTGGAAGCCTGCAGGAGTTGGGAAGAAATTTTTCCCCCTTTGTATGAATTAATTTTAGGTTGTTGGAAGTTTTTTCCACCTTCCTCTAAAAACACTGGACATTGGCAACAGCTAGCAATGGAAGTTTGACTGGGACTCATAGAATCATAGAAAGTCAGGGTTGGAAGGGACCTCAGGAGGTCACATCTAGTCCAACCCCCTGCTCAAAGAAGAATCAGCCCCAACTACATCGTCCCGGCCAGGGCTTTGTCTACCTGGGTCTTAAAAGCCTCCAAGGATGGAGACTCCACCACCCCTCTGGGTAACCTGGTCCAGTGCTTTACTTCCCTCCTGGTGAGAGAGTTTTTCCTAATATCCAACCTCAACTTCCCTTGCTGCAACTTGAGCCCATTGCTCCTTGTCCTGTCATCTGCCCCCACTGAGACCAGCCCAGCTCCACCCTCTTTTGAACCCCTCTTCACATAGTTGAAGGCTGCTATTAAGTCCCCTCTCAGTCTCCTTTTCTCTAGACTAAATAAGCCCAGTTCCCTCAATATTTTCTCATAAGTCAAGGACTCATGAGTGCTCATCCAAGGACTCATGGTCATCCTCATAATATTTAGAAACTTCTCAGGTACCTGGCTGGAGAATCTCGCCCATATGCTTAGGGTCAAACCAATCACCACATCTGGGGTCTGGAAGTTTAACAAAGGACCATGGGTTGTTTTGCATTCCTCTGTAGACCAGGTCATAGTCTTCTTCCTAGAGTCACCTCAATATATTTTCAACTAGCAAGTTCCCTGCCATGGCAGTGACAAGGTTTGGCAGCATTGTCTTTTTCTCTGTGGTCCACATTTGTAGCACACTATAGGGTACATTTTTCTCAGGGTGTTTAATGTTTGTGCTTTACAAGAATAATCAGAGAGGATGTTTTTGGGTAAATCGTTGCCAGTGCACAGGGGACTAGCATTCTAGTCCTATTCCAGAAAACATCTGTGTAAGTCTATACATCCTGCATCACATGCTGGCATCAAAATAGGGACACATGTAGCATGGTAGGGGTTGACTAAGGATGCTGACATAAACAAGCAAAAACCATAGGTTCCTAATCTTCATGCTGCCATAGGATGACAGTTGTCATTTGAAACTGTATTCATTTGAAACTGGCTATTCATAAAATATTACTCTTTTTAAAAAAAAAGTAAGAATTCAAGTCAGCAAACAGCTCAAACACAATTTATGACCTCGCCTAGTTACAATGTTTAACATCATTCACAATTAATGTAAACTCCAGGAAGACCTATGGGAGCTAGGAGAATTTCCCTGCATTGCAACAGTTTCTAATCAAATTACTCTTGACAATGATTTCACCACAACAGACAATACAGCCCTACCAAAGCAATGCAGAATTTTGTTTCAATGAAGAGAAGCTTCTCATACAAGCTGCAAGTGGGCAGTTCTGGGATAATTTGCAACTCAGCAGGAAAACTGCCATGTCCCTCAAGGACATCAGTGTTTTATTTATTGGCATCCAACTGACTTTGATAATCCTAACTTTTCTCACAGTCAACATTAAGTTTGAGTTATTCTCATTACTATATAAACTAAAAACAGCCCCCCCCAAAAAACAAACCAAAAACCAACAGACTTCTCATAATCCCTTATTTTAATTTCTGCTTGTTTAAGGTAACCATCCTTTATGGAAGCCCTGTCCCCCATCACCTACTTACCATTTATTTCCAATTGTACTTTTTATTATGTTTCTGGTAATATAACCCCTGTTATCTTGTACTAAACCCCATATAAACATATAGAAAAAGGTGCACACAACAAATAGATGAAAGAACACAGGTGATAGACAGATTGTAATAATTTCCCTCTTTCTTTTGTTTTTTGATAGGACAGAGTCAGCTCTTACCTACACTTATACATCCTGCATTACATGCTGCCATCATAAAGTAGGAATACTCTCACACATGAATATCGAGGAGATACAAATGCTAGAGTGTGAAGGGAATTGCTTAGTGACCCACACCAAGTTAGTTAACTAGGAATATTATGGCGAAGTTAAGAAAGAGAAAACATATTAAACAAATTCTGAAATTATTGAACTCTTGAGTATTCTCCTAAAAAAATGCATTAATAGCTGGAGATATGTAAACATCAGACTGAACAATGTATTCAGTCTTTTCCACTCTAACTTCTACAGTACAGTCTTGCACAAGTAAAACCAGGAGTAATCTCTATTTTCAATTATTTTGTTAGCATTATGTCTTCATATATTTTTTAAAGTCATGCTAGCCCCTTGAACAGTAACCTATTTAGTAAATAAGGGTAATTCTTTTTTTAAGAAATCCCAGTCACTGTTTTAATACTTTCATAACTGACCCGAGCCACACCTGCCCAACAAAGACTGCCGTTTTTTTAAACTAATCTAAAAAAAGATGTCTGAGCTGATGTGACAGGAGGCGGCGAGAGAGCGAACGAGAGACAGACTATGCATTCTAGGAGTGAATGTTTGAAAAAGTGGTTAAACAAACCATAAAAATGTGTTTAATTTATAGCATGTAAAAAAATTAAATACTTCACATGATGAGAAGCATTTCCTGCATTTACCCCACTAGATTATTAAGATAAGAGCTGCTTTTTAATTGTCAGGAGGTTTTTTAACTTACGTTAGTACCTTTTACTCTTGCTTTCTTCTAGAACCATAATAATAATCCTCTCATGTATTCCTATGGTAAAGATTCCATTTTTCTTCCACAAAAAGATGACAAACATACCTCATTAAAAAAAAAGGCTGATGGGGGGAAAAAGTATTTGTTCTTCAACTATCGTGTGTGTGCAATTAAAATATTTTTAGTATATAAAAACAAGCCACTCTAATCCATGCTTTGACACCTAGAGTGCATTTTTAAGTGCACCTTTTAAAAGTCTTAATTTTGCCTTCCGAAGTTGTTGCATTGCAAGAAACAAATACCATCATCTTTTGTGGTTTCCCTACATCTTCTCTTACTGCAATTTCTACATTTCAGGGTCACAAGGATACTGGTGAGCATCAAAAGCTGAGCTGAAACTCCCCCCCAGAACGGCACCCGGCACAATCACAAGGTCAAATTCCTGAAGTCAGAACTGTCAGGCGCAAAACAGGACCCTGTACCCCAGGAAAAAATATCACAAAGTGCAGACAGGAATGTATAGCCAAAGTATGATGACAAGGAGACAGCACCAACAGTTCACCACCCACTCTGAGACCTGTCCTTTCACTACACAGATGCCTACATTTCTGAATGCTAAGTACAAGCAGTAACTAGCACGTATACCTATACTTCTATATGTATACTAGATTTTCTAAACAGCCTGTGAATAACAAAAAAACTAAAGCTTTTTCAACTCTAACAGGAACGGCATCTAGTTTCAAACAACAGACCAATTTTCATGAATAGCAAGACAGAAGTCACTAGCAAATGGCCAGAAATTACTTTAACAGAAACTGTCAGATGTAATCAGGACAGTCCTCATGACACTGAGCAGACTGGATACAGTTTGAAATCCATTTTAACTTTCAGGCTGAACCCCTTTCTCTGGCTCACAGTCTTCCTGAAATCCTCACTGCTGCTCTCCATACACCCTCATCAAGTATCCCTGTTTTAGCTCTTCTTCATGTCTATGCAAGCAACTTCTTCTCATTTCTAAATTTAAAAATGGCAGACTGACAAAGCAATTCTTGCTAACATACACAAATAAAATGGGCATGTTATACACAAGCGTGGGGCTTGTTCATAAGTTCTATCTTCTAATTTCATAAAGTCACAGCCAGCTCCTTCTAGAACCATTCATTTGTAAAAAAAAAAAAAACAACCCAAAAACAAAGCTGGGAAAGCAGCAGCTATAAATGAAGTTTAATTATATTTTAACTGCCTCTGGTTTAGAGAGAACCATTTCTGAATGCAATTACAGTATGAGCTTGCCCTTCTGACATTGTAGCTTTCTAAACATTAACATGAGCAGTGGGTATTTTCTTGCATGCAATACACACCTTTTCGCAAAAAAAACAGTTGTTGGAAATTGGCATATATTATATGCCAGGAAGTACAGTATCAGCAGCTTCTGGGCAAAAGCGAAAGTAAAGTCTGCACATAATCCACAGGAAGCAAAATGATTAGCAGGCACAGATCCCTAGCTGCTACTACTCAGGGCTCTGGTATTCACTATATTTAAGATGCAATTAAAGTGTTAATCGATCCAGAAATAGTAAACCAGCCATATGTTAAAGCCAATTTATCGCATGTGATACTATAGGAAACAAGCCACAAAGATACTCCACATACACTAACATCTTTGTGGCTTATTTGTACTACGTTGCTAATCCATGACAGATCCTAATGCTCAGATGAGTGTATAGATCTGGCATGGGGCAGCCCCGGAGTCTGGAACACAGTCGTTCCTTACCCAAATGGTGAGACTGAGCTGGGATAGCACTGGGTCCTAGACCAGGCACCCCCACCTGATCCTCAAAGGTAGATGCAGGGGGAGTGCTGTGAGCCTGACATCAGGGACTTTCTCTTCAATCTGGGGTTCAGTGCATCCCAAACCTTTTTAAAAAATAAAGCGTGCAGCTGGGAGCCCCACCTGTATACCTGCTTGTTTCAGTTCCCAGGGCACTTGTGGAACCAGCAGCTGGGAAGATGGGATCAAATCCGATCATGCCATTAAATGAACATATGCCAGGGGCCTTAGCGGATCAAAAGGAAAGATCTTTTTTTCTTCTTCTTGCGCCTTTCAAAACCAAGATTCATGTCTTATTCTGGGGCATGCTGTATGCGAGCAAAACATACTATATGGTCCAGCTGTTTTGCTTATGTAATCACAGCACTTCTAACAATATAGATTTTTATCATCAGGATGAAAAGATATCAGGAAGCCTGTATGGCTTAGTAACATTATCCAAGGACTTCAACGGCAGCACTGTAAGCTCTTTTTCCAACTGCATTAGTTCATTTTTTGAACACAGATGAGTTCTATTAACTAATGCGCCCTAGTTGCTCCATCATGAAATTGCATGGTTATCATTTTGTAAAGCATTTTGAGAACCTAGGATAAGAAAGTACTCCAAAACCTGTGCGGTATTAACAATGATAATTTTAGTCAACTCATTCTGTGGATGTCCCTGTTAAGACAATCTTATGGAGACTACAATGTTTAATAGTCCAAAGAACCCTAGCCTGAACGTTAATAACCATCTTACTGTACTTGCAAAAAGGTGACATGCTAGTAAGTTTTGGTAATTACTACCATGCCTCAGCTGATTAGACTTCTATACTGATCTAAAATAGAAATCATCCTTTCATTTGCCTGATGATAAAAACTCCCCTAAACACACAACGCATGAAGAAAGCATACCGTCCAAAAAGCAGTCTCTATATTTCCCTTCCTTTATTCATTACTATGAACATTTTTTATTAAATCTTGCTCCTTATTCCCTTCTTAAAGGCATGAGGATTTGTGACAGGGGACTCTAATTACGGAGGAAATAGGCAAAACCGGAAGAGAACAGGCAAAAGAAATTGATGTAAATACGAGTAATACACAAGAAAAAGGAATACAGAATACACACCATGACTGCAGCCCTGTCTTCTAAAAAACATTTTTGTCAGACATTCGCCGACTAGGCTCATCACCAAGTCTCCCACTTAGCTATGGGTTTGTTTGTTTTTTTAAATTAATCACAGAAGTTCCCCCAAAATCTCTCTTGCAGTGTAAAATACAGTGTGCTCAGCCTAGAGGAGGTAGGGATCAACACTGCCTGTTCTTTAATATGCCCCTCCTGTAATTAAGATAGTCAGAGGTTTACTGTGGCTTTTACAGGTACAGCATGTGCGTGTAGTGGTTTGGTGCTTACAGGAGGAAGAGGCCAAATTGTTCCATGAGGACCAGGAGACAAATATTTAAAGCAGTTCTCACACAGTACCTTTAAATATGTACTGCACACACAACCCCTTCAGGGTGTGTAACTCAACAGGCTGCAGCATACGACCCTTTCATACCCAGCATAAGTGTGCATGAAGAAAAACTAGAGAGGGCAACTTGTGCTACCCCCACCCCACACACTGCACACGGGCAAACCAGAATGCAGCTCGTGGCTTTGCCCTTTTTAAAGTGAGATTTTACCTGGTCAGGCAACACCACCAAACAAATCAGAGGCCTTCTACTGTCAAAACTAACTCTGCAAATAACTGAATCACTGGTTTCATGGTCTAATCAAATGAATGAATAAGTTGTTTCCAATGTAGTAATCTCCATATTTTTTTCCTACTTGTGCACTGGAACAGGAACTCTTCCAAGACTCAGCTGTTTTGGGCTGCTAATTGGAATGTGAAGATCCTTGGACATGCAGCTAATAGTAAAACCTCATGAAATAATCTATTTTAAAATTATTAGAAAGTCTTATTTCATTACCTTATTTCTAGACTACACGAGTCCCATGGAATACATCCAAAAAGCAGCCTTTCGAGTTTACTTCAAGGAAACAGAGTGGGCACTTGCTAAATCAGGAAACATGTAACATTTGTGTACATGAATTCTTTCCTTTAACCTACATAGCTTTCTCTCATGCTCATGAGGTTTAAGCATTCCTTCATATTTCTGAATATTCTGCAACTTAAATGCTTAAGTTTGGGTGGAAATTAATCTTTTACCAAGAAAAACAAAACCAAACCAACCTCCATCTATTCTCCAAAGGGTAGCAGGCTCCTCATCAACCACTGATTGTAAATTAAAGCTGAACCTTTTTTTTCAATGCTAAAAATGCCATTAGTTTTAGTTACATTTGGTTAGCTGAGATAAATAAAAGAATAAAAGGGCTAGTAGTGCCATCATCCTGCCTATATTCAGTGCAAGTAAATTAGAATTCCGATGCAAATATATTTGCAGTTTTCAGATTTCCCCTACTCAGCAAGTGGTGTCCTACCAGTAGGCAAGTTCCTGCCAGTGATACCTTGTAGCACGTAGGAATCCCCTTCCCCTTAACCTGCCCCCACTGCCCCTACCTGCCTTAGAACAATAGCACTGGATTGTGGATGTGGGGAGAGAAAGAATGGTTGGGAAGTTGAGAATTACAAACAGGGCTGCTTTGCTTTGAAAGAGGATTTTAGTGGCCTGGGAAGGGAGAAAGAAAGTGTGTGCACATAACAGGAAATATATTTTGTAACATGACATATGAACAAGCAACCATGTGATTTTATTTCTCCAATTGTCCTCCACTAGCTTCCTGTTTCCCCACCGGTCACAGCTGTCACTATGCATTATATGAGACTATCATTTCCTCTCTTTTTCTACATTACCTAGCACATTTCAGCATGAATAATAGTTTAAAACAACATCATTTAATAATTTCAATGTATTCAATTTTCTATCAAAGCATGAAGTAAACTTACACAATAACTCTTCAACCTGATGAAGTCTACCGTCATGGGTATAGATTTATCACTATTTCTGTTCAGTGCTTTGATATAGTCTAGTAAGTCAGCAAAAAACTTGTAGCCACCCTTGAGTACACAAAGAGCTACAATATGATGTCCTCCCATGCCCTTCATGATTTCTCGTGCCAATCTTTCTGTCCTGTAGGGAGAAAACAAACCAACATTAATTACTTATCACAATGCATCTCAAGGCCGTGTCCAGACAAGCATGGAAGTTTGGTTCCCTGGGAACAATTAGTGGTGGCTCACCTTGCATTGCCGCTAGCTGTCCCTGGGGAACGCCTATGCCACACACATTCTGGTGTGAGGCAGATTACCCTGGATGGGGAAAGAGAGACTGGGGCTAGCACTGGGTTCACCCCAGCAACCTTAGCTGGGGTCTTGGGGGCCTCCCAGGGCTCCAGCAGCGGCAATCCTGCCGCTCACAGCCTGGCAAGCAGCCACAGCATGGCTCTAGCTGGCCAGGCTCTGGTTTTGAGCGGTGCTACTCCCCTTTTTTTTTTTTTGCATGTTTTTTTTTGACCTCTGGATATCCAGGGGTCAACCCCCTCCTCCCCCCTCCTTGCACTGCTTTCTTACAGCATGGAGAACAGCTAAACATGCTGTATGTGGCACTGCAGACATATCTGCAGTGCCATACTGCACAGCCGTGCTCATCTGGACAAGGCCCATTTGTTTTTTACAGCAGTATGTTTTGGTATTGCAGCCAGCAGTGGGAAATACACATGCTGCACTAGGACACATATCTTCCTTGCTCAATGAAATATTTGCCTAGCACTTCTCAGCCAATTTTACTGTTTACTGGTCAGTAAGGTTTTTGCTTTTCTCACTTCTCAAGGTTAATCTAACAGTAACATTGCCACACACTGCCAGCTTTATAGGTCACAATCAGCCAAAACAAATCTGAATCTTTGCTCAGTTAGTAGATTGTTCACATGTGGATTTTGAAAAAAAAAAGGTATGTTCTGCAGCTTTTCTGTTCCCCAGGCACAGA
Source organism: Gavialis gangeticus (assembly GCF_001723915.1). Taxonomy (NCBI): domain Eukaryota; kingdom Metazoa; phylum Chordata; order Crocodylia; family Gavialidae; genus Gavialis; species Gavialis gangeticus. The sequence goes on along the minus strand of NW_017729029.1, from coordinate 14,333,431 downwards.
GAAATATAAATTTGTTTACCAGTAGAACAAGCAGAGAGAGCCATCCTAGACAAATCAGGCAAAAGACAGGCATTTCTCAGATTGAAAACTAGTGCCTTACTTTTATGCCAGGTTAAAACACAAGTGACAACAACCCTGCATTAACTCCAAAACCAAGGATAATACACAGACACCAGAAACCAGCTGACTGACATGTTACTTGTACCAGTCATCTTTCAGAAGGAAATCATTTCTAAATTTAGCTTCTCATTTATTTAGAAAAGCATGGTGTAATATTTATAGCATATTCAGCCAGCCACAGACTTGTCAGGAAGAGGCTACAACTAGAGCCCTTCATTTAATAAAATACTACTCAAATGCTATGTATTTTAGTCAGCTTTTAACTTAGATTGGAAATCCATAAGTAGCTCTCATAATACCATGATATAAATACGTTAATGCTGGAAATAAATATTTTAAAATACCCTATTAAGTTAGTGGGAATTCACTACCACAACATGAACTCTAGGGCTATCCTTATCTCCACTTCAAAAAGATATTTTCGTAAGTACAAAGGTAGTTTTTGAAAGATGTTTTCTTTGGTAATCACTCCACTGAAACTGCTTTTCCCTCTGAGAACAGAAATAAAAAATACAAGTTTTATGGGTTTGGGCTGTAGAGAAGCAATAGACCAGTATTTTGCAAAGGCTGATGATGCATTTCCCAGAAAGGAAGAGAACTTAAGATATTAAGTTTTTCTAACTTGAAAGTACGGAAACAATGTCTCCAGTGTCCTTGGATTAATCTTGCGATAAAATTTAAAAAGCTATAATGCTTTTCATTTGCAATCTAAACTAAGGTGCCTTTTTGGTTAGTTCTTAAGACTAATACAGTGTCTCCTAACAGCTATCCTGTAGTTTTGAAAATGACCACAGCAGCAAATGTGCCAATTCTTAGAGGCTTGTGTGTGAAAGAGAGTTAATTAGTGCTTGCACTTCTTTCTAGAAGACAGCATGTGGCTCCTAATTAAAAATTTTCCACAAGGTCCTCTATTTAGATCATCATCAAATAGCAAAAAGTTACAAGGCTTAACAAAAACTGTTACTGGCAGACATTTTTCCCAATCTCATGAAATTAAGTTGGCATAACACATTATTTGAAGTCAAACTAACCTGTCCATAATAAGCCCATGAGGAATATAGACTTTTTCCAAGTCATCTGCATAATGTTTAGGTATGCAGAACAAGTCCAAGTCATAACCTTGTTCATCGTCGCCAATCTGAAATGAAAATATGAAAGATGAGAGTTGGTACAATTAACAGGTCTTTTCTGAGGAAACCATGACCTAGAACAATTCAGGTATGACAAGTAAACGACTTGTGAAGTAAAACATCAAACCCTGACTTTTTCAACAAGCTTTTCAACCATCACTTTATCCTCCCTCAATATGAAGGCAACAACCACATTAAACATGAAGTCAAGTATAGGTTAGTGTTACCATCTATGACACATGAGAACCATCTCACATGCCGAATGAGCACTTGCTTAATAAAACATCAAACAAGGGCAGATATTCATTTAAAATCTTAACTAGTTCTTTCAGCTGAGAGAACAGGAAGTGAAATGACTCCCCTCCAGCTGTGATTCCATTCCCTGTACTACAAATTATTTATTTTTAGAGGGAAAAAAATCTCCATTTATTTCTAACAAGGGCAATGCAGAAGCTAAGGTACTGATCAAGTGTACTTTATACACGGTCAGCACGGAGGCGGAAAAGGATCTTGGAGTCATCATTGACTCCAAGATGAACATGGGCCAGCAGTGTGGGGATGCAGTTAGGAAGGCCAACCGTACCTTGTCATGCATCCACAGATGCATCTCGAGCAGGTCCAGAGAGGTGATCCTCCCCCTCTATGCGGCACTGGTCAGGCTGCAGCTGGAGTACTGCGTCCAGTTCTGGGCGCCGCACTTCAAGAGGGATGTGGACAGCATGGAGAGGGTCCAGAGGAGGCCACTCACATGATCAGGGGACAGCAGGGCAGGCCCTATGAGGAGAGACTATGGGACCTGAACCTGTTCAGCCTCCACAAGAGAAGGCTGAGGGGGATCTAGTGGCCTGTTACAAAC
>NW_017729029.1:14323824-14326325 GCF_001723915.1 Gavialis gangeticus | reverse complement strand
GGCTAGGGTCTGGAACCAACTTCCAAGGGAGGTGGTGCAGGCTCCTACCCTGGGGGTTTTTAAGAGGAGGTTAGATGAATACCTTGCTGCGGTCGTTTGACCCCAGTACTCTTTCCTGCCATGGCAAGGGGTCGGACTAGATGATCTTCTCAGGTCCCTTCCGACCCTAGAAACTATGAAACTATAACATGGAAGCCCTCCAAATCTGCACAATATCAAATCAAACAAAATCCAGGAGCCAATTTCCAATAACTGTGACACAAGACAGCTTTACCAATGTGCCCAGTTACATGTTCACATCAAGAAGAGGCTCAGCATGTTTCTACGGCCTGGATCCTGGGAACCGCAGGTGCTCAACACCTCTCATCATCAGCCATGAAAGTCCCATTTCAGCAAGCTGTTTGGCATGGGCAGGAACCCGTACAGAACAGCTTGCAGGATCAGCACTCAAGTATGTGTTAATTATGACATGTGATTAGCAGACATATAATTACACCAGGCACTATTAAGGTTTAGGATGTGCCATTACAAAAGCATCAAGATCTGAGCTTTTGTGACTTTTACCTACCCACCATTTAAAGTTACTAATGTAATTTTTACTATCTTAATTTCTGCTTTTACAGCTGAATCCCATTATATGCAAAGTGTAGTTAAATGTCTGTGGAGAAAACTGAAGCCTATTACTGGTAATTCACCAACGCATGGCTCTTAACGATCCAGCTCAACTCCTGTTGTCTCTGCAAAATACGCAGAATCATTTCATTACCAGAGGAAGCATTTACCTGGCCTTGCAAGCTGTCACCTGCTCAGGTTTATGCTATGCCACTCGCTAAGGATCATTTCATACGAGAATTAGTAGCATGAGAGCCTATAAGAATTGAAGTTATAAGACTACTCCTCCCCCTCTGATACACCAAACTCAGCAATCACTGGATGAGAGCCCTGGAAACCTTAGTGAGCTAGTATTTCAGACAAGATCCCTCTCTTTTAAAAGCTACAAGGTTTTCTTATAGTTCAACTCTGTAATTATATTTAATTTATTTAACAAAACTTTCTTTCCATATTCAGAGAAAAAATAGCTCTATCCTAAAAACTTAACACAGACATTTTTAAATAGGGATGGCAAACTACATACTGCTGTAGGGGTTGGGGGTAAGGAAGGAGCACAGCATTTTGAGCCAGGGGACACTGCTAAATAGTGCGGTCACTCACAGAAACCACAGGTTGTCTTGAGTGGTGGCAGTGGGTTGTTTTTTTGTTTTTTTGCGGGGGGGAGTTCATTAAGAATTTGTAAGATTCTTACAAAATTACATTTCAAATGGGTATTTTTTTACAGCCTCTTCAAAATAAACAGGAATTCAGTGCCTTCCAAATCAGGTCTAACCCAAGCATATAAGCTGATTATAGTTAAACACCACCCTCCTGCATGTTATTATACAAATGTATTAATTAGTTTGCATACTCTGCAAAGCAATGGAGATCAGAATGTATTTCACGCTGGCATAATTTGCAAAGGTAAAAAAGGAAGTTGCCTTTCTCTGCAGGCTTGTCTTGTTTTTGGTTTTAAAGTCTCTTGAGAAATGTTCCCTAAGACAATGAGCTCCTTTTTTCTAATTTACATTATTCTAAATAACGTGGGGAAAAGTGCCCTTCAGAGCTGAAGATCAGCCGCTAGAAAGCAGGGACAAGAACCAGATACTGCCTGTGGTGAGCTCCACAATCAGCACCATCCCCTGCCCTTGCAAACAGAAAGTCACCATGGCTGTTAACTGGTTTAATGAGAACTTCAAGGTTACACCCAGCGCCAGCAAGTTCACAGTCACATTAAGCACACAGGTAAGGCGTCTCCCCAAGCTGGCAGGGCCCTCTGCAACCTCTGCCAGGAGGGATGCGACTGCCCTGGACAAGCGCAGGGTGTGCTTGGGTTGCTCTGAACCTCCTCTCCACGGGGCATGTGGGGGGCGAGCATGCCGAAGGGGCCCGACCCTGCCAGGGCTAGCTGGGGCTGCCCCCCAAGTGCCTCACTTGCGCTTCCCCTGCCACACAACACGGGCCAGGCACCTGGAGGGACCCGCACCCCCATGCGCACCTCTGGGTCCCCGTCACGCCCTGCACTGCCCCGAGGCACCCCCAAAACCCCCATAATTTCATAGTTTCTAGGGTCAGAAGGGACCTGGATGGATCCTCAAGGCCGACCCCCTGCCCTGGGCAGGAACGAGTGCTGGGATTGTAATACCCCAGCCAGGTGCCAACCCACCTTGCCTCCCCTCTCCCCCTCCCACATGTCCCCCACCACCCCCAAAATAGCTCCCGTTTTGGGGGCCCTGTCACCTCCCCCATCCCCACACATGCCGCCCTATGCCCCCAAATACCTCCCCGTCTCTGGGGCCCCGTCACCGCCAGATACCCCATCACCCCCAAGTACTCCCAATCTCCCCCATCACCTCTGCAATCTCCCCACAAATACTCCCAATCTCCCCAACACCCCCCCCATCTCCTCC
>NW_017729029.1:14323454-14323733 GCF_001723915.1 Gavialis gangeticus | reverse complement strand
CCAATCCCCATCTCCGGGACCCCGTCACCTCCCCCGTGTCCCGCAGAGCCCCCCCCAAACACTGCTCTCCAGGGCCCGCCCCGCTATCTCCGGGGTCCGTGTCCCCGACCCGACCCGACCCGACCCGACCCCTGCGCCCCTCCGCTGCGGGCCGCGCTGCCCCGTGCCGGGCCGCGGCGCTCACCACGATGCAGGGGCTGGGGGTCGCCATGGAGCTGGTGCGCGGCCACCGGATCGGATCGGATCGGATCGGCTCGGCTCGGCTCGACTCGGCGCGGG
>NW_017729029.1:14315773-14323258 GCF_001723915.1 Gavialis gangeticus | reverse complement strand
GGGCTCGGCTCCCGCCGCCACAGGCGCCGCCTCCCGCCCGCAACATGGCCGCGGCCTCCCGCCCCGAGCAGCGCCCGTGGGGGGAGGCACGGCCCTCAGCTGCCCCCATAATCACCATGGCAACACCCCTATAATCACCATGGCAACCCCTCAGCACCACCATGGCAACTCCCCCCCCCATAATCACCATGGCAACCCTCCTCACAACCACCATGGGGGGGGGGGTCAGAGCAGGCCCGACTGCACGGAGGGGACTTGCCGCATCCCCTCACTCGTGGCGCGTGCCCTGCGCCCCAGAGAAGCGGCCGCCTGCCACACTTGATGCACAGGCCCCAGCTCATGTCCCTCCCTCGCACCAGCAGCGCGCACGTGTGAGCCAGCCCCCCGCCCACCTGCGTGTCGGCCGGAGGAGAAACGTGGATGCGTTACCCTGTCGGGGGGGACGGGAGAATTCGGTCGAAGGGATCGAGTGCAGGCGAGCGATACATGTGCGCACGCTGGGATGACACGTCGAGGCTGATATATTCGGAGATGATACAAGGGGGTTGCAAAACAGGAGGACGCACGCTCCTCGCCTGCCACGCACACGTGCGCACCCATGACGTTAGGTATTGGAAGAGCTGACTCGGAAAGCGAAGGGACTTGCTTAAAAAGCGGGCAAATTAGGCCTGGTGTGCGCCAGGGGTGGTTGCGCACTGGAAACCGAACCCCTGCCTCTCCAGTTTCATCCTCTTCTCGGACTGCCTGTATTGTCCTCAACAGGTGCATGGCTTTTGCAGCTCTACATTCAGATGACGAGTGACCAAATCTCACGCTTCAGGGCTTCACTCTCAGCTGCGAGGGGCAGGGAGGATTTCCTCCCCTCAACGGGGAGGGACCGCAGGAGATCATCGAACCCAAGCCCCTGCTCAAGGCCAGGCGTCCTCTGGCTCCCGGTGCTGCGGACAAGGTGAATCCCATACATAACATCACGTCGAGTCTCAAATATCGTGACAAGCCCGTGTGCCTCTCGCAGTGGTTTTGCTTTCCCGTGCGCTTGCTGTGCAGGCGGGTTAGGGATAGGCTTCTGGTACGTTGTTTTTATTGCAATGGGGTCACATGCGATGCAGCTTCTCACTGCACAGTGCTGAGGGCTCCTTGCACTCCTACCTACCCCACAATCTCTCTCGCCTTCTTTGTTCAACAACATCTGCCCCTCTCTCATGCCTTGGCCTCTCTACGTCCCCCATTCCCCTTCCCCTCCATGTTAAGTGCGTCCGTCCCCTTCTGATTTCTCCCATATCGGCTCCCCCAGTTCCCTCCGGGGTAGGTGCAGTCCCCCTTACCAAGTTTCTGCAGACCCTCCCCATCATGCCAGGGGTTGCATGCACACTTCTTTTCTTCATACCTGCTATCTTCTGTTGGCCACTCAGTCTTGGAGAGAAGTGATTTGTATTCACTACTATTGAGGCAGGGAGAGCAGAGATTAAATAGCTGCATTGATTATGGTAGAAAGTGTGGAGAGTTGCCATTATTTAGCTCTGTGTGCTATAGAGCTCTGCAAAAGTACTTGAAGTTGTGAGTACATTAACCTTATGGTAGGTGCTCCGCATATCCCACATTGTCCCACTTCCAATTTTCTGGCTTTCTTCCAAATCAATCTTTTTTGTTTTCCCCTTGCGGATGCTAAGATGTTCCCTGAAACTGCAGATTGAAGACACTGGATGGGACACAGTCAGGCAAATGCTGTCAGGTTGAGTGCAGGGTCATGCAAACACAGTCAAGTATTTCTGATTGTGGTTCTTGTTGCTACAGTGCCTAGACCTAATTAGGGATCAAGGCCCATTGGATGGTCTCTGACCCAAAGAATTTACGGAGAGCAGAATTAACAGTTTAACTTAACACTCGCAATGAGTTTCACTTACGTGAGGCTGTGCCTCATTGCTGAAGCTTTCACTTCAGTGAACTTCCCTGCACATGGACCCAACATCACTGCATTTCAACCACGTTTAATGGTTTAAGTCAAAACAATTAATCATACAGCAGGCCTGGTGAATAGAATCGTAGATTAGGAGGATACGAACGCTATGTTCTTTCAGACTTCCTGGAATACTGATTTTCCCATGTTCTTTAGTTTGCATAATTATGCCATATTTCCCTTCAGGATGATGCTAGATTTAAATACTGTTTTAGGGATTTTTTTTATTGTTTAATCATTAACTGATTTCTTCCTTGAATGCTGGACTGCATCATTGCTTCAATCTGGCAAACTTCAGGTGCTCCTCAGTAAGCAGTACCTAGCTTCGGGAGAAAAGGTCTGGATTATGCAGCATGCATAAGTGTATTAAAGAACTAGACATCGTAATTGAATAGAAACATTAATAATAAAAGAAGCACAGCTGCTTGGGCAGTTTTTGCATTGGCACTACTATATTGTTTTATGTTAGGTGCACATTTTCATCTTTGATCTGATGCAGATTTGTATATTTGTGAACAAGCAGTACCATATAAGAGGTCAGTGATTGGTAGCCGCATTTGCATGAATGATAACTTTAGCAACTGGGATTTTTAGAAAATGCACAGTGACAAAAAGAGCTGATTTAGGGGGTAGACTAAGATAATTTGCTTGATATTTCCATTACAGTGAAATAGATAACAATGTTGACATTTGGAGTGTCATCTCCTGCTTTTAGAGGCTAACCTGTGGTAATGATTTAGTTCACAAATCTCAGAGTCATTATTTGCACCTGCTACAGATGCAAGGGTCTTGTCTATGCTTGGAAAATGCATTACACTAAGCTTTAGCTTGACCAGATCAGCATGTTAATGACAGTCTTACTCCACTACACTTGACTTTCAAACTATGTTAGCATCTGCTGACATGACTCCTTCAAATCCTTATTTTAGTCAAGGGCACAATATTAAACACGGTATTGCTTTATGGACCTCGATTACTGTGTTTAATAAAAACATATTCATTAGCCCTGTCCTGGTTAGTCCCTTCCCCTGCTTGAGGCTGGAGGAAGTACAACCAGTGCAGCTTTCATCTGTCTTCATTCACCTTACAGTTTGCATCAAAAAAGCTAGTCAGCAGTAGCTAAAATCAGGCCTAATCTCTGTCATTATCAGTAAGACCACGGTTCATGTCTTCAAGGCAATATTTTACAGCCCTGAGAGTGAGCAGATCTTTTTATTTCTTAATAAAAACACAGATTATGGAACACAATTTTGTTGCAAGGGGAGGATCCTGTGTCCGTAAAACACACAGGCTTGCTCCACCATGTCATGCTTAATGTAAGTAGTAGAAACGTCCTTATAATGGGACATTTTAGTTAATGTTTGTGCACAGCTCTTAGATTAAGAACTTGAGGAGCTCTGCAGGAATGGCAGAACTCTTGGGGGTTATCCCAGTGAAAGGGGTAGGGGTAACTGGGCCAATTGTCTATGCTCAGCGCCTTCCCAGTAGAAAGAAAAGCACTGCTCTTGTGATAGGACCAGTGGTAGGGTCACTCGCAAACATCCTGTCCAGTTCCAAGCAGAAGGTGCAGCAGAAGGGTCATACATCAGATGTCACGTTGTTATTCTGAGCAGGTTGGCAGCCCTGGGCCTGCTCCTTTCCCTTTGAGAAGGAGACAGTTACAATCAGGTGTAAATTGTAAGTGACAGAGCTGTGGTGGTGGCAAGAGCCCCTGGCGTACACACAGTTATATCAGCAGAACTGCTTTTGCAAGCATGGCTCATTTCATTCCCCCAAGTGTTATAAGCTAAATCAAAAAGCATGCTTCTTCTAGACTAACAGCCTCCATTGGGGAAGCTATGTTGCTGGCACTATATTGGTGCCATTATACAGGTAATGTCCCATGTCCCCATATAGACAAAACCTTACAGCTATAAAGCTGTTTTGTCTGATCGTTGTGTTGACAATGGTGTGAGCTAGCCCAAGTTTTCCAGAAGGGGCAGGTTGGGGTGGGTAAATGGTTTTGCAGTTAACCCATTTACGTGAATCGTGCACTAGGCAGTTCTCACTGTTTGCAACCATTGTATCCAACCCCTTGCAGCTTATGGGAGATAAGGCTGCTCTGTACCTCATATGACCTCTGTGCTGAGAGTGGTCCACTGTTACAGCCAGAGTCTACCTGCATGAAGAGCTGCAACCCCTTGGGCCAACAGAAGTGCTATTTTTGAAATTAAATGCCCCTGTCTAGACACCCAGGGCAGTGCTTCATGCAGAGGCAGGGAAGAGCAGCTGTACCATCCTTGGAAAGGGTGCAACATTGCCTCTCCTCTTCTGTAAGGGATTATAACGAATTGTGAGGCAGCAGGGCAGGAGCATGGCCCTTGGGAGGTTAGCAGTAGCACAGAGCAGGGTTTGCATCTAGAACTGAGACTGTGCCTGGCTCCACATTCATACTCTTCCTTCCTCACACACACTTACGAGCCTGAGCACAACCTCACCCTCAATTCCTCTAGTTCATGCTCAGCAGAAAGACTGGGTCGATATGGAAGAGGTGAAAGAAGCTCTGACAGGCTCCTCAAATGCCTGCCTGTGCTGGGCAGTGGGCAGGGAATTCAGGTGCTGCTTGTGGTGCTTACTGATGAAGCTTTCTTATTAATAGCTGATATTAGCAATGCTCATTAACAAATAATGTCAAATCCAGCCTTTGTCACTGCATGTGGCACTTGCTGCCAGTTCATGTGACATTTCTCCTGAGTGAACAGAAGCGCTAAAGCCTTAGTCCACTGTTGCCCTTCTGGGTGAGTAATTTCTTTGTTCCTCCTGCCAAACAGCAGATTTCCAGATCCCGAGAGTTTCTGGTCCTGCTGGCACACAAATAGGGAGGAGAAGGCAGATCTACAACAGCAGACAGATTTGCTGACATTACAGGAAGTTGCTGAGCTGAGGATTTTTAGAGCTTTAGTGTGGAAATCACTGAGGATTTCAGATTGGGAGATGCACACAGATTCAGAGATACCTGAAAGCCAGTACACTGTCCTGCTGAAGCCTGCTTGTAAGTCTGAGAGATCCATAGCTCTGAGAAACATTGAATTTTAACATTGAGTATGTTTAAAAAATATCTAAAAAACACATTTTGTGGCTGGGGACTTGTCTAATATCACTGTTGCTGACCAGGGTGTAACCACCATCTACTCAGGCAACCAGACCCACCCAAATCTGAGACCAGGGGATCATATTTTTTAACTCGCACACCTTCAAAGGTGGGCTGTAGAGAAGCCGCATCTAATGTGTGGGGAGGGTTAAACTGTTTGAAGTCACTTGCAATACAAATGATTTATGATAGTTGATCTTTGATCACAGCCCATCCACGATCATTCAGGCCTCACCCAAATTTCCATTTCTATTTCTGTTGTTGCTGACTGATGTGATAAAGATGAGCAATCCTAGAAATCTCTGTTTTTTCCTGCATGTTTGCACATCTGAAAGAGAAGGAGAAAAGATGAGTGTTGCAACAGCAGTGGTGGAGGGGAGTGCAGCTCACTTTGGTCAGAAGTCAGGCAGCATATTCTTTATTAAGGAGAGAGTGATAGCGGTGAGCAGTGGAGGATATAGGTCCTGAGATGGATACAAAACTTTGTACTCAAGAGGAAAACCAGTAGCTAAGGAACAGCTCACAAAGCAGTGAATATGCTGCTGACCTAAACATGAAGTTGTTATTGGCGGGGGGTGTGTACACACTTCTGGACCTGGGAGAGCCAAGTGCAATGCCTAGCAGTGCAGCTCTGACCTTTTGTGACTCTGGTCCTAGGAAACTCTCTGAACTAGGAAACATCCCTGCCTCACAGGTGCACTGAGAAGCAAACTGGCTTTATGTCTAGGGGATGCTTAGATACTATGGTGAGAAAGCTGCATATATAGCTAGACACACTCTTTGTGGACTTACTGGAGTGTATTCTCGTGCACTTTCACCAAGAAGTCCCTTTCTGGGCCCCATTCTGAATTCAGGATGAAAGAGCGTGGGATCAGGCGCACTACTGTGTAGTACTGTACACTACAGAGAGGATGGTGCTAGGTGCTGTGTGCATCCACAAAAGCAGATGCAGTCAGTGCCTGGAAGGGATTTATGTAATGCTGTGGCTCAACTAGGCAGCAGAGGTGAAAACAGGAATTAAAGGGAAGAAAACAGGTTCCTGACAGCTGAGGGACATCCTCATGACACATTCACGTAGCATCGACCTGAGCTGACAGACCCTATGCTGTCATAGTGTAGTGTAACCCTATGCTGCCAAGCCTGGAGCACACACCCAGCCAGGCTACCTACGTCACAGGGCCCCACACACCGGACAGGGAGGATGGTTACAACTCTGGGCCTGCTGTTGGTGGGTGGATCTACACTGAGGCATAGAGCTCTTCCCCAGGGGCCTCACAGTCTGGGCCTGTTCCAAGCTCATTTCCCAGCTCAAGGAACTGGTATCGGTGGGCAAGGCAGAGCTATGTACGGATAAAGGTGTGCCCTGAATTGGAAGGGCTTGCCTGGAGGGCACCACGTTTGTCTGAACAAGCCCTGAGAGTGAAGTGGAAACCTGATTCACTTGCGGGAAATGTGCTGTTCTTTTGGACAACAGTAAGCCTGGACTTCCCACTGGACTCCACTCCAGCAGCCAGCAGGGCCACACAGTGCCTCACCCAAGGGCCAGGCCTGTTTGGGTCACTCCTTGCTTATCCCTGTCATGCAGCTGAAAGAGGAGGTGGCAGGAGCTGGGTTAATGAGAAACAACTCCGGGCCGAGTCTCCCGAGCTGCTGCAGCATGACCTCGTGGCTGCAAATCCATACAGAAGACTTGCCGAGATGGGAGTGGGAGGGCCAGCGAGCCCCACATGGCTGTGCAAACTGACACTTGAGAATAGAAAGCAAAGCCCAAACTGGCTCCCTCCGGGGCCATGTGAGATGTCTCATTTCCTGAATTCAGCATTCCCTGCCCAGGCAGCCCACGTGCTGCTGGGCCACCTTTAGCTGCTGACAACAGACACATGTAGGTGACAGAGGCATGGAGAGCTTGCCTGTGATCAGCCATGAGGCTCTGAATATTTTGTCCTGTGTGTGCAGCAAAAAAGGACCAGTACGAGATGCATCTCTTGGCAAAAAACTGAGAGGCTCCAAATTCCATGTCCTCCATCCTGCTGCCCGTCTGCTCCTCAGTAGCAGCAGAAGAGCTTCCACAGGCCTGCAGACATGGGGACTCTTTCATGTGCCCCGTTTCGTTGCAAAATTTGCTGCAATGAAAAGGATGTAACAGAGCAGCTCTTCTCTGGGGATAACACGGGAGAGACAAACATTGCTGGGGCACTGTGTTGGGCTCTAAATATCTGGCAGAAGTAGTTTGGAGGCAAGAGAAAAACATAGCCAAGATCTCTCCTGTGGGCTGTGCCAGCAGATATTAAAAATAGCCAAGTTACCAACTCCTCCCACCTCAGACAGGTCCAGGACCAGCTTAGAGAGCCTAGTACTCCCCCCGCCAAAAAAAAAAAAAAAAAAAAAAACACACCCC
>NW_017729029.1:14310399-14315634 GCF_001723915.1 Gavialis gangeticus | reverse complement strand
AAAAAAAAAAAAAAAAAAGAAACACACCTCGCAGCTGTTCAAAACAGCCTGTGAAATGAGCTGGTAAATTTGCTGCAGATAAAGTATCAGCAACACCACGTGGAGGTGCAGGAGGAGCAGCCAGAGTTAAAGGCCCAGCCTGCACCTGCTGGAGAGTGGCCATCCGTGGGGGGACATGTAGTCATTGTTTTGCAGTGCAGCCCCCTCCTCGCTTCTTCCTCATGCAGAAATGAAGGCAGAAGAGATACTGCACTGGAGAGGCCCAGGGGGTTGGGGTACAGCCAAAAGGGGGCTGCAGAGGGAACCCCCTTCCATTCCTCCATGTTCCTGCTGTCCTTCCCCATCCACTGACTGTCTCTCCATACTGGCAAGGTCATTAACGGTTGGAAGGGAGCTCAGGAGGTCACATCTAATTCAGTCCTCTGCTCCAAGCAGGACCAGCCCCAGCTACATCATCCCAGCCAAGGCTTTGTCTAGTCAGGTCTTCAAAACCTCCAAGGATGGAGATCCTACCTGCTCTCTGATAGATATGATATAATTTCTGCACATAGAAAGTTACTCATTAAAGAACTGAAAAAACCAAATCCAGCATTGACTGAAAATATTAGATCTATCATAGAACGTTTACTATGTTCCAAGGATGATGAAGTCTTGGGATCACTTAGGTTTTTTGGAAATACTGAGCAAATATTTGTACTAGAATCAATACGCAGATAAGGTGAAGCTCGGCAGATCTAAACTATGAACAAATGCTGTCAAAGAGAACAAGATAAACATGCCCAATAAATTTAAATGTGAACATTAATTTTTACAATTAAAATATACAGAGGAAGCGATGCAATTTCTAGTTGGAGAATTTCCTCCTAAACAAGGCAGTCACATTCTTTAAGCAAAAAATCAAGCAAAACCTTACAGAAGGTCAGGACAGGACAAGCCATCACAATAGACTACGCTATCCCCTGATGAAATCCTCAGCATCTAGGCCTGTTCTATTCAGGAGGATCTCCTGTGAGGAGCTGTTCATATTGTGCATTAGCACTTGACTGTACTTAGCTACTAGGAAGGTTGAAAGTTTGAAATCTCTGCCTGAGCAGGCTGCCAACCGTCTTTGCTTATTCAACGCAATCCATCTGTAGTAGTTAATCTATGGGACAAGTCTCTGAGGGATTTCTGCTTTAAATGTAGGGGCTGCTCCTTGCATAGGATGCCACAGATTTCTGAGCTCATGACACATTCCAGTCGTTGCTATGTTTCCAGTCCAAGCGCCAGCTTAAATCCTGAATGAGCTATTTGCAGTCTGGCAACGGCAGATGCTGGTAGGGCGCAGCAGTGGGCAGAGAGCACAAAAGCATCACTGCCTCCATTCAGTCCAAGCAGCTTGTTACTTGGAGATACCTTAGCCTGAAGTTATAGCTCAGCTCCATGGCTGCACTCCAAAAGGAAGCGAAGAGTGAAGTTATTTGGACAGTATTAGCCTATTTTTAGCTGCTGACTCCAGAAACAGTTTACTTTGTGAGGTATGAGAGGGGTATGGTCCAGAGTATGCCTCTGTGGCTGGGTCAGTGCATTTTAATTCAAATCCTTTAGCTGGTGGTATCTTCTAGGGCTGCATCTATGCCCCAAGTACTTTCTTCCAGTTGAGAGCATGAAGGGCAATGTGACCCGCAACACCCTTCAGTTCTTTCACCAGCACAAAATAGCAGGGTTATGCAATTCCCTGGCAATGGGGAAAGGAGGGAGGGCACGAACTAGCTAAGAACCATCCATCACAAAAGAGCCCGAGTTACTGGAAGTAGATGTTACTCTGTCTCTGAGTTGGCAACTTGCAAGCAGTGATGCAGGCCACAGGAAAGGGGTGCTAGAGACTGCTTAAAAATGGGTTGCAAGGCAGCCCTTCTAAAATACATCCAGGTCTTGATGCTCATGTTTTGGAGTAGAGTTGGGGTCCCGTATGAAGCCAAACCCCAAGAAGCTGCCATACATCCTCTCTAATACTGGAACATGTCTTAAAGAAGCTACAGAAACCACTGGCACAAAATAAGCTGTTGCTCTCATGGGAGTGTCCGAGTCAACTGTTTCACAATACAGCTTAAGTGGAAATCCTACTAGAGAAGCCCCATGTCAACATGGCCTGATTTTTCACCATATCGCTGTAAGTTAGTCAGAAAGGGCATGCTTCAGGGTCTCTGAGCTGGAGGGTGCAAAGCAAGTTTTATACCCATATTCTAATGTGGGTTTAGGTGAAAACACCAGTAGGCAGAAGTCAGAGACTGTCATTGGCAAAGATTTCAGATGAGGCCTTAGGTTCACGCCATCTTTGTGAACAAAGCATTTGACAGGGCTATGTAACAAGCTTCCATCTCTCCTAATCTGGGGCAGATGCTACTGCTATAGCACAGAAAAGCTGAACAGAGAGGAACGCTGAGCTGCTGATTAAAAGGGTGGGTACATTAACCTTATCTGTACAATATTTACAGGCAGGAGGAAGGGGGTATCTTTTTAACTGGTGGAGATACCAGCATATAGGCCAGGAAATGGAGACGACTTCTCCTGCCTGGATCCTCACAGGGCCCATAAAATGTTGAATTTTTAAATGAAGTAAATGGTACTCCCATGGGACTACATAGGGAAGCATCTGCACAGTACATGTGGGGGGTGGGGAAATCACCATTCATTAGCTACCCTACATGGTTGCACTGGGAATTTGCGTGAAGGCGCTCTTTGTGCAAGGCACTTCCTGAATTGAGTCAGCTACCTCCAACTACCATTACTCACCATTCATGCGGTGAGACACCACGAGTCTGCCCCTGAGATCACATCTGGTCAGAAGGATGACTGGACTGGAGGACTGAATGAAGAGATGGCTTTAGGTACAGCCATCCAAACTATCCTGGTTGAATCCTGCCTGAATAGTCTTGGGATTCATAGAATTAGACAGTAAGCAGTCATTAGACGTGAAGGCCAGGAGTTGAGAAATGCATCTGAAAGAAGCTGCTCACACTGTCCTCCCCTGGAGCAAGACTCCTGAAAGGTCACCCAGGAAAAGAGGAAGCATCAGAACTGAGGAGAGTTACACCTGCTTGGCATATGGCCTTCAACTCTGAGAGTTTTTACATGAAGAGTCTCTTGAGTTTGTCTCCAGGTGCATAGCAGTGGACCTCCTTGCTCAGTCTGATCGCATCTGGTGTCACCACCTTTTTGACAGTGGAGACAACAGTCCTTCTCTCAGTTTGATGGCTACTGGAATTGTAGGGCACACCAATGTACCCCTGCAAGGCCTGCTTCACTGATACACAGACTTCATCCATCCTTCTGCACTGCAAAGGTGAAACCTGCATTGTGTACAGGCAACAGGAAATGTATCCTAGAAGTCAAAGAGACCATGGCTTGAAAACTTGCTTGGAACCGAAAGGCTACTGCCATCCTGGAGTCCAAACCCAGGACAGCAATAATCCAATCCGATCAACTCCACCCTTTGAGGTATAGCCAGCACTGGCTTTTCTTAGTTTACATTTAGGCATGGGATGGTGAAAAGTTGAAGTCTGTTGTACCAAGTCAGTTGATTACTGCTTGTTGAGACTGCCTAGGAATGAGCCTGTCAGCTCAGTACAGGTAAACTGACTGGTGTTGTTTCCTGAGCTAAGATGCATCTCCCTGGAGACATTGTGGGAATACCACTGGTGCTGCTGACAAGCTGAATGGCAGTATCCTATAGTCAGGAAGAACTGCCCATCTAAAGCCTCAGGTATCTTCTGTGAAACAAGGGTCTTGGACACTGAACTGCATACCAGTACTGTGGACCACAACAGCTTGAGTGCCTGGGGTGCACATGCCCCACGGACACATACTCAAGCAGTAGGTTGTTTCACAAGCGTCAAAGTCAACTGCACTATCAATCAAACTGGATTACGGTGCAGGGATTTTTGGGGGCCAACCCTCAAGTCCGTGGGAGCTATAGGTTCAACTTTCATTGAAGTCCATGGGAGAGTTATCTCAGTTAGTTCTTCACAGTTCAGACTTTTTCCTTTTCATTTGGATTTTTTTTCACTGCATATTTATTTATGAGTTAGGACAAAATAAATTAAGTTTATTTTAGGCAAAAGCTTACACCAATGCAACTAGCAAAGCACATTCCTGTGGGGCTTGCCTGAAGTATGACCTAGAAGAACATTAAAAAGGTGTGGTCCTCTTACCTCCAGGGAAGTATACAGCTTAACAAACCAAGACATTTCAGAAATGTCCTCCACCCTCCTCCCAGGACTACTTTATTTTGCACTTCTTCCTACAGCTCGAATGTGCACTTCCCCCTACACTCAATTAGCTGATAGTTTCTTCAGTGCACCTAAATTATGGTTAACAGCTCTCTAACCCCCTCACTATGAAACAATCAATTATCAACAAGATACACTGTAGTTATGCATTCACATGACATGCAACAGCATCCAGCTTTAACATTATGCTTTCATAAGAAGGACAGATATGCAAACATGAAATTCAGAACTCATTTATTGAATATAGATGCAAGGATACCAACAAAAAGAAACTAATACTGCAAACTACAACTTTGGAAGTAAAGCCAATATAACAGGAACAAAATATACATAACAGAGTCCATAGGAATGTGTTTACCCTCTTGATACATTCCTTGTCTTTACATCTAGTGTAAATGTATGCTGAGAGCAAAAGCCAAACATGTGGGCCTGATCTGAGCGCTTTTCAACAAGCAACGGTCGTCCAGGATCCTTTAAGGGTTGAGATGTCACTGCTGACTAACGAGTGTGCGTACATATGCATACACAGAAACTGCTTCAACAAGTATATATATATATATGATCAAGAGCTGTGCTCTGTTTTTTAACCTCCATCATTAATACAGTGGGATCTGCTAATAGCGACATGGAAGGACTGGCTGTGACATACTTCCAGCCTTCTTATGAGTTAAACCTCACAGTGATGATAAGGAGGGTTAAATTCAACCAGAATATTGGTTTGCCATGCAAAACTCCTTGGCAATTATTAAGTACCAAGAGTGGCATTTCAAGGGGATCATAATCCCCCTCTTCCCCTCTGCTCTGGCTCACCAGGAGGTTACTCCTTTCCACACAAGAGCAGCAATAAGCAGCAAGCCCCAGCCCGTAGTCTCGCCATGTCTTCTGTCAACAAATAAGTGAACCCTGGGGACAAATTCTGTATAATGCATGGAGCTGCGCTTGGACACCCCCCCCCCCCAAAAAA
>NW_017729029.1:14274094-14310109 GCF_001723915.1 Gavialis gangeticus | reverse complement strand
CACTGCTTTACTACCCCCCCCCAAAGAAAAAGCAGGAACAAATTGATATTAATTTAACTAGTTAATTTAAACAGATCTATTTCACCTATAAAGCACTTTCATTTCACCTATAAAGCACTCCTAACATTTCCGGGAAGGCAGTATATGCTCCAGAAGAATCTTCAATATATGCTCGCAAAGATTACATTGCTTTACAAAAAAAGACAGACCGTCCAAAATTCCAAGCTAAAATACGCATAAAAAGACAGCAATGGCAGTATTTTGTCTTTAAAAAATGATGCAAATGTTGTATACCTATCATACATTTTCATGCTTATTAAAACTACAGTTAAGGACATAGGAGATGTACAGTAAATACACTGCTGAGGTACATTTCTTCTAAATATTAACACCATCACAGAATTACTCCCCAGCAGGTGATGCTACTTGGGAACATATAAATACAATTTTTACATCGTAAGGCACTTTTACCCAGCATACATGACAAGATGAAGTAAATGACTACATGAGTTTGAGGCTTGTAACAAAAAGAAGAAAAATTACTTCTGACTTTCAGTTGCCATGAAATTGAATGAATGAGGGGTTAGCCAGCCCATCTCAACACAGTGAGATAACAGGTCACCAGCCACTTGCTCTTCTGCTACTCAAAGGTAAAGTGCTGTTATGGTTACTAGTGGCATGGAAGGGAATGATTTCACATCAAATGGATTATTAGATTATCAAATCCAACAACTGACACAATATGAAATAGAACCGAGGCAAAAAAATGAAAAGATTATGTTGGCATATCTACTCCAGGTACCTGTCATCCTTCATTAATCAAAAATACAGTAGTTGCAAACAATGAAAAGTGCCTTTATTCATGTCTGAGGCACACAACGTAGAAGCGATCTAGAGACACATTATTTTGCATTCTGAAACTGTTCTGTGTGGTTGAAAAATGTTCATCGTCTAGAAAAACAAACATCTTGGTAAACAATTTCATCAACCGATCTGTCATTGCAATTCAAGTCACACTTTTAATTCTGAAAATTACAAATACAAAATAAAAATGGTCAATGGCATCATGTTTAGAGCAGTAACTGAATCTTTTCTGTACACTGCAATTTTTCTACTAAAACTGCATTATTCCCCAAGAAAACAAACAAAATGGAGGGAGTTCCAACACAGTAACGTGTAGAAACTCTCATATACAACAATTGAGTCCCTTGAGACATTAAGGAAATGTGAAAAGACAACGACACGCTAAATCTTAAAAACACAAGTAAAAATGCTACGGAAATTTATATTACAAATGAACTGCTTTTGTAATGTCAACTGCAGATGAACCTTTGCGGTTTCTAGCCAAATTCTCAGTGTATTTTGCTTGCAGCTTTACTTCAAATCTTGAGGTTTTACTGGGTTTCTAGAATGAAACAGTCAGAACCCTATCTAAACAATGAGGTGGCATGATAGCATTAGAAAGACTTGCACGTTAGATTAAATTTTTGGTTTTATTTCAAATAAATCTGCTAATGTGCTTTAACAGACCAATGGAAGAAATTACTAGGAACTAAAAAAATGCCAGTTTAATGACAAAAATTAAGGAACTGAGCTGCTAGGTCTGATTGAACCTAATCTGGATTATTCTCAAATGGAACATCAAGCTCTAGCATGTGTCACTCCATGACAAGATTAATTAAATTCTACAAATCTTAAGAATCTTAAGCAGAGAGTTTCCTCATATAGTGGTCACAAGATTCAAAATAAATATTGATCTATGGGAAAAGCCATATTCTCATTCTTCTTACATCATGGGGGCAGCCTGTATATGTATTTTGGACGAAACATGAAATGTTCCACACAACACAGAACATCTGAGGTATGGATGTCAGATATGGTGGCTAAATTCCATAACGAGTTAAAAAGAGTAACTCTTCGAAATGTAAAGAGGTTGGGTTGCAGTGTCCAAAAACGAGTATAATAAAGGCTTCACTCACACTCAGTGAAAGGTTCTTGGTATACTAGGGAAGCAGAAGAGGTGGATCGTTGGGGAACGAGCTACAGCGCTTTGGCATGAGTGCTGCAGCTCACAGCTCATAACCAACACCTGCTCAAGAAAATTGCCAGCAAGGAATGCTGGGCCGTATGAGCAATCACAGCAGGAACAAACTGCAAGGTTCAAGCATGCTTCTGTGTACATCGACTTCTTTTTCTACTATGTGCTTTGAAAGCAAAACAGAGAGCAGCTTTTCCCCACAGACAGCCTCCATACTTGGTTTACGAAGAAAACGTGAAATGCACAAGTTACCAGCTTCTGGCCAACACGGACGTGTCCATGTTGTGAACTGAGCTTGCTAAGACCTTCTCTGGTGCATGAATCCACTAAACAACTTACACATTCCAAATCTTAGATTTTTATTCAGTCCAGAAATATAGATCTTACTTCATTTCAATGTCTGCCTTAACTTTTGACACTGTACATATTACATCTCATTTATATAGTGTTTCAATTTTTTCCAGACACTGCAGACTACAAACTACATAATATTGACATGTAAAACTCTGCCACTTATTGAAGGCTCACAAACATGAACGTTTCAGGCAGTTCAATGAAATTTCTAGCAGATTTGGGCAGTAAAAAGTTACTGACCCTTTTCTGATCTTAGAAAAACAATTTAAAAGAATTAGTAGTTATGGATGTCTTATTCATTCCCAGTTCTCTAACTCTGTCCCTTGAACCTGTTTAAAAAATGATGAAAACAACAGTAAATTTAAAATCATACAGAACAAAGAGAAGAGCAACTAACAGAACTGATATTACATCTACAGTTAGTGACAAAAGTCAGGGCTTCCTTTCTTATATTTTTACAAAGCTGGCTGGATAAAAAAATAAAAGAAAAAGAAAATCAAAAACAAAAGCCTCTCGGCAAATAAAAATGTTCCCCCACTCTTCTACGGCATACAAATAAAAAGCACTTATTTGTATATGCTAGATTTAAACATTTTACTGCAATAAAGTATGCCAAATGTACGTTGAGTGTCTCAGTCTCAGTAACAGATCTGTCAGGACCAACTTCCATACCTAGTTTCCATTGAGCTGTTGTTGAGGAATGTCACTATGGCCAGTGCCTGCTTTCCCACGGCTTTTGCTCTCTCTTTCTTCATCTTCTTCATCTCTTTCATCGTTTCCACTGTGATTTTTACAATAGAGTCTAACATAATAAAAGAAACAGTGGGGGAGTTACTAGCAAACAGGACAAGTTACTTTATGCGAGTACTTTTAGAACATGTTGGGCTTCCACCACTGCTGAAGATGCACATTTTAGACTTTTACTGGATAATTGCACAAGGCATCAGACAACATCTGCAACAGACATAATTATCAGCTACCTTGCTTGAATCATTAGTCAGAGACTGAAAGACCTGGTGTAAGGACAAGTACAAGATAATTCAGAAAGAAGAGAGGCAACAGCTCCCAACTGGCAGAAGATAACAAAGAGGCATTGAACATCTCTTGGGTAGGAGCCTGCCAAACTGCCATAGCTCCACGTGCCTGAACAGGAACTGCATTATGTGCTAAAGACCAGAGGAAAAATGCAGATCTCCTTCGGGAGCACTTTCCAAACCCAGTCACTGGACTGAGAAGGATCTACATAGACTAGACCTACATGACTAGCCCCACCCAACTGAAATGGCTGCGCAGACGCACACAACTTGAACATCAAGGGTTTGATGTAGCAGTATGATTAGTATTCATGGATTCTACTTACAAAAAAAAAATTGTAAGAGCAAGCATTATCTATTACAGAAATGAGCCTGCACCACTATAGATAAGGCAGCATTTTCATTACTCGGTGGCCTATAACTGTACTGTGCAAACTGGTCTAATCCCCAAATAATTAGAAACTGTCAAAATGAACTGATTTTTACTTTTGATTAAAAAATGCTGCAAGAACTGTTGAGCTGATTAAAGTAAGTGCATTACATTCAGCCCTGCTCTTCTAAGAGAGTGAATATGGCCAGTACTTTCTAAATTCAAAAGTTACGTGGTGTATTTCCTCCATGATATGATGGAGCTTAATGACAGAATGGAGCAGCAATTCTGTTTATATAAAAATAAATTGGAAACAACTGCAATCCCAGCAGGAACATGGGTTCTCAAGAGTTTTGCAATATGTATGCTACAGGGGAACTATTTTCATGATTTTTTAGCTGATTAATCAGTTTAAAACCATTAAATGGCATTGAAATAAGCAAAGAAAAGCAAGGCTCGAGTGCAGCCTACACAAGCTAGTGCCGTTAGTAAAATACTGAAAAGGATCCATCCCAGTGCTTGGGGATTACTGCTACACTGCTGAGAGAGCACCCCCTTGCGGCTAGGCCAAGGTGCAACATTAGCATCAGCTTCAACGGCAGCAGGGTCACATTAATAAAAGACGGAAGCAGCTGGAAAAGGAGATAGGGGGCAGTTTAGGAGTGTAAAAAAATAACCAAGTAGATATGTCAGTTATCCCCAAGAAAATATAACACAGTAAAAATTTACCAACAACTTCAGTCATTTGAATTTCAGCTCAATCAGGAGGAAATATATTTTTGTATACTTCCTATAAAAAAACACCCGTTTGTTTGTAGCTATGCAGACGTTCTGAATGAAGTTAAAGCAGTCACTAAAATATTTTGTATATGTATAGAAGTTATTCTGCAGTATATTCACTGAAACAGTATTTTTCCTATTTAGTAACACAGTGAACAGTTTTACACAGAAAAAAGGAACTATTTTCACTTTTGCACATACATTTATCCTCATCTTGATTTGGTAAAACAAATCAGAAGAAATGCATGAGTCTAGTGGGCTGAACATCAATCCTCTCCAATGCCATAAGCTGTGGGGTCAGCTGATCCTGGCTGATGAAGGGGCAGTGCTTCTTCAGAGGGGCCCAGAGTCCTCTCAGTGGCTGGCTGGTGTGTTCTGCTCACGTGCTCAAGGTCGTACTAACCTGATATGGGCTGGAGAAGGATAGCCTTCCTCTATAGGCTATGGACTGCTAATCAGCTCTCTGCCACTGACTTCAGGCAATCAAGACACCTTGGTCTGTTCTGTTCGCTCTCTGGCACACAGTTTAGTTTCTATGGACTGGAACAGTTGGACCTCTAGTTTTGGGGTTTAATGTAAAGGACTCAGGTGAATCCTGGTAGCCTGTAACATGCAGAAAGTCAGACCAGATGACTTTAGCAGTCCCTCTGACCTTAATTTCTATGACACCACAAGATCCCTGGTACAGTTCGGCTGTTGCCTAAGCACTAAGAACTCTCTGAAAACAGTCTGACCACAAGCCCTTCATCTAATTTAGGGAGTGTTGCCTGCAGCACCCATCCAGTTCTTCTCATTTATTTGGCTGGGATGATGCAAGCGGAAGTGAAAGCTGAAGTGCAGAGAGTAAAGAAAAATTTTTTGTAGTGCTCCATGCAGGGAAATTTATTTTTGGCATTTTACAATTCAGGATTATTTACAATAGAACTTGGGTTAGTTAATTTTGCTAAGGCACTTAAAACTGGCCTTTTCCAAGCTTTTAGTGAACTAGATTACTGAATTATACTAGTCACCTTATCCACATTTCTGAGCAATTGTTCAAAAACCAAAGATATGGGAAGACATGCACACCCTTGGTTTTGTCTTTAGAATGTAAAAGCTTGGTCTTTGTTTGAATACTGGCAAAGACAGGACAAGTAAGTTTCTTTGTTGCTTAATGCTTCCAATGCAGCTGAAAGACACAGAAATCACCCTTACTGCATACTTGGTACTCTGTTTCAAAAGAAAAGTGACTTTTAAAATTAAATACACCAAAGAGGAAAAAAGTTACTTTATACAGGCTTAACAGCTGTATACATTCTTACTTGTAAATTCCTCGTGACATATTCTCAATATACTTTGCTTTGTCTTCTACTCCACAGTGGTAATGGTAAGTCTTGATACAGGCTTTAATTTCACACCCAATGGTGGCACCAGGTTGGCTGCAAAGCGTGCATTTCTGTTGAAATGAAGAAGGCAACACTCAAAGTTATGCTCTTAATCCCTTCCATATCTAGTCATTTAGCATTCAACTTAATCCCTTGACATTCAACTAACATGTCACCATGAAGTGCCAAACTTTAACGCTAGCCCAACAAGAGCAGCAATTTACCTGGTATATTACCCTTGGGGTACAAACTTAATTAAATTTGTAATAAGCCAGAAACATAATATGGAAGTAATTAAACTAGGAATAAGAGTACAGTTTATCCATCTGCTGAATTAATATGTTACTACAGGACGGAATACATTGATATGGTTCTAGACTATATTTTATTGCTCCTGAAGCTGAAGCTTAGGGTTTTTGAAATCATAGAAGTTGGGTTGGAAGGGACCTTGTAGATCTTCAAATCCGACCCCCTGCCTGGGCAGGAGAAAAAATTGGGCTCAAATGATCCCAGCCAGGTAGGCATCAATCCTCCTCTTAAAGACCACCAGGGTAGGAGCCAGCACCACTTCCCTTGGAAGTTGGTTCCAGATCCTAGCCGCCCTAACTGTGTCTAATCTAAACCTCCTCTTCAACAACTTGTGGCTGTTATTCCTTGTTATGCCAGGGGGCGCTGGGGAAACAAGGTCTCTCCCAAACCCTTCTGCTCCCCCCTAGTGAGTTTATAGACGGTCACCAGGTCCCCCCTCAGCCTTCTCTTGTGAAGGCTGAACAGGTTCAGGTCCCGCAGTCTCTCATCGTCGGGTCTGTCCTGTTTGTCCCCGGATCATGTGGGTGGCCCTCCTCTGGATCCTCTCAGTACGATATAATAATTTTAGGCAATGATCTAGCAAGAAATTGCCATTTGGTGTAATCATAAAACATCCCTGAGAACCTGTCTCCTGCTCTGGGGTTTTAACATAATTTCAGTCATACTAACATGCCACCATGAAGTGCTGGAGCCCCTCCAAAAACAAGCATATGCCAACAAAGGCCACAGTATTTTCTCCAACCAGACACATCAACAGAGTCTCTCCACACCTCAGATTATTGTGGCCCAAAGGCCTGGGAGAAGACAGGCACTGCAGGTGCCCAGGTGATTAGCAACCCTGGACGTAGGAAGCCCTGCAGACAGCTCCTCCTCATAGTTGAAGACCAGGAGGCCCGAGAAACCAAGCAGTTTTTAAAGAGGAATTCATGAAAGATAAGCAAAGGATTCATTCACGCTGTCCCTTTACAGTATATTGAGAGCAAACGTATAGTAATTGTCATTTGCTAAAGGAGTTTATTCCCTTGGCCTTTTTGACGTTTTCACAAAACATCCATTTTTGGTCTGGAAAACAAGCCATCAAGCTTGTTTTCCAAGGGCCAAACAAGCTTCCTTCGTGAGGTATACTGTAGTGAAAACATATAGTAAATGCTACAAGTAACCATAGGAATAAAGTGGTCAAAAGGGATAAGCAGGATCTCACGCACGCTCGATAGAACCAATAAGGTATTGATTACAAACCCAAAAGACACATACCATTCTTTTCCCTCTCTTGATCTCTTGAAGTACAGTTTTAATATCAAAATCACCAAACTCTGCCCTTGATGTTGTTGTTAGCTGGACAGTGCCAGAAGAGAACAACTATAAAACAAATACATTTGAACAATGTCAGGTTAAACCACAAAAAGGTTTAGGTACAGAGGTAACAGAAGGGGACATTCTGTACTAAACTGCCTACAGGAAAGAGGTGCCTTGCCAATAAACTTGGGAGAAAACTGCACACTAAGCATACTGGCAATCTGCATATACCTTCCAACACTGGCTTTAGTTTCATTTGGTACATTTACAAATTTATTATAATAAAAACAACAGGTAAAGCAGTGGGGACCAACCTTTTTGACAGGCAAGCCATGACTTAGTCTTGCACCCTCCCCAAGTGTCACTCTGATCCTCTTCCCCTACCTGATCTGCTGCTCTGCTTTTTGCTCCCTGCTCTACCTGCCACTGTGCTGCCTGTCCCCTCCCTGATCTGCCACATGCCACAGATGGGCTGCCTGTGCCACTCACATGCACCACAGATTGGCCACCCCCTAGTAAAAGGAAGATTAAGATGGAAGAGATGCAGCAATAAAAAAGCACTGCAATAAATGAAAATGCTGATCAGATCATGCATTTCATCCCCTTTGCTGCGCCATCTAACCTATTCCACTGACTTGTCTTGTCACTCAACCTCCTGGGAAAGGCTTAGAAGGGGAAAAGAGGACAATCCCAAGTCAGAAAAACATGTGTCCATTACAAGTAACATTTATTGGCTGAGTGCATTTTGGGTTATAGGAACAGCAACACCATTCATGTGTTACTTTGACTATACTGCATATACTATAAATAGCTGTTGGAAGATTTCAGCAAAGAATCTGAACTACCCTGGACTTTCCAACAGTATGAGGCCAAGTGAAAAATTCAGGTCAAAATCCAGGCTGGGTAATAATGCTCTACTGACATATCTATTCTCTTGGTTGGACGTGTCCCCTAGTGGCAGGAGAGAAAATAGCCCTACGTCCAAGACAGCAGGCTAAGATGCAGTTAAGACTTCCATTCTAGCCTCTATCACAGACTACTGTGCGTTGTTACTGCGCAGTCATTTAGTACTTGCATACCCAAGTACTAAAATGACTGCCCAGTAACAGGTGTTACTGCACAGTAGCTTCCCTGCATGGCTTCCTGGCGATGCTGACTTCACAGTAGCTCATTAGTAGTGTGCAATAGAGTTGCATCACAGTTCGTGCCCCACAACGCTGCTGTGCCATAAGCATTTCATGTAGATGCGGCCAGAGAGTAACAAAGCCCATCTCTATCCTCAGGCTTTTGCCTAAAGGCATGAGATTGGAAGGCAGTGGTGTGTTCCTTTAGGATGGAGTCTTTTAGTTCACACTATTTTTTTGGTTAAACACAGCCTATGTAGCTACAGAAAAGGGGAATATTTATAAGGAAGCTGTGCATCTCTAAGCATAGCCAACTCCTACTGTTGCCTGTGGTGAAAAATAAATGAGTTGTTCATTTGACAACACATTAGTACTAGCAGCTTACTGGAAGCACAGGTTTTATTAATGCATAATTACATACTAGGGCACAAAATTAAAATAAAGTAAGACATTTCAAAAAGAATCAGAATGCTGTGCTAATTAATAACAATAGCTTGACTTACCATGCACTTATAGTGTGCTGCTGCCTTTTTAGCATTAAATATATGAAGCTTTCCTCTAGCTTCATTTTCTTCTTCACCTGCATGACAGAATCCACATTTAGGTTTTGTATCACTGGGGCTGCTTCTGTGGGGAGACCTGTCTCTCTGAAAGAAAAACAATTTACTAAAATATACTGCTTGGTTAACAAGTGTGGTCATAATTAAAAAGACTACAGCCACCATCTGGAGGCTCAAACGAATGCAAATGTTAATCAAAATATTTAAATTTCAAAAAAATGATATATGCAGGTTTTTTTTTTAAGTTTAGCATATTTACTGCTTACATAGGAACTGCTTTCTATTTCATCTGTGCCATGTGAGGATGTAGATCTAGTGTCTTCTGACTGCCCTTTTAAATTTGTTTTCCTTGGCTTTCCCTTCCGACCCCTCCTCTTCCCTTTTGGTGGTGAAGGCTCCAATTCGTGTTCGTTGATACCTTCTTCTAAATCTGCTTAGAAGCCAGAAAACAACATCAAGAAACGATCCTCACAAATGAGCACTGTTTAACAAAACTTTAGATAAGACAATGATAAATGGCTTCCCGTTTCCTATAAATTATGATCAGATACAGAAATGGTAGCCCTGATTTCCAGTTCATTACAGAAACATAACCTTTAGTCTTCTACTATTATACAATATGACTGTTTACCCCTCTGAAAACAACCAAGTCAAATACATTCACTTTACAACATGTAGTACATTTAAATCCTTTGTAGCAACATTCAGTTCAAGACTAAAATCTGTCTTCAGATATACAAGTTCATCTCCCATTGAAAGTAATGGGAACTGAGCAAGCATCTGAGGTCAGAACAGACCATAAGCATGTGTAAACTAATTTATTCTACATAACCCGTTGCCTTCTATTAAACAATTCAAGTACTATACTGAAATCAACACTGGCTGTTTTCCAGAATGATGACTCACAAGGGAGAGGGACAGAGAGACCTGGAAACCCAGTGTCAATCACGTATTATCTTAAACCAGTGGTTTTCAACCTTTTTTCATTTGCAGACCCATAAAACATTTTGAATGGAGGTGCAGACCCCTTTCAAGCTAAGTGTGGGTATTCACATAGTTTCTGTTGATCATAGTCATCTTTCATGGACCCCTTAGACAGTCTGGACAACAGGTTGAAAGCCACCGTCTTAAACCAATCACTCTATAAAGATGCATTACTTTAAAGCTTGATATATTCATAACTTTAATAGAAAAACTGCTCTCTTTTGGCAGCTACAGTGAAACTAACTCTTAGGATGGTAATTATCAGTTATCTTTACAAATAAACTGGGAAACACATCTGCCTAGTTACTTTTAGTGACTGTCCATTTTCAAGTCTACCGCTGGTGGTTGCAACCATGTTGCTGGGCAGCAGCCTCCACTCAGTACTGGAAATATCCCAGCCCAAAGACATACGTAGATGATGTTAACACAAAGAATATTAACAGATCTTTTCAACACTAATATATTAAAGAAAATGGCAGCTGGTTAATGTTGTTGCATTTTCAATCTGTGTCAACTATTTAATTTATTCTCTTGATATACCAGTATTGCCTGTTCTCAGCACTTCAACAACCCCGTAAGTTTTAAGTGTACACCAACCTACAATAATAAAGTAATGAATTTTTAAGAACTTCATCTTATCACTATACTAAAGCCTGATTTTGTTTTGTTTTTTTAAGACCTTATGACTCGGCCTTCTTAGATTCCTCTGAAAATGCCAGCAATTAAGAAATCATGATACAAAGAACTGTAATCAAACATTTTACTGAATCCCTTTGATTATTTAAACTATGTAGTTAACACACACCTACTGCAAGTCATGTTTATTTTTGTCGCATGAGTGGCTTATGTTTAATACCGAAATACTAGCTTTGCTGTACTTGGTTGCTAATCATTTTTCTTACAATCAGCCCTTCTGATGACATCTTTTTATAAGACCAACATGCAAAGCTGTAGATGAATCTGTCATATGCGGACACTGCCTATTCCTCACCATTCACGAAACAAAGATGGAGATGCAGCCCCAAACAGAACAGAATCACAAATCAGAAAAACTGGATCTCCTGATTTTTATATTAATGAGAATTTTAGTATTTTTTTTTCAAATTATTTAGGCATTACTAAGGTGTGTAATCTCTATAGTATCATGGCCTCAGTATGGAAGCAGGATTAATAGTTTCAGGACTAAATACTGTAGCACAAATCAAAGGACTCCAGTTTACATTCCTCTGCTTCTTCCTTGATCTATTATGTCAAATCAAATCTAATTGCATATGATGCATTTCACTCCCATGGCAAACACTGCACTTACAAAGGTCAATTTTCTAGCACTTCAGTATGCCCCACCAATACTAAATTTAGTACAGTAACTGAGCTGCTGGCCTGAGCCCAAGAATAAGATTGGTAAGAACAATTCTTAGTCTACCACAGCTGTTGTCAAACTCCAGAAGAGCTAGATATTCTTACATATTTTTAATGAAAGAGAAAAAAAATCCACCTTCAGCTAACATAAATTATACTCAGATATAATGCATAAAAACTAAGAAGCACTAACAAATTTTGGTACAGTCTGGAATAAACATGCCAGATTCAAATATACACATTTCCCCAGACTAAAACATGAGCATCAACCTACCTAACATTACCTTTAAGCAAGTCTAAATGTCACATTCCCCAGATTAAGATACAGAGCATTACAGCTTCCTTTTAAAAATAAAATATGGAAGGACTGATGGTGTAGTCAAGCGATACAATTCACAACTTCCTAGTTAAAAACAGTCTGTGTACTACAAAGATATACTTGTTTTACTAGTCTAGTTTATTTTTTCATTTCAAATGACCTGTTCAGTTCCCACAATCAATATGGATGTCAGCTCCAATATCCAAAGGAAACCTCTTTCTTCAGACTGGTTGTGACAAATTAAGTCTTAGAACTCTGTGCTCTTCTAGCGAGAAGAATCCTATTTTGTCTCCTCACATGCATGGGTCCTCCAATAATAAAGAAATATTTCCAAACCTTGTCCTGTATTTTTCACTGATAAGAATCCTAGGTGTTTCTTGTAACCACAGGTAAAAACATTCAGTCAAAAGTATGGATGTTAAGTTAATGTCCCTTTAAACTTCAGTTAATGAGAACTTCATACTAGACTGAATGTCATCAATCACGTTGTCCATTTGCTTATATATGTAAGGTTTTTCTTGAGTTCCTCATCAATAAATGGATCATCAACCAGTTCTTCCTCCACTCAGTCCACCCTCCTTTCGTGGTAATCAATTTTTTAAACACCCATCCTTAAGATCTTTAAGACACCACACTACTAAACATTTACAATGCTAACAGGCCATTGGTAACTACAAAACAAGCAAACACACATGATGAAAGTCAACTTATTTTTTAATATATAAAGAACTGTTACAGCCTCCAGAAAGAATCTTTTGTCCAATACTCATTTTGTGTTTTTTTTGACAGTTAGGAAACAAAAGATTTCAACAGTAAATAGACCATGCAATTTTTTGACAGCTTCATTATTTGGTAATATAATACCATAAGAAAGAATTCACGGTTTTCCTCAAAGGATAGTCTTTCTGTCCCCAAACAGTTCAGAATTCACTGAATTTTATGACATTCATGAAAGCAGTCTAAATAAATGAACCCCCCAACAGATTAAGGCCCCAGTACTACAAACAGTGTGGATTTAGGAACTCATTTCAGTGGGACTCTACAGAGACATGGGGTTTTGTGCTGGCACATCTGTATCCTGGACTTACGCCTAGAAGATTACACTCTCTTTTATTAACAGCACTGTGAACTAGTGTAACAGTACAGAAAATAAAGAGGTTAAAACCAGACTTAACAACACTGCCTTGGACAGTCTTTACTATTCAACAGACAATATGGTTTTTGCCCTACCCCTCCCCTCAAGCCCACTGCCAAGCTTACCCTGTTTCCCTGGCATCTGATGGTTGGGTGTTTCCAACTTCTCATGTCAGCTTGAACTAAGGGAAACACAAAAAGTTGTTCAACACCTCCCTGACCATATGAAGTGTTATCATGGGTACAACCCATAGTGTGAACCCACTAGTCTCCCTAAATGTTCTTTGACTGCCCCCCAAGCCCCATTACCTTCATTGATTTTTGAAATGGCCACAATAGTCTCAATTTATCATTAGACAAAAGTTTTTAATGGGAAATTCTTATGTCTTATAAACTGCCCTCAAAATTACCTAATATACCATAACTAAAGAAGTGGGCCTTATATGCCTGATCCAACAACGTATTCTCCACCAAAAAAATGCCCAAGGAGCCAGTCTATATTTCAATAGCCCTAAAAGTATGTTAAATCAAGAGAGGCAATAACAGAGGCAATAACACTCCTTGAGAACAGAAAGGAGTGATAAAGAATCCCGTCATACTTATACTTCAAAATGCCACTAACAGAACCAAACAGTACAAAAAACTGATTTATGGAATTATCCATTCGTTGGGCTATCAACATGGAAATCAATCACCCTCATCATGACAGCTAGAAGTGAAGGTCCTGAATGTTTGTCCTGCTCCAGCATGGAAATAATAGTATATGCTGAGAACTATTCGCCTATCCTTTACCATAACAATTTTATTTGTATAAGGAATCCTTCCTCATTAAAAGCTAGCATTAAAGCAAAATATAGTGATAGCAAAGTAATTAAGATTGTGACAAAAACCAGTAAGAGGAAGACATGCAAAGCAGAGGATAACAGTAAGCTACCTATTTCAATACCTCACACAAAACACCTAGTGCAAAAAAAAGCCTAAGTCTGATAAATGCAGATGATACTGAGCAAAATTAACTAGCAACATTTATTAGCGAGAGATGCTGTAGCTATAAGGTGCCAAAAGGTTAGGCATTGTGAAGGTAGTAGTATGTACATCTAAAAGCAAGCATCTGCTTTAGTTTGTACAATCCAGTAGGTCACAACAAGTAATAGAAAAGCTCTAAAAATTATCCAGAGCAAAACTGGCAATGTTTGAATTTTAAGAAAGAGGACAGATTTAAGGAATAGCTTCAAAAAAGAAAACAAACACAGAAGCAGAGAGGTAGCTAAGGATATTTAGGTAAGATAACCTTTAAGATACTAGAGGACTGAACAATAAATTACAACATGGCAATATAATTATTTTTACAGAAAATGAAATGCCAGAAAAGGTAAATAGTTTCTTTTCACCTGCATTTGACAATGAGAATGTGAATGCATCCATAACGGCAAATGAGGATACATTAGTCATTGGCATATAAGAGTGGAAAACAAACACCTGAATGAGATAGATGCACAACTCATGAGGCAGCAGTAGTGATATACAATTACATATCAAACTACCCAAGTTACTTTTAAGAAATGTTTGATAATGGAGAAAGTCTGAGTTACAGGAATACTACAAATATTTCCCATGTATAAAGAGAGATTTAAGGGCAAAGGGTTACATTGACATACTACTGAGCTGAGCTACTATCTTTTCAAGTGTAGAGCACCTACAGTAGGAAGCATCTGGACTTTTTCTATGGCTGCATTAATGATACATTTAGAAAGCAAATGGGCACACAGGAACAGAGGACTGGAACGGGCCTCCTAAGCCATCAAGTCCACATCCCTGAGCTTGCAGGCAACTATTTGTTAAGGATTCCAGAAAATCACTTCAAACCCTCATGCACAGCTTCAAAAGCACAATACCTGAAATGTCAAGGAAACCATATAACATGCCACAAACAAAGACAGGCACACAAGTCATAGAGAATAACTAAATGCTGTTGGATAAATCTGAGTTCTTTTTCAAATGAATTACTGGTCTAGATTAAGAAGACAAACAGATCTAGGCTATCTGATATTCAAAATATAATGGCAGAACTTATATAATAACTAGTCAAATCCTCTACACACAAGTAAGACAATGGGATATTTCTATGGATAAGATACTGTTTAGGTAGGAAGCAGATTAGAATTTAAGCATTGTGGAACAGACTCAAGTACTATAAACTATCATAGGTTTAAATGGGGAGAACTAGACAACATCCACTAGGAACACAATAAAAGATTTGAACTTCAAACTAAGACATGCCTTTCCCCACCCCTTAGTTACCTAAAAGACATTTTCCATAAGGAATTTTTTTTTTTTTTTTAAATAAAACTTCTAGCCCATCAGTGGGTTAAACCAAATGGTCTCAACCCCCAGGCTCTGGCCTGGTACTGGGCCGCAAAGGGCTGGCTGCCGGTCTAGAAGTGACCGGCATACTGTGGACCGGCAGCCGACCCTTTTTTATACTCAGTATAAACTCAGTATAAAAAAGGGTCGGCTGCCGGTCCACAGTATGCCAGTCACTTCCAATCTGCAGTATGCTGGTCCGCAGTTTGCCAGTCCACAGTCACTTCCGGTCTGTGGTTTGCTGGTCCACAGTCTAAAAAGTTGGAAACCACTGGGTTAAACAACTATTCTAAAGACGTTTGTTTCGATTTCTAGATTAGAGTGACTCTACAGTCACAAAACTAAGACATATGGAGGAATGTTTACAGCAGTGGTTTCCAATCAGGGTGCCATAGCCCCCTGAGGTCCCTTGAGATCCCCTCAAGGATGCTGAAGGGTGCCATGCAGTGTCAGCGCTGCCAGGTGTGCAAACATGCTTCAGTGCTTCATGCTTCAGATTTTAAATAGGAATCCACAGGATCCAAAACATTCTAACCTGTTGTGGTCTTTCTGAATTTTTTGCAACAGAAGTAATTGCTCTATTCTTTTTTCTGTTGTCAAAAAACAGATGAAAACTAAGAACTGGTACTGAGGGGGACCTCAAGTCTAAAAACGTTGAGGACACTGGTTTATAGTTGTATTATCCTGAATATTAAAAATCAAGAAAGTTCTAAGACATCTCATAGGAATTTGCAACTTTTCTCCAATAAAACCTGAAAGGCACAAGACTTGACTTAGACTTAGGTTGATACTTTGGCTTCTAATTGCAGCAGCATAGAAGACAAAGCAATGCTGTGAAAGGTGTACTCCATTCCTAATGTAACAGAAAAAATGGCTGTAGCAAGAAATTCCTCTAAGGCAAAAATTCTACCCCAAGACTAACCAGAACATCATCTGAATCAGATGCCAATATGTTTTGGATGTTGTTCCTGCTAGCATCTGGTTTGTGCAGAGCTTGGAATGAAGAAATTGCTTTGGTACATAGTGTGCTGCCTCTGAATTTTTTTCTGGAGAAATATTACCCTTGCTTAACTCACTGAATAACACAAGATTATGGATTTCATGTTTGATTTGACGAGGAAGATAAAAACCACACTGAATAAAGGAATACTCTGATTTCCATTTGTGGAAAGATCATTTCCACAAAATTCCCTGCAAGCTTTAGATACAACTAAATGGTATTGTCATACACTTCATTTTCTGACCCCACAACTTCCAGGCATCTGTTCCAAACATTAACGACATACATAGTCTGCCTCCACCTTCATTACTGTCCATTTTATTACTATGTAGCAGATGTAACAGAAGACTAAAATGCAGAAGTACCACATTCCTGACCTAGATTACCTTGAACTCTCTCTTATCAGCTATATTATAGGTCTACAGAAGCTCTGACAACACTTTATGCAGAACTTAATGATACAAGTCATCTTTTGGCCATCAATTATTTTCAATAAATGAACATGTAAAAAATCATAGCTTACCACCCTTTCAAAGGCAGAACATCAGATTTTTGAAAGAGTTCAACTCCATTTAGACTCTGTAACAAAGATTTTCCATAGTGCTTAGCATGCAGAGGCTATGGTTTTGACTTGGGTCCTGAACACTCTTAAAATCTAAACCATGCTAGGACACGTCTGGGTGCAAAATAACCACGTACACAATGAGTCTACCAACCCAACAGGGTGGCAAGAAATTCTCTAGTCCGAAAGTCCTGGTGTTGGTATAGAAAGGAAAATGAAATCACTAAAAGCTCTTATTCTGGAGGATACTCACAACCAGGTACTTAAAGCCTGACTTTCACTGAGCTTCGGGCTGGAAGGGATTATAGTACAGAACCCGTGTGCACTGGAGCAGTCTTGTTAAAATTTCTTGCAAGACCAGGTATTTTTGGAAGAGTGGGTGGCAACAATGCCTGTGAATCTGCTGCATCAGTAAACAGAATGAGAGTCAAATACAAAGAGCTGATGCTCTAAATACCATTGAAGCCAACTGCTCTGAAACTTTTAATTGGCTGTAGAAGCAGGCTGCCACAATGGCAGAGAACATCAGGCAAGGGGCAACCTTGTCAGTCTCTGCTGCCGCAAAGGTCAGACTGCTGGTTCACAATGAACTGTGGAGAAGCAGAATACTGGTAACAACTCATCTGCTGAGATAATAAAGGTCCGAGTATTGAAGACCCCCAAACTGCCCAATGGGAAAAGCACATATTGGTAACTGCAATTTTGTTTCTGTTCCTGGCTTAGATACTGAATTACTGAGTGACCTTAAAAAGTCACCAACTCTGGTTCCTTTGTTTCTCCAACTGTAAAATGTGCATGTTACCCAGCTAGCATGAACGTCGAGAGTTCTGATTTGTCAATACTTGTAAAACACTTTGGGATCCTCAAACAGAAGACACTAAATAAACTCTTTTAACAATACCATACAAAAAACTGTACCTAAGAGGTACATGATGGAAACATGGCCACACACTTCCCAGAATGTAAATGAGAGTCTGTCAGGAAAATAGCCATTCAGGTACTGAAATGCCCTGGTCAAACGAAGTCAAACACACAGTGAAAGTAACAGCAACTTCTAGATTATGGTGGGTGATGACAACTCAGAGAGTTCACACAGATTTCCAGGGAGAAAGGCTGTTTTGAGGACCTCTCAATCTACTTCTCTGAACCGTCATCTACCAAATTAATTGAAAACTGCAACATAGAACAAATCATAAGTGCCTCACCTTTCACTATTTCTAGGCTCTCTGAGAAGGAGAACATGACTCCAGCTTAGTCTGTATGCCTGTGCTATAACTCATTAACCCTCCAGTTTGTTATATTACCAGAGGCACATGTTATGTACACCACTTAGGTCTGATCAGGATTACTTAATGAAACCAAAAGACTATCGACTACTCTAAAGCTCCCATGTATATGAAAGCTAGACTACAAAGAAATATGAAAGGCAGCCAATGATCAGTTGAAACAGAGAATTAACAAGCGTGGTTTCTTGTGCTCCAACTGAAACATATTACATTCAACAATAAACAGATAGAACTTCAGCAACTTCTTCCAGCCATTAAAGAAATGAGAACCTGCATTACTCAGGTATTTATTTGTCTTAGTGAATACGGAAGCATGTGGTCTAACGAATTCTTGCCTGTCTTGGGCTTCCAGAAAACTTTGGTTAAGAGTGAAAATTGTAAAAGTCTTCCTGGGTAGAAATGAAAGTTCGTATTTCATAGGATTTCACAGAGGTGTCAAAAGATGGAAAACTCACTCCTCTGGGCAGACCGTTCTTAGCTGATAGGTGTGTCTTAGATCTCTCGTGAGGCTTTGTGGTGATGCAAATTACCTTGAGCAAAGGCAGGTTACAGGTGGTCAAAACTGCTTCCTGCTTGGGAAATGATGTTTTCATTTAAAAAAAACAGCTAAAATTTTTTTGCAAAAATCTTGTTGGTCTAATAAAAGATAATCACCTTTACGACAAGCCCCAATTGCTTTTCCCTCTAGACCAATACAGCTACAACCTGGATATCTGACACATGGAAGATATCAAATTTTAGCCAATTATTTTTAATGAAATCTTCATCATTTCCCAAGCAGAAAGCACTTTTGACCACCTGTAGCCTGCCTTTGCTCAAGGTAATCTGCATCACCACAAAGCCTCAGGAGAACTGAGATGTACCTATCAGCTAAGAACGGTCTTCCCAGAGGAGCAAGTTTTCCATCTTTTGACTCCTCTGTGAAATCCTATGAAATATGAACTTTCATTTCTACCCAGGAGGATTTTACAATCTTTTCTCCAATGCCTGACGAAGGGTGTCTGTGCCCAATAGCTTGCAATTAAAGAATTATTTTTGCAAAAATCTTGTTGGTCTAGGAAAAGATATCACCCTCTACTATGAGCCCCACTTGGTTAAGGGATGCATTTTCACTAGGTTAAACAGAATTTTAGCTCTGCAATTTTGTCATTAAATTAAGTCCTTGAGCAGCATCTCTCTCTCAGTAAAAAGGAATAACTTTTCCTTTTGGCCTATACCAGAATTCCTAGATCAGAATTACAGACACGTTTTAACAAGACATTCAGAAACTACCCATTTTCTAGAGAATGAAGGAAGAATGAATAAATAAATAGTAGTCTTGGACATTGTGACAGCTTTGTTCAGAAACTTTAGATCCCTATGATTATGGCTATGACATGATCAAAACAAATGAGAAACTATTAATTCTGAAAAAAATTAATTTTCAGCCAGATACTATCAAAGCACTAAAACAAAAATATGTGAGCTACTGCACTTAAGAGTAGGGTACAGAGAATTGTGTACAAGACCATACTGCTCCAAACTGGTCAGGGATAAACAGCAATCCAGAGCAGGTTGGTCCACTTTCTTCACACAGGACTGACAGCTTAAGTACCAGTGTGTATAATGGCTGAGGCATGTGACCACAGATTAGCCTTCACTATTCTAGTATGCAAACAACAGAGAGTGGGGATTCATGAAAATAAAATAATAAAGAAAAAGCAATTGAAGTAGCATCTGGTAGTTCAGTCTAATTTGTTTATTCTTCTCCACATGTCTTTTCTAGTGTGCCAAGCCACCACCCTTCTCCACACTCATGTCCCTCTTGGATACTCACTTTTTCCATCAGAAACAAGCCAATAAAATATACAAAAACACCCTCTTCCAAGCTTCTCATTGTGCTTTGCTTTTTGGTAACAAGCTCAAGCTTATGCCTGTTTTAGTTCTAAGCACATTTCCCATATTTAAATAGTAATTAACAAAGGAAAATGTTCTAAGCCTCCTCTTAGAGCCCCGATGTCTACCTGACATTTTTCTGCTTTAAAGACACAGCACATGTCCCAAGATGTAAGGATCTTGTAGCATTTTCAAATGTTGCCGCTTCAACATAGGCATTTCTCCAGAGACTAAGTGCATGTGCAAACCAGCTGTTGAAGTCCTACCACAATGGGACCCTTGCTACCACACAAAAGTGGTAATGTGGTTAAACAGTAATACTGCTCTGTCAATATAGCACAAGGTCCCCAGAGGCCCGAGTCTTCTGATATCTAAGCTTGTGCCCCTGGTAGAAAGAGAACATGTTATGGCACAAGTATTGGCTTAAGCCCTCAGCAAAAGTCTATTACAAACAAAACTAATATTTTAAACTGAATGGAGTGGAAAATGAAATTGCCAAGTAGGCACTGTAGGGCTTTTTGCCCTATGCAACTCAGGTAGCTGTGCCATTTAGGTGCATTTTTTCAGTCTATTAGTCTCGCCAGCTGACACAACTTCAGTGTTTTAAAATGTACAGTCATTATTAATACTTAAAAGAAGAGTTGCTGCACATTTGGAGTAATTTCTCCATGGCCTTTCCAACAGATACGGCCCTACTAAAACTAACAGCCCTTCATGCTAGAGGCTAGGACATGCCATAATAGGCAGTAACACCTCTTTCACGCTCTCAAATTAAAAAAAAAAGGTCTTGATCCTGCAATGAAGTCCAGGAAGGAGCAAGCGGCCAGGAAGGAGCTTTAAGCCTCTTACAGAATCAGAAAGATTATTTTCCAGTGGCTGTCAATAACTAAGCCCATGGTGAATACAAGTAACGTATTGTCTCAGATAACTATTTACTTAGGAGACTCTCTTAGACCTCACTATCCTTCCATGAGACACTGCAGCCATGTTTCATTACTGTTATTTATATATATATAAAATGAGATACAGAATGATATACAGGTATAACTGGACAAGCTAAAAATCCAGTTTTAGCATGGAGTTTGAATTAAACATAAAAAGATTTGGAAGATTTAAAATATAATCCGTATCATTAATGTAATTTTTATTAGACATAGCACAAATCATATGGATTGGTTAGATGAACAAAATGCATTTGGCAGAAACTGCATTATGAATTATTATAATCAATCTCAGTCTTCATTAAAAGAGATCATCCATTTCTTCACTGTTTCACTTGAACAGATTCAAAGTTAAACCCATTTCTTCTTACTTACCAAAATCAGATACAACCAAAAAATGGAAACAAATCCTGAAGTGCCGCATAACTGATTTTTCAGTATTACGAGACCTAATAACATGTTATTATTAACACGCTGCCCAACAACTCACATTTCAATACTCTTCCCCCACTTACGGAAGGAAGCTTGCCTGAGTGCATGCCCATGACAATTTTTTTTTTTAAATCAACTTGGTCAGAAAAAAACATACAAAGTAAATCTGAGGTTAATCTACCATAGCTGTTTACAGGTAATACTAAATTTCTCTTCTAACATATGACAAGGCTATTTGGAGTATTTATCATAACAAGAAAATTACCTTGTGTATAACATGTCAAAAGAGACATCATCTTTCTACAAGATTTTGTTACAAATGAAAGATTATAGAGCTACTGCTTGATGGAATTAACAAATTTAAGATGTGGAACACTTAACTGCACACAAAAATTAGCTTCCTCCTAGAAATAAATGTCTTTTGCTAAAGCGGGAACATTACTTCCACATACCCTTTGTTTTCATGGAAAATCAGAACTCAAAAATATCCCAGAAGAGTTTTCTTCCTGTTGGCTCTCTTTCAGTGACTTTATGCAATACCCAAATATTCTACGTGTTTAGATTCTAAATTCCGTTTCAGAAAACACCTCTAAACCTAGTTCTAATTTAGTGAAACCATTTATACTTTCCAGAAAAAGTTACAGTTTAACCAAAATACCTATCTAGAGTAGGAACAGTTTATAATGAATAGCTTTACCTTCAGAGTTGTGTGTAGCTTTCTTGTGTTTTCGGCATAGAATCCTATAAACAAAACAGTTGAAAATTGTCAAATAAGCCGTGACTCCTAACTCATTTGTTCATCTTTAAATTAAATAGTGGCACATTTCATTGTATTTTAAAATACCACCCCCACCCCCCAATAATTGTGCAGTTAAAAGGTGCACTCAGCTAATGCTGTAATAAATTAAACACCATAGGCACCCTTAAAACATTTTTTGTAATACTCATAATGTTTAGAGTCTAATGGCATTTTTACAAAGAGGGTGAAATGCAACTATAGAAGACGCATGATAAATAAGTGGTAGTTACATGTAAATGCCTTGTGAGGGTTTCTCTCTTATCTGAGCTCTATCATGCAATGCACAGTAGTAGTGATATGTCTTGTGACATGTTTTCACATCACAGCCAATGGTTGCTCCTGGACAATGGCATAAAGAACACATCTATGGTAGAAAGAGGGGGGGGGGAAAGAATTCATGTTAGCATTTGCTTAAAACTTTTGGCTCTGAAAACAGTCAGCTGGCATACAACAACTCCCCTTCCTATAAAACAGATGGAGTTACTGAATGCAAAGTATCTAGTCATACCCAATTCTTGCCATGAAGTGTCATTTTGATTAATTTTAAAAGGAACAAAAATGTGACACGATTATAAAATACAACAGCATGATAATCATTTGATACTATCACATTTATTAATCAAGTTGAAAAAATAATTCAATAACCTTTAGCTGAATAAAAAGTGGCATAGTGGGAAAGACTTAATTGTTCACTTAAATGTCGGGCCTCCAAAATGGTCAGAAAGCAGCTAAATCTCAGACTGCACCTGGTCAGGTGTGGGCTACACCATGGAAACAAGAGGGAAAAGAAACTACTTCCTTCCTGACTTTGGCTGGCAATCAGCTTATTGCCTGAAGCAGAATGACTGAGTGCTTGCAATTATACCTTAGTTAAATGCAGCTGCTTTTCTTTTCTCCCCACCTTCCTTCCCCCTATAACTAGTTCTTTTTATAGTAAGTTACCTCTATCAGATTTCATGAATTTAATGAACTGCATGCTACATAAAAGGAATGTATTTCTGTATTTGTATCAGTACCTCTTCTTGTTTGTTTTTATATTACAGAAAGGGCTAAACAGAAAACTACTGATTTATTTTTCCCTCTTCCAAAAACAGGCACACCAGACTTCATAAGCATTTCTCATTTGGGAGATATTACTTATCATCTTTCTAAACTTTTAATTGTCCTTTTCCACGCTGTATGTTGGAGAGAGGAAATAATTTGATAAAATGGTATTAATATTTTCCATATTATTTTCCAGCCTCTTCATACTGTCCAAAAGCTTAACTAGCTTTCTGACGATTTCTAATGAGTCTCTTTTTTGAGTTGAGTGTTTGTATCTACGTTTTCTCTGCAAGGTTATAATTAATTCAGAACCCATCAGTATGTAGGAGAGGCTGAAATTATTCCCCACATGTCTGTACTGAATAAAGTTACCCATCTATCCTGCTACATAACTCTCGAGAGCTTAGTAAGATTCTCAGAATTCATTTTAGTCTCAACTAACTTAAATCAATTCCAAGCAGATTTTTGTAAACCCTTTTCCTTGAAATTTACTTTGCTCTTCACAAATTCTTAGCAGAATTAACTGAATAACAAAAGGACTGAGCCTACTTTCATCCAGTAGCCCCTTCTCTAAAAACGGAGAACTCGTGTTGTTTCCTTACTCTTAATTAGTTTTTAAATCTACTGTAGGTGTTTACCCAACCCTGTGTAGATCAAGTTTCCAAAACATCTTGAAAATGATTTTACCAAGTTTATTTTAAGGTTAAATTATATCCATCAGTTTCCTTTTATCCTCTATTTTAATTCTTTAAATATTTTGGTAGGTTAGAAGCACAATTTACTTCTGTATAAACCGTGAAGTCTCTAGTGAAATAGCTGACTGGAAAAATCTTTATATGGACTTAATTATATAGTGTGTTCTATTTTAACATCAAATCTGAGATTCAATGGAGTGGCTCCTACTATTCAACAGGCCCCTGTTATCTGATTGATTTTCTAGACCAGAAGTGCTCAGCCCCCCAACCCTGCAGGTCAGATCTGACCCACAGGGCTCCTGAAGAATACAGAAATTTGGTGGGGGGCAACAAAGGACAGCAGTACCAATTAAATGTTGCCACCACTTTATTCACGACTTATAAAAGCACCAACACTCTCACTGCAATGCATTTCCTAGGACTGAAGAACAAGCTGGCATTACTGGTCTGTTGTCATGGTTCAACTCATCAGCTCTTCTCAGCTAGACATCTGTTGCCAGAAACACACTGCATTTTGGCCATTGTTGCTTTAATTTGCAGATCTAGTCCTCAATACATATTCACTAAATAATATCCACCAAAAGAAAATGACTACATACAACGTGACTGTCAACAGACAGGCTATAACCACTGTCAATACAACTACTAGATTTGAAACACCATACAGAGCTTATTAGTGCATCCTTTAAAAAAGATACAAGCTAGAC
Source organism: Gavialis gangeticus (assembly GCF_001723915.1). Classification (NCBI taxonomy): domain Eukaryota; kingdom Metazoa; phylum Chordata; order Crocodylia; family Gavialidae; genus Gavialis; species Gavialis gangeticus. Next base: position 14,285,379 of record NW_017729029.1, on the reverse strand, counting down.
TGGAAAGCATATGCTAAGCGCAAAATATATGAAAACAGTAGCCATCCAAACCTATCAGGAAAAAATATTTAAAATGTTGTATAAAACCTGTGCCTAGTTGAAAAGCCTGTTCTCTACAGCTAGTAAACTTTAATAATCTGCCCTCTTAACACAAAAAGATTCAAAAGAACATATCCTCCCAAATCCCACACACACAAATCTCCTAAGAGCATTTAAAAACACTTAACTATCAAAAAAGTTTCTTGCTGGTCTATCTGTATGTTAGTGTTTCCTTTATAAGTAGCTAATCTCCAACCACACTCATAGTCTCCAATTGTTGCATCTCAGTAGATTCATCGTATCAGATTAAACAAAAGCCCCCCTTACAGGATAAGATTTCCAGGTGAAGTAGTAGAGTGCTTAGTAATGATGCAAAGGCAAAAAGATGTCAGAATGTGCCAGTTCAGCCTCCAAATGAGGTTACTGTGTAGATAACTTTTTCCACCAAGCTAAATTGAAATAATTCAATGCATGGACTGTATTATTTATACTGTATCAGTTGTTAGTAATTATTTGCAAATTCAATTTCCCAAATAGGAAAGAAAAAAATTATAACCAGCACTTAAACTAAAACTATGGAAAGCCTCAAACTAATTATTGCCTTGCAAAATAAACCAAAAAACAAAACCAAAAACAAAACAAAACCAAAAACACAAAACCCCCAACAATTCTTATTGTGCAATCCCATGGAGTTTGGCAAATATGACACTAGTTTTGTATATGTGCATCTCATAATGAATCTGCATCCACAAAGCTCTATTAAATCATTAAAAATGGAAGCACTAGAGCGTTTTGGCAGTTAAGTCAGATTTTGGCAGTGAAACCAAATGCTGGTAAAGGAGCAGCGTTACACTTGCACAGCTCCCTGGAATGTGGCTTTCATTGTGAAATCTGTCAGAAAATATTAAGTAGAAACTACTGGATTAGAAAATATAAATTTAAAAAATGCTGATTTTTCATTGCTTGCTGCCCATTAAAAGGAACAAGAGGCTTAATTTGTCTAGGAGATTGTAAACTTGCTTAGAAAAACTATGCTAAATACTCATGATAAAAGGAAAGTGATAGTAAAAACAGTAACATTTGCATTTGAGTAATTCCAAAATTAACCTAGCATCCCCTAAATAATCTGTTTAGATCAGTGTGGGAACAGATAAATTGAAAGTAAAGTCAACTGACTGATTACTATGTTTATATATACTTTAAACAGTTTCCCCACTATTAGTTATTTGACATTTTGGATTTGATTTCATTTCAACAGAGCACGATCACGCTTCCATTGAGCATAATTAGTCTTTTTTTTTTAAATAAACTATGTGACCATTTTTATCTAATACAGTAATTCCTTCCATATGGTGGATACCTACTCACTATCTTTGTGCTAACAGAAAAAGGGAAAAGTTTATTTACTTAAATTTTTAAAAAGCCAATGGTATCATTACTTCCTGATGAGCTTCATAGATACTAAAAAAAACCACTTTCCCACTTCCAAGATGCAAAGGTATAGACTTACCAGTTTCATGCCTCTTTTTATTTCCTTTTGAACATCTTCAATAGAAAAGCCACCAAGACTCTCATTATCAGAGTGTGAAGATACCAATGCAGATGAAAACAGCTACAAGTTATATAAAAACAAAACTTAATTGTTAAGGTTTACAATAATATGAAATACCATTACATGGGTAAAAGGCACAATATTACAATAAAAGTCAACAGTGATACTGATTTACACCAACACTAAAGTAAGCTGACATGATTTAGTTATTGGGTTAAGTCTATATGACTTACACTAATAGTTGACTGCCTTTTTTCCTATGGGGTACTTACCATACATTTATGATGTGCTGCCACCTTCTGGTTTTCTGACATCAATAATTGTCCACATTCATTATCTTTATTAGACTTACAAAAACCACACTTGCGTTGTCTTGAAGACACTTTTTTCTGTCCAACTGAGCTTGTCATGATTTTAAAATGGCCTATGCCAATTCAATCCTCACAAATGCTACGAAAAAGAAAAGGTGCAACAGTGATATAAATTTCAAGCGTAAAACAATTGAAGCTGTACTTGTTTAAGTTACTTTGCATAAAACACCAGAAAAACTTAACTGCGTACACAGAACTAGAATATCTAAGCAAGCAGGCATTCTGCAGGTGCAGTAGTGCTCTGAGTGTTTATGAGAAACATGACAGCAAGCCATGTAATAGTCCTGAAAGCAAGAAGTTAGAAAAATCAGACTAATTAAAAGGCTTTGCGAGGAAAGGGAAGAGAATAAATGAAAATACAAAGTACAACAATCATTAGAGCTCTGGGGGAAATACTCATGCAATATTGTCTCACTGCATCTCCCATCCCATTTCTTCTTTTTATTTATTCCAGAAGCATAGTGTTGAGAGCCCTAACTTGGCATACAATAAAATCCAATCTACAAACTCCTCTGGAGGTAACAAAAAGAGAAAGGGGAAGAAAAACCCACATACACCACACAGGGCTAGCATCTGTAATAGCTAACAGGTTTTGAATTTAAAATGTTCATATTTGTAATGCTGAAGATGAGTAAATGTCCTTCTGAGATAAGAAGATAAAATATTACCATGTTAGGCATTACACAGATAAACTGTGGCTGGTTGAACAGTTATGAATAAAATTTTAGAATTGAATCTTCATGACTAATATACTATAAAGGAAACATCTGAGATCCATGGTTGTTCTTAGCAATCTTATACTAGTTTTTAATATCTGCATGAAAACAGCTTTTCTTATCCCAAGGAAAGCAACTTAATTCATGCCATAATTCATACACTTTTTATGCTTTATAGATAACATTTTAAATATAATACCACAAAGGTTCTAATCTAGGAATTAGATTCACATGAATGGATCAAATTCAGTGAGGCTTTGCAAAGGAATTGTCCCATTTGCATCGTTTTGCAAGGTCAAGGTTGAAAATACCAAACACCCATGGGTGCATGCTTTTTGGGCCCCATGTTAAGGGGCCATTTATGTTTATGCCTCCAACAAACGCAATGTAATACAAACATGGTACTCAGAGTCTCTAAATAGCATATTTGGTTATTGCCTTTCAACTCCTAAAATCTGGATCTTAGAATTATTTTAGTCACAAGCGCAACAAATACAGCCTTCTCAGCCTTCTTCTCTTCTAGACTGCTTTTTATATTAGGAAGACTACCATACTCTTCAGAACTTCTGCTCACTGCAGTCTTTTGCAAACAAAAGATGCAAAACAGCTGGATTGAGCTGCAATAGCTGCAACTTCTTGGTGAAATCTGCATAACCCAACTCGTGCTTATGAGTGTCCTAAGCCTTCTGCTTCCTAACACCCCTCCATATTTTAACATCAAATTGAAGAATAGTGCTAACTTTGTACACATCTGCCTGAAAAAAACAATGTTGCCAAAAAGATGCATTGTAGTTCTCATTTTAGTATTATCACCACAAATTGTCTTTGTTGCAACTTAAAAAGCCTGCATGTATTTGGCATGTCATATTTCACATAAGATCAATGGAAAGGAGAACACAGATCCTGTACCTATTACTTGTTCTTTTCAACAGTTTCATTTAATTCTGTTTCCAACTACAGTTTACTAAGTTAGTGACGCATACTCACAATAAGAGTAATAAGATTCTAGATCTTACTGATTTGCACAAAAAATGTACCAATCTGGATAAATGAGTCACACCCTTTTGCAGTGGCAATAGAGAGTCCTTATGCATTAAATTAAAAAAATACTTGTCATAGTCTTCTAAAGAGAAACCAAAATAAGATAACTTCATTCCAAAAGAGCAAAAAGGGCTGACTTGTGAAGGAGGAAAAGACAAATGTTAGAATTCTTTAAAAACCTTCCTACTTGCCAGATCTCATTTAGAAGGACAGCAGAAGAATGGTGGGAAATTATATCATAAAAAGATTTTTTTTCTTGGGTCACTTTCAAAAACATGTGATAATGAGTTGGCAGTAGTGTAGCAAAATTAAAAATGAAAAAAAAAACCTTTTGTTTGACAGAAATAACATTACATCAAATATATACCTATGTATAAGGCTACATGTTTTTATTTTGGATTTTCTCTCACTTCACTTTTGTGCTTTTCTTTTTTCTGATTCAGTAATTAATTCTTTTGTAGCAAAAATGACCACTCTCAACTCAGAAATTCAAAATCAAATTCTGCCCGTGAATATGCCTGCACAAAACCTGCTGGTTTAAATAAGATTCTTACACCCATAACCAGAGAGAAAATGTGTTTTTAAGTGTGCCAAACAGGCTTAGCTTTTCTAGCAAGAGAATTTCCTTTAAGATTAGTCTGACTGGCAAACTAAAATTTTGAAAAAAATTGAATAATTCATAACAACCATGGGAGTTTAAAATGGCTGCTTATTTTATTTTTAAATTATTAAATGATATGTGCAATAACTTCCAGGAAACAAGATTACAAAATATTTACCTTTTTCCTAGGTGACTGGAGGCAGTTGGCCTTCAGCTGGACAGGGCATTTGTTGTATCAGGATGAGTACTATTGTATATATGATCTCATATTCTGAAGTAACTGTATACCATTAGTTTAAAAATAAAAATACCCCTAAAACTAAAATGAAAAATTGTGGATAACATTCTTATTTTTTCAGGCCTCTGTTGACATAACACTAAAGAGATTCAACTCACTGGCAAAAAATGCATTTTGCCATGATTATTCAATTAAGAACAATCTGACACTTCTGAATATTTTTAACCTGCAAGCACAGCAAAAAAGCAAAAGTATACATCAGAAAAGTAACATGCGTTTTTATCAGCGTGAGATGTATTCCTCCAGCCTTTTTAAAGGAAACCCAAAAGTGCTATTTATAGATCTGAGCTCTTTGTTTTTGTGTCTTAAGTTTACCTACGTGTTAACGTTATTTAGTTTCTTTAGCAAGCTGTAAAGTATTTGTTTCAGAAACCACTACACAACCATTTTATCTGTAATGCTGATATTAACTTAAAACTTGCTCATCCCTTATGTATAATAGTACATTTTTCATAGTATAAACTCTTTTGGGACATAAATTCACAGCACAGCCCATCCAGGGTTTCAAATTTCTAATAAAATCTTACACAAAAGAGGTATTTCTAATTGCTTTGCCAGAAACCTTTGTTTTTGTGTTAATTTACATTTTTTAAAACAATCACTTTCCTACCCATGTTACAGATACAGAATCCTGAAAGCGAAATTTTGACATTTATATTTTTTGTTGGAAATAGTTTAAGAGCGGCTAATCAAATTACTACCTCAGCATCAACCCAGTCTTCATGTGAACACACAAAACAGGCTCAATTCAAAAGCAGTTAAATATTCTTCCCACCCCTTTTAGAGCTATTAAACAGATTTTTAAAAGGGCGGGGGGGAGGCTACACATTCTTGAATTGCTACCTTACTTTCCAAATTTGAAAGAAACAAGTCCTATTGCTAGGTAATAAACTCTAAAAACAAAGGTATATCACAGAAACCTTGATGGCAGACATTATGCATTATCTTTACGTGTGCTAGCAACCTAGATTATAAAACACAGATGCATTTTACCCAGATGTACTGATAATGCTCCATCAAGATATAAGAAGCATTATCAGCATCACTCCTATCTAAAGGAGTGCCTAACTCCAGACTAAAAATCTCACAAAGTGAAACAGCTCATAAAAGATTCTCAGTTACAGAAGAAAATTCCTTTTATAATTATCACCATTGTGTTGTTCATAAAAAGAGTTTCCTTAATGCATGTTAAGATATTCACGGTTATGCTTGCCTTAACGTCTTGATTTTAACAAAAGTTGCATGCAGCACAGTGCTCAAGGGCAGATTCGAACCGCGTGGGGAATGTGCGAGCTCACTCTCTCACGGGCAAAGGGGAAGGAAGGCTCTTTACAGACATTATTCAGCACTAAAGAAGGGAAAGTAACCAGGCTGCCACTTACACCACTGCTAAGAGAAGTTCAAGAGCTTCCCCTTATACCTCATTTGCTTACCAGCATCAGGCCTCAGCTTGCCATTTCTTATACAGAATACAGGCTTACAGTTTATACGCTAGACTTTCCAAAATCAAGTTTACTGTAAACCCACTTTGCATGTGTAGCAGCACCCTTGTAAATAAAGGATTATTCTGAACGTTTATTTTTTAACACTTATGACAATGTCAAAGGGAAGGTCCCGGGCAACATAACACTTACGTTATGTTGAGATGTCTGGGAAAAGCCAATGGAAACATGAGCGCAGAAGTTTTTATTATAGGAGACTTGGTAGCAAAGTGCTTTTTGGATACTCTGACACAAAAAGCAATACGAAATATTCAGACAAATACACATGCACATGTACATATGTGTATGTGCGTGTGTGTGTCTATCCATGTGTATCCATAGTTGTATCTCTATCTATCCATATGTACGTGTATATGTGCTTATACAGGCTTCCCTCACCTTACACAGGTTCTGTATGTGCAAATTTGCTTTTATTTGATGACACTTTTTATAACAAAAACTGGTTACATGTGAGGTAAATTCACTCTTATGCGATCGGTGTGCTGGGTGCCACAGTCACCTGCTTTCTGCAGTGCACTGTGGGAGTGATATACACCAAAATATAGTCTCCTGTGTGGATCTGTGCTCCTCGCCCATTGCCTGTGACACATGTTTCTGTAGTTGCCACCCCCATTATGGCTTCTAAGCATCCCGCTAGCTTATCTCCCTGGTCCATCACCACCCTCTCTTCACAGCAGCTAAACACTTACCCACACCCCCTGCGTGCGTGTACTGTCTACTGTTGGCAAGTAGCAAAACCGTCTTGTAAAAGTGGTAGAAATGAGTCTGGGGGTCAGGACAGTCGAGGTCTTGGAACATATTTGTTATACTGTAAAGTGGGCTCCCCTTATGTGAATTCGAGATACGTGCTGTTTTCTAGGAATGTGCATACAGCATAAGGGGGGGGGGTGTACAGACACACACACAACCAGGAGCAACGGGCTCAAGCTGCAGCGAAGGAAGTTGAGGTTGGATATTAGGCAAAACTGTTTCATGAGGAGGCTAGTAAAGCGCTGGAACAAGTTACCCAGGGAGGTGGTGGGATCTCCATCCTCGGAGGTAATGGAAACCCAGCCAGACAAAGCCGTGGATGTAGTTGGGGCTGGTCCTGCTTTGAGCAGGGGGCTGCACTAGACAGGACCTCCTGGGAGTCCTTCCCACCCAAATTTTCTGACTTTTTGAACGTGTATGTATCTGTACATGTCTCTCTCTATGTACGTAGCTCTAGATCTATTTATTTACATACAGAGATACATAGATATAAGTAGATATAAATATCTGTACGTGTCTATACCTCTATGCACGTACCCATGTCTATATCAATACCTGCGCACACTTATGGATCCGTTCCCAGAACGGCGACCCATTTGGGGTATTCACAGGTGGGCGGGCGTGCAGACGTGTTCATATATTTTCGGAACCGGCTGACCCACGCATTTGACTCGAGACTCTCGGTGGGGGGCACGGCCAACCCAGCGTGGGTGCCCAGCCCCTGGGGCGGGTTACGAACCCGCACCCCACTGAGGAACACCCCATCGCAAAGGAAGGTGCACCTACCCCGCCCCCCCGGCCGAAAGGCCCCCACCACCCGCGAACAGACGAGGCGGGGGGGTAGCTTTGAGGGAGGCGGCTCCTTCAGCCCGGCCGGACAGGGCACCCCGCGCACTCACCCGAGGGGAAGCCGCCGCCGCCGCTCACCGCCGCTCGCTGCCTGGGACCTTCCCTTTCATTCGGGGCAGGGGACGCTGCGCCGCCGCCGCCGAGCGCACGCACGCACGCACAGACGCACGCACGTCGCAACGTCACGGGCGGCTCTTGATTGGCTGAGGCTGACGCTTCTGCACACGCGCACACGTGCCAGCCGGGCCTTTGGACGCGGGGGTTGGGAGTGGGATGAATTTGCGCATGCGCAGCTGGCTGGCGCATGCGTCGAAGGATGTCTTGGGGAAGTAGGGGCAGCGCTGGGGCATGCGCAGTTTCCCCGCCCTTTTTTGGCGCTCGCAACTGGCGCATGCGTAGAAGTGAGGTGGCCCTGAGGAGATGGTGGTGGGCCAAGTCAAGACTTGGCATCAGTTTAGTCAAGGTGTTGACCTGACTGATGTCCCCTCCGCTTCTTTCACCAGACCTCCTGCGCATTGGGCAGCACCACCCTTCATCGGTTGCCCGTGTGTGGCACTGAGCGGCTCTGCTCTGTTGCACGCCCTCTTGCACATGGTGGCCACTGGGACCCCCACGCTGCCAGGCAGCAGGAGGTGGTGGCGTTCCGTTGTGCGGTCTGCAGTTGTGTCCCTGCAGCATCCCGAAATGCAGCTCGAATCATGCCTCAGAAAAGAGCTGGGGCTGGGGTTCAATCCTGCCTGCTCACGCTTGTGACAGTCACGCTGAGCCAAAGGATCCCAAATGGCTGGAGTCTCTGCATCGTTACACCGAGCCGGTTTTTTTCCCTCAGGCCACCCAGCAGGGAAAACAGCACCCCGGTCCTAGATTTCCCCCATGGTGGGGTCCCTTCTGCACCGTTTTGGGTCCGTGAAGATGCTGTGGCCCCTGCCTGAACTCCATTTAATTTCACTGCCTCACTGTCCCCTGGTTTCCAGTGAAGGGAGCTTCCCAGATTATTCTCTCCGATGGTGCGCCAGCTGCATGGCATCAACCAGCGTCCTTAGAGAAAAAAGTTGGTCATTATGAACTGCCATGGGGTGAACGACACCAACAACAGGGTGGATAAAACAATTTTAAAAAATTGGGTTCTTGTTTAAATCAGATTTTTTTTATTCCTTTTGTTATGATGCCTTTTTAAAAACAAATCTGTATAAAGATCATTTTAATTTAAGATATGTTAAAGCTCAAAGATATCATCACGGGATAGGGATTATAACTTATATACTATTTCAGACAATATATTCATGACATGTTTTGAGAACAGTTTTATGAATAGGTCACAACAGGCCATGGACTATATTTTGGGCCCAATCTAATGCGGTTCCCAGAGGCTCCTCCTAAAGCCTTAGTGACTCAGTCTGTCTTTCCATAACGTTTTATTCGCAGTCTGATTGGCTGAATGGGGGCGGGGGGTGTCGGACGAGGGGAGCAGGGGTGCAGGGCTGGACCTTGGGTTCTGTGCCTGCCGGCCCACTGGGGAGGCGTGTGGGGAGTGGCTCTGGCCCTGCCTCCAAAGCGGTGGGTGTGAGGGTCGGGGGAGCAATCCTGGCCCTGGGCCTCTATCTCTGGCCAGCCCCCCCACCCGGCAGGCAGCGGCAACAGAGTAGATGGAGGGGGGGGGAGCCCCCCATCCCTGCAAGTGGCGGTGACAGAGCAGACAGCGCTGGCCCCATCCTCCCTGCTCCCTGCAGGCCGTGAAAACAAAGTGGATGGGAGGAGGGGAGCAAGGCCTGCGCCGCCAGCCATGCCCCCCCGGCCCTGCAGGTGGTGGTGACAGAGTGAAGAGGGGGAGGTGGGGCTAGCAGACAGAGGCGGGGGGCGGCCCAACCTGACCCCAAAGTGGCAGTGGGGAAGAGGGGAAGCAGGCCCGGCCCCAATGGTGGAGATGGCCAGGGCTGGACGCAGGCCTGTGTTCCCAGCCGCCCCCACCACCAGTCGTTCTTGACAGACAACTGGCCAGTAGAGTAATAAAGATTAAAGGAAACCACACTACCCAATGGGAGCCAGCGCTCAGTCTCAAAGATCCCATTAAGCACCTCTGTGATGCTTAGTTCTCAAACTGTGGATGTGTGTATCCAGAGATAATATCCTTGTTAACAGCACTGTATGGGGATGAGAGAGAACAGACCTGCTTACCCACCCATCAGCCCTCTTGTCTCTCTGCAAGTTTGTGTCCACAGTCAAGCCCTTACCGTTCTCTAAAAGTGCAAAGTTTCAAGAAGTTAAATTAATAAAGGATATCAAACAACAAGAATGCACTTTTTTGTAGAAAACGACGATTAAATTGAGGCTTCCTGATCGGTGATTTAAATCAAAGCCACCCTGACCAACAATGATAACTGTGTTGGCATATTTAGGGATAGTAACTGGCTATGGCTTTGCCATTGATAGGCAAACCTCCATCCACCAGGAGTCTGAAGAGGTGTGATATGTGACAGAAAAAACTGCACTAGCTGAACATCATAATTTACACAGACTTATAGTGACAAAACTCCACTTTTATGGCATGGCTTTTTCCATTTGTGAGGCTCATTCCATTATATTGGAACAAAACAGGTGTGCCAGGACAGCTGCATCCATACTTAGAGTGCTTTGCCAGTCTAAAATATTGGTATTCATATACCAGCAAAGCATCCCTCATGGAGCCATGGCTTTCTAGGTGGTATATACTGTTAACCATTTTTACCTTAATTAGTAAATGCAAAGTAATGTGTGAGACAGATCCCAGGAGGGCATACATTTCTGCAAGAAAAGAGTGAGACAAAAGAGTGAGGCTCACCTGGAGTTTTGTGTCCAGTTTTGGACCCCACACTTCAGGAAGGATGTGAACAGTTTGGAAAGAGTCGAGTGGGGGACAGCAAAAATGATTAGGGACCTGGAAGGCAAGATGTCTGAGAAAAGGCTGAAAGAGTAAAGGTTATTTAGTCTGGAAAAGAGAAGACTGAGGGAGCATTTATACTAGTCTTCAAATACCTGAAGGGAAATTACAGGGAGGATGGAGATGGGCTTTTCTCTGTGGCTATAGGGAATAGGACTAGCAGTAATGGCCTCAAGCTTCAACAGAGGAAATTTAGGTGAGAGATTAGGAAGAACTTTCTGACTCTGAGGTTGGTTCAGTGCTGGGACAGGTTACTTAGAGAGGCTGTGACATCTCCATCCCTGGAAATTTTCAAGAACAGGTTGGACAGACACTTGGCTGGGATGGTTTACTCAGGGATAAATCCTGCCTTGAGCAGGGGGCTGGATTAGCTGATCTCTAGGGCTAGGGACAGACATTCAAAAAGCCTGAGCCTGAATTGATTCAGTCTTTCCAGGTTAATTTTACCTGCAAAACTTGAATCAATTTGGAGGTGGATAGACATTTCCTTTTCATTCCAGAAATCCAGGCACATGCCCACAGTGGCTCAGGCTAGAAGTTGAGGGGCACTAGAGCAGCCTTCCCTTCCCTTCTACAGTACTGAGCTGGGGGGGGGGGGCCCAGGCCCAGGCCTGGGGGGCTCTGATTAAGGGGGGGTTTAACCCCTGAC
>NW_017729029.1:14268138-14269094 GCF_001723915.1 Gavialis gangeticus | reverse complement strand
AAGGAGGGGTTTAAACCCTGACCCTGTCTGCACCATCTCAGGCTTTTCCCCCTGCTCGCTGCTCAGGGGTTGGGAGTGTTGCCAGACACCACACCTGGGCTAGCACTCTGAGGCAAGGCGGGGGTGTGCAGTGCATGCATCTGTTGATGATACGGAGCTATTCAATCTCCCTCTCCCTGTCTGCAAACCTGACAGGGCTACAAACCAGCAGGGGAGCTGGTAAAACCATAGTGTTTATCAGCCCATCAGCAAAACAAAAGCCTTTCTCATTAGTTCAAGCTCTTCTTAAACAGCTTTTCCAAGGAGGGATATTACCAGCTGACCTGTTGAGTAGCTCCAAAAAGCCCTAAGCCAACACTGTTCTGTCTGCCTGTCCCAGTGAAATTGGAGACATACACACACACACCTCTCAGCATTAGCTAGCATACCACATGCTCAGGGACCATGGGGCTGGGGTCCATGCTGTGGGAGATGGGAGGGAGGGAGGAATCCCTGCTTGAGCAGCAAGCAGCGATGAAAGCCAGGCAGACCCTGCTGTGCCTGCAGGCTCCCCCAGAGCTCTGGCTAGGGAGGAGAGGTGTGGGGCCAGCATGGTCTTTGAAGCAGACAGTACAGCCTAGCCCAGCCCAACCCAGGGCTGCAAAGCATCTGGGATGTTAGAGGACCCTGATTTAACTTAAACCAGGAAGTGATCTGGGACAGACATTGCATAAACTGGTTTGATCCAAATCTGATACTACATTCAACTAGGTTTATCTCAAACCAGTTTCAGACATTTGGAACTGGTTTATGTGAACTGAACGTAAGGTCTATTACAGATTGAAACCAGCTTCTGATCACTTAAATTGGTTTATGTGTAATGTCTGTCCCTAGCCCAGAGGACCCTGCCACCCCTACTTTCCTATGATCCTGTGACAGCCCCTTCAAAATGTGAAGAGTAGTCCTTTCAGTATCTT
>NW_017729029.1:14260399-14263138 GCF_001723915.1 Gavialis gangeticus | reverse complement strand
CAGAGGACCCTGCCACCCCTACTTTCCTATGATCCTGTGACAGCCCCTTCAAAATGTGAAGAGTAGTCCTTTCAGTATCTTATTATTGTGTGCACATCAAACCAATATGAAAAATTAACTGTGCAAAAGTTCATTACTGGTCCATCTACTGCTATTGTTCAAGCATGAAAAGCAGAAGTTTAACACTCCTGTTGAAATAAATGTTCTGGTGCAACCTTAGCGCTTCAGCCTGTGTATCCATATGTATTTCCTTTGTAGTAAAGGCACGGCAGGATGGCTCTTTGGACTAGCTTGTTCAGAAAGGCATAAGCCAGTGATTCTCAGCCAGGAGGCCACAGCACCCTGGAGTGCCTTGAAATCCTTTTAGGGGTGCCGTGGGTTGCCACACCATGTTAGCACTGTTAGGTTTCACATGATAAACATGCTTCACAAGATAAACCCAGGCTTTTCAAACAGAAATTCATAGCTGTGGCTTGAATTCTTTGCATAAGACAAGATACTCTGTTATTTTTCTATTGTCAAAAAAAGTAGAAGCTAAGAGCTGGCATCTGAAGGGGACCTTGAGTCTGTCCAGGGTTTCCTCAAGTGTAAAAATGTTGGGAGCCACTGGCATAAGCTTTTGTAGCCGACAGCCTACTTCTGCAGATGCTATGAATAGTCCTGGCTTCAGATACCTACCTACCTCTCTCTCTACCCAGTAACGTGAGATAGTACACATATGAAAATTCTCCCTTTCAAGGGCTCCGTACACCACTGAAACTGTATTTTCAGAGTAGTGAGCTTTCCTTTGCTTGTGACATTGTTTTGCTGATCTTCGATGTCTCTTTGTTCAGCTCATTAGCTGAGTATCGACTATTGAACAACACAAAACTAATGACATTTTGTGGCTGGGAAAGGGAATTGTTCATTGATTGTTCTTTCCTCACATACTGGCCTCAGCATAGTTTTTAGTTGGGATTATTTTTGTCATCTCCTGGCACATTCTGAAATTCTGGAAGGTTTGAAGAAAGTTTTAAAGGGTAAAAGTTAAAAAATGCATAGAACAGACATGCTAGTTGTTATAATGTGCATCAGGTCCTGCACAAATCCACGGCATGTTATATAACCCAGGCAGCCTTGGGCTAAGCAGAAAAATAGTGCTATGTGAAGCTTACTGAATTTTTTGCTGCAGTACAAAAGCAAGATACAAAGATGGAAAGGACATTTTTCATGCAAATCTACAACTGATATTTGGTCCCACATTATTTTTATTTTCCAAATGCCCATGTCGTTTTCTCTCTAAAAGAACATGGAATTAACATACTCACTGGCTTTACTTTCTTATTGTTCACCGTTTAAGAGCCCTCTTGGGACACTCATACCTTACCTGAGTATTGAATTCTGTCTTTCATGGAGAAGCTCAGCAAGGAAGATGAATTCATGATTTTAGAAAATAGCACATCCAGCTGGTTTAATATTTTATCATTTGAATTTTTGCAGCCAGATATGTTGGGAGCAGTGGTTATGTGAAGAAACGTTTATAAGTGCCTTTTTTATATAAGTGCAAAGCCCGTCAGACTGGCTAGCCAACTGATTGCAATGACTGCATGACAACACAAGGAGATTCTAACTTTATGTTAAAATATTGTGACGATTGGCAGGAAGCCCAGTGAGCATTATCAGCTACAGGGGCTTATAGAACTTTTCTCACTGCCTGCTATTTGGCAAGCTCATCACCCACAAACTCAATTATTTACTTTCTCCCATTTCAGCAGAAGAACAAATGTCATAATCAAGAATCTAAAAGAACTTAAATTACGAAGTAGAGCTTGTCATTTGCTCAGTGGCATAGAATTAATCCAGTTGCTTTATAGACCATAAACTTAGATAAACAGCATTCATCTTCTATCAAAGACATGATCAGGTTTTTTTTTGGATTTTCTAAAGCCCAGCTGTAGAAGAGTACATGTTACAGTGAAGCCAGTGTGCAGACAGGGTCAGGGCTTAAACCAGTAATTTTTTGTTAAAATGATGGAAAAGAAAACCTAATTTATTTTCCTTAAAGTAATGGTTGATTAAAGATAAGCCTGTTACACAAATTCTGTATGAATATACTAAAGAGTGCTATTAAATTATATTCTTAAAGAAGCAGAATGACCCTGAAACAGTGACAATGATAGATCTTACTTAACTGGAATAAAACTTTATTAGCAATTGTATTCTTTTAACTTGTTTCAAACACTGACCACAAAAGTTGTAGTGGGTCAACTCTACTCCTTTTCTGGGGTTTGGCTTTATTTACAAGGGGAAATCAAAATTAAAAAAAAAAACGGAACAAAAACAAATCCATTAAATCTGCCAAGTCTTCTCTTCAAAGCTGGGAGCTGCCAAGGTTCCACCCCGTAACCAGTGTCCTTGGTCCTCACTAAATCCCTTCTCACATCCTTTGTTTTTTGGATGGTATATCCAAACCATCTTCAATAGTGGTCAAGACTTGGCTTGTCTTTTAACTTGATCACAACTGAGGTATGATTAAGAATGGCACTGAACCAAAGAATGTAGACTAAAGAATCCATTTTTTAACAAATTTGGACACCAAAAACCTTGCCCAATGCTCAACAGGAGGATTCCAATGAGCCTTGGATCTAACTTAAAATGGGAGAGATGTTTTAAGAGCACTTCTTTATTTAATGAAGCTTAATTGAACAGATTTAATTGAACAGGAAATTGACAGATTTTTTCTTTCCCTACAGGGTTGTG
>NW_017729029.1:14258334-14260388 GCF_001723915.1 Gavialis gangeticus | reverse complement strand
GACCCTAGAAACTATGAAACTATGAAACTATAATGTACAAAGGCAGTTCACACTGGAGTTTTAAAATAGTTTTCCACCAAGATGTAAGAATCCAGTTTTTGCGATACAAAACTTACAAAAGATTTTTTTAAATAACAAATACAAGAGTTCCCACATTTTGTTTTAGGCAGGCAATACATATTTCAAAAACTAGACTTTAAAATCTAAAATTAAAACTGCATCTGAACTGAACAAACACTGGCAGTAGAGTTTCAGGCCTCATCCTCGTTACAAAAAAAATGGTAAATCTTTTACTTTGAGTTTGCTGTCTCCAGGTAACTATGTAGAGGGCAAGTCCCAAGACAGATATTTTCATGTTTTCCTGAGTCGGGAGGTTGGGGCAAGATTTGAGTTTGCCTAGAAACTTTAGTTTACCAGCTAACTTGTGTGAAAAGTACACACTGCATTGTCCTGCCGCTGGTTAGAACATACCTTCTTTTTTGTGAAGGCAATGCCTAAGTTCCTTTTGTTCTACTCAGAAACTGTTTTCATGGTTATGCCTGAAAGTCTATTCTGGCAGGTCTCTTCTACGCCATTCTGAAATTTATCAACATCCTTTTTAAAATGGAGACACCAGACCTATATGCAGTGTTCTAGTAGTGTCATCAGTACTACTGATGTAGAGGTAAAATCACTACCTCCCTTCTCATTATTCTGCTGTTTCAACATCCATGGATCTCATTAGCTCTTTCTGCACAGCATTGCAGTAGGTCCTTGTTTGGAGTTGTTTGTTCATTTTCATTCCTTCATCCTTTTCAGAGCTGATACTTTGAAGAGAACAATTTTTTTTTCCTAGTGAGGACAGCCATAGACAACACTCTGATACACCAGTGCTTTAATATTAAAGGCGCTACAGTACATAAATGTGTGTGTTATATGATAGTACATATAGCAAGACACTATTTCAATACACTATCAATTCAGTATAAGAGGACAACATTATATATTTTTGCATGCCATTTTACACAATGTGTCAAATACAAACAAACACAAACAGATGCAGCTCTGTTGACTCCAGTGTCATTTTCTCTATTCATAAGAATTTGGCTTAGCAGTAGCAAGATTTTATGACTTGATCCTGTGACTGCAGTTCAGGCTGCGTGGTCCAGAGTGCTGCTGCTCTGGAAGGTAAAGGTTGAAAACTGGTTTGTATTTCTGTGACTGTCTTGTCCATCTAGGTCAGGGGCAGGCAATTACATTGGGCGGAGGGCCACTTACTGAGTTTTGGCAAGCCATGACAGGCAGGGCCGCGTGACAGGCAGCCGGGGCAGATATATATTCATTTTCTAAATTTTTTAGGGGCCCCATGGGCAGGATAGAATGGCCTGGTGGGCCGCATCTGGCCCGTGGGCTGTATTTTGCCCACCCCTGATCTAGAGTGTATGCTCTTAAGAGCAAGGACTGTTTCTTATGATGTGTTTACAGAGTGCCTTGCTCACCTGTACCCTGACCTTGTTTGGAGCCTCTGGACTCCAATACAAATAAAAAATAGAGGACCAACCCGTGGGGTAACTTTTGTATATATGTTCTTACTTAAAGACGTACGTTGACAGTATTCTAAAGCAATCACATCCTTTTTATGTTATTTATTAGCTCTAGCAGTGCCCCATTATGCCTGACCCAGTTTAAACAGCAAAGAGATGGTCCCGGCCCAAAGAGTTCACAGTCTATTATTTAAGATGAGGACCAAAAGGTGGGTAGTATTAGTTGCTCTTCCACAGAAAGGATACTGGACTTGTGAGGTATGGAATAATTAAGAAATCATTGCTGAGATAAGCAAAACAGTATCTAGCTTACTAAAGGTGAGATACGATGGACCGGCTGCCAGGCCTACTGGCCCAGATGCTGCTAGCCTAGCTGGCAAAACCACAGGCGCTATCTGCGGCTCCTTTTCCTCCCCTACACCGCAGCCCAAGCCTCGCCGATGATACTGACGTGGTTTGATCTGGGCCTTGTTGTAATTTGGCCCTCCCCTTGTCCTCCCTGGGCTTTCCACAGCCCTCTCTTGCTCTGTC
>NW_017729029.1:14252847-14253334 GCF_001723915.1 Gavialis gangeticus | reverse complement strand
CTCTTGCTCTGTCTTGCTCTGCGCCTTCACTGGTGCTCGGGCTCCCCGTGGCACTGTCTCGCACTGCACCTCACTGGCGCTTGCCGCCCCCTCCCTCTGGGGCTTCTCGCCGCCCCCTCCCTCTGGGGCTGGGGTTCCCATGTTGCTGCAGTTCCCCTATGAGGCCTCCTCCATTCCCTAATAGCCTCACCCAAACCACCGGTTAAAACAGCAAACACAAAACACAAAAAAAAATCCAAGCTGCCCAGCTAAAATATCATTCAGTCCCCACAACTTCTTCCCCTGCAGCTCCTTCCAACACCCTCCCTCCCCTCCCCTCTTATCAGAGCCTGCTGTCCCTGCACACATGGAAGTGGGAGGTAAATTTGAAAACACTGACTTGGAAATAAACATGTCCATAGTAATTTGCATATTATTTAGTTCATCCAGAATTGATGCGTTTGACCATTTTTTGAAACTGCTGCAAGTTTTAACACAGATACTCCAT
>NW_017729029.1:14252135-14252836 GCF_001723915.1 Gavialis gangeticus | reverse complement strand
TATGTGGGAGCCAGGCCCTGCCCCTTCCGGTCAGCTGACTGTGAGAAAGAGGAAGAGTCACAGGGCTCCAAAGGGCAAAGGCTAAACAAAGGCTCAGCAACCCCAGGTCCACAGCCCCAAAGAGCCCGGCAGAAATCCCCCTTACCCAGGGGTTTCTGGAGGGGAGGGGCAGGGAACTCTGACGTCAGTATAAAGAAGAGCCCAGGACAGGCAAGGGGAGAGAGCTTAGAACCAGAAGGAGGAGGAGGAACGAGCCGACACAAGCTGCAGGGAACTCTGAGAGTGACGTGGAGAGCCGGTAGGAGACTCTTGCAGAGAGTAAGTCCCACAGAGGGAACTTAGAGCAAGGACTGCTGACCCAGAGGGGCCTAGAACTGTTTGCTACCACCCCCAGCCAGCAGAGCCCAGCACAGTTTTGTACCATAAAGTCCCAAATAGAGGGGCACTATAGATTTTTGGTACCATAAAGTCCCCAAAAGTGGCACAAGCCAAAATGGTATCACCAAGGGACATAATGTGATAAGGGGAATCATGGCAACCTCAACAAGAGGCTCAGAGAGACCCACCAAAGAGAGAAAAGGGGCAGAAAAGAGGGACTGACCTCACGAAAGTCAATTTTGTTTGCTCTCGGCTAAAAGCAGCCAGAATAATAACCCAGGCCAGGAGTGCCTGGTTTTGTTTTCTTATTTCCTGGTTTTTTT
>NW_017729029.1:14249622-14252051 GCF_001723915.1 Gavialis gangeticus | reverse complement strand
GGACGACTGTGGGACTACTAATGGGACTACACATCCAGGTACTGAACCAACTCCTTTAACACCAAGTCGTGGCAGACGAAACGTGGGTGTGTAGATCTCCAATTAGAAACGGTCTCACCATAGTTGACCAGCAGGTGGTGTCCTACAGGTCTGCAAGTGACTGAGATACTTGACACTGACCAGGTGCAGGTGCGGCCAATTCCCTCCTTAAATGAGTTGTCCTGGCAACTGGCACCTGGGTTCCTGCCTCTGCTCTGAGAGTAGCAGGCACCTTAGTGTCCTGCTATAGAGCCCATCTCCTTTAGGGCCCTGGGATGTGGACACACCCCTCCCACAGTGGAGGGTGGAGGTGGCAGACCCTGCGGGGCCCACTTCCGCAGCAACTCATGCTTCCTCTCTGAAGCAGCCAAGGCTCATCCCTTGGTGACCGATCCCACGACAGCCTCTCTCCAGTGGCACCTTTGGTTTTCCTTGATAGCCTGGTGCCTGCACTGGGCAGCCAGGTGCTTGCTCTCTCTCTTGCGGGAGCTGAACACCCTTGCAGGCTCTGGTTCCCTGGTCTCACACTGGGGGTCCTCCCTTTCCCAGGCTCTGCTCTGGGCACCGGGGCTCTTTTCGTTAAAGGCGGAGCCGCACTGTGCCGATTCGCACACTGCTGGAGCTCCTCTCTCCTTGCCATCCCTTGTTGCCTCTCCCCAGCATGCCGAGCATGCTCCCCTTTTATATTCTTCGGGGGCGCCACCCCCCAAGTTCTCCAGACCTGGCCAGCACAGTTCCAATTCAGGTCCAGCGCTCCTTGCCCCCTCCCTTCATAAAAGGGTGGGGCATTGCATCCCTTGTGCTGCCTCCAGATTGGTGGGCAGGCTCCACCAATCATACAGCAGACCCTCAATCCTGGGACTCAACCCAAGCTCTGAAAAGTTAAGCCTGCTACACACCCACTTTCAAAATACATTGAAGCAGAACTAGGAAAAACTAAAATACAGGCAGACCTTCAGAGTCTGTTCATTTATGGACAACAAGTAGTGGTTATCAACAGGAGCTACTGGCTGGCAAGCAGTCAACTCTTTGATGAAAGTGCTGCTAAAATGACTTCAGTTTGTCTCGGACAAATGACCATAACAAAAGAAGCAGGGATTTGAGACTTGAGGAAGAATGTCTTGCATTTGAGAGCTTGTCTAATTTTATCCCAACTACATAGTTAGTCCAATAAAAGATATCACCCTCAGAAATCCTTGCCACTTGCATAATTTCTGGACCATCACAGCTACAACATCACTCTTACACTACCATAACAAAAGACAAAACTGTGTGTGGGCTAAAGCTCCCTAGTATTTACATTTGATATCAAACACTTCATGCCAAGTGTTTTCAGTTCAATGAAGTCTCTAACACTTTATAAGAACACTATAGTTTCAGGCATCCCAATTGATAAAAGTTTAAAGAATAAAAAAGCACTTCTTAGAGCAAATAAACTGTGAAAAACAATGTACCAGTTACAACTGACATTTATGAGCCTACCTCTGGCAGTAACCATCATACTAAAAAAAAAAAGACACCCAGGACTCTGGGAATATTCAGGCTCAATATACTCCAGCCTATGGATTGCAAGTAAGTTTAGTAAGACTGTAAAGGAAGGTCTTCAGGAGTGCAACCTTTAATATTTATACTCAATGATTAAACTGATACTAATAATGGGCTGATGCTGGCAACAATCCAAGGCAGAGCCTCAGCTGCTATAAATTGTCACAGCTCCATCCGTTTCAGAGGCATTGTCCCTGCAAGTTTCCAGACTCCAGCAGGGCCAGGAAAACTCTCATCTTGTTAAGCTAAGCAAAAAATTTGCCCTCCTGACCTCAGTTACAGGAAGAGCATGACTTTAACTTGTTACCTGGCAGGCTTTTATCCTACCTCCTTTATTGAGACTGGTTTGATATGACACCCTCTCCATTAACAACGTAGGTGGAAACAAAGCTCTGAAAAGAGCCCAAACAGCTTGGTTTTCAGGGTAGCTGGGTTATATACTTGTTCCTTCCCTCGAGGCTGAGTTTGATGGAGGACTGTAAAACATACATTTAGCCATCTTGCCCATAGTAAAATACTAGCACCTCTGACCTGAGTTAAAAATTAAAACTGGCCTCCCATATCAATTTCCTTCAAAACCAGGGAAGGTGAACTGTGATCTCTACTGCACCTTAGAGAACATATTTGTACTCGGTGTTCTTTCCATGGCATTGTATACAGTGCACTGGCCAAATAAAATCAGAACGTTAATTTTGGAAAGGGCCGACTAGATGTGTGAATTCTGTTGCTCAAGGGTGCTTACTAGGAAAGTGAGGCAGGAGACTAGTTTCGAAGTTGAAACTCAAGCTGGATGTATTCAGGTTTCTCCAGATTTAATGCATTTCACCAGTCTGCCTAGCAGACGG
>NW_017729029.1:14214272-14244622 GCF_001723915.1 Gavialis gangeticus | reverse complement strand
ACTTCGAAACTCAAGCTGGATGTATTCAGGTTTCTCCAGATTTAATGCATTTCACCAGTCTGCCTAGCAGACGGTCAGAAAGGAAAGAGAAAGGTGGTAAGGAAGACTTTTGGGGAACAGGCACAGTTTCACTTCAGAGATGATACACAGGACAGGGTTTCAAGGGAGAAAATTTGAACGCAGGGCAGGTGAGAAAGGCCCAAGCACTGGACTGAAGTCAACTCCACTGAGCATACCCACAGGCACTGGGCCATCTCCCTCCCTCTCTGAACATTAGGGTTTACCAGCTCCTGGCTGGGGTGCTTAGGACAGCTGATAGGGAGAAAAGTTGAGCCTATACAATTTAAAGATCAATTTCCTGAGGCCAAGTTTTTGATTCAGTGCTTGGTTTCTCTTAATCTGATTTTCCCCAGCTGGCTTTGGAAGCTTAAAAAATGCACTGAGAGACCCATTTAGAAAGACGCAGGCTCTAATGAGGCTGTGTCTGGTTGGTCAGATGGGTTGCTCCTACATCTCTGCAAGGGTATTTGTTTTTTTTTTTAAGTTAGTTGCTGTTTAATTGCTACGCTGGAGTCAATTTAGGAAAGCCATTCCCTAGTTTAAGGTGCCTCACTACATTCCCACCAAATTATTCAGCACAAGGCATTCATCTAAGATACTAAACTGAAGCTTTAGGAGCTGAATGGATCACTCCAATAGAGATTTAATTTCCATGAAATTCCTCCATGAAAATCCACTAACTCCTCTTGACTCTGACAGACAGGCAAAAACTGGCCAGTACCTTTTTGAACTGACTACTTCTTAAATGCATCCCACCTCTTGCGTAAATATGAACTCAGTGCCTTTGAAGTAATCAGATTTCTGCACTGTGTGAGAAAAAAAGGCAGAATCTATCCTTTTAATCAAGTGTATTTAGTCCTTGGTGAACATGAATCCTGTAAGCTGAATATATAGGTTTAGGGCTTATTTCTGCAGCAAATCAGGAGTCTTGCCATTAGCTTCCCTTTGAATAAAGGTTGGTGGAACAGAGCCTTCTCAACAGCATACAGAATGATTTGGTTCCTGAATCAAATTCTGGCTCTAACAACAACAGAGAAGAAAAATTTGTGGCTTTCTGCAGTCCTAGCAAACAGTCCCATTTTCCAATAGGCAAAAATTGTCCTACAACAGAAAAAGAAGTGTCAGAAGTGCACAAAGTTAAGTACCTAGCACCTCATTATATATTAGCGTGCATTCAGAAGGCAACTGTCTTGAGTTGTAGATATATATAAGACGCCTACTGTAAGAATCTGGATTTTCTTGGCATAACATATATACCAGTTTTCATGTATAAAACGACATACCGTTCTCTGACTTGATTATTCTAACATCCCTAGCCAAAGCAGGAGGCTTTTCAGAGAGAATAAATAGAGTATTAAGAATGTCGGTAAAAAACTTTTATCTATATGCAGGTAAAAGTTGTAGAAACCCCTGGCCAAAATAGACAAGCTGCTATAATAAATTGGATTTAGTGTGTAGCAGTGCCTGTTGTTTGATGGATTTAAAAAACACCAAAGGAAACTTTTCTTTAATGGAGTAATTTCACTAGCTGAAGTAAATAGCACAGCTTGATTTCTTTAATGCCCTTATGAAACTTCCAGTAAAATGTTATCATGCAGAAGCAGCAAACTCCAGGAATCATCCTGCACAGTTTTAGATGCTCATTTTCAGGATACTGTGTCTGGAATTTAGTTTTTCTTGTTGCAGTTGTTCAGAGGACTCCTCTTAAGTGGAGGTTTAAAAATTAAAGATAAGAATTTGAGATGCCTGAAGGAATGCCATACGTATCAATAATCAGAATTCTCAAATTACTAAAACAAACTGTGTAACTAACTACTACACATAGTCTATTTAGAGTAACTACTATCGCCTCTGCCTGCTAGCCCAGAAGAATTTCCTTTCAGTAACGGGAGCTGGACTTCTAAACAATGAAGTATTTGGCGGTAATATCTGTTTCGAGTTGACATAGATTTACGACAGTCTCTAAAACCCTACACATAATTGTATCATCACATTCCAAGATATTTTAGAGAAACCTTCCTTATGGCAGCTACCGGCAGCAATATAAGCTCCAAACTAAAGGTTGTAGTAATAGTGGCAGCAAACTAAAAGTTAAATGTTGGTACAGCAGTGATTCAAAGTCGAATCGTGCTGGCCGACCTGTGTGGATAGTACCCCCTGCCGGGTCAGCAAAGGAAATGCATGTGACACTGGCAATCGATGCCAATTCTGAGATGAAGTATCACATGCAGGCCAAAAAGGAAATCAGAGCTCTAATCATGACCATAACATTAAAAAGTAACTGAAAGTCTGTTCATTATCAGGCTTTTTACTTATAACTTAAGCAGGCCTGCCAAATTTCACCCAGCACGTAAAACACATTGGAACATGTTAAAATCAGTTTATTATTCAGCATTTGTCAATTAAAATATCTAAATAGTGAAGGATAGAGAACCTTACATTCCAAATGAGCAAGGTCATGATTTCTCTCAATACCAGCTAGCATCCCTTCCCCACAAGGCTGTTTCCCAGAGGAAAAGAGGGTATTATGCATGTCTGCGGTGGTAGAACTCACAAGGATGCTCTGCTACCAAACTGAGAAAAATCTTGAACAAAACCCTGTGAACAAAGTTGTTTTCAACCAGGTACCATTTTATTCTCATGCTTGACTGCATTAAAAATGACCGTTCAACATTATACTAAGTGGTCTTTTAAACACACAAAGGCAAGTCAAACAGAAAAGTTGGTTGCTCGATATTGCTTATTGTCACTATAAAGGATTCTCCTTTCTCGCTCTTTTCTTTTAAAGGAATCTACACTCAGATTGTCAAATGTATCAGATAATGGTTGGACTGAAAAATGTTTTCTAAGTCTCTCTAAAGCCTTACAACTCCTAGCATGCGAGACCTTTTCAGCACTGAGTTCAATTTTAACAGATTCCAATTCCCTTTTTATTTTCCTCATTTCTACATCGTACTGCATTTTCACCTTTTCTATGGTGGTCTTATTTCCAAGCTCCTGTTGCTGTTTTAACTTCTTAAATTCTTGCTGTAAATCTTTGTTCTTTAGCTCTAAATTCTGAATTTCTTCTCTTGCCTGAAGCAGCTCTTCATTTAAGCGTCTTATGTGTGCTGATTTTTCATGTAAATCTTGTTTTAAAGCTTGAAGCTCCAAATCTTTTTTTAAGCTGTCCCTTTCAATCTGCTCTAACTGGAAAGTTTTGCAGCAAACCTCTTTTTTCGAGTTTAGAAGTTCTTGTTCAGCATTTTCAAAGTCCATTTCTATTTTTTAGTCTTTAGCTGTAAGTTCCCTTAACTCTGCATTCAAGGAGGACAGCTGAAGTTTCAGAGAAACTCCTTCCAAATGGTTCTTGTGCATTTTTTGTCGCAAAGCTGCTAATTCCTTTGCATTCCAGATACAATGACCCTCTGTTTCCTTTAAGCTTTCTTCAGTTCCAACATCTAAATTACCAGCTCCACAGCAGGCAGAATCCCCTTCTGTTTCCTCCTTTGAAATGTTTATCTTTGCACCTACTAAGTTTGGCTCAGCTTCTCGAACAATGAGTTTGGAAAGACATTTTTTTCTTTTGAGCCCTGTTTCTTCTTGAAATTTTATAATTGCCGTATTGTAGATTTCTTCCACTCTCTTAGCTCTCTCAAAAGCCAGTTTTTCAGACATCAGTGATTCAAGCTGGTAGGCTCGAGTAAAAACGTCCTGTGCTGTGAAATGAGGAGAAAACAACTTCTCCACCCAGTGCTTGCTCTCCTTTTCTAAGGTTTCCATTACCTGGTAGTACAAAAACAAAAGATTGTATTTAAACATTGACAAGAATTTGAATTTTAAATTACATTGTAAAAAAACAAAGGGTTAGCTTCAGGAGCCTCTGCTTACATTGAGTCGTGCCTGACTCAAGAACTCATTGGGAGTACTCATTCAGTAACATGCTTTCATTCATGAATAAGCATATTAGAAGCCACTGCAAAGTGTCTAGCATCATACACATACCAGCCACAATTATACAGGAACCCAATTGTGTTTTAGCTGCCTATATGAAGTTAAGCTATACTGATCTCAGGAAACTGCTTGGTGACTGATTCTGTTTAAACACACACACCTATATACATGCATGCACAAACACACACACACACACACACACACACACTATTATTCACATACAACATGCGTGCACACATGCACATGTACACACATGCACTCATTCACATACAGGGCACACTCTATTTGTAACCAGGAAGGGGTTTTTTTTATCCCCTGAAATTGGAGATAAGCATGTACTGCAGCTATTGAACTGTACTTGCTTGTTTAGTATTTTTTTTACTTGCTTATATCATTACTCTCAAACTCTTTACATGTATTTACGCAGTCAGCGTTTCTATGAGGATCTGAACATGTGAAACTACAACGTTTTAATGACGATTCCTATTTAAAAGGCATGGAAATGTCAGAGCTTATTATAGTGATTTGCTAAAAAGCTGCACATACTATGGGCAGACAATATGTAGACTTCCTCCAGCAACCCTGACAACTGCCCTTTAATTCTGACCTACAAAATTCCTGATATTCCAGTCCTGGTCCTCTCTCTGAGCACAGACTTGCAATTGTGCAGAAATGGGTTAGTTTTACTGTGGGAACCAAAATTCATCAGGGACAGCAATGAGATCTCAAAACACGTTCCACTAGTAGCTGAATCAAAAATTTGAAGCAAGATCTCCAGAAGTGAAAGCTCTGTGGCTTAATCCACGGTGCTATTTACTCACAAAATTGTTTGTTCAGATGCATTTCCGTGGACTAAGACTGTTGTTACTGAACTAAGACAATGGAATCTAGAGACATGCCCGGTGCTAAGAAGACTTCAGTTACAATTTTTATTTGGCTTTACAACAAAATCCACAGCAGGAGGCAAAATATACTCAAAAAGGATTATGATCATCTAGCTACTCTAATGATTTGATAATCTAACATCACAAAGAGTTTTAAAAGTAGAAATGCAAACTGAATATGCATAAGCTATGCCTCAATGTTATGCCTCTGGAGTAGAAGTGATTATTGCATCAGAATAATAAAAGCAGGAATGTTTCACTGGCTCAAATTGAGACCGACTTCAGAGGTGTCTCAAGGATGCTCAAAGATTCTGGTGCTGGATTCCCACCAGTATTAGATGATCCAGTATATGTTGGAAGGAGTGCACCTTGCTGACACCCAGAGTCCAGCTTTCTCTGAATGAGCCTGACACTCCTGATCTAATGGCTGTGTGAAATGAGCTTGCTGGCCTCAGTCCCTAAAGCCCACAACTATTATCAGTGACAGCGACTAAATAAACCTGGAAAGGCAGGCCAGAGCCTGAATCAAAGGGGCCAAGTACTTCATCATGAAGACAACTATAATCACATTTAATACTGTGGGATTTTTAACAGCACTGCACATTGCTCCAATGCCTTCAACAAGAGCAGATAGGCTATCACCAGCACTTCTGAAAATCCCATCCATATCAAACGAAGCAATGAAACATCTGATGTCTTAACCAACATACAGTGGTTTTGTTACCTACATAAAAGGACCCCAGATACCATATAGTGATGGGTTTGTTGTTATACTAGATATGAAGTAGTGATTGCTGATCTCAGTAAACTTCCTTATAGTTTGCCATGAGGCACTTATGCTCTTATGGATCACTCCTATATGTCCCTATCCTGTCCAGTCTGGCATGCACAGTTCTCATAGCAGTATAATATTTTTTTGTTAAAAAATGACAGCCCTAACCAAACCTGTTAAACTCATATCAACTTTAGTGCAGACACAGTTACTTTTCTCATCTATGTGAATAAGCTACAGTAGTAAAGCACTTTTATCACTGTATGTACTCAGGGCAGGAGCGTCTTTATTGCTTTCACTCTACCAATAAAAGTAAAGTAGTACAACTTCCTAAAAGTCAAGTCCTCTGACTACCCACCACTGCCAGCGCAAGTGACAGAGGGAGGTTTCCAAAATATGATGAAAAGGTGAATTTCTCTTTTCTTCCACTAGATTCAATCTGTGTTATTGATATGGCCTCCAGTACTGCAGGATCTGAACATGTCACCACCTTTGAGATAGGGAACAGGTATACCCCATTTTTGCAGATGGGAATCCAAGGCACAGAGAAGATAAAGTGACTTGACCAAGTCTGGCAAAGGTCTATGGCAGAGCAAGCAGATGAAGCTAGGTCTCTGGCTGTGACCATAGCTATCAGGTCCTCCTTTCCCTCAGATCCCAGGCTCAGTCTATACTACAAAGTTTTGCCTGTAAGATTAGCAGTAGGTTAGCATCCTTGCATGCACCTATTCTCAATTTTGAGTCCCACCAGCAAAACCCTGATTTTCCACCAGTCACATTAAACTGCCTCCACAAGCATAGCTACTGCATGCCCTGTACCAGAACAACCAGTCGTCTAGCTGCAATACCACAATGCTCATAGGCAAGGACTACTCCTTTCACAATATTGACCTTTGCTGCTCTGTCCTCCTTTTAAAATTTCAAGTGTGTTTTAAAAATGCTTCCACCTTGTCAGCCCATTTTTGTGAGCATACCATCACCACCTTAGCACACCGGTCCATGTCATCTGCAGACTGGTCTCAGAAAGAAGCCCTCCTAGATATTCTCAGCCTAGGGAGAGAAGGGAGCAATGCAAGTCAACTTTGGAATTGCC
Source organism: Gavialis gangeticus (assembly GCF_001723915.1). Taxonomy (NCBI): domain Eukaryota; kingdom Metazoa; phylum Chordata; order Crocodylia; family Gavialidae; genus Gavialis; species Gavialis gangeticus. Next base: position 14,237,880 of record NW_017729029.1, on the reverse strand, counting down.
ACAGAAATAAAGATGTTCAGATGTTGCAAAGAAGAAGCAAAACCTGAGGCATGAACAGCTGGACAAAGGGGAAAATAGTCTCTGATGCTGCCACTCAGGTCTCCTGGTCCTATGCAGAGCCGGGTGCCATAGTGAGTGGAGCCCCATCATGCACACAGGAAAGAATCCCAGAAATGCACAGCGATGATGAGCTCACAAAGGAGCGGGAGGCAGGGAATCCAAGACCCCACACACAGCCAGAAGCTCTCGTGGCCTAGCTGAACATGACCCAGTCAGGCCCAAAGACAGCCAGGTGTGGATACTATAGTGAAGCCACAACACTGGCGGATGTAGGCTGGCAGAAATGCTACTGGCAAAACTTTCTAGTTACGCATGATGTGTCCCGGGCAGCCATGGTACAGTCGTTGGCGTTACCCTACATTGACAGCAGTGTCAACAAAGCACAGAAGCTAAACCTACTAGGAAACAGGATAACTGTAAACTAGAAGATGACCTCATGAAGTCCCTTCCAGCCCTACTATCCACTGATTTTATGAAATCCCCACAAGTCCCCATCTCCCCCATAGTGGTCTACTTGCCTTCTACTTGTCCATCATCTACTTGCCTTCGTAACTGCTACTCCTGCTGTTTTCAGGCTTCAGCCGGGGACTGGTAGAAGAAGGAAGGAGGCCTTGCTTTCCTCTCCTTCTTAGTTATGAGTTTGTTTTCCCCTTAGAAATCCTGTCATCTGGGATCATGAGCCAACCAAAATCCCAGTCCAGGCAAGAAGCATTTCAATATAAAAATCAGTACTGCAGCTGCTCGACCTGACTTACATGAGGCTGGAAGACAAACCGCCCCCCCCCAGCCTTCAAGGGTCTGGTCTGCTGCCTTGTTTCATGATGCTATGCTGCAGCTGCCTCCGTGGTAAGTTCTCAGGCAATCAACTTGCACTCTTTCCAGTTTAGTTGCTGTTGGGCTGAGACCTGGGCCTATCACACCACCAGAGTCATTTCACTGGTTACCCACATCTTCCTACCTGATGGCTGTATCCACCTGCTGTCATGCACTTGGACTGTAAAGGGTTTGGGGCAGAGACTACCTTTTTATTCTGCCTCTGTTCAGTGCTCAGCCCAATTCTTGGCAAAGGCTCCTGAGTGCTCAAATAAAATGAAGAATAACGTTATACTTCAAAGAAAGCTACAGCTACCTTTCTAATTGGAGCATGGACTACAAGTGACCGTGTGGAACAAGAGGAAAATTTTAGCCAAGAGATGACCTGAGGAAGAGGATCACGGGCATCAGATCATAAGGCAGGAATGCAGTTTTTGTCCCCAGTCAGAAAGCACCAGCCCAGAGACCCAGGATTTGAGAGTGCAGCTTTGAGAGTGCACATACAGCTTTGTGGGGTTGAGTACATAAGGTACATTACTTTCAAAATAAAACCGATAACCCATGTTAATCAAATCTGAGACAGAGGCCGTTCTTGAATCTGTCATCTCAAACAAACAAAGAAATAACATGTCTAAGCAAGGTGGGAGTGGTGTAGCCAGGATAGTCCAGGAAACGTCCAGGATTTTTTGTGATGTGTTTTATTGGAACCACTGTATAGTAGGGAGAGCTTCTGGATAAGGTTTTGGACACTTCAAGTGCCTTTCTTCAGATCCTAATTAAAGTGCCCTCTCTCAAGTCCAAATAAAATGTCCTAACTCATTGATCAACCAACACTCGGGACCCTGAACCAGATATGTGTTGCTGGAAACATGAGCATTCAGAAAGCATCCTGTCATTTCCTGCATGTAATACCTAGATTTTGTCCAGTGAAGCCAAGACACTAATATGCATTACTTTGCTGTTGCACCAAGAGATAACGCTTCCAAAACAGTATTGGACATCACCATTGCTGTGGAGAAGCTTTGACTGCTGCTGCCCAGACTGTACCTGCATCCACTCCAAGGACAAAGAAACCTAACAACCCGGCAACTTCCATGAGACACAAATTCACTTTCAAACCTCAAAATATAGGCCTCTATCTTATTTAGCTTCTGATCACATCATTTGGAGGCAACTGCATTTCTGAATCAACAGTGCTCTGATTAAGTTTGTATGCTCTTAAACAATGCCACTAGAAACAAATGAAAATACAAAAGAGAAACAAGAAAGCATACAGTAGGAGGGGGCAGAGGGAAAGGAAGCCCAGAGTGAGAAGACAAGGGAAAGAAAAGCTTTGCAAATGTTTCAGTGTTTCCCTTATTGACACTTCCTTGCTGTGCACTTCCTATTTGTATCATGGACTCTACACCATGTATATTAGTCACTCTACATAACCCAGTACTGGAAGATGCTCAGATTTCTCAAGGGATGAAATCTGGTTAGCATGGAAGATTTACCAGCAGACCAGTCTTCTTACCAAGAAAATTTCCTATTGAGAAATTAGCTCCACTCATTTTAATATTTTCAAGTGACTGGCTGGATTATGTTTAACTTTGAACACTCAGCAAGATCGTTTTCAGATTTGCAGCCTGAAATATGATATATTTAGAGCTACTGCCAAACCCAAGAGGAACAAAATAAAGCTTTCCAGTATATCTAATAAAAGTTGGTTAATCCCAACTAATTTCACCTGTATTTCGGATAGCAGTTTATTGACTCTGATATGTTTGGTGATGATGCACATTCATCCCAGCAACAGTCTGAGGTATTCTGATCTCTCAAGTCCTACATATTTGCAATTCAGTTCTAAGTGTGCTCAAAGTTATAATGCAACTGGTTTATCTAAAGTTCACATGGGATGAAGTATACAATTGAACAATAAAGGCTGCAGACAATTTCCAAGTAAAAAATAAATGCCGGGAATGAAGAACTGTTCTGGATGACTGGGAATTTCTGGCAGAGTTTCTCATGCCTGATGTGGGTGAGACATTTTCAGTAGTGTTAGAATGATGGTGCAGCTGTATGCAAGAGGCAAGGATTTCTTCCTAGGGTGATATCTTTTATTGCACCGACTGCATAGTTGGGCTATTCTATGTCTTTTTGTGAAATCCTACGCTTAAAACATTTGAAATCTCACCTTTTCTGTTAAACCCTTGGGTTTAAATCCTTGGACCTTGAGCACTCTCTAAAATAGTTCTCATCTTTTTATATTCAAGGCACCCCTGAATAAACTGAAGGCAGCCCTTGGAAAACACCAGCTCTTAGTTTTCACTTGTTTTTCTTACTACAGAAAATAATAAGTGTAGTTCTATTGCAACGAATTCACAAAGACCACAGTTATGAGTTTCTTTTTGAAATCTCTAGGTTTATCTTATGAATCATGTTTGCATGCCTAAAAGGGCTGACATAATGTAGTATCCTGTGGCACTCTCGAAAGGATCTCGAGATCCCTCTTAAAGGATCTCAAGACACCCTTGAAAGGATCTCAAGGCCCCCCGAAATGATTCACCCTGGCAAAAAAACGCTGCTCTCCAATCAGATGCCGCGCATGGCTGAAGCAGGTCTGACGATTTCCAAAGGGAAAGACCCTGTGGGACAAGACGAGGGGAAGGCAGGACACAAGCAAGCGCTACACTGGCTGCAAGCGTGGGAGGATGCACAGGGCAAGGAAGGGGGTTTCCTTCTCTAGCAACACAGGAAGCACAGCCTGTATTCCCAGGTGCCCACAACTTCCCCCCAGGCCCAGAGCCACCAGGCCAGGGTGGCTGCAACCTCTCCATGGCAGGATGCCCCAGCACCCGAGGCTGCAAGGAGCAGAGCCCCAGCAGCAAGGGGCTGTTGTCTCCCTGGCTCCACCCCAACCCACAGCCAGGCAGGGCTTGGGGCCTCCCACCTCCTGGCCCTTCCTGCTGCTGATAAAGCCAAGCGCCCGACAGGCAATACAATTTAGCTCAGCGCAGCACCTGAGGGACCCCCAGGGCCTTGGGGGCTGGTGCTGCAGTCTGTGGAGGGCCCAGCCTAGCCCCCATGAGGGGAGTGGGCTCCTGGAGTCACGTGAAGGCTGGGGCCTCGCTGCTTCCTTCCCACCCAGCCTTTGGACCCTGGGGCTGCAGGGGAAGGTGTACAGGTTGCCCTGGGTTTCTCTAAGGCACCTCTTTAGCCTTGAGGGGTCCCTCAGTGGACTCAAGCCCCACCCTGGACAGACTCAGGAAAGGCCAGCTCTGATCTTTCACCTGCTTTCAAGCTCCAGAAAAAATACTCAAGCCATTCTTTGGTGGCAAAGGACTCGGACCACAGAAGGGGAGTTTTGGACACTATGGATTCCTGCTTGGAAACTTTGTGGGTTTCTCTTGTGAATCCTGGCGGTGCTAATGTGTCAGATCCTGCAGCACCCCAGAAAGGATCTCGGGGCATATGTACAATGCATTCGGAACATGAGAATCGCCATGTACTGCATCAGACCACAGGTCCATCTTGCCCAGTGCCACGCTGCTGCGGAGAGCAGATGCTGAAAGGACGAGTGAACTGGGTGTGACCAGGGATTTCCCCCTGATCCTCTCCCACTTGCAGCCTCCAACATTTAAGATCAAGGAAGTTCTGATGCAGAGGCTGTATCCCTAACTCCCCTGCTCAATAGCTACCAACACCTCTTTCCTCCGAGAAGTTGTCCAACCCCTTTTTGAATCTGATGAAACGCTCAGCTTCCACAACATCTGTGGTGGCAACGGGTTCGACACTTTAATGACAAGCTGCACTGCAAAATAACTTCTTTTTATTAGTTTTAAACTTGCTACCTACTAGGTTTCATTTTGTGAACCCCCTAGTTCTTGTATCTCTTCGCCACTTCTATTTTGTAAACTCTCATCACATCCCCCCTCCAGTGTCTCTTTTCTAAACTGAACAGGCCTGGCCTCTTTAGTCTTTCGTCACGTGGAAGCCCCTCCACACCACTGCTGTGATTGAACAGTACTATGCTGTACTGGCTTCTGCTGATCAGACCTATTGAAGAGCAGCTTGCATTGGAAAGATGGTCTAATGCTATTCTGGCCATGCAGTTGGTGCAGTCAAAGATATCACCGTAAGAAATCCTTGTCTCTCAGTAATTCCTGGACCATCATGGCTATCACGTTGCTCTAACACTACCATAAAAGAGGAGATCACTCTGATGATGTCTACCTTTCAGATACCGCTGCATCTCCTCTTCCAGTTATTTGTCTTTTATTTCTCTCTCCTTTTCTCTTCCCAGTTCTCCCAATTTGCTTCCTCCTCACACTGTTCCTCCTGTATCCCAGATCCAATTTCTCCCATTTGACCCCAGTTCCACCTTCCTGCAAATGATATGGGAGCATTAAACCCTCCTCAAGTGGCTGCTTGGGGAGATTAAGACAACCAAGCTGGGACTTTCTCCATCAGAGCAACCCACAGAGCGCTTGGTGCTGGATGTGGCAAGAAGAATATTGCTCAGTTTAGACAGAGCAGTCATCAGTCCTCTGTTGGCCAGTCTGACCATGCAAATGGAGCTGCAGTAATTGAATTCCCAGCAGCTTGACCATTTCTTGGACGATTTGGCGTGGACAACTAAGACAGCTTGACTGTCACTCCATCACAAGGGCTCCAAAATTGTTCCTAGGTCACTTTACGAATTTTAACCATAGCTACACAAAGTACTCAAGAATGCCATGCCATGGAGGGACTATGATGCTAAGAATTCATATTTAGTGCGACTGACTAAAGAGACAACTCAGGAAGGAGACCATGAAAGGCAACACCAGGCCCTCTTGGGAATTCCCTTCTGTGCAATCTCTTCCCAAAGGCCTTCCAAACTGTTGTTGCATCTAACTCTCAAAAATGTCGTTTCCTGCACCCAGGAGCTGTGGGGTAGCTCCAGGGATGGGAAGGCTGGTCAATGCAAGCCTTTGAGGCTGCTAATGGAGAAATAAAAATTAAAATATTGGAAGTCACAGGACTTCTGTGCAGGTGCGAAAAGTTTCATTTTACTTCTGCCACCAGTAGCATAATTAAGGCTGGGTGACCGTGGCACTAGCCCAGGGTGCCGACCTTGCTGGGGGTTGCCCCCACATCTCCTTCACTGCTGTGGGTCAGCTCTCCTTGGCTTGTTCCCTGTGCTGTGTGCGTTCCTCTACCCCTGAACTGCCTCCCTGCAGCACCCAAGCCACCTGCACTCTCTCACTCGCCCCGACTGTAGCCTCTTGTGACGCCCAATTCATCACGTACAGAGTTGGTAGCAATAGGAATCGGTGAGGAGGGTAAAGGGTGACAGCTGCAGGAGGAGGGAGTGACAGCGATAGAGAAGTGCTCAGCACAGCGCAGGGAGGGCTGGTGCAGCAGCAGCAGGAGGTTTGAGTGCTGTGGCGACGCAATACAGGGGCAAAGGAGCAGGGTGAAGAAGGAGGGCAAAACTTAGTAGTTATGTCTTTGTGCTGCTGGCTTGAAACTCATTTAAATTACCAGGATAATATAACATATATGTTTTATGTATAAAATATGGAAATGTATGTGTTCTGTAATATTTTTATATACACATATAAACCAAAATATATAACTAAATGCTATGTAATCAAATGTTAATGTCTTCTAAAGTATCTTACCTATGTGTATTCTTCTCTTTTATGGAATTATGATGTTATGGCTATATAATATACAGTGTTTCTTTATGTTTCAATGTTTATGCAGCCAAGGATATAGTCTTTAGCTTGTTAAAAGGAAATGTCTTTGGTTTGCATCTAAACAGTAAGTGACATGTTTGTCTTGCAGACAATAAAGGCCAAAGCTTAGAAAAAAACATTACAATAAAGGCCTGAGAAGTCTCACTCACTTCTGCAATAGGCTCTTTTATAAGCCAAGAACTGCAATGAAAATAACGTATACAGGTTTGCAGAGAAGCCCATAGCTGCTTTAATGTCCACATACTTTGATATGCCACTCCCACATTTCCAGTATACTTCAGATTGTTGTGGATTTTTGTTGGTTCCTGAATGAGAGGAGCACAAGATCAAGCCAGGTTAGGATTACCAGGGTATGATATGATTTGCAAGGGCGTGGAAGAAATGAGGTGGCAACAGTTCATTCAAGCTTTATAAAAGTTAAATTCTCCTTTATTTACTCAAAGCTCATAATCCTCCATTGCAGAGAAATTATCTTGTCATATCAAGAAGGGACGCAATCACTACATTTTAACAGAGAGGATACATCTGCTTTTAAATGTCAATTTCCCTGGAATCACAGGGTAGCAACACTTACATTTCTGCCCTTAGGTACCACTCAAGGGTAGGTTAATTGGTTTAATTTTAGCCCTCCAGCTACAGTAAAAAAGATTGCTTCCTTTACAGGGTAACAAGAAGCTTGAACAGAACAAAACAAAACAATCAAACAAAAAGGCCTTTGAATGCAAACAGCTTTCTAGGGTTCATTCACCCTTCATTGGAGGGATACCTCTTGATTCTGGGGAACCAGCACAGTGCCCCAAGGTGGGACTAATCCATAGGAACGGTTGAAAAAAATGGGAGGGTCCATAGACTATTTTAATTAAAAACTATAAATAAAGTTGGCCCATCTGAATTTCCCATGGAAAATGTTATTGATTTTGACAACTTTAAATATGTCAGAAGCCTTTTTTCCTTTTTACTATTGAAATGCAGCTGCGGAGCCTCCTGAAAGCTGCAGTTGGGGCACTCTATGCTCCTGCTGTCCTCACTAGGCCATCCTGCCTGGCTGTGGCACAGGTTCCAGGACACAGAATAGCCTTTTCTCTTGCAGAAGAGAGATGGTGCATACTGCATAATACAACACACGCTGGCTGAGAGGGCCGTCCAAGGAAAGGAAAACGCAGACGCGAAGCTAACTCCAGCTGCCACAAGGCGCTGCAGCAGCTTTCCCAAATCTGCATATTTCCAGATCCACACGTTCATTTGTTACACAGACAAAATTTGAAAGAGTTTCTACAGAAATCATTCCCTTCTCATACCATCGCTAAGCTTGTCAACAGCCTGGTTTCCCATCAAACACAGGTTTGAGTTTGACGAGCCCTACTAAGGGAGCATAAAGGGGCCTACACTTCCCCCTACCACAAGCGCCAGCCCTGAGACCTTAATCAATGAAGCAGCTGTCCACGCCAGCCTCAAACATTCTTGACTTCCTCCCTCCCCCTGTGCTAGTCCCTGTTTGTTTGCTTCCTTGCCTCTGAACTTTTTTTCAGACCCCCTCCAAACTGTTCTCCCCGAGCCTCCACAGATTCTCCAGGGCTCTTGCAAAAGCTCGTCGTTGTTCTCCAGTTCTTTTTTCAAGCCTCTTTAAAATCATTGCAGGGTGTTTTAGCTGGAGAAACCCAAGGGCCAGTGCACGCTTGCATTCTTTCTATGGGACTGAGCGAGGGGAAAGGGTCTTTATTAGGCTTGATCCTATCCCAGGATGCATTTCCAGGGTAGGTACAGACATTCACAAAGCCCAAGGTGGAATAGATCTAAGTTGTGCAGTCTTCTGTAGGTGTGTCTACACATGTATTTACGCTGGTTTAAATTTACTGCACGATAAGTTACTGCGCAGTAAGCAGGAATAGGCCAGCGTCCACACATGCAGGTGTTAAAGCGCATTAACGCCATGCATGGACTGACTTGGGACTAAAGTGAGTCCCAAGTTGGTCCACACACACAGTGTTACTGTGCAGTAAGGTGTCTACACATGCGTTTTTGCGCAATAATTAATCGGGCATAAATAATTTGATACCTGCATCATGCAGGTATCAAATTCATGCTCAAGTTGGTGTAAGCTGCCCTATTTACTGCATAGTACGAGCATGCACGTGTAGATGCATGCCTGTACTGCGCAATAATTTTGGTTACTGTGCAGTAAATGCACACATGTAGGCATGCCCTATATGCAGCATAGTTTAGATTGATAGTGAACAGGACACACATTCGCTCTTTGATGGGGAGCAAGTGTGAGGCCAGGTTCAGCCATTTTTAAACCAGTCCATGTGTGCCGAACTTCTATTCTGTTACAGGTATAAACTAGTTTTGCGTGCCAAACTTCTGTTCTCTTACAGGTGTAATCCAGTTTGCAGTCACTTGTACTGATATGCATGTAACGTCTGTACCTGGCCCCGGTGGCTGAGGACTACATATGCTAGAAATCATATATATGATTTGGGGCTGAAAATGGGAGCAGGATCTCTGCTAGAGGGACAGGTAGTGTCAGGCACTTAAATATTTAGTCAGTATGGGTAACTTTATATCAGTGCTTTATATCAAACCCAGCTAATTAAGAAAGACAGCGAAAGCTTTCTAGAAAAGCTACATAAAGGGCTCCCCTCCCTTACAAACTGCCATTTTCACTCATCTGTTTTAAACAACAGACAGACTTTTAAGAGACGCCACCTTAACTTGTTCTAGATACAATTTCTCACCAGCGTAACACATCTCAGTGGCATTTGAAATGCAACATAAAAAGAATCTCAGGAAATCCAAGGAGGACAAAGTCAGCATGGCCCGTGTAGTCAGTAACAAATGGTGTTAATGGACTGTGCTGCATGATACAAGTGCTAAGCTTTATTTCAGGATTATTCCTATAACCTTGCCTTGTGATTTTTTTTTTTTTAATGTTGGGGTGCTTTAACAGATATGTTTTATTGATTTGCACCCTTCGCTGTAATTTAGGCAGCGCTTTGTTATGCATACAGCTTAAACCAGGCATATATTAAAATTGAAACCATGCAAATACTTGCTTTTAAGGCAGGCCAGATATTTAGAAGTGCTCCAAAGAATCACGTGGAAAGAGTCTTCCACCCATAGTTGCGTGCTTGGAAAATGGTGGTTTTATGTTTAATTGCATGGAATTCTTTGAGCAGCACTTCATCTGAAGTTCTGCAGTACAAAATACTTTCCATCTCAACCAACTTTAGGGTCCTTTGACTGCCTTTTTATGCAGAATTTTAGGTTGGGAGGAACAAAAGGATGCACTTTTCACGACCCTGGAACCCTGTGACCATTGGGAAATCAAAAGGGTGGTGACACTAAGGAAAACTATTGTCCAGAAAAATAAGCTCTTCAAGGGGCACCAGAAATGCACAATAAAATCCCAGTTTCCTTTGTGCAGCTGTTTATGCCTATGTCTTGGATCATCAGAAAGCTCAATAAAAGCTCGAAACTGAAAAAGAGTCTTCGTTTTCAAGAAAATTCAGCATTTCCTCAAAAAGCAAAACAAAGAGAAACCCTACATTAAATAATGCTGTAAGAAACCACTTTCTTAACAAATGATATGTGTAAATCCAAGGTAAATAAAGTCCTTATGGCTACTTGGTGGGAATTGCAGAGGTAGATTAAATAAGCAATTCTAGTAAATAGGAGCAGATGGAAAAGTAACTTGGTTTGTCAAGAAGAAAGTATTTACTGAATCTGTTGCCTTATAGCCTCTATTCTTACTAGAATCTTACTAGCATGTAGGAGCATAATTACTGAATCAACTCTCCTTTGATCTGAAAACATTTCAAATACAAAAAAGAGGACCAGCCCCTTCTTCAAGTAAAACGGCCACTGAAGCCAATGACATGTTTTCTTTGCAGAGGTCTGCAAAATTAAACATTGAGAAGTAGGAGCTTGGACCAACAGACAGACTTTGCACCCTAAAAATATTCTAAATGATTCCCATTCTACCTTTTCACAGAAGAAACCACAGCTTCATTTAATTGCTATAAAAATGCGAAGTATGTTTAGTAGTAGCTGGCATTTTACAAATCCTATAGTGTAATTTGCCAAATACTTTCCTCAAGGGCCTTATCCAGAATTCTGCTTGAGTCAATTCTGTTTAAGTCCGTCTGTTTAAGTGGAGACTCCTATTGGAGATGGGCTCAGATATACAGATCAGGTCTGGCATATAATTTACACTATACATGTAAGTTGCCCATGCTTTCAAATTAAGCAAACCTGATTAATAAAGAATGCTTGTGGCAAAAGCAAATGTGGCTACAGCAACTGTGATTGTATATAAATAACCCCTTGCAGTTTTAAACAGACCATTCTTAGCTGTTCATGCATAAACTTTGAGAAGCAACAATGGCAAAACACCTTCTGTATTAGGCAAAGGTAAACTGACAAGTCTTCTCATTTTCCAAGCATGGAGAGTGCACAAATGATAATCAAAAGTATATTTGGTGAAAAAGTAAATACAGTTTAAAAAACAGGGTAGGTGTAGCAACTTAAAGATTTATTAGTGACATATCTCAGGTTTTTATAAAAATATTTTAAACCTGATAGTTTCCCTTTAAACCACCACAGACCCACTTATCAATAGTCAAGGTAATACACAAAAGTTAATAACAATTTAAATGTTATTTCTGAGGAAAAGCAGGACAATTCATCATGAGAATACACATATATTATGTTATAATTATTGGCCATTGCTGCAGAATCAATTATAACTGTTACTTAACAAAATAAGATGTCTATAAATCTGTCCTGGAAACAGGAAGTGTCCGTATTATCAGTGCTGGTTACTCTCTGGTTAAGGAATGTCATTTTATGTCTTTGAAACTATGTTTTATAATATATTAAACTTTCTTAAGTCATTATCAAAAACACAGAAGTAACATTGCAGTTGTATATGAATTGTTAAAACTTAATAATAAAAAAGCCTTATTAGTGACCTGCTGTGTCATATCATGGGACACATTAATCTAGTTTGGCAGGCTAAAGTATATTAAAGAAGAATCCTGCTTATATGTTTTTGGCCATCTTTTCAAATAGTGTTTAGTAAAGTGAATATAGTCCTTATCTAAGCAGAGAACAAATATAGAATGCCCTGTGATTTTGCTGGGAAGAGTAAGAACAAAGTTAAAGAATGAAACAATCCTGAAGGTTGACACATGTCTCACATTTAATCAGGACTTGGTGCAAGGTCAAAAGAAAGCTGCGGAAGGGGGGCAGGGAATATGAGGGACACTTTCCAGGGAGAATACATATTAATCTCACTGAATTTTCAGCCTTCATACGAGTTCTGGTCTTTCTGATCAGTCCTGAGAGAGACCATTCATCTTCCAGGCAAGCTAAGCATCTTCATAACACGTGGTGAGGCACAGCAGCAATCAGCATTTCCACCACAAATGCCCAAGAAGAGGAGCTGAAAATAATAGTCACTGTTTAACCTCCTGATCTGGGGGCGAGGAGAAGTCAGCCTAAAGACAAAACAAACTAAACAGGGCACATTGTTATACTATTTACTTTGCAATGCATTTGAAAGCCAGTATCATAGATTATCTTGAACTTTTTAATGGTACAGAAGTCTAGGTACGAAGTCCCACATTGCAACTACATATAGGAATACAGATGCTGATTTGTAAATGTATCTGTGCTGCTTTTGATTTTAAAATCGCCTTTACATGTTGTACCCTTTAAATTTGTTATATCGAGGAGAAAACTCTAAAGCAGGTACATGACAGTATCTGTCTCTTAAAACACTAACTGGAGTTCTTTTTGCTGCCTTTTTATACAAAATTCTAGGTTCATTATAACAAAAGGATGCACTTTGCACGACCTTGGGAGCCTGTGACCATTGAGAAATCAAAAGGGTGGTGACACTAAGGAAAACTATTGTCCAGAAAAATAAGCCTCTCCAAGGGGCACCACGAATCCACAATAAAACCCTGTTTCCAAGAAAATTCAGGCATTTCCATCAAAAAAGACTGGTAAGATAAATAGAATGCTCTCATAAGCCACAGATTCTTCATAATGCAAAATGTCTAAGTCCACGGTAAACAAAGACCCGAGGAAAACTAACATCTACTAACTCAAGCTTCTCAAGCCCTAGGTCGTGACCCAGTGCCTAGTCACAAGGTACCTCAAAAGCATTTCTTTACTGGAACTGCAAGGAGTTGTTTTGCATAATATATATTCCAGCTAGAGTTTCGCTGCTGTGCAGGGCACAAAAAACTGTTAGGCTTACTACAAATATTTTCCTAATCGCAAATGCACGAAATATAAGTCAGCTGCTAATAATTGTTGCTGCCCAGATCTTTAAGCAGTGCTTCAGCATTTTGTGAAGCGTTCAGATTCTTCAGGAACTGTCATTTGCCAACTTTCAGATGAATATTTATGAATGATATTTTTCTTGGGGCTCTTCAGCTCTTTCGAATGATTGCTTGGAGGCAAATACAAAGTTGGCACTTCACTGAAATGTTGGAACGCGACATATTTTCTAACAGCGTGGCTGTGAGAACCACCGGGAAATATTTTCAGTTTGGGTCTCGCCTGTAACGCGAAGCTCAAAATCTTCTAGCTTCAATCCTGCAGGAGGCAGAAGGTGACAAATCTTGCCTTTCTTTAAAAGCATCACAAATTGGAGTTATCGAGTATTATGCTTTGGACAGTCAGTCCTGCAGTGAATCAACCCGCAGTTGCTGGAAATAAAGAAAATGATGTATACACACCTTCTTAGTCGACATACACCGTTCAAGTTGGATACTCAAAACGTGTGCTCATCTGATTAACTTCACTCCCAAAAATTGAATGTGCGTTGGTGTTTAAGTAAGTGTATGTGGGGCTCCCCCATAGTTATCTGAGACTCTAGATAAAAAATTATTTCTGTAGGCATTTTCTCCATTAGCTACTCAAGAGAAATACATAAAAGATTTTGGAGTGAATGGACTTTTTTTATGGACTGCTGTTAAGCAATAATTCCTAAGTATGAATGTGATGGCTACTAAGGAACTCTCTCTGCATGGGGATTCATTTCAGAAACGTTTTCTTCACTAAATGAGGTGCTAGCATGCAGCCCCAGGGGCTCCTACCCCGCTGCCACTTCACCCATTGCTCTTGCAGTGGTGGAGGCTGCGGTCTCCACACTCCTGCCCTGGCTCCAGGAAGGGACCAGGCTGGCCTTGCGGTGCACATAGCAGGGTTGGCTGCTGGGCTGTGTACTGGAAAAAAGAAGGAGCCAGGTTACCCGTGCTGGTGGGATGCCTAGGTGATGTGCATGGCCAGGAGCAGGATTGGGGTGGGGAAGCTTCATGCATGGCTGGGGGGACCGTGTGTGTGGCTGGGAGTGGGAGCCGGGCTGTGCATGGTAAGAGGAGGGGGACGGGGCCAGCCCCCAGTGTGCGAGGTCTCCAGGTTTGCACCCCATGCTGCATGCAGCTTCCAGCTGCCCACAAATTGGACAGCTTTGCACTAGAGCATAAGAGGAAAAAACCTTATTTCCTCTCGATGAAGAGTGAAGTAGCACATCACTTGAGCTTGTTTCAGTGACCGAACAGCAGTCGTCAGAATATTTTCAGCCATTTCTGTACAGTCTGACAGCCTCCATACGTAGGTTGGCTTTGGCTAGTGGTGTATGCTTAATGCTCAGTCAGAAAAGGACTCGAATTGAATGGGGATGCGTCTACACGAGACATTAAATGCGCAGTAGCCTCATAACACTATGCAGCAGTGTGCTGGGCAAAAACCTACCGCACAATAGTATTAGGCTACTGCACAGTAAGCATCACTAAAAACCCATGCACTGGCACTACTGTGCAATAGCACGAGTTACTGCACATTGATTTAGTACTTGATTAACCAAGTACTAAACTTAATGCGCAGTAACGATGGTGCGTTAATGATCGTGTAGACTCACCCAGGATTGTTCAATCAAATCCATCTTTAAACACATCTTGTAAATGTATACTGCTCCTCGGTTGCTAAACGTTAAAAGCTACCTTTTCATCCAAATAAACACACGTCCTCTGTTCTGCTCAAGCAACAAGATTGTACTGCGCTGGTATTTGCTTTGGAATCGGTAGGTTCATTGATACCATCTGGGTGAAATTCAGACTGCCCCAGGCGGTTTGTATAGCTGACGTCCTGGGATGGGGTGGTGCAGAAAGGTGACAAAATTGCCGGTCTATTATGGAAGATCTTTTATTCTTGAATGTTGAGAAGTATTTTGCATCAATCCTGAACAGTGATCGGCATCAACCAGAAGGAGGGGTGACTGCTGGATCTAACCTTAGACCGATCCAGGGCTTGGATCCACAGGCTGAACTGGCAGCGACAGAGAGGCTGCCTACAGCTCGTTCACAGGTTGGAGGTTAAACTCACCTTCAACTTCTCTCGGACTCCAGCATGCTCCAGCTTTCTGGGAATCCTGCCAGCACCAAGATTATACCCTAGATTTTTGTTTTCTCCTTTGATATGTAATAAGAAATAAATGAATGTGTCATAGGGGTTGGTGTACTTTATGGTACCTGCTTGCAGCTTTGGGGCAGAAGCTGATTTATCAATC
The DNA here is from genome assembly GCF_001723915.1 of Gavialis gangeticus. Classification (NCBI taxonomy): domain Eukaryota; kingdom Metazoa; phylum Chordata; order Crocodylia; family Gavialidae; genus Gavialis; species Gavialis gangeticus. The sequence continues at coordinate 14,222,700 of NW_017729029.1, read as the reverse complement.
TGGCAGGAGGGAGAAGGCAAGGCAGATTTGCACCTTTTAGACTAACCAAAGCGTGTACCTAAATATTTATAGCACAAGCTTGTGCAGGCTGAAGCTCACTTCATTAGATGCTGTGGATGGAGGAAGAAGCCCACCCTCTGAAGTGCATGTTTCTTAGACATCTTCTAGAGGCAGAATAATTTCATCCTACTTTAGAGACTGGGTAATTACATTTAGAAAAACCAAAAGCAGAGGAAGGTGATAGTTTCCTTGAAGACGATCAATCTAAATTTTGGGAGGTCAATTTCCATCTCTCTCTCTCGCTAGACCAGGGGTGGGCACCATGCAGCCTGGGGGCCAGGTGCAGCTCGCCAAGCCATTCTATCCAGCCTGCGGGGCCCCTAAAAAATTTTGAAAAATAATATTTATCTGCCCCTGGCTGCCTATCATGCAGCCCTTGATGTCTTGCCAAAACTCAGTAAGCAGCCCTCTGCCCAAAATAATTGCCCGCCCCTGCTCTAGCTCAGGATGAGCTGGATAGGTGGATTTATTATTCAAAGAAAGTTCATTGTTTAGTAAGCTCGGAGAAGCGTTTTGCTTAATTTTGTAAAGTTCATAGATGTGTTATGATGTGAGCTTCACAGAGTGCCTCGAAGGTGAGATCACTCTTTAATTGCAGAAGGTGGTAAGCCATGTCACTCCATCTTCTTCTTAGTGAGGAAACCATAGCACTTCTGGAAAACAGCATTTTTTGAAGGCTGGAGATGAGTTTCTATGTTGCGCCTTTAAGCCTAGCAGGAGTAATCAAAGGCAGTTTTAAGCCATTTTTGCATCTTTTTGATGCTGTGCTTCTATGTGGGCTGGAGAAGCCTGCAGTATAATTTAGACAGACCTGGGGGCTAATCTGTTATGAAACTCTCCATGGGATTCCCAGAGAGCATACAGCTTAATATGGAGCCCTTAGGGTTGCTTTCCACTGCTCTGCTCCTTTTGCATGGGGTGAAGTACCTACCGTGGAGGTGCCGCTCTGTACAATCTGGTGAATACCTGTGCAGATGACTTTGCAGCTACTTATAAGAGATGCAACCACCTCTCTGCCCAGGAGATTGCCTGAGCTCTTGCAGATAGGACTTTTCTGTCTGGCACAGAAACAAGGCCTGGGAAATACTGTGCCTTCTGTATGATCTATCCAGGGACGCCTGCTCGGGACAGCTTCTTGCCTGTTTCAGGTGACGCACGTAACCCAAACGGAGGTCTGAATCAATGGGGAATGTTGCTTATGCTTGCTGTATAATAATCAGAGGGCTCTTTATACGTCTAGGGTGTACAGTTTTCCTATTGTTTTTGTACAAGAAAGAAAATAAATTACAGCATTTTGCAATTGTATGCAATCCATTAGAGAGTGTAACACCTATTTTTGGCTCTTTCTACCAATCCTGCACAATGCTGCACCTTGTTCAGCAATACAGCAGATTCTTTCTGATGTCAATATAGGAACCCGAGTTTGTTTTCAGTGACCGATAGGCTATGCAACATGCTTTGTTGTAGCCTTGCCGGAAGAATTAAATAAAAACAGCCTTTTTTACTTGTACTTTACTTTTTTACTTTTTACTCATCCATCCAGGTGTTCTGAAGCAGAGATATTTGGCAATGCAACACGTTTTGTTGTAGTCTTCTTGGCAGAATTAAATAAAAGTTGTCTTTTTTTACTTGTTTGTTCATATATCTAAGTGTTCTGAAGCAGCATATTCATCCAAATACGGCATATTTCTAAAGTTTATGATTTCTTTCTGAGTTTATTTCCAGTGGAGTTACTTATTTTTCAGCTTGTTAAATTGCTGGCTTAATTGAGATGTATAAGGTTTCACCTCAAACTGCATAAAATAAATGAAAACACAGTTATACTGTTCATATGCCATGCTGTCAAATTTCAACCTAAATCAAGTAAATACAAGTAATGCCTGTATCTGTCCATCTCCTTGGAGCGTCCCTGCTGGAGGAGACTCTCCAGAGCAAATATTGGATCAGCTCCCTACTGATCCCTTTCCCTTTAGCAAATATTAACAATACCAATTGCAGGTTAGGGGGAAAAAATCATGTCTACTTGTACACTGCAATTGCCATTTGATACCTTCAAGTGGTGTCTCCCCAATTTACCACCCATTTCTTAATGTTGTTTGTAACCAATAGTCAAATAGGGGTTTACTGTTTCAAATGTCATTTTTGTGTGTGAGAGCCTAATATCTTCTCTATCAACGCATATGCTTAACTTGATGCACTGTGAGTAGTCCCATATTTTTCTGCCTTCCTAACTGTAAAAGTTAAAACAAGTGTGTAAGTCTTTGAAGGATTGGGACCTAAAGCATAAGTCTTTGTAGGATTAGGGCATACGCTCAGTGGCCCTGCGAACACATGAAGCCAAGCAGACAATGGGGCTTCTCATTGTGTAAAGTTATGAGCGCCTTGATCTAGTTTGCATTTATATAGCAGTTCTCTTTTATGGAAAGTGTTACTGCTACCAGAGATAGTGTTTCATGGCTTGCTAGTTTATGTAGCGCTCGTTTAAATAATTCATGTTGCATTAAAAGTTGGAGTGACTAATTTATTTACCAGTTTGCATCAGAATTAATGTTATTTTCTAACATCACAACACAATTTTACAGAATCTTTGGGCTGGCACCTATACATCTATACCGAATCGAAAGACAAACAGATATATTGTCTGTCAACCATGATAAATAAAATCCATGAAATGAGAATTAGTTTCTGAAGCTGAAGAAATGCTGTCTGTTGTTACAAAGAAGGAAAACATATAGTAAAACGAATGCTTTTGGGAAATAAATGTGTAATAAACTATTAGATATTATTTAGACATAAAATAAAAATAATTAAAATATTAGATACATTTGACGGACAACTTTTTAACAGAAGTTTGAGGGAAATGAAATGTGCCCATTCAAATGCCACAGAGAATTGGTTGTCACACAACAAATCAAACTTTCATCATGCAAACACAGAAACTTGTGTGTGAGCAATTTACTTCCCTGAGTAGCAGCCTCTCAACAAGACTACTTACGTGTGTGTGTTTGCAGGATTTGAAACCAGTAGATACAGAGGGGGAAGACCCTCAGCTTCCCGTGAAGTCAGCAAGTCAAACTTACTAAGTCTTTTGCAGAATCAACCCCTATTGCAACCCAATTTCTGTTAAATAGCTATGCAAAATGTCGTTAAAAACTGCTAGAAAACAACTGGAAATATAGGCTAAAGCTCAACACGACTGAGCTGCAGGTATCTTAATATGTAAAATCCTGCCAAGTTATTAAAAGAAGTGAAAAAAATATTTTTTTTCTCAGTTAAATGTTGCTTTCAGGATCATATACATAGTACATTTGCTAAAGAGCTGTTAAAAATAAGTTCAGATGTTTAATATTTGGAAATCCTTTAAGGAGCATCAGGTATGTGCAAGTGCTCCTTTGTGTCAGGAATCAATATTATAAACATTGAATTTATAAATATTTATAAATATTTTCTTTTTCAATGGAAATAGAGCACACTTTACATTTGAATTAAATGTATTTAGTAGCTAGAAATTTTAGTGATCTTCACTTTGTAAAAATGGAGGGTAACTTTTGTTAGCTAGATAACATTTTTCCTCGACTGGTGTTATAATGAATAATTTGGTCTAAAAATAAAGGAACATAACCTGAACAAAACATCCAGGCAAAATGAAGAGCTTAGTAAAGGACAAACACAAATGTAAAGTCTGTATTGGTAATGCAAAAATATAAATGTAACTTTAAATATTTCAGACAGATTAAAATATATATATAATATTATTATATATTTTAATATATATATTTATAAATATATATATTAAAATATATATATATCTTCACAGATGGTAAGTTGCTCAGAAATCTATTGATATTTTGTTCCTTTGGCATTTAAGAAATTTTTGAACGATAAACCCTAAATGTGGGTTTTGTCAAAATCTGCCCCAACTGTGCAGTTCATCCAGTAAAAGATATCACTCACAAAAACCCTTGCCCCTCACGCCAACCCAAGGTATTTGTTTTTACACGGTCCTTGTGACGGAAAGTTTCTTGATTCGAAGCAGTTTGCAGCTGAATGCTGTTTGAAAACAAGGCCAGCTGAGCAGTAAATGACATCACACGTAATCCTTCATTCATAAGAATAAGCAAAGTGTCCAGAAGATACGAGCGTCCAAACGTGTTACTCTCATGGGCTCTGCTCATGCAAAGACTTTTTATATACATGCTTAACTTGATTAAGCCCTGGGGGGGTCATCCTGGCTCCTCGGCCTCCCATCTGACTGCTCCCACCAAATGCCCTGCCGGTTTAGCCCGATCAAGACGATGCTTTAGTCTTTGTTGTGGTTAAGAAATACCTCCCAAGGAATTTTTTTAAATTAGGTATTCGTGGTGAGATGCTTCTGAAACTACAGAAAGAATGGAGTCTGCGACTGTGAACCAGTCTGTGTTTGCAGTCGTTGCTTTTCTGTTTTAGTCCAACAACTTTAGTACAAACCTTCAGTGACTTTTACATATTCGTAGAGTTTTAGACAGCGAGATACAGTCCGTTATCATTATGGAAACCCCGTCTTTCCATCTGGAAGCTGACACACACGTGTATATCTATATATAGAGATGCATACCTCTATATATCTCCGTATATAGATAGATAGATAGACAGATAGATAGATGTAGTTTGTTTTGAAAGATGCTTTTTGGATTCCCAGAGATTCCTCCCCGTGACCGAAGTTGTGCTTGGCTTTCTCTTCTTTTCTTTTATGCATTTGCATAGTTTAGCACATTTCCCTGAATCCTCCTCAGCAGGAACAAGGTCAAACAATGGCTCTAATTCCTGAAGGAAACTGAAGTGGAGGACACAGTGGAAGGGGAGCTCTGAGCACAGCATTTAGACGATGAATCAGTAACCAAGATGAGGCAGAAAAGAGGAAATTATCTGTAACGTGAAGAAAGACAGCAGCAAAGAAAAAAGCAATATTGTCCTTTCTTCTTCTCAGCATGGGTGTCTGCGGACAGCTAGTTTGTTCACAAACCCAGCTTTCTGCATATCTGGTACTGGAACAAAAATACATCTAATCTATGCTTTCACAGAATGCAACTTGCTGGGACACATCCCTACGTATATATAGATAACATTTTGTTTTCATCAGTCCTCTCTTAGTGCAGACCACTACAGCTTTGCTGTGATAATAAGCCACTTCTTTGACAATAATACCGTGATCTATAAATCACGGGTTTTTGAAAAGACCCTCAAAGGGCACCACTTTTTTCCTTAGCTGTCTGAGTTAGATGGAACAAAACCATTCTATTAAGTAGCCTTCCAAGATGGGTTTTTTCCCTGTGATTGTAACATTTTTAATACTGGACAGATTTGCAACGCCTTAGTATTCTGTTCTAAAATCCCCCAAATTGTCAGCAGAAGGATAGAAAAACACCACTAAGAATTGACCCTAATATATGCAGCACATTTCTGTGGGATTCTTCCACCACCTCCCCTCCCTATTTCTTGAAAGCATCATCCATTTTTAACTGGCAGATAATAGAAATACTTACCCTTTTTTTCAGTATTTATTGTGCAAATTAATTGTCTTCTTTGCGTGTCACTTAAAAAAGAACATGGTGCAAGGAAAATTCCCATACAAAAAGTTTTCAAATATTAATATACAGTATAGACCACACACTACTTTAAGAGAGTAAGTTAAGAAGAAATATGTGCATGGAGTTCCTTCCCTTTCTGTGCTACATTTAATGTGAACCCACCAGGAGATTTTAATAATGATATAGTTATAATCATTCCAGGTAACGCTGTCATCTGTATTTAAGTTTTAAAAGCATGTGAACACTAGCGATCTTTTCCTGTCCTGCATTATGGCTTTTATGTATTTGGGTGATGTACCCCTAAATTAACCAAGGTGGGTGCTCAAGGAGAAGTTTAGGTTTTTATTGTAGCTAATTCCAAAAAAAGCTCCCCAAATTCTCCGTGTCACTCCGTTGTTTTTGGCTAGACAAATATTTGCCATCCCAAGTGAAAGAGTAATGAAGTGTTCACATCTGTATAACACTGGATAAAAAGTTTTGAGGGCCCTTCCATTTGTAAGGGAGGCACAAACCGCTGTGTTTCTGGATCAAATGACAAAATAGCATCTGAAATATTTGTGCCTCTCAAGAGCCCTCCCATTCTGCTTGGGGAGGGCTCGACTGCGGCCGCGGCGGCTTTGTTTTAGGCCTCGCACACCCACACTGAGAAGCAGCTGAGCTCTGCAGAAGTCTTCGTTAAAATGTGAAAGACCTGGGCTCTGGACTTCAAAAAAAGAAATTAAACAGTAGTAAATACACGCTGAACAAAAGCTCTTTTCTAGTTGTGTAACCCACGTAATACTGATAGATTACTCCCTGGTTTCCATGGGGACCTTTTTGTTCTAAGTTAAGATACCAATGGTTAGGGTTAAATGAGGCACCTAATATTATTTCTGAATTAAAGGGAAGGGTTGTGCTCACGGGGGAAATTGTTAATTATTTATTGATATTTTTAAAGGTGATTACACCTAATCCTCTTTCAAGGACTGCCTCTCGCAAGACACAATTAGCACATTTTTATCATTCTTGTAAAGTTGGGGGCGGGGGGCAGCGATTTAGCCTCCTGACAACTTGCCTGAGCCGCACCTCAGAGAACGTGCTGGGTCCCCAGGCAAATACCCCGCAGCAAAGGATGAAAGGGATTCCTTCTCGCCCCCCAGCCCATAAACCCACACGGCTTTGCATTGTGGCTATTTCAGGTGTTAATTATTGGGAAAGCAATTAGCCACATAGGAGATGACTGTTCTCATGGCCTCCCATAAGGTGCGGGGCGTGGGGGTGTGTTTGTAGAGGGGCAGGGGCTGGGGCAGCCAGGCCGGGGCAGGGTCACGGCTCCCGGCTTTTTGCCCCAGCAGGACATGAGGGTTTGGGGGGGTCGCTGGCTCTGCTCTTCCCACCGCTTGTTTTGCGGGAAGGTCTTTGTTCTCCGGGCTGTGCGAGTCCGGAGAGAGGTGGTCGGTGCAGCACGGGGGGAGGGGGGAGGCCACAATTCACAAACTTTGTGTGTGTGTGTGAGATACATGCATGTCTCTCTCCCATGAAAACCCTGGCACACAAAATGGGGGCAGTGGGTGTGTGTTATATGCGTGCCTCTCTCACGACTTGCAACTCTGCTGCACAAAATGAAAGGGGGGGGTGTGATACATGCATGTCTCTCTCCCATGACTTAACCCTGGCAGACAAAGTGAAGGTGGTGTGTGTGTGCATGTGTGTTACACGCAGGTCTCTCCCGTGATTTGCAAGCCTGGCACACAAAATGACGTGTGTGTGTTTTACATGTAGGTCTCTCATGACTTGCACACACAAACACCCCTTTCATTTTGTGTAGTGGGGTTGCAAGTCATGAGAGACCTACATGCAAAACACACACACGTCATTTTGTGTGCCAGGCTTGCAAATCACAGGAGAGACCTGCGTGTAACACACATGCACACACACACTACCTTCATTTTGTGTGCCAGGGTTAAGTCATGGGAGATGTACACACAAACACCCCTTTCATTTTGTGTAGTGGGGTCGCATCTCCCATGACTTAACCCTGGCACACAAAATGAAGGTGGTGTGCGTGTGTGTGCTACATGCAGATCTCTCCCATGAGTTGCAACACTGGCACACAAAATGAAAGGTGTGTGTGTGTGTGGTCTCCCTCCTGACTCACAACCCTGCTACACAAAATGAAAGGGATGTGTGTGCAATACACGTCTCTCTCTCAGGACTTAACCCTGGCAGGCAAAAGGAAGAGGGGTGTGTGTGTGTGTGTGTGTGTGTGTGTGTGTGTGTGTGTGTGTGTGTGTGTGTGTGTTACACGCAGGTCTCTCTTGTGACTTGCCACCCTGGCACACAAAAGGAAGGGTGCGTGTGCATGATACACACGTGTCTCTCCCATGACTCACACCTCTGCTGCACAAAATGAAGGCAGCACGTGTGTGTGTGATACACGCCTGTTTCCACAACCCCTGCATGAGTCAGGCACGCTGCAGGCAGCGCGTGTGTTACACGCAGATCTCTCCCACACACAAAACGAAACGGGTGGGGGTGTGTGCGTGCGCGTGTGTAAAAAAGTGCCACGCCCGGGCATGGCTCTGCGGGGGGATTTAAACCCCCAGGACGCGCGCGCTGCCATTGGCCGGACACAATTAATTATGCTAATGAGGAGCGGATGTGCCCCCCCCCCTCAGTGGGGGGGGCGCTCGGGGCTGGTTGGCGCAGGGAAGGGGCCGCCCCGGGCGGGGTCACATGATATTGTCTTCGCGCCACTTTCGTAAACCCCCGGCCCGGCCCGGCCCGGCCCGGCCCGGCCCGGCCTGGCCTGAGGTAACGCG
>NW_017729029.1:14213876-14214194 GCF_001723915.1 Gavialis gangeticus | reverse complement strand
CAGGCCGGGGCGCGTAGTCCGTGGGGCGCGCGGCGCGGTGCGGGGGGGCCGCGCTGTGGGTGCCAACCGCCGCGTTGCATCGCAACTCCTTCAAGCCTTGCGGTGCCGCCCCCCCCTCCCCCTGAGCCTTCTTTGCCCCCCCCGCCGGGTTGTACATGGCGGCCCCCCTGAGGCGGGAGGCGCGCGCGGCCACGCGGTGCCGGGCGGGTTTGGCGCGTTTTTCGGGGTCTTTGAATGGAGGACTCCAGCTCCCACAATGCCTCGGCCCTTTCTCTTTAATCGCCGCCTCCGCCTCCGCCTCCCCCTCCGCCTCCTGCT
>NW_017729029.1:14180795-14213657 GCF_001723915.1 Gavialis gangeticus | reverse complement strand
CGGGGGGGCGGCCGCCCTGCGCGGGGTGCAGCAGCAGCGGGGGGAGGAAATGCCCCTGATTCCCCTTAATTTTATATCCCCCCCCAGCACCAGAGGCAGAACCGGTGCCCCCAGCAGCATGGAGCAGCTCCAGGGGTGCAGGTAGGCTGGGGTCCCCCCCTTGATGCCCCTCAGCACCAGCAGCCTTTTGTTCTGGGCTGTCAAGTAAGTTAGGGGTGACCACATTGGGGGAGTCCTGCTGAATAATCCCTCCTGTTCCCTCCTCCCCCGGCAGCAGATGGTCAGTTTTGCCGGAGATTGCGCATCCCCCCTGGAAATGGGGGAGGAGGGGGCTGCTTTCCCCTCTGCATAATGGAGGAAAGTGACCCATAAATATTTAGACAGGCATTGAAGTGGCGCTGAAAGGCCGCGGGGAAACCCACGGGGTATCAACCCCTCTCGCGCACGCTGGAGGGGCGGGGGGGTCGGGATCGGCAACATGGCTTTTGCCCGGGTTCCCAATGGAGGGTCTCGGAGAGGGTCCACTTTTCGGAGGAGTGCTCATCTATTGTAATTAGCTGCAGATGTGTTCCTCCAAGTTCCCTCTAACAATGATAGAGTGAGGCACGCGGTCACGTGGCAGGACTTTTCACAATCCTGGGGTGGGGGCAAAACCGGTGCTCCTCCAGCCCAGGGGTCAGGGGGAATTAAAGGGAGCGATTGCTGGTGGTGGGAGGGAAACGGTCAGATTCGATCCGGCATTTCCCCGAGTGTTGGGTGTCTTCACTGGTGCACTCCTCGCTGTGTGGGAGAGCAGACAAACACCTTTTTGGGGGGTGCTTTTCTCTTTTAACCACTTCTGAATTAAAAAAAAAACAAACAAACAAAAAAAAAACCTACCCCAAAATGAAGAGCTTCGTTCCTTTCAATGGCAGTAAATTCTGGCCAAATAACTTGGCCTTTTTTTAAATTTTAATTGATGGATCTGAACTTCTTAAACTCAAATCTGCACCTGACTAACAAAACCAGTTGCGCTGAATCTTGTAGTCATGAATAACTTTTATAAATAACTGAAATGCTGAATTTGGGACTATTTTATGCATATATTAATCTGTTTTTTTTGTTGTGTTTTTGTTTTTTTTGGCAGGTATGTTCGTTAGTCTTGAAATGAGAAGTGTCCACGGCCTGTTCCATGTGTAGGAAGGAGAAGACCTCAAGTAAAAGAGCAGCTTTCTGGTGGATGGGCCTTGTGTTGTGTAAAAGTGCTTACAGTGCAGGTAGTGTTTTGGTATCTACTGCAGTATAAGCACTTCTAGCATTACCATGGCAATTCAATCAGTGATTTGTCATCTGGTGCAGATGCAACCAAAATTGAGTTTGTTTTGCTGCTTTGCAAATGTTTCTTGTGTTAAGGTGCATCTAGTGCAGTTAGTGAAGTAGCTTAGAATCTACTGCCCTAAATGCTCCTTCTGGCACGAGGTGCATCATGTTCGTCTTGCAGGTGCATGCAACAGCCTGGAGTTAGGCCCTGGCATGGCCAACCCTCTTTCCAAGGCTCTTTGCTCAAGGCAGAGAGCTGATTTTTCTTTTTCTTTTTTCTTTTTTTGTCCTAGCAGTATCAAAGTGCTCATAGTGCAGGTAGCTTTTGTATTGGATCTACTGTAATGTGGGCACTTACAGTACTGCCAGATAAAATGCATCATTGGCCGGTGGCTGCGTCTTGGAAGAAAGCAGTGCTGCTTACAGTCAGTTTTGCAGGTTTGCATCCCAGCTTATATCCAGTGCTGTGCAAATCCATGCAAAACTGACTGTGGTGGTGGTGAATCAGTTGTGGATGATGAGTCCCTGAGCGTACCCCCCCCCCCCCCCCAAAAAAAAACAACAAAAAAACCCAAAAATAAACCCCAAACAAAAAACCTGAAGACGACTGAAGGCTTTTGCACTGGTTTCTCCATGGGTGGGGATTTGTTGCATTACTTGTAGCTATGTTTAGAGTATTGCACTTGTCCCGGCCTGTGGAGGAAAGGAGGACTTGTCGTCAGGTCTCTCTTAAAGCTGCCCAGGTGGTTATGCTTTGTTTTGCTGTTGTCGGGTGGATCACGATGCAATTTTGATTAGTTTAGAAGGAGAAAAATTGCACGGTATCCATCTGTAAACCGCAGGACCTTCATCGCTGACAATGTCACTTTTGTCAGTACTTGGAAGGGCACGAAAACGGTTGCAAGTGCGCAGAGTGGCCAAGGTCTTGTGGGAGACCTTAGGAAGCATCGTTTTACCGGGGGTATTTATTTCAGAAACCTAGAAGGTGGATTCTCTCCGAGGAATCCACGTGGTGGAGACGGTTTGTAGGAAGTGAAATCTTTCTTGATGCTGAAATGTAAATGGCTGCGTTGTGGACGTGTCAATAAAGTTGAGTAAAACACATTTTTTGTCCTTTGCAAATGACCCAGCGGAAGTGCTGTTGCATCGGGCAGCAGCAGAAGTAAGACCAGTTCTCTGCAGCTTTCCCCTTTGAATCTGATGCCCTGTTCTTTGGCTGAAGAGCTGCCAGAGGAAGGGGAGAGGCAGGTTCTGGTACAAGGACTTAGAGCAGCGGCTCTCAAACTTGTTGACTTGAGGCACACCTCAAAATGCCAGCTTTTAGCTTGCTTTCATTTCTTGACTATATAGAAAAATAACAGAACTACATTTCTGTTGCAACAAACTTGGCAAGACCCGCACTGGGTCAAACTTCTGACAAACCCAGAGATGATAGAAATCCAGTGCATCTTGTGGAGGGTGCACTGCTAACACCACTAATATTTGCAAATGGTGCATAGGCGTCCGCACACTGTAACACCCCTAATATGATGAGGCCCTCTAAAAGGATCTTGAGATGCCCTGGCACCTTGGTTGAGAATCGCAGTCTTGGATACTGCTGCCAAAGTCCCAAGCGGGGAGAAGAGTGCTTGTGATCTTTGTGGGAGCAGAGTAGGGGGTGAGGACTCCCTGGGGCAGCTCCCTCCAGGATATAATGTCCAGGCATGTCCTCAACACAGTAGCTCAACTTCCCCAGGAGTTCGGAGTGGCTTGCATGCAGACTGGCCTGTCGGGTGCTCTTCTGGAGTGCTTGGGCTCGAAAACCCTCCAGGTCCAAGCAAGGGATTTAGCTTGGCTCGCCCACAGGCTGGGGATGTGCTTTTGCTGCAAAGCTATAATGTAGGGAGCAGCAGGGGGGTACCAACCCTTCCAGCTTTGTTTCAATGGCAGGCACCGCTGTGTTTCGAGGGGGCTTCATCCTGAAGCATGCCCAGTATACTCAGCACCTCTGCTCACTAAGCCTTCTCAAAATGGAGGGGCTTGCACAGATGTGCTGTAATGGCCTTTTCAGGCCTGTGCAGGGATCTTAAGGTCAAAAGGGGCGGTGCGGGAGCCATTTAAATGCCTGGGGGAAGCTGAGCAGCTTTTAGGATCCTGGGTTTCTTTGTGCACAGAAGTTTCACCCAGAACCTTTTAGGATCTGGCCCCTCTTTCTAGAAGGACGGGTTTCCAGTTGAATGCCCACAAATTTGAGGGGTGCCTGACACCTCGAAATCCATTGTTTAGTCCAGGCCTGAATGTGCCTGATAGCCCAGCCTGTTCAGAACAAGGAAGCAGAAATGGAGGGAGAGATTTTATAAGATCTGTGAAATAGCTTGCTTAAATTTGAGCGTGCTTTAATACACAGTGACTGCGTTGGCCAGAGAAATCCTTACTTTGCAGCCCCTCATCTTGGATTTGGCTTTTTAATCTTCCTTGCTATAAATCAAAGCAGGGTATCCCTGAGCTCTCAATGTGCTGCACAGATACCGGGGCAAATGTGTTCCCCACTATCTTTAAAGCGTGCATGCTCAATTTTTTTTCTAGTGTCAACAAGTGAAGTGACCAAATAAGTTTGCTAATCATGACCTTTTTGGCAGCGTGGACAGATTTGCAAATCTTTAGCTCCTCTCAAGATGCTTCCTCCTTTGGTTTATTGAATTGATAGCTGTGGGGATGTATTTATACTGCAAAGGGAGGCTTGCTGACATGTCCTCAGCCTGCTGCTGCTGCACAGGAGACACCAATCTTTTGCTAACACTATTAATAACTTAGTGAGATATTTGTTGCAACTAGCAGTGTAGTGGCCCTGCCACTAAACAGAATGGCTGTCCCATGTAGTTGCAGCAAGACTACGTGCGCCTCTTGTCAGCGAGTTCAAAATACCCCTTGCAAATAAAGAATTTTTTTTTTTGTTTGCAAAAATTTAGTTGGTCTGAGAAAAGAAATCACCCCTACCACAAGTCCTGATTCCTGCAGTCCCAGTGCACTGTGTCCTGGTGCTTGCAAAGAGGTTGGGCCTCCAGCTGTGCGTGGCTTTGAGTTATCCTGCTCTGCCAGTAAAAAGCAGCCCATCTCCTCTGGGTGACTTGTAGCTTGAAATACTGGTCCAGCAAATTGCTGCTGAAGCGATTGATGTGCGTACGGTAACAGCTATCTGTTTACATTGTAGGTGTCTGACTTCCTGATAAATAACCACAGAATGGGTTCCAAATGGCAAGCCTGCAGTTTAGGTAACTTGTACGGGGGAGTTTCCTACTTGCCTTCCGTTGTTTTAAGCTTACAAAAATGGTCATATGTTTCTGATGTTCCTAATAGGTCAGGCATTAGAAGGTAGGAACAATCTTAGACTGTTGCAAGAAGCCATTGCGAACTGCTGGCTTGCGCACACTACTGTTGTCAGTTCATTAGACCGCAGTTCTCGAAGCAAGCGGAGGCAGGACAGAGTCTTTCCCTACTTGTGTGTGTTTCTGAGACTTGCACTCTGTTCTTTGTTGCTCTTGTCAACTATTTAAATAGCAGAGATAGGCCAGGCTTGTGGGGTCCTGGGATTCCTCGTGGCAGTGAAAGGCCTTCTGAAGTCAAATGCAGTCTACTGCTGTCATCACCTTTTCTTTAAAAAACAAAAAAAAAACTTATAAAGGTCAGCAAGCAGAGCCCTTTTAATCAGAAGCTGTAGAGCTTCCATGCTGCCATTCCTCAATACTTGTTCCTTTAATGCATCCTGATGAGGCAAGTCATTTTCTTGGTTGGGGCTTTCCACCTTGGCTCTTTACTGCGACAAATACAATAGTGTGTATAGAAGAGGGGAATCTCTGCTTAGCAGCAGTGACTGCTGGCTTGTTTTCAATCAGCTTGTACTTGCAATGTGTCCTCTTCAGATGGACTGCAATCCCCATTTTACCTGCAGATGGATTCACTGACCATTTCCAGAAGTCTGAAGGTGTGTGCTGACTCTGAGCCATGCTAACAGCACAGCGTGCATCGTGCTTTGCTCTCTGCCCAGGTCTTTGCAAGCGGTCCTTACTTCTATGAAAATCATTGGAGGTCTAGATGTTGCGCTTAATCTGATGTTGCCACAGCAGGACAAAATGGAGTTAAATGATAATCAGTAGTGATACCTGAAGTCTAGTAATTTGTGTAGTGCAGCATCCAGTAGCTTTTGATGCTCTTCTGTGCTCAGGGAAGTTGACTTGTGGGTCATGGGGTTTTTATGACGGCAGCCAAACTCGTACGGAAGAAACTTCTTGTAAACATCTTTTAAAATTGGAAATGGAAACCAAGAGGTCTGGATCCTATCCAAGCTACTGTCTGAACATCAAGAATTTAGTTCTTATATTGCAAGTAAGAAACCTAAAGTTGAATAGTTTGTTTCCCAAGCCAGGCTGTGCCAAAAAGCTGGTGTCTCTGATGGAAAGGGAAGCTGACCTTGTCCTTGAAAGCTTGTATAAACACAAGTTGTGTCACTTTCGGGATATGGTTGTAGAGCTGCCTCCCCACTCTTCTGTATGGACAGGTTTACTGGACTGAAGGTACTTTAAACTGGTGCCATAATGGGAAGGTGCTTCATGCTGGTCTGAACTAGTGCATCGGCACTAGGGGTTACAGCTGCGTAACGTGGGCTTAAACAAATACAAACTGCACCCAAAATGGTTATGTTTGTACGAAAAAACTAGCCACGTTTTAAATTAAAGTGGCCAAGCTTAAATTCTCCAGCCCTCCATGTTACGGAGGACAAGTTGTTTAATCTCTGTGCCGCTTCCAGGCCTGTAATGTGTGGATCATGCTGCTTCCCTGCCTTCTCCGGGCTTTGCGTGCGTGGTTTTGTGGGTGTGTGTGAAGTGTAGAGATACCAGCCTGGAGCGCTGGGGCAAGAAGAAACATTTAGACCTAGCACTGTAGTGTCGGTACAGTAGAAGTAGAAGGAATCCTGCCTTACCTAGCATTCAGTGTACATTATGCATGTCTGCGTACGAAGGTGTTGAGCAGAAATATCTCGCCTGTGCAATTCTTCATTAGTAATGTATATGCATCCCTGGCTGCCCTCTTTAATGAGGAGCTGTGGGCTGTTTTGAAAGATGTCTCTTTTTTGCCTTTGGGAAGGAAGCCAGGTGCCCAGAAACTTCAGTAGAAGTTTTATAAATTAGCCTCTACTTCTCTGCAAAGATTTATTTTGAGCAGCTTCTGCACATGAACAGCAAGCCTGACAGTGGGGAGGCCTCGATGTTCACCGTCCATTCTTTACGATGATACCGCACCACACTTTTTTTTGCCACGATGCACGAATAGTTATTTCCCAAGCCTAGGTTACGCTTCATCTGTCAAGTCCAGGCACGGAGTACTTGACTCTTTCGGTTCAAGAGAAAGGTTGTTAATATTTCTGAACTACACTTTAAATATCTATTGCCATACTATTACTACTTTTAACTATGATTTTGTCTCGATTACTTGGTTAACCTTGGCTAAGCCTGTATTTTTTCCAACGGAAACTTCTTTAACAATTGATGTCTATTAAGTGGTTGTAGTTCACCTTGCATCGTTTCCTGGTTTGCCTTGTCCTAAGTAATTATGGTCTGTCTGTAATAACTGGCTCCAACTTCCAGAACGGAGGAGGTTGAAATCACAACTTAGTTGCTTGACATAAGGATCTCAGTATCTCTGTCCTGGTCGCTGGATCGCGTATTGTCCAGATCTGTTTCTCATAGCTTTTAAAACCTGTTTGTTCAGGAAACAACTATGCATTATACATCCACGTATTCCCGTCTCTCTTGTGCTGTGTTCCTTCAAAGTGTCACAAGGGCCATCGATTTGAAATTGCAATAATGTCTGCAGGACTTGCTTCATTCTCTTGCTTCCTTATGTTACCTGTTTCTTTTCTCTCTCTCATATTTCATCTCTGTTCTGACTAGTTGCTGGCTAGTTTGGGCATCTCTCCCAGTGGAGGCCTTTGCTTATAATAAATTCTTATTGCCTTTGCGCAGGATGTGCTAGTG
Organism: Gavialis gangeticus; assembly: GCF_001723915.1. NCBI lineage: Eukaryota > Metazoa > Chordata > Crocodylia > Gavialidae > Gavialis > Gavialis gangeticus. Next base: position 14,206,347 of record NW_017729029.1, on the reverse strand, counting down.
TATAGCAAAATATAGGGAATTACTACATTAAATCACAGGATGACGATGATTCCCCAACAGTGACTCAGGTTGGTCACTAAAGAAACGTGTTTTTATACGCATCTTTAAAATAAGCGTGACACAGGAAATTACAGTTATGTTCATCTAATATAGAGGGGCAATAGAGTGATTTCTTTGTAATTGAAATGCTGATTGGCATTCAATGGGGCCTTGGCTCCAAAACGGCGTAATGATGGCAATCCCTGTTGGCGAGGACAACAAATCTAACAACTCAATTGAGATTCTGAAGCAGCGGCAGCTATTTTGGAAAAACAATTATGCAACTTTAAATATATATTTATACTGTAACAAGTCTGTTGCCATGTCTGGGACTCTCAGGTGTTACTCTGATACTGTGACTGGAGAAGCAGTGATGGTAAATTTATCATTGCAAAAAAGCAGGGCTCCTTACATGTGAACCGAAGGAAAGATCTTGTAAAGGGTGTCTGATGCAGTGGAGGGTTTTGGATCTGACTTGGTAGAGGGAAGTCATGTGCATGCATCTATTCACAAATTAAAAAAGGACAAGATTTTACAAGCAGCGGTGTGTTGGGGGTGGCCTAGGGAATGTAACTGCCCTCTTCTCTCAGAGTGATCGTTTTCATCTGCATAATGGGGTTGAACAAAATAATTGTTTCGCTTCTGAATAGAAACTCCATACTGAGTTGGACCAAAGGTCCATATAGTGGCTGTCCTGTCTTGAACTGTGGTAAGTAGGAGACACTGGAAGGATAGGGCATGTTTAAAGTGATCCATCCCTTATCAACCCCTCCTTGGGAGGCATGTTGGAGGGCTTGACTGGGTCTGTTCCCCCCAGACTGGAGGAAAGTCTCTTTGTTTTTTTTTTCTTTTTTTTTATGCTCAAAAGTTTGTTTAGCGTCTCTCCCAACAATAGTTACGCTATCTCACAACTTTCTTGAAGTGGTACAGAAGATTGTCATCTGTTCCGTTAATTTTAGTGTTTTTATTAGTGCAAGTCTGTTGTGGACTTTATCTTCTCATTTATCAGTGGAAGTTTTTCCTTTGGTGGCAGACCTGACCTGGGTTTCAGTCTGCTCGGGATCTGAGGAGACTGGGAGACCTCTAAGCTTTGCTCCAGACAGCTTTCCTGGCTCTTACTGCTGGTTTGGTCTAATATTGCATTGGGTGTAATAAAGGCGGAGCTGGCTGGAGGGTTTTTTTTATTTTGTTTTTAAATAGAAGGGCATTTTTGACTTGTTGCAAAAATTTTCATGAAAAGAGTCTTTGTCTTTTGAAGCTTCTTGACTGGCAATTTGTATGAAATGAAAACGTTCTCAATTCACTTTGATTGGGAAGGGGAGGAGGACAAAGGTGGGGAAACAGAAACAATGCAGAACATCATCGTAGTTCTGTTCCAGTTTGAATTTGGGGGGCGGGGGCTTGTTCTTGTAAGTGGCTTCTTCTGGTTTTGGTTCTTTTCAAAAGATGCAACTTTTTGTGAGAAATGAGTGAACCATAAACAAGGAGGGTTGGAAGGGACCTCAGGAGGTCGCATCTATTTCAGCCTCTGCTCCAAGCAGGACCAGCCCCAACTGCAGTATCCCGGGCAAGGCTTTGTCTACCTGGGTCTTAACAACCTCCAAGGATGGAGACTCCCACCTCTCTAGGTGACCTGTTCCAGTGCTTTACTACCCTCCTAGGGAGTTTTTCCTAATATCTAACCTCAACTTCCCTTGCTGCAGCTTGAGCCCATTGCTCCTTGTCCTGTCATCTGCCCCCGTGGAGAACAGTCCAGCTCCATCCTCTTTGCAGCCTCCCTTCAAAGGATGCTAATCAAGTCCCCTCTCAATCTCCTTTTCTCTAGAATAAATCAGCCCAGTGCCCTCAGCTTCTCACATGTCTTGTGCCCCAGCCCCCTAGTTCAAATCCCAATTTCTATTTTGTTCATATTTTTACAGGCGGTGGTGGGGGGAATCCATTTGACCAGCCCGAGAAGGTGGGACTGCTGTAATTAAATTGCATCCCTCATTCTGAAAATAATGCGAAGGGGGTGGTTTAAAAGTGCTAGGTTTTTTTGTTTGTTTTTTTTGGTTTCAAATCGGTGAAGTGTGAAAAGGTAACTATAAATAGTCTTTCTTTACAAGAGATTACATCTTGCTTAAAATCCTTGATGATTCATATCCTGGAAGTAGTTTTATTTCTCATCGAATGTAGAATAAACTGCTGAATTTGAAACACTTGAACATGGTGGGGGGAGAAAGTTGATGATTTTTTTTAGCATTCAGCTCAAAAATAGCATGAAATCTCAGCAAGTACTTCACTTTCACTACAAGTTTTTGCCTTGTTTGAAAAGAATTTAAAACCAGTGAAATTAGGAACGGTATATGGAGACGATTGCAGCTCTTTTTGTGACACAGTGCATTGTCATGCCACACTCCCAGCTGTGCCTGTGGAGATTAAACCATTAATATTTTGTAAATTGCCATATATGAGATGAATACTTCTAGATTATTTGATTTGTTTGTCAGATTTCTTACATTATGAAGGAGTCTGGATAAACTTTAAATCTTCCTACATGTGGTGATGGGGGGTGGTGGTTAGTACTTGATAAAATTCTGACTTTTTGGTGATTGTGGTGGGCGAGACTTCCAGTTGCAGGGTACTGTGATGGCAGAGAGAATCGGGTGTCTTCCCCAAGGAAGAAATCCTCTTCAAAGCATCAGCTGGCAGTCTCTAGTCTGGACTCTCTCTCCTGTCACTGGCAGAGGGCAGTAGCAGATGCTTTGGAAAAACAAGAGAACCTGCAATTATAGAATAACTTGTCTCTAGAAAACATTTCTTCCTAACTTCAAACAGAAGCTGTCTTTAATTCTGCTGCTGAAGGTTTTATATCAATTGAAACTTTGTGTGTGTGCATTAAATATTCTAAACCTCGAATTAGTGAATAAATATCTGGTTGTCAAGCATGAAACATGCATTTTGAGTTGAAACCTTTTCATTCTCTAGCTGAAACAAACCTATTTTAATGTCCTTATGAATTTGTTTCCATTCTGCAACACAAATTCAGGGCTTTGAAAATGTTCCAGTTTTGGAGCCTATGTGCTTGATATCATTTGGTTGAATTATAATAAATGCTTGTAAAATAGCACATAGGCAGACAAGGTTCTTTGGGTGAATCTGGTATCTTTTATTAGACCAAGTAAAGATATAATCTGATGTAAAAGATAATCAGATTCACCCAAAGAGCCTTGTCTGCCTATGTCCTTAGATCAGCATTGCTACAACCTGCACCCCTGTAAATAGCGTGTGTGTGTGGGCATACATGTAATCTGGGGGAAGATCAGGGATAATGGAAAGTGCATTTAAGCATATACATTTGCTAGTATGGTGGTAGCAGAACATTGTCCTTCAAGTGGTGCTTCAAGATGCAGTTTCTCTGAGAGGCAGTAACTAGAGAGCACAATGTGGTAAGCCGGTCTGTTAAATGGATCCTTTTTTGATGTGCAGACATTTTCCTGAAGTCGGTTTTGCTTGACCCTCCCAATAAACCATGTCTGGCTCCTTTTTAAAAGGGTGATGACAAGTAGATAAAAACAAATCTGAGCATGTGTTCGAGTGAAGGCCAGATTGCAGCACTGGGTACTGTGGTTTCTGTTGGGGAGATGACATCCCAGCAGTTGGAAGGGTTGTCACCTGGAGAAAAAAGATTTTTTTTTTTTTGGGATGTACAGACTCTGTGGGTGCAGATTTAGATCCCAGCAAGGCCCATAGAGGCAGGTCTGTAAGCTTCATCCATCTGGCTATTTGGTGATGAGGGTCGTCTATGAACTGGACTTCAGCAAGGAGCAGGCTGGCAGAGAGTGGCTGGAGAAAGCCTCTAGGTTATGGTAACCATCTGGGGTGGTTTTTTCCCCCCACTTTTGTTAAAGAGGAATTTAAATTAAATGATGGTGGTTTCCCTATATCTTTAAACATACTGAGCATCTTGATGTGTTCATCCTGTGTTAAAAAGATAGCATTGCTTGGAGTCCAGATTATTTTTGAAAGTTAAATTTTGCCCTTTGGCTTGCACCAGATATTCCAATACACCTCATCTAAGTTCTTGATTGGGGGCAGGATTTGATTCAGAGTTGTTTAACAGGCACTTTTTTGTTTGTTTTAAAGTTTTTTTGGTGGTGGACAGTGGGAAGAAAGAGTAAATGGGCTAAAGCTGTCCTGAATTACACCCTGGTAATCCCTGAGGCATGCTTCATTGCATTTATTCCTTAATTGAGGTGTACCTGGATTTACTTGTGTCACTGGTGGAAGGCTGTGCCCAGGGACTGTTGTTGAGGTGTGTAATGAGTCTGAGTATTTGGCTTGCTTTATTTTTTTAGCTTGATTTATGCAGACTCTACCAACTGCACGTGTCTGCGGTTCGGGCATGGTTGTGGAGGCTTCGTTCTGTAGACATCAGGATCAACAAAGGAAGGTTGGAATAAAGTGGGTATGAAGGAAAGACCTACCGTGTTGGCTGCCAGTCGTGCTAATGGTGTGTCCTACTGAATTGGCTAAAAAGGAGTGGGCTTGACAGAAAAGGCTGAAGAGGCGTGGGGGTGGTGAATGAGCCCAGATAACCACAGAGAGGAAGGGAACAAAAGGAGTTGTGAAGATGGATGTTGGGCTCCACTTCATGCTTCGCACCACCGGCCGTCAGGAGGAATGACACCCATCCGGCCTTCTGAGCCAGCTGAGAGAGGTCAGATGTAAAGGACGTGGGTGGCTCTGAGTTATGGGCAAGCAGGTGTCCTGTGCAAGCTTGCAAATGCATGCAAGGGTGATCAGAGGAGATGGGGTAAAACTCTTGTGCCACCCCAACCACTTAATTACCTCCCCTCTGGTCTGTTTGCATGGTAAAGTGTCTGGGTGTGGAATGGCCTCTCACTGAGTGTACGGCATCTACTGCAGTGGGGCTGTGATGTTAGCAGGGACCTCCAGATGCTGTTGAAACGCAATGCTAATAATAGTTGTGCTAAAGGTGGAGAGGGATGTACACCTGGCATGGAAATGGATTGAATCTGGTAGGAGTTTGGAGTCAAGGAGCTTGAGCACTGGACATGTATGGATGGAAGAACAAGTGCACCTGAGAAGAGTGTTACCTTGCCCCTTGCTGGGCTGCAGCATCTTGTCGTTCCTGGCTGCTGTTCTGCTTTGGGATGGTGGTGGATGCTCTTCTCCTGTGCCAGTAGTCTGGCCAGGCCACGCACGGATGTGCAGCAATAATATGTTTTTAATTATTCATAGATTTTAAGACTGAGGGGGGACAGTTGTGCTTGTGTGAATATAACCTGCTGCATAACAGTCCAGAATCCTCATTGCAGTCGCTTCTGCATCCTTTCCATTGCCTCTGTCGGGGCTTCATTTAATCTTCTAGAAAAATACCCGGTCTTACTTTTAAAGACTTCAGGCTGACTCTAGGTAAGCTGTTTTGATGATTGATCCATGCTGTTGAGCACTTTCAAATAATGCTTCTTCCTTTTTTCAGTCTGAATTCATCTGGCTTCAGCTTCCAGCCATTGGATCTTGTGAGGCCTTTTTTTTCCCCCTCTCATAGATAAGAGCCATATGCTATTGGAAAGCTCTTCTTCACGTAGGTGCTTGTAGCTTGTGATCAAATGATCTCTTAACTCACACTTGGATTAAACTACATAGAGGTGGAATTTAGTCTCGCTGTCAGGCAGGTTTTCCAGTCTTCATAGCGTTCTGGAAGCTGCTTATCTGAACCCTTTTCAGTTGTTTCATAGTGTGCAAACACCAGAGTGGGATAGGATATGACAATAATAGTTTAGCTCCTGCCATATATAGAGGTAGTACTGGCTTTCTGTTCATACTTGATATTATTCCCTCTTTTCTAGCTACACTGCCATGCTGACTGCCTCTGTCCTGCTTGAGCACCTACCGGTATTCTCCAGTCCTTTTCCGTGGCTGAATTTTTGGACTACTGGCTTTTGTAAGTGCGGCCTTCCTTTTATCTGTTTCTAGCTGTATGGCATAGCATTTGGGTCGGGGTGGGCAGAGTTTGGCCCGCAGGCTAGATTGGGCCTGCAGCAGACTCTGTTTCCCAGCGTCGGTACAGCCAGTTTCTATGGACACCGCAGGACTGGCGGCGCTGTGACGGTGTGGGACCAGGGTTTCCATGGAGATGGTCCCCAGCAGCACTGGCAGCGTGCAGAGGTGGGCAAGCCTCTGCTCTGGGCCTGGGGTCTTGAGGTGACGGTGTGGTCTGGAGCCAGGGCAGAGCTGCAGTCTGCCTCCCGTGTGCCCCGGGCAAGGGTGTGCCTGCAGCGATTGTAGATCATGTCTCTGCCTTGGGTCTGGACCACGCTGCCACTGCTGCAAGATCTCAGCCCTGGAGCAATGCCTTGCCAGCGCTGCTGGGGCTGGTCTCCATGGAAACCTTTGCCCCCTGCTGTCATGGTGCTGCTGCTGAAGTAGTCATGGAAACCAGCCTCAGTGACTGCTGGGAAACAGAGTCTGGCCTTTGGCTGGATCTGCCATTTTGCCCACCCCTGATTTTAGATGGATTCAAATGAGTACACCTTGCTAGCAATCCAGGTCACTGCAATTCCTCTGTCCCTGTTATTTTCTATTGCTCTGCCAAATTTTGTCACCTGCAATTTCTACAAGCAGTTTTGAAAGATCAATATAGATATATTTTACCCTCTTGCCATTTTTAATAAAGATGTTTTATTGAACCAGGCCCTAGACAGCTCCCTGTGGGACCTTCATAGAAACATCTCTACAGAAGGATCAGGGTTAATGATAAAGTACCATTAATACCTGGTGTTGGAGAACGGGGTACAGCTGTTACTCACTAGCCTGGCCATGAACAGGATTGCACCCCAACATAGGGGTCCCCTAAAGGGCCCCTCTTGCCTCCGACTGCTGTGCCACAGCCTCTGGACAGCCCAGTCTGCCCTCAGCCCTGCCTCTGTCTTCTTGTGGGTTCAAATTCCCTAGGGACAGAGCTTCCCCGAACAGGTTCCTCGGCAGCAGCACAGCTGTACTGGATGCCAAAGCATTTATCGGAGGAAGAAAGTTGCCAGGAGTATTGCAGAAGGAAGGATAACTGATTCAATGGAAGACAAACGGTTGTTAACACATGTGGAGTGAAGAGCAGAAATCGGGTGGATGACAAGGAGCCCCGTGGGGTCAATGGACTCCCTCTGCTGCCCTGCACAGAAGTGCCGCTTTGAGTGGAGCAGTAATGAGAAGGGGGTGTAACGGCACATCTTCCATTTGCCCCCGGAAACAACGGTGCTCTCCATCACCTCCAAAGAGGGGAGTTTTCTGACATGGGCCTCTTTCCATCTGCTTAATCTTCACTTTTCCTTGCTGAGGTAGCAGTGGTGGGTCAGCGCCCTTCCTTTTTCACAGCCTGGTCTGCTCCCACTGCTACCCTTGCAGATGGCAGGGTGTAAAGAAGAGCATCCAGGGCCAGTTCAGAATTGCTCTGAATCTAAATGGGCTACACTAATACAATCAAGAGCCGTTCTGCCACTCAAAGCTGCGTCTTCATTAGCAGGGTTTGTTGGCATAGCTCTCCTGGCTTTGCTCCAGCCTCAAGCCTTTCCTCGGTGCACGCAGCCTTCAAGGATCCAGAAGTCCAGGTGCATAACTTGTATAAAGGGCAGTACATGGACCCAAAACAGGAAAGAAGAAATTGCTGCTAGAAAACAGGTGGGCACCCCTTGAGCAAGCGAGCTGGCTGTTGCGGAGGGGCTGGGTGCTACCTACCCTGGCTTAGTTGGGGGTCCACAGGATCTGGGTCAAAGCTACTGGTTTGCAAAGGATGGCCGCTCTATGGGTAGCCTTCTGTTCATTTGATTTGCTTTCTGCTACCGAATGGCTGTGATGGTCAAGGACAGCAGTCCCTGCTGTATGACCATGGGTATCTTCAGTCAGAACGGGGCCAGCCCGTGGAGCGCAGGGAAGGTCAGAAGACTTGAATACTGGAGGGATCCAGCTGACTTCTCACTGCCTCAAAACATTACTGATGTGCAGTTGGAAACCTTGGGCTGTATTCTGCAACGGCTGCAAGCTTTCAAAGCATGCAACATACACCTGGACAAAAAGCCAGCATCTCTTCTCAGTCTTCTTATTTCTTTTTGCCACATGAGGGCAGGCTATTTCCAAATAAAACAAATAATCCCCTGTAATTTCTAGAGTTAATGCTAAAGATTGCTGCATGGAATTTGCTTCCAGGATCTTGGAAGGGGGGTCATCTGGTTTATTTGTTCTAGCAGAAAGACTAGTAATAGCTTGAATGCTTATGCCATTGAACAGCTCGTCTGTGCTATATGACTGATGTGATGACCCAAAAAGAAAAGCAATCTAGGACTGTGACATAACTCTTGGTGATGTATGTTTCCTATGTTTGCCTGAATCATGGCAGTCATGCACAAGAACTGCATTCTCGCTCCATCGAATGCTGCTTATGTGTTCACTTAGTCATGGCATAGGTGATCACTGTGTTTTTTCTTTTTTTTGCACTGACCAAAGGTAACGCTGTGCAGAAACGAGGTAGGATTGTCCCCGGTTAAAACTGAGTGAGTGACACGAGGACATGACAGCACAATGCTCTCCGTAAGACTGTCCCTTCACTTGCAGCCTGGTTTGAATCCTGTCAAAGAGGGTGGAGAGGCTGGTATTGCTTGCAGTGGGCTCTGGGGGATGAGAAGAAGCCTCAATTCTTCATGTCCCTCATCCCCATGGAATCTCTATTGGCACTGGAGCCTGTTAGCCATGTGCTGGGAGCCCAAAGACTGAGGTGGCACATGACCTCCTTAGAGCTGCGTGGGTGGGTGGGTGTGAAACTCCTTGCACCTTTGCTGTATGCGTAAAAGTGAGGATCATCTAGTCTTCTGTTAGCATTTGCTTCTTGTGCTTTATTCCCACCCCCCTCATCCACCCTCCACTGGCTGTTAACACTTGCTACGGTGCCAGAAGAGAGTGATTCTGAGTCACCAGGATCAGCGAGGAGTCGAGATGCCGACTAGATTACAGTTCAGGATGTATTCGTAGTCCTCTCTCCGGAGCGAGGAGCGCAAAGATGAGGAGGGTGCGCAGGCAAAATCCATCATGCTTTATTGGGCAGGTCTGCACACAATTTCATCAGCAGACTTCCCTGGCAGGGGATTTATGGGAGTTTCAGCTCCGTTACCTCAGCTGGTGGTTGAGGGATGATCATGCACAGCCTCTTAAGTGCTTGGGGGTTCCTTTTCCTTCACCGTTGGCTGGTCCAACTTGGTCAAACAGACCCTTAGAGGCTGCTGCGGGTAGCAATGTTTGGGAGCAGGGTGGCTTCCTTTCTGACATAAGTGGTCCTATGAAGTCAGAAAGTCTCAGGAGGCTTTTCCCATGCTGTTAACTTCACTCCCTCTTTGTGCATCGAGCCTGCAGGGTCGCTGAATTTCACTGGATTTGCAGGACACTTTGGAGGTCAGTTAGCACACTGGCCTGTGTGAATGCGTCCTTTACTGTCCATTGGAAGTCATTCCTGATATCTCAAAGTGCTGCACACTTTCTTCCCCTTCCAGGAGGGTATTGCGGAGCTGGGTTGGCTATCTCTCCATCTCCATCTCTTGAGGAGCCTGTGTGCATTACGGGTGCATCATCACATGGCAAGTCCTACCTCTGACACACGTGGCAGCTGTGTGCTTTCAGTCTGAATGCCTTCTGGTTTTGGATTTGGATAAGGAAGGACGTCAGTCTGGTTGGTCCCCAGGAAGGCAGGCACTGTGTATTTGCTCAGTGTAGACCTCAGCAGTTGGAAGGAAAAACGCGATTTTGTGTTCATGGACTGATGGCCAGGGTGCAGTATTCTGAACGCAGCTTGCATCTGCTGGGTAAGGTGATTCATCCACCCCTTTGGGCAATTCCTCCAAAAAGTCCAAGGCCTGGGAGACGAGTCAGGAGCTGCAGTGCTGCAAAATCAGCAGAGCTTTCCGTATTTGCACCTGAACTTCATGCAGGCATTTCTAATGCCCATCGGGCAGGTCTAGGCTGAGCTGCTGCCCAGTGGTTTTTCACAGCCCTTTAGAAACTTCCTCTCTGTCTGCACGTTCCCCTCTGCCTTTTGGATAATTACCTCCATCCTTCTTTATTATTAAAAGGGGAAAACCCCAATACCCACGCAGCTTGTACAGTGATTGTCATATATAAATGGGCAGAACTGGAATTTTGGAAAGCAGGATGTAAGCGGTGAGGTGCATCATCATGTATAAAACAGTGCATTTTTCTCTAGTTTAAATAAACTAGAAGTTTTACTAATATAATAGGGGTCTAGGGCTGTGTTACTCATTTCCATGCCTTCTCTACCTGTTGTCGCTTGCTTTTGTCTCTGCATCCCAGCAGCGACCAATCGGCTGCTTCCTGCATGTTTCTCTTCCTGCTAGTCTAAACTTTGCATTGAGAATGACTTCCCCTCTGCTTGAATTTTGATCCCCTCTTGCTCTGTCGCTGCCCAGTCCACCCGTTCCAAAGAGCTGCAATGCTGCAAAATCAGCAGAACTTCCCATGTTTGCACCTGGATTTCATGCAGGCATTTCTAATCTGTCTCTATTAATGTGGCCCAGAGGGTGGCATAGGTTGTTAATACAGCTAGGGAAGTCCTTTTTAAGCACTTGTCCTGCGCATGAGGCAATGGCTTGTAGGGTGCATAATCCTTCATCCTGGCTGTGGGACTAGCGCACACAGGGCTATTGATTCCTTCCCAGTTCTTGCCTTCAACTTTTCAGTCTGTGCACAGTTATCGGTTTACCTTTTTTTTTCCAGGTTTTTCACCCTTTAAAGCCAAACTCTCTTCTTAAAATAGATGCAGTTTCCATTGATTTTTATTTATTTTTTATTTTTTTGGACAAGGATGCTAATGGGACCTGCATCTCCTTGTGCCCCAGGTGAATTTCGTATTAAGAGTTAAGGGAAGAAATGTTTGGGACCTGACCTGTATTTTTTTTTCCATCCTCCTTTCTGCTTCATTGGTGAGCAACAGCAGTCAAAGTGCAGGTGGAGATGTGCCATTTGGGGACACCAGTCTGCCTTATGAGAGTAGCCAACAGGCACCCTCTGACAAAGTTCAAGGACTGAAAAAACCAAGAGGCTTCAGGTGTGAATGAACTATCTTATTGTAGATGCACTCGAGGCCCAGGAGATCTGGGCTGAACTCCAGATATTGCTGTGGAGACCCTGGAGCAAGCCATTTGCTCTTCCTGCATCTCTGTTCTCCAGCTGTAAGTGATTCAGGCTGCTGCCGCCACCTCCTGGGTTTGTGCAGCACCTTGCATAATGGGGTTTGCACCTGGGCTGTGGTCTCTGGATGGAAACAAAAGAGAGATGATTGAAAGATGTTTGAAGCAATCCCAAATCCTCCTTGTTTCTGTTGAATAGACAAGGCACATCCTAGAGCGCAGAGAAAATCCTCCAGCTCGCAGTCTGATGATATATAGAGCCAGGCATCTGCTAATGTGCTGTCAGAATAACCAAGAAGTGCAAGCTAAATCCTCGAGTCTCAAGGGCTGGGTGACGTGATGGCTGTCGAAGGTGAGGAAGCTAACCAAATCCCTCTTAATCTTGTGGGGGGAAAAGGGCAGGAATGGCACTGGCCATAATAAAACCGACATCCCAATCCATTGCTGAGACCAAGTCAGCTGCCAGGTGAGGACAGGAGTCCCCAGTGCTCTGCCCTCCAAGAACTTGAATACATCTCTTGCCTTTTACAGTGGTTTGAAACTGCAGAAACACAAAATATTAATCCCGTCATAAGCCACTCCATCACTAGGACTTGCCTTAAGGCACGTGTGCCTTAGAGACCGGAGCTACAGACAACGCTTCTGCACTCGTCAGGGGTTTTTAATGCACGTCTGAGCCAGGGCTTGCAAGTGAGGTTGGGGATTGAATATCCAAGTTGAGATGCCTTGAATGACTCGCCTCATGGGAGCGGAAAGCCTGGCTTCTTAGGGGTGCCTGGAGTTTGGCATGCAAAATTTAAGGTACCCAGCTACCCTTGCTTAGCGAGAGCTTGTTTGCACCCAAGTGGGAACGTTGCCTGAGTAACCTTAGGGGTACCTGGCTCTGGTGTCATCATGCAATCGGCTACAAGAAGTAAGAGCATCCCATTCTCTACTTTGGGTGTCTTGTTCGCTCTTTGGTCGAACCTTGCCGAACTCCTCTCTGGCCTGCACAGGGTGCCTGCCACGTTGGCTGAAGAAACAGTCATGGAGCTTCATTGTTTAGCTTCTGGCTTGGTTTCTGGTTCCTGCTTCCTCCAGCAATTCGGAGCCTGGGCTCCCGTGATTGGCCCATTTTGCTTGCTTGCAGGTAAATTGGGAGGACCTGAGCTGGATTGAGGGGGGCTGAGTTTCTGCCTTGCAAAATGTGCATTTTCCCCAGGGAAATTTGGGCAGCATTTTGCACTTGCTTTGCAGGTTGAGTAAGTGAGGATCCCAGATATGGGGGGTTTGGGCCCAGGAGTTCTCCACTGACCTTGAAGCACAGGTGGGATTGGAAGTGGGCCGGGCAATTCAACATGCAGCGCTGCACTGTGGGTCCCGTCCTTGGCGCAGGGAGGGTTTTCAGAAAATTTGCTGGCTCCCATCCTGGGTGTACAGCTGAAACCAGAGCCAGTTTGAATGCTTTTGCCTTATCGTACATAAAGGGAAATAATATTGATGGTGATTGAAAGTGGTGGCATCCCTGGGCATGAAAGCCCTGTCGCGTCCTGGTACTTCGGTCGTATGCATCACATTTGCAGTACATAGCTGGAGCCTTTGTACTTATCAACTGTCCCAGTTAGGGACAAAGACTTGCTTTTCTACACACTGGTCCTGTCCCCAAATTAGACCCTTGCTAGTCCTGCTCCTGGAGGGTCAGCTGCAAGGCAAGCTGCCTCTGCTTCAAATGTCGACTTGTTAGCGAACGACTGAGTTCTCTTTCCCTGGGGTAATGGGGTTGGCATCTCTCTGCTGTGCACTCTGTCCCACGTGTCCCTCATTCCCATCTGCTGTGTCTGTACATTGTGGTCTTGATCCTTGCAGAGGAAAATGCACGTTCTGCATGGCATTTTCATGCCTCCCTACTCAGTCCAGCTCAGGTCCTCTTGATGTAACCTCAAGAAAGCAAAATGAGATCCCCTGGATCCCTGAGGTCTGGATCCTAGACTCCCCACGCAGGTCTCTGAAACAAAAGTCGTGTGAATTGCAGCGGCAGAAGCCGGGTGTGTTGCTAAGAGGGTAAGGGGAAGCGTTCCCCATAACCCATCTAGGAGCAGTGTTGGGGTTGTCGGCTGTTTTTGTTAAGTCAAATGCTGTTGGTGTGGGATCAAATAGTCCCGATGTCTTGGCACAAGGCTGGTAAGTGTGTTCCATGCCTTCATGAGCCAGGCTGTTTGCATGCGGTTTTGGAATAGCAGGAACTCGAAACAAAGAGTTTGAGAACAAGGGGAAAAAAAATCCACGCACCTTGCAGAGCTCAGCCCTCTGCCTGCCTGCTGAGAGCTTGTTAATGTTATCCCACCTGGTTCTGTAACCCAGAGTGGGAGGGCCAGGAACTTACTGATTTGGCTTATGGGTTTACCTGGCATCTGATAACGTCCTGCCTTTGCCTCTGGGCCTGGCACAATCAGATCTCCTGAAGTTTGCCATGAAATCGCGGGACGGGGTGGCAGCAAACTTGGGTAGAGCTGCTCCAGGAAACCATTGGCAGTGCCCCACAAGGAGCTGTTGGTCCCGCTAAACTCTGGAACAAAGCTGCATGTTTTTGAACCGTGTCAGCTGGCACTTGATATCGTTAACCTGCTCATACATAGGCAGTTGTTCGTTGCATTAATCCTCACAGCCTTGGAAGTCTGGTCATGCCAAGGAGGTCACTTCCTAGCGGCCATGTAGTGGGATGCACAAAGGTGCCACTCCGAGTCTTGGGTATCCAGGTTGTAGCTGTATTGGTCTAGAGGAAAAGGCAATCGGGACTCGTTGTAGAGATGATATCTTTCAGATTTTTGCAAAAATCTTCTTGGTCTAATAAAAGATATCTCTACTATGACTCCTAGTCTCATATTTGGATGCAAGGTAAAACAGAGCCACACCAAATCTTTACCCCTTAAGCATGTTGTGTACAAGAGCTCATGCTATAGTAACTTCTTTTTAGCTCTGCAAAGGATTAATATATCTTACTGCTCTTTCTTTCTCGAGGGGTTTGATCCAAAATCCACTGAAGTCAATGGGAGAGTTATTAACTGTAGAATAAGCTTTGTCAAGCCCTGTACCTTGGGGGCACAATCTAGCACACTGGTTATGTGGCTGAGTGTAACTTTAGACCTTGGGCTCGAGACAGTCATTTGAGTTGCTCACTCTTGTGAACTGCAGGTTCATCATCTGGCCTTGAAGGGAGTTTTTCAGTGCCTGTGCATGTGGAAGGATAGAAACGGTCACTGCCCAAGTGATTTGAAAAGTTAGCTATAATACTATGCGTATAGCTATTCTTGGCTCCACCTGGCTGGTTTGTAGCTAGTGAGGTTGGCACTTGCAGTCTGGGATCTGTGGCAGTCTGGGGTCTGTGTTTGCAACAGGACTTGCTGGAAGCATGCAGTTTCGGTGCTTGCACTGTCCATGCATCAACACCTGTGGAGCAGAGCGCAGTAACACAGCAGCTCAGCTGTGCGCTCAGCTGAGGATGCAGGTGGGAGCAGATCCATGGTACAATGTTGTTGGCTAAAGACAAGGTTTCACAATCATCCTCTTGCTCTATTAGCCTTTTGCTTAAGCCAGTGGGTCCCAACCTTTTTAGATGCTCTTTTTTTTTTTTTTTTTTTTTTTGGGTAGTCAAAAAAATAAAAGTAACTTATCTGTTGCAAAGAACTCAAAGCCTCCAGCAGAGCAGAATGGGTTGAACGTTATGGGTTCCTATTTGAAATCTCCGGGTTTCTCTCGCAAACTGTGTGCGCCCACCTCCCAGCGCTTAACATTGTGTGGCACCCCTGAAAGGATCTTAAGGCACCCTGCTTAAGACTTGCTGGCTTAGACAAACCATTTGTGATCCTCCTGCAAGCAATGACCTCCTCGAATGTTCGTCTTTGTTCCTCCTTCTCGCCTCGTTTGCTCTGCTGGTACAGAAAATGGTGCATGTGAGAAGTTGCCCTCTCTGCTCCGCACTGCTCCTCTTCTCTGTCGGCAGCTGCTTTGGAGCAGCGCATCCCTGGCTTTCCCTGGAAACAGGAAAGGAAAACAAGAAGACTTAATTGTGGCTGCTAGGCACACAGCTGCTGCGACTCTGGAGCTGAGGTATTCCTGGTCTCGCAACTACGGCGGTTGGCTCAATCTTGACCTGGAGCAACGGCTTATAAAAAGTAACCTAGTTTGTCTTTCCTTTTATACCTTTTGGCAGGAGTGTGTGGGGCCAAAGATTCGCCCAGGAGGAGGATGGTTTTCCAGACTGTCAGTCTTTCTACTTGTGCAAGACCTGTGCCTGCAGCACCTCCGTTGTTAATCGGAGCTCATCCAAGTCTGCCCGTTCTAAGTTTGTCGGCTATATTTTTTCTGAAAAATAATTAAATTTTCCCAGCGTATGGGGACACCCTTTTTAAGTTGTTGGAGTTTTTTTCCAGTGACTTTAGTTCAGGCAGGTTCTTGCAGATGATGGCTGAGAGGTGCCTTGCGCGGGGTCCCTGCAACATCAAGGCGGGGAAGAGACCTGACTAATCTGGCTCCTCGTTCCAGCATTTGCTTATTCCTTTGCCTTGCTCTCTGCACCGGGTCACTTGGGCCTGATACTTGTCTCTCTCTTTTATACAGAGGCACCTTCCTTGGCTTCATTTGAGTAATGCTTTGTGCTCGGATCTACCTGGAGTTATTCCACGAGTGCCAGTGAAGCGATACTGGTGTGAACGAGAGGAGAAACCAGCAACTTGCTTCTGACGGTGCTTGGTGACGCTTTCTGTTCATCACATCCTTTCCAAAGCCTTTCAGGTTTTTAAAAGGTCCCCCCCACCCACGCACTTATATTAAATGATAATTCTTTTTAATTGCTAACATCTTGAGGCATTTTTGCATTGATGCGTTTTTGCTACTGTGGAAATAAGTGGTTTCACTGACTGCTTTTGATTCTGATTTTTTTTTTTGTTTTGTTTTGTTCCCCCCCTCCCCTTTGTGAGATCCACTGGGTAGAACAATAGGAAGAGAGAATGATCAGGGAGTTTAATATAACCACCGTCTTGGCATAGCATGCAGCTCTCCAGCAGGGGTAGAAAAGTTATTTCTCTCTCAAGATAATTTGTTTTCTTGCTCAACTCTCATCCCTCCTGTGGATTTACTAAGGTAAACTATTGGCAGCGCTTGCAGGGGTTTGGGAACCATGTCTGGAGAAAGAAAGGGGAAAAAAACCCTTCCAAAACCAATCCCAGACTTCTGCAGCACTCCTTGCAGAGAAGCTGAAGTTATGCTAAGTGCTGTTTGCTTTGGACATCCAAGATTTTATCCTTAATTCCACCCCTGCCTGTCACTTTGCTAAACACGCATGTTAGCAGTGGTGACAGCTGGAAGTAGCAGGTGGCAACACAACGAGGCGTTTCTCAATGGAGTCCTATGAAACCAAACATTACTGGGAAGCTGGTAGACCACAGCGCACACCGGTTGCTACAAACAGAACAAAACTATTCAAAGTTTTGTTGTTGTTAATTCCTATTAATATTAGCTACTTAAAATAACCCTTCAAAGGGGGGAAAAAACACCTTAGAAAATACCTTCTGCACTTAACAGGCAAAAAAAATTTAATGTGAGCGGTTTGAAGTTTCCAATTTTGGCAAAGAAAAGACCCCCCAACATTGCTACTATTACTTGTTCCCTGGAGAAATTGATTCCTTGTAAAATATATAATGCTGTAACAGCATGTATGGAAATGAAGTTGTGGTGGAACAAACAACTGGAACTGCTTTTGTATTGGCGCCCGTGTTGCAGGCGCTGCTGCGCTCTCCTCAGAGCTTCCGTGAAATTGGGTACGATTTCATTGCTGCTGGGTAGCCCGATGCTGCAAGTTCCCTGCCAGTGTTGTGATTGTATTGGTAATATGTTTTGAATCTGCTGCCTGAGATCTTAATATATAAAACAAAGCCTTGGCATAGCTGAGGGAGGTGCACGCGAGGGGAGGACTCATTTGTGAGTTGGCTGGCGCTATCTTTCTTCAGTGAAGCCCTGGCCACCTGGGCATGGATGGAGACCGCTTGGGTTGACCTCAGCCGGGCCACGATTTTGCTCGACATCAAAGCTGCTTCCTTCGGGTGGACGTTGGCTCTGAGCTGACAGCCACCTTGGGCAGCTGGTGTCCAAGACTGAACTCTTCAAAAGTATCTTGTGGCTTTATTTCTTAAAACTGCATTTGGCGTGTTAAGCTGCCTCTCCTATGGCTGTGTGTACATGAATGATCGAAGGTAGGTAGGTGACATTGTACTTCAGGGGAAGTGTAATGTCACCTTATACTCCCCCTGATTTTTGTACTAACAGAGTGCTTTCCAGACACGGTGCAAAAGCTTGGCTCTGGTGTCGTCCCTATATCACGTGCCATGTGCACAACTTCTGCAGAGCCCAGTGTGAGCTGGGTATGTGAGGTTGAGGCCTTCCTTCAGTTAAGAACATGTCAAATATGGAAAAATTGCTCCTCAAAGGTGCTGGGAAACTGGCGTGCACCTGAAAACAGAAGATCAGCAGACTGATAACCCTCAGTTTCCTACAGGAAGACTCGCAGAGTTGCCACATATTTCTAATGGGGGAGCGTATCTTGGCAGGACGGCACTGTCCTGTGCAACTTGTTGCCACCAGATGTTGTGGGAGCAGGGGTTTGGAAAAACACGGTGTGTGTGGGGAACAGTATTAAATGATCCCTGGGATGCGCACGTGCATTTCAGATACCAGGTAGCTCATTAGGTCCCGATGAAATGTGGACGACATCCTCTGACAAACGGATCGACCTACTTCTCCGTAACTCCGATATTACAGAGTCGAATACAAAGAGTCTTGACTTGTAAATCTTCCGTGGCATTTCTGACCTCCCAGGAGCTCTCTGGAAAGCAGCACTGGTGGATGCGTGAGCCAGGAGATGTTCTCGCCACCACCCATCTGTCCTGCTTCTGCTGTTGAGCTGCAACATTAGGCTCTGCCTTTTGTTTCTTACCATGATGGGATCCAGGCGAGCTGTCCCTTCCCTGTCATCCAAATGCGCCCGAGGACCAAGTGTCAAATGCACCTCGGCTCAAAAGAGAGCAACCACAGTGCAGCGGGGAGCAGGGTCTGAATGCAGCTGCCCAAGGGGCCACAGAGTAGCAAGCTGTATATCCATCTGCTTGCTCTCTGGGCAGTTGTCACACCCCACTATTAGAAACCAGCCCGTTCCTGGGGAGCGATGAGGGCAGACACCAGGCTCTGCGTCTTGCATGCACATGCCCGTTGAGCAGTTCTTTGCACTGAGCTGCATTCTGGCCGGGGAGGCTCTGCCCGGTGTTTGTAATCCCACTGAAATTAATTAGCAGAGTTTAGCCTAGTCCAGATTTCCTTTTTTCTCTCTAATGACAAGATGCCTATACCCTGCAAGCAGACGAACTCGACCAGCTTAGCTGTGGCGGGGGGCCTTGCTGGCTGCATAAGGTTAGAAAATGAAGACCCGACCCCCCTCTTGCTGATTTTTAGAGGGGCCTGCAAGTATGCGATACTTGGATAGCAAAAAATGCTCTGCTAATGTTACTTCCCAGGGCAAAGATCTGTGCTCTCGTGTTGACATCCAGCTTGTTCTTATCAGGCAGCCTTGTCGCAAGCAAGATTAATTAACCTAATAGATAACATTTTAAATAAAAAGGCTTCCCAGCTCAGAATATCTCTGGCTGTAGATACGGGTGGTGATGGTTCTTTTTGTCCCATGTTTATTATTACGTCTTTTGCAATATTGGTGGGGGGAAAAAAGACAAACTGCTTGATGTTATAAAGGCCAAACAATGAATTTTCAAAGCCGTGCCTTGCTGCAGTGAAAGGACAAGCCACACAAAGCAACTTCATAACCTGCGAGTTCTCTTTCTTTTGTTCTTTTTTTCTACTTTTATTTTTTTTTAAAGAAACTTCATGTACAAAGAATCCTTTTGAGTCTTGTGGAGATTAACATCAGCCTTTTGGAGAACGCCCAGGCATTGCTGGTTCTTGAATAAGACTGTGGTCATTTTGCAAGCACACTTGTCGGATGGGAAATGCTTTGGAGATGAAAGAAAAGAGGGGGGGAAGAAAAAGAGAAACAATAATACACATCTCTCTGCAGGAGATGACAGGAAATGAAGACTACAGATCCCTTTGTTTGTAAATGTTATTACTTAAGGTATAGCTATATTCTTAGCAATTCTTGATGCTTCAGACCTTCCCTAGAGCAAGGTGCTCCTGTACCCTGTTAATCCTCGATGGAGGCCTGGAGTGGAGCGCGCTGGTGTATGGAGGAGAACTTGCCCTTTGTTTCAGGATGGGAATGCGCGTCCATTTGCTGTGTTACTGGTGTCTGAGACCTAGGGGAACCTTATTATTTTTTCCTCTCTCAGTGCTTACTAAGACCAAGACAAGGAGAGCTCCACAGTGCTGTTTAAGGGGTCCATATTTTGGCACCCTGCTCTACTGAGTCTGGATTTTTTTTTTTTTAGGGTTAATTACTACTTGACAAAAGTGAGTGGGTTGAATTTGGACTGTTTTGTATCATTCCCTCTTTTTCCAAACACCAGGTGGCACGTTGGTTCCTAAACTCGCACATGCGCATTGCGTGTGTAAAGCTTTGAAGTTCATTGAGGCAAGGGAGAAGCGTGCCTTGGTGTGCAGTGGGCTGGCCCAAGACCGGAGTCCTTCGAGCGGTGATCTGCGCTGGCACATGCTATGCCCGGTGGCATTTCCAATTTACCATTGGCATACATGCAGCTATTAAATGTTAGGACTCGATACTTTGCAGGGTCTGACCCCAGGGAAAGGAGGGTGGTGGGGAGACAAAAAACAGGATGAGACATTACTGATCTAACACATTTCTTCCAGCTCCAGGGTCATAATCCAAAGGGACGGGAGGGGGAAAAAAGCAATGGGATTGGTGTATCGACCGCTCTCTGCAGTGAGCAGTACTTTGATTCTGTGGAAGTAGGTTAGCTAGCATCATGGGGGGGGGGTGGAAAAACACCCTACAGGGTTCAAAAATCTAACTATTTTAAAAATAGATTTAATCTTATTTCCAGAGAATAGTCCTAGAACTGAGGTCACTGGTTTTCTTTTTTTGCTTCCTGAGTGTTTGCTTCAGTATTTGGTGCTTGCAAAGAACTGGACTGTAAAATGTCAGTCAAGACGTCTAGTACCACATTGGGCAGAACACTATTGGTGTACTTTCATTTTCTCCAAAGCAAGTTATTGTTTTTTCACAGTTCTTAGAGTCCTATTGTTGGCATTATCCCCTTGGACTTGAATGGGTAGTCAGTATTTGGGGTTTACAGGGTATTTCTATTAAGAGATGCAATGGAGGTGGGTCTCTCGTGTGCAATCCTGCATCCCTAGAAAGTGTATGAAGTCCTTTTTTCTTTGAGCACAGGTAGGAATGAAGCAGGTTTGCCCCTTCCTTGCTTGCAAGCTCTCTGCCCAAAGAGTTCTCTCTTTGTTTTTTCTCTCTTGATTATATATCTTTTTTTTTTTTTTTTTTCTTGCTGTTTGCTTGGCTTTGGGGCTTCTGCTTTTTTGCCTCTTTGCTAGATGCCTCTGGATGTTTGTCAGACACTTGTACGCTTCTTCCAATGGACAATACCTAGCCACATCTCTCCATCCACACTGCTTAGACTGTCCCTGTTTTGGCTCATGGCTTGGGCAGTGGCTCTTATTCCTTTTAATTTCCTTACTTCAAAAAGGGGCTTAATGCTTCTTACCTTTTGTCCTGAGCAAACAGCAGCTGTGGCATCAACTAGCTCCAACGAGGTTATCATTACAGGAGCACTTATAAATGGAATAAGTCATCAGTTGGGGACCACAGTGTTTTGGGTTGGGCAGTTCAGCAAACTTGGCAAGGAATGAAATAAAAGGTGAAACCTTTCAGTAAATGTTTTTTAAGAGAATTTAGATCTATAAAAGGTAACTGTAAAATGCTGGCATTGCATTGGTTTGCTCTGATGTCTTGCAGCTAGACTCCTGCAAATCATAAGCAATGGGCCGAGCTATGAGAGTTATCCACTTTATCCCCTGTAAAAATAAATAAAAATTGAGAGATCTGTTTTCATATTTCACAGTCGCGCAGCTCAAGGTCCTTATTCGGCAGGTGATAATGGCTGGGCTCTGTCCGGGCCTGCTGCCTTGATCCCACAAAATGTTAAAATAAGTAATTGCTCTTTTATTCAGTTGATGAAGCGTAATGAATATTGCTGTGCCAAGGGGCAGAGCACGGCTGCCCGGTAGATAGTTATGCTACTGCATGTTTAAAGACCCTCAACTGGTGTTAATCATTATGCTGTACTTCCTCAGCAGATGTTGACATTTGACTATTGTTCCAGAATGAAATGTCAAGTTACTTCTGTTCGAAATCTACCATATACATTGTCAAAGAGTCCATCTGCAGCTGTATTTATAGCTGGCTGCTGCCTTGCAAAAACAGCATTTCTAAGCAGGTTTGCAAATGGGCTGCCATGAGTTCATACATGCATTGGAGACCTGCCTAGGTTAATTAATTCCCATTCCAGACATTATAACTTACACAAGTAGGCCAGCTGGAGGGAAATATTTTCTTTGAAATCAGTAATTACATGCATCCTGGGATCAAGTTTGGTTTTCTGCTACTGCTGAAGTCAGATGCACTGAGACCTTTGGCGTCGGTGCTCCGGTAGCTTCCTTCATAACCCTGAGGGAAAGAAGCCTAGGAGGAGCTGATAGTGGAGATTTTAAAGACCTAAGCAATGCAAGTATGTGATTTAATCTGAGGTGCGGTGTATAGTCTTTTCCAAAATCCAGCATGAAAACACCTTGCGCAGGTCTTGATCTGGGTGCTTTTGAACTCGTCCAGCATTTTAATCTTTAGCTCTTCCCCTGCAGCCTGCCTCTGCACCTTCCGGCTGCTCCAGTGCTTTGCTTCCAACTGAGAAATCATCTCAATGGACCACCGAGCAAGTGCAAATGTAACGTGCTTCATGCTGACTGCGGCAGTGAAAGCTTTGCATGGAAAGTGCTTCTCCTTAACTTGCTGTCTGCTTAAAATTAGCACCTCCGAGCTATTTCCATCCCTCTTAAATCTGTACTTGTTGCAAAAGATACTCCTGGCCTTCTGAATAACCTTTCCGTCCTGACAGTGCTCAAAGTGGGCAAGGTCTGGCATTCCCTAGAAACACACCTCTGTCAGGTCGGAAATTACAGTACCCTCAGGGTTGCATTCTTGTTCCTTTCCATTGATGAAGGAGGAAACAAAGAAACTATGGGGTGGTTTTCCGTTGGGGTTGGCTTAAGGGGAGAGGGCTGATGCTTGCTTAGAGGAGCCATCCTTCTAACAGTCCATTAGGTGGGCCGTTTCAGGGGAACCGGTGCCCCACATCCCCCATGCCAGTATATTGCATCAGATTTTACATGGTATTTGAGCACAGGGGGAAAGGATCATATTCTTACCTCTCCAGCTTTGGTCAGCTCCTTTGTATACAGTACCATCACTGGGAAGACTCTCAAGACCCAAAGGGCACTGCAGAGAAGAGGAGAAGCAAGGATTGGAAGTTCAATCCAGGCAAACTCAATGGGAAATAAGACCTGGTTAACCTACTTGCTCTGTTAGAAACCCACTGGGACCAAGGGGTTTTGCGGATTCTCCATCTCTTCTTCAAATCCAGACTGGTTGCCTTTGCCCAAATGTTCATTCTTGGGCTTGACTTGGCCCACGGTGCCCATGTTCCTGATTTCGCCTCTGAATTCTTTGGTCGAACCGAGGGTTGGGGCTGTCTCTTCAGGGCTTCGCAGGTGTTACTTTTTTTCTGGCAAGGTAGGCGAGTTAATATCGTGCAGCAAAAAGCTATTTGCTTTATTTTTTCTAGGGGATTGGTGCTTTCTTTCTAAATGGCTAAATCCCATGTTCAGTTTTCTGGGAATGCCTTTTGGTTGGGTAGAGTGGTCAGGTAGCCAGCCCCGTTTCATAGTGCAGGGCTCTTCAGTACAATCATTTGATGCTGGCTGTATCTGGTGCGTGTTTCTGTCAGGGATGTTTGATTCGTAGTGACAGTTACTTTGGAAATGAGGTCCATGCACTTAGGATTTCAATACTCTTGGTGGGCCCAGTCCGAAAGGCCTCTCTGCTGAATGAATGAAATGATAGAAAATCAGACATTTTTGATAACTTTTTTTTCCCAGCGAAAGAATCCAACCCCTTCATGACTGTCAGCCATAGCAAACAGTGACGTGATTTATATGTATTAATAAACTGAAGCTAATTCTTTGGAGGATGCAGGGACTTAATCTGGTGGGTTGTCATTGGGTGGGCATTAATATGACCTTCATCACTATCACGACCCATCCTCTCCCTCATTTGTAGGGCTTTGTCTGCATGATACCCCTACAACGCAGGTAACTGGTATCCCCTCCTACAGAAGTGAAACAAAGGCAATACAGTAAGTGCCTGTTTCTCAGTTATGATAAAGCATCGCCCTGCCACCTCCTTTCCAGTAGATCAAAACCATCCATGTTTTCTTTGCCAGGGTGGCATGCTATAGCCATTGTCGGCAGCAGGAAGGTATGAAGCTCGTGCTTGTTGTGCAGTATCCAGCCCCTGGCCATTCCTGACAACTGTCTGCTGGAGCCAAAGCCACTTTTGTCTCGTATTCTGGTCCTCACCCGTGTGATTTGTCTCACTGAAGTCCCCAGTAGATATGACATTAATGGGACAGCTCATTTAAATGAAAATGTCTTGCAAGGCTGCAACTGCTCCACTTGAAGTCTGGGGGAGTTCAGCCACTGACCTTGAAGGAACTGGGACTGATAAGAGCAGGAAAAAAAAATTGAGGAGAAAAGTTCCCTTTGATTTCAAGCCTGTATTGTTTAAATTATTCAGACTTCTGTTAAAAACAACCACTTGAATTATGCATTAAATTCCCTCTCAGTCTAAATGGTTGCAGTTAAGGCTCTTTAAAGAAATTTCAAGTTAAGTGCCACTCATTCTGGGGTCCCTCTGCAGATGCCAGCCAAGTATTTCCCTGAACTAAGCAATTTCTTTCCCTCTTGCACTTTAAATCTGGAAATGAAAAAAAAATAACCCACATAAAGGTGTGCCCACACATGTGCACATGTGAAATTAATATGTGTGTAAACAGAGGCGCATAATACATATTACACACACACAGTAAAGTTATATAAATTATAATAATATATAAACATAATATAAATACATAAATGTTATAAAATTAAATAACTAAGAATAAATATATACTCAGTCTTATTTATTATTTAATGTATATTAAAAATATACATTTTCAATATATATATTGGTTCCGGTGTTGCCAATACCTAGCACTCTGAAATGAGCCCAAATCCCCTGCCCCACCTTGTGAGACTAGTTACAAATTTCCCATGTTTTAAAATGACCAATGCTGGCTTTTTTTTATTTGTGTCTTGATATCTAGGACTTTAGGAGTCAAGCTGGGACAGCTAGAAATGCATGTTTCTCTCCTGTCTGACTCCTCTGGAGTTTGCACTTTAAGATGAAAACACCAAATCCAGAGTAAAATCCCAAAAATTTCATCGTGGTGGTTCAGCTGGTCTTCATCCCCCAGGGCTCTTCCTGTGCTGGGGAGGGTCTTCCCATCCCAGCCTGGAGCATATCACGGCAATGGAGTTTCTCCTACTAGGACCCTTGCTAATAATAAGAGAAATCCAATGAGCGTTAAAGCAAATGAGCCGCTCTGCTCCCTGGGTTGTGACTTCTTATTGTCACCGCAGGATGTTTTGACGGGTCAGAAATTTCTGTTGGAGACTCGTGTCAGAATGGACTTGAGCCTGGCTCTCACTTTGGCTTCCCTGCGTTTACTTCAAGCCAAGGGTTTTGCTCCCCGTTCATCGTGGGGGAAAGAAGAGCCCTTCGTCTTGGACTCGAGTACAAGCTGCCCCCACCCTGCAGTTTGCAGCCTCTTATAGTTTCATAGTTGGTCGGGTCGGAAGGGACCTGAGCAGATCATTGAGTCCAAAACACTGCCATGGCAGGAAAGAGTACTGGAGTCAAACAACCCCAGCAAGGTGTTCATCTAACCTCCTCTTAAAGACCCCCAGAGTAGGAGCCAGGACCACTTCTCTTGGAAGTTGGTTCCAGATTCTAGCCGCCCTGACCGTGAAGTAGCGCCTCCTGTTGTCTAGTCTGAATCTACCCTCTGCCAGCTTGTGACCGTTATTCCTGGTCACTCCTGGCGGTGCTCGAGGGAACAGTGACTCCCCCAGTGCCTGCTGATCCCCCCTGACTAGTTTATAACAGACCACAAGATCCCCCTCAGCCTTCTCTTGTGGAGGCTGAACAGGTTCAGGTCCCATAG
>NW_017729029.1:14180418-14180627 GCF_001723915.1 Gavialis gangeticus | reverse complement strand
GTGTTGAATCCCATCCTGTTCTCATCCGCCCACCCCTGTAACCTGTCTAGGTCTGATTGCAGCCTGTTCCTCCCATCTAGCGTGCCCACATCCCCCCACATCTTGGTGTTATCAGCAAATTTGCACAGGGTGCTTTTTACCCCCTTGTCCAAGTCACTGACGAAGACATTGAACAGTGCAGGCCCGAGGACCGAGCCCTGGGGGACCCC
>NW_017729029.1:14166503-14180099 GCF_001723915.1 Gavialis gangeticus | reverse complement strand
AGCTTCCCCAGGATCGAGGTAAGGCTGACTGGCCTGTAGTTCCCGGGTCCTCCTTCCTCCTTTTTTGAGGATGGGAACCACGTTGGTCTCTTCCAGTCCTCTGGCACCACACCAGAGCCCCACGAGTGCTCGCACAGCCGTGCCAGGGGTCCCGCAATGACCTCAGCTAATTCCCTCAGCACTCGGGGGTGCAGATGGTCCGGACCTGCTGATTTAAATGCATCCAGTCCCTCCCGATGTTCCCGGACTAGATCCTCTGTGACCCTGGGCCTGGGTGCACCTCCCCTGGGACCTGGGGGGGGCTGATCCAGTCCCTGCTCAGGAAAATGGAGGCAAAGAAGTTGTTAAATAGGTTAGCTTTGTTGTCTGGTGTGATGACCAAATTTCCTAGTGTGTCTTGCAGGGGCCCCATGTTACCTGGTACCTTCTTTTTGCCTCCTATGTATTTAAAAAGGACTTGTTGTCCTTGATCCGGGTCGCTCATCCCAGTCCCATCTCCGCCTTGGCCTTCCTGACTGGCGGGTTGTGTCCTGACAAACCGCAGCACTGGAAAAGAGATGAAACTTCTCTGCATGAGCTGGCTGGCTCCAAATGAAGCAAAGCAGAAAATTTGGAGTGAGGTTCCTTTTTAAAAACCCGCTTTGGGCTGATGTATACTGTCCTCCCCCGTGAGACAGGCCAGGCTTTTATTTCCCTCTGACTTGAGTGGCTGACAATACACCGGGCTAATTTAGTTTCTGTTTGGAAAGCACTTTCAAACAGGACAAGTGCTGTATCTTACTGTTTGTCTTATTAGGTTATTTGGCTTGCAGGATAAGAAGGGGATTTGGATAACAATGCCCCGTGAGATCTATTAATGTCTTTGCACGTGAGACGAAGGATGTTAATAGCAAGAACTCCAAAGGAAACCTCCAGCTTCACGTGCGGCTGTCGGAGCAAGGGAGCTGTTGCAACGCTTCGTTATCTGGGTCACCTCTGAGAGGGGTCAGGTCATTACAGCAGTGGGGTAGGAGTTACTTGCCATTTAAAAAATGAAATGCTGGAAGTCCTGGGTCACAGCCTGGGCATGAGATAAGGCTGAAGCTGTGACGAGACATCCATGAGCTACTGGGCATTGCGTGATGGCAAATGCCAACTCTGTCAGTCGCCCTGTCTTAACTGGTAGCTTGAATTATTGGTCAAACGAGTCACCTCTGCGGTGAGGGGGATTCTGGTTCCTGAGAGTATTCGGAGTTGACCAGACCTGGGTTCACCTGTCTGGAGGAAAGGGGCCAGATAAGTGCTGGAGGCCTGTCTGCACAGGGCTCTGGTCCCTTGGCATCTCCTTCCAGCTGCCTGGAGGCTAATGAGTGATGCTGGATGCAGAAGCCTTGTTCTTGCTGCTTCTCCATCTTCTGCCTGGAGAGTGGCAGTCATACAAAGCTTCATTCCTGTCTCTGCAGGGCATGGATAAGCATCCTGAAGGGGTAGCTTGGGTAGCAGGCTCCTGAGAGGCTCTTGTGTGCTCCAGGCAGTCAGGCCCTGACAAAAGCTGTGCTGGACAGTTGCATAACCCTGGGGTAACAGGGTGCTGGAGAAGATCACAGGGGAAGGGGGTTAGTCCCTCCATGTGCCTACTGCGTGGGGGGGGAGAAAGCTCAGCCTTGCGCTCCCTGCACCATTTACATCCAAAACCTAACTGCATGCATCTGTTGGCAGCACTTTGCTAGGGATGCCCCTTCCTTGATCACGAATTTCATTACAGGGATGAGAGCTAATTGCACAGCACCCTCATTGGCTCACCTGCTTTCTAGCACCCGCTTTCCAGGCACAGAACCGGCTGCCTTGTAACCCCAGTGATTGAGCGCATCTATCCTCTAGTGTACGTGCGCGCAAAGCAGGTCACTGCAAGGTGGAGCTAGCTAAGAAGGGGTTAAGGTGGCTTTGCAATACCTGAGCCTGCTGCCTGCAATAAAAATGAAGCCTCTAATAAATGTGTCATCGAACTGGGTTTAGGAAGGAAGCATTTATCTGCCCCGACTGCCGGCCACCTGACTTCTGGGAGCTCAGATAAAACAGGACCACAGCGGCTGAGGCACATCTGGGACCAGACGCGAGACCGGCATTGCCCAGGTTCTGCTCTCGCCTGTGTTGCCAAGGCCTGTGGGAGCAGCAGCATGTCTGACTTGTGAAGTGTTTGATGAAAAAGGGCTAGAAAAAACGTGCAGCGTGGCAGATGCCGTCTTGCCCTGCCCCGAGACCCTCCACGCACCTACTGCAGTGATTCGCAACCTCATTGGACTCAAGCCCCCCTTGGAACATGCCAGCTCTTAGTTTCACTTGGGTTTTTGACTATGGAAAATACCAGAACGATCCTGCTGTTGCAAAGACCTGGGAGGGCAGAGGAGGGCAGAATGGTTTAGACCCTCTGCATTCCTGTTTTGCCTTGTGAATTATGTGTAAGTGCCTGTAAGCAGACCATGGTCCTGCTGCACAGCCTCCTGCAGCCCCCTTGCATGGACCTCGTGGCACCCCAGGATGCTGTGGCACGTTAGCTGACCTACTGGGCCCCTTGGGGACACTTGCAGTGCCATCATAGACATGTGCCGGCAGTCTGTGTACTTGGCATGACCTTGGCTAACTGGGGGGCTGATAGGAAGGCGGCTGGGGTGGACTGGGTTAGGGCCTTTCATCCACGTTGGCAGAGCTGGGCATGCAGCGGAGGGTGCGTATGTCCCAGCCGCTGACCACTGTTTCTTGCAGGCTTCCTCTGTGTCACGTTTCTTCAGCTTGGCTTCCTCCCAGCATGTCCAACCGAGGTGTCTCCGGGGCATTGAGCAGAAACCAAAGCAGCAGCAGGAGCACGGCCTGAGACAGCAGCTCTCAACCAGAGGCCAGAAGGAGCATGTGCCTCTGCGTTCTCCTGGCATCTGGCGCATGCTAATCCGCCGTGGCTGCCAGATTCTGCTGGGGAAGTCGGGGCAGAGCTCCCGAGCTCCCTGCCCTCCTCGAAGCCCTGGTGCCCACCCCGGTGGGTGAGCAAACGGTGCTTGCGCTGCCCTGTGCAGCTGGCTCTGCTGTGGGTTTGTGGTCCTGACTTTTTTTCAGCTGAGCACTGGAGCAATTTCCCCCACTCCTCCCTTAGCCAACTGCAGTCCTGTTTCTTTCTTAAAACAGGCAGCAGTGTTTTTAGCTGCCAGATGGGCACTTTGACCTTGAAGAATCCCCCAATTCAATGATCGTCTTGTTTTTGTCACCTCTGCTAGTTTCCATTTCCCTGTTGCTGATGCGGGCAGGGGATAAGGGAAATGGAGAAGGATATGGAGAGGAAAGGGGCAAAAATAAAGCTACACATTTCTGGTCAAAGTGAAATTTTTTTATTTTTTAGTTAAAATAATAATAAAAAAATCACTGAGAAATATTTTTTGATGGAGGGCTCGGCAGGATGTGGGCTAGGGCCTAACTCTTGTTGCTTGGTCTGCACCGAGTCGGACTTCATTCATTCTGGATGATGCGACTGTTGAACCACACAACAGCTTTGTTTTCTGGCTGGTGTAACCCCCAAGTCAAATGCAGGCTGTGATGGGAGCCGGTCCAGAGGATGAATCCAACATGCCTGCAAGTGGGACTCAAGCTGCTTTTATTTAAAGCCAGACAAAGAACCGGAGCGCCCTGAGTTTCAGAGCACGTCTTGCAGGCTCCTGGGCGTCTTGCGTGGAAGTTTCAAGCAGTTTAGTTCGATGTGATGTGAAACCAGGTCGAGAGACCATCAGGGACAGGGAAGGCAGGTCTGTGCTAGTTCCTGGGAGAGCCAAAGTTTGAGAGTGCCACAGACTTAAATGACTAAACACAAAGCTAACAGACGTGCCATGCGGCACTCCCGGTGCTGGGGCAGTGCTCGGTGCTGCACCTCCTTGGGCTGTACAGACCCAGAGGTGCTGGAAATGGGTTGTTCTTGGCTTGCCTGGGTCTTTCCTGGGCTCTTCATCCAATGCCTCTGGGACAGTGGCACTTTTCCCTGGAGAAAGGAGAGGACAAGCACAAAAGGTAGTTGGGGAAGGAAAAGGAGCGATTCGGAGTTGCGGGGAATGGGTTTTCAAAAAAAGAAAAACTTCTGCGTCTTCATCTTCAGAGGAAACTTTGCAGGAAAAACTTAGGGAAAAAAATCTGCTGGAAATAAAGGACCATGTTTGACTAGTTCAAAGCCCTGGGGTGAGCCACTGTGATTCTCTTGTTGTATTTGCTCCTTCCAAAGGCTTCATAACGGGCCCGTGAAGAGCTGTTCTGGGCACGAGCTGGCATTGATCTTGTTATTTTGGCATGGGGCTGTGCTTACGTGACTGCCATTACCTACATTGACGGCACGTCCACACGCGACCTTCCAGAGGGGCAGCGAAATGGCTCTGAGTCCCCAGGACAAGTGTCTGTGTAGGGCAGTCCTCCACCTGCTCTGGCGTGTCATGGAGTGCCCTAGCAATCATCTGCCCTTGGTGTCACTGGGGGTGCCATCAGGGTCTCCTGGCCTGACTCTAAGGCAGGAGGGTAGAGGAGGTGGTTTGGAGCAAAAGCAGAGATCCAGGTCTTGATCCTTGTGCAAAGCAGAGCAAAGAGGGCCCAATCCTGCTCCCAGGAGAATCTCCCAGTTCCTGGCAGATGCATGAAGCCTGGTGTGGACGAGGCCCCCCCTGGATAATTTGTACCTTCTCTGTGTCTCTGACTTTGCATTTCTTTATTCCACCTCTTCACAGCATTGCCTGGCTTTGGCAGAAAGAACTGTTTCTTCCACCGCCCTGTTCTAACTCACTAAGATGCGGTCTTAAATGTACCCAGGCTGGAGGAAGTGACCCCGTCGGCAGGCTTTGTAAAGCCCCATTGGAGGATTCATGAGGTTATTAAGCAGCGTGCCGGCCAGGCTTGTATAGCTCTGCTCCTTGGGGTCACCTGCATCACTCGCTCCCCCCGTCCCTGCAGCCATTGCCTCTCAGCAGTGACATATTATTACTTCTTGGTACTGTTGATCTCAGCACTTTCTACCAGGCCTTTGCTGTAGCATTACTGCTCCAGGCAAAATCCAAAGCAGCAGCTCTCCCTTTTGTGCTAGTTGCTGCTGGCCCTGCTGTAGAGGCAGACTTGTTTCTTACCAGCCATGCATCACCCCCGGTACTGCTTTCTGCCAAGTTCTCCCCTCTGAATAGGGCTTGAGTCTGCACCCACGTGAAATCAGCAGCAGCAAATGCAAAGTCAAGGGCTTCAGGCAATTATTATGTATGATGCTAGTAGCTCAGAGAAGAATCAAGCCCTTTGAGGCTGCACAGGTCCTTGCAGGAGGGTGGGGAGTGGTTCATAAAGGTGGTCACTGCATTGCAGAAACTCTTCAAGGGGGTGTTGGGATGCTGCAGGAACTTTGCATGAAGCCTCAGTCCACCGTCTTTGGAGAAAACTTTATAGCTGTGCAACTGGAAAGTGTCTGTCCTCATAGAGCCTGGCAGAAATGCTTTTGTTCTGTAACAGGTCTCTTCAAAGAGCATACGCATATAATATTAAGTATTAAAACCACTAAATAAGTTATAAATCAGGACTTAGTGGGGTGTCTCTGCAAAAGGGAAAAAAACAGTTTGGGAAAGAGAGTAGAATGAATCCCAGCACTGTTTAGCAGCAGAGCTATTTATGGTTATCTCCAGGTCTCCTATGAATCCTATCTCAAATTCTGTCTTATCCACGATGTCTCAGAGTGAGACTTTTCACTCACATGAGCACATCCCACGTCCATGTGACACGTCTTCAATCGGTGTGCAGCCTTGGGTTTTATGGAGATTGCTTCTTGCCTTGCTTGATAGACTAGAGCAGGGGGTCTTGAACTTTTTTAGATTTAGGGTCCTCCTTGTTGCACCCTCCGAAAATGCCAGCTTTTACTTGTTCTTTGACTATGGAAAGGTAATAGAGCAATTCTGCTGCTGCAAAGGACTCAACAGGTCAGAATATTTTTGACACATTGGATTCTTATTTGAAATCTCTGCATTTATCTTGTGAATCACGGATAGGTGATTGCGCACTTAACAGTGCTAATATCGAGTGACACCCTCGAAAGGATCTCATAGGACCTTGGCAGAGAATCGCTGGACTATAGCATCTACCTGGCAGGGAATCACTGGACTATAGCATCTCTTAGCTCTTGCAAAATTTTAGTTTTTGTAAAGCATAAACTGAGTTTTCAGTGCACTGTGTACTCTGTACGTGTGTATGCAAAACTGATTTAAATTACACTGGGGTATATGTTCTTTTGTCCATACCATAGAGTGTCTTTTGTGCAGTGGACAGTACTACGCTTCACCATTGCTCCAGGCACTCATGTTCCCAAAAGTTCACTTGAAGACTTTGTGCAGTGCCGTTTCTCACCCGACATACCTTGCCCTGACTTGCCTGGAAGAGCTGATGTCACATTGATCAGCCTGACCTTGTAATTTTGGGCAATGCTTTATTTTCACACGTGGATGCCTTGTGTTTATTGCTTTCCGAATGATCCCACGGCAGAGTCTTTTCACTTGAATAATTGGTGACAGATAACAAATGAATAGATCAGCTTGAAAAAACATCTACCCCGTCATCAGAGCGCAGCAGCTTTTCTTTCAGCTCCACTGTCCATGTTCTCGGTCCAGGGCTTGGGTCCGTACTGCCTTCCTAGCTCAGGCTTAAATGCTTGATGGCATCCCAAGATGGGCTTTGGTAGATGGTCACGATTCAGGGTAGTGCTGGAGTATTTCCTAGACCTAAATTGGCAGTGCAGACACACTTATCCCTGTTATCCCTTGAACCCTTCGCTGGATGGACCTCCGAAAGAGCTGCGATTTCATTTCCTAGTGTCTTCGCTGCTTCTAGACCTGGCCAGGGAGAAGTTGGTGCCATGTGGGCAACTACCAGTCACTCCATGATGCTAAGAGTGGGAGGAAACATTGGCCATGCATCTATCAATTAGTCATCCCGGTGCCCTGGGATAGTGGCGTTTTCCATCAGATGGTGTGTATTGCTGAAGATCTTTTAAACTGTCTTCCCCATTGGCCACACAGAGGCACTGCAATCCCCAGCACCCAAAGGATGTGGAATAAGATGAAGATTAGCTGGGCATAAGAGCTGACCCTGCGACCCACGCTGCGCTTGCAGCTCTCATTGCTTTTAGCAGGCTCTGCAGCAACTCATGCAATGTCCTGCATCAAGGCTATACTTAGGTCAACAAGATTATTATTAGAACAAGGAAGCCAAAGTAAAACAGACCCAGTTTGTGGAAAGGGTGGTACCTTTTGGGGCACAGCACTGAAAACTCAGGGATTGCACAGAGCCTGGAGTGGGAGGTGAGAACAGCTGCCCTTTTCAGCTACACAAATGCCCCTTGTCTCGGTATCCAGGTTGTAGCTGTACTGGTCTAGAGGAAAAAGCAGTCGGGGTTCATAGTAGAGATGATATCTTTTATTAGACCAACTGGATTTTTGCAAAATTGTTTATTTAATTGCAAGCTTTTCTCAGATGCCTGATGAAGCACTTGAAAGTTTGCAATTAAAGAATTTTTTTGCAAAAATCTAGTTGGTTTAATAAAAGATATCATCTCTGCCATGAGTCCTTGTTGCCTTGTCCTGGTATGAGCATAAAGGGGCATTGGTGGTTCTGGTGACCTCCATGTCCAGAGCTTGCGGGGCCCTTTGGCCCCCTGAGTGTAAATGAATGCATTGGTGACTGCGTGGTATAACAGGGGAACATTATTGCCCCTTCCCCCTTTTTTGGTTTTGATCATTGTCTTTGAAGTTTTCCCCATGGAGAACTTCCTATGAGCACTTGCTAAGATCGGCCGGATGCCATCCTCCTTCTCGTTAACAGGAGTCTTGCGGCAGGTAGATGATTAAATGGTTACGATGAGGCAAATTAACATCCTGGATGGGAGACACACACCTGATCTCTCTACACTGCCACTCCGACTTTGGCTCTGATCTGGGACACTTACTCCTCCAGGGTTCCCTTGTAGTTGCTCTGCCAGCAGAAGAAAAGAGAGTTGCTCTCTGGGAAGAAAGTTGGTTTTGTGATTCAGGCAATGGAGGAAGCCTCAAGAGAAACTGGTTCAGTGTCTTGTACCTGCCAGTGGCTCCCAGCACACCTCACCTGGCTTTGAACCAAAGTCAGTGGAAAGGCTCCCAAAGATTTAAATAGGCTTCAAATGATACCTTCCATCTCTTTGTACCTCAGGGCTCCCCTTCAAATTTGGGGGTGATAATCCCTCCTTTCCAAGCTCTTCCTGGCAGCAACTGTCTCTTGCTATGTGAATACACAGTGCTCATCAGCCTAGAGCATTAATTTTGCATGGCCCTTCTGATGAGTTATTCTGATGTCAGTAAGAAAAGGCAGAGGAAAGTGAGCTGGTACCTGGAGCGAACAAAAGGGTGCTGAACAGAGGACATGTATGATCGAGTATGCTGAGGCCTGAAGCATGATATTGTATTTTTGTGGGCCACTGATGGCCTGGAAAATGCAGCATTGATCATGCTCGTAGCTTGTGAATGGACAGACATGGAGACCGATCCTGGCAGTCTCCTAAACATTATCTTACCGCTCAAAGGAAAAGTCCATATGTTTGCAGTGAACGCACTGCTACAGCAAACTTTGGAGACAGCCACAAAATAGCTGCCGCAACTGAGCTGACCTGTCAGACTCAGAAGTGATCCTTTCCCTAGATTTTACTATGTGTTCTCATCAGCTTTAACATATTATTCATGTGAATTTTGGTCAGTAAATAAGCTGCATTTTTGTAGACAACAAAGTTCTGTTGCCAAGAGAGTGTATCACGGATGCCGCTGCAAAGCCAGGTCTTGTAAAGAGCACAGGCAACCTTTTACTTACTTGATTAGAAAGACAACAGCACTCTAGACTCCCAGTAGGTACCAAAATGCTGTCTCTTCTGTATTGAACAGAATTCCTCGCTGTAATTGCATGATTTACGATGTACTTATAGGGACCGGCATAAGCATGCTACGCTTAAGTGAGATGTACACATCAGGCATGAAAATGAATACATGATATGCCTGAACACCTTATAGACAACTATAATTTGGACTGTAAACATGTTATGGATTGCAGTATTGTATATAAAGCAGTGCTTCACTTACCAGTCTTTGCTTTTTGCAAGTCAGTGCAACTGGTTCCTTATTAAACCACAGCATGATGACATTTTAAAAGCAATGCTATACATGAAAAGCAAACTGTTGCATAAACATGGCTTTGCTTCCAACAGCTTATCAATATGTTAGAAGCAGAAGAGGAGTGTTAGGTACTTACATTAGTTTAGGGTTGTTGGGGTTTTTGGGGGGTTTTGCTTGAGGAACTGGGAGGAAAGAACGTTTAAGGGTATATTGACATTCAGGGTATGTTGTCAGTCCTTTGCTAAAGTTGGTAAAGCTATGGCAATTTGTGCTAGATGAAGATGCGCCCCTGAGATGTCAAAGAAATTCCCAAATTGCTCTAAGTTCTTGCAAGTGCTGGGCTTTTAGCTGTATGGCTAAGGGAAGTCTTGTTAGGCATGCTTACTGGATGCAATGAAAGTACAGTAAGTAGTGCAGGCTGCAGACAGAAAGAGAGACGCAGACAATCCATTAACCAATGAGACAAGCAGCACATTCGAGATTATTAGTCTCATATCCATAATACATTTCAACAATCTCTCCCTGGCAGGCATTTCCCAGGAACACGCACACAGACCAGACTTTCATTTTTCAGTCCTTTTGAAAATTTGAGAGTAAAAAATAAAAGCTGGGAGCAAGCCATTAGCAATAATTTGATTCTGTATTTGCAGTGGAAATGTTAAATAGATTTTTATCCATCCCTCTCCTTCTATTCAGGCCCTAATTGTTTCTCTTCCTCCCTTTACTTGCAGCCAAGTTCAGGGTTGAGGTGAGTCTGCCGGCAGGGGGTGGAGAGATCTTGGAGAAGCACAAAGGACTCACTGACTGGGGGGAAAAGTTGCAATTCAGTTCTCACGTGTCCTCAGCATGCACAACTTGGTTGTGGTGCAGAGTCCTGCCTGGAAAACAAGGTGCCTTTCCTATAAGGGCTGCACTTGTGTCTTACAAGTTCAGGAAAGCCATGGATGAAGCCAGCTGAACTGTATGCATTTGGCAAATTGGATCTTTCCCTACCTCCATCTGTCCACAAACAGATCATGGCTACAAATTAATATCAAATGATTTGGTGAATAATTTATGCAACCACATCCCATCTAACAACTTGGCTGTGCTTTTCCTAGAGTATTCGTTGGAGTTTATGATATTCAGGACTTGCTCCGGAGCTGGTCCCCATGACAAACCCCACGCAGGCTGGAAATGGTTAATGAGCCATGGTGAGTTGTAGTGTTACAGGGATGGTCCAGGGCAGGCGGGCTTTGTGTGACACGTGGCAGAGCGGGGAAGGGGCAGGAAGCAGAGCTGCAGATAGGGTAGGGAGCATGAAGAAGAGCAGCAGATTGGGTGAGGGAAGGGGGTTGGAGTGGCTCTTGGGGGGGGGCATTGAGCTTAATTTGGGGTGAATTTTGCTGCTGGGAGAGATGTTGGACAAGTTTTCAGGCATGAATTGCCCTTCCTTAGGTCTGCAAAAGGGGCAGATGCTGTCTCAGGCAAACCCCCAGCAGAACCAGGGTGGGCAGAATCAGGCCTGTGGGGAGGGGTGGCAGCAAGAGGCTGAGCTGGGGGAGGGAGGCAGCGAGCAGGGGACAGGGCAGCAGGGTGAAGGGCCTGGGGGGACCTGACTGCTGGCTCAGGAGTCCTTTTGTTCGTTTTGATTGGCACTGAATCAAATAAGGACCTGGCAGGAGGATGAGCAGGATGCTGGAGGAGGCAGTGAGCAGTTCCTCGGCTGGGGAGGTGGGCTAGCTCATTGCCATCGCCTCGGGCACATGGCGTTTGTCTGGCACCCTGACTGCACGGCATCACCTTTCAGACCACACTGCCCAAAGCACTGCCTGCTCTGGCACACAACAGACCCCAAGCCTCTAGGGATGAAAGTAGCTTTAAATCTGGTCCGTCGGTCCCCCGGTGCCAGGCTGGCATGACAGGACCCCTCAAGCCTTGCTTTGTCCCAGCCTGGCAGACTCCCTCCACACCAGCTGAGAGCAGCCCCAGCACGGCCTGCAGATTGTTTCACCAGCACCACAACCCTGGTCTGCTGCCTGTCCCTGGGGAGGCTGGATGACGGTGGGCCACGGCCTATCCCTGCTTCTCTTCTGTTCCACGGCC
Source organism: Gavialis gangeticus (assembly GCF_001723915.1). Classification (NCBI taxonomy): domain Eukaryota; kingdom Metazoa; phylum Chordata; order Crocodylia; family Gavialidae; genus Gavialis; species Gavialis gangeticus. The sequence continues at coordinate 14,168,856 of NW_017729029.1, read as the reverse complement.
AGGAACTTGCTCCTGTTATTTCCAGACCTGCACCATGTTTTGTTGCATCAGGGTGTCTCTTGTGCAGCGCTTAACTGAGGACTCTTGTGCTCTGCTTGCCTGGCTGGACCTGCTTTCTCAGCCGTCAGAAGGCTGTCTGCAAATTCTCCAGGATCCTGTTTACAAGTCGTGTCCCCCCCCCTCCACTTTGGCTCCAGCACTTCTGGAGTCATAGCAGTTTCTTGTTCATCAGCTGTTAAATACTGATTGTGCTTCTGGCTCTGCTACTGATCTGCCGGGTGACCTCAGGAGAGTCACTTTGCCACTCCATCGGTCTTTGTACCCTGCACTGTTTGGTTTGTCCTGTCTCTTTAGATTGCCAGAGCAGGGTCTGTCCCTGGCACGCTGGGCCTTGACAGGCTCTTGCAATGCAAATCCTGATGAGTAGGGTAACAGGTGCTGGGGGTCTGGCTCTGGCTTGGAGTTCTGGGCCTGACTTCCTTCTACTTTTCCACATCAGCTTCCTCCTCAGCAGGACAAGGGCTCTTACCTGTGCCGCTGGCTCCTTCAGGCGCAGAAGGTAAAAAAAGAGCCAGGAGTTTAATTTTGAATCACAACATTGATGTTGAGAAGAAAAAAAAGGTGATGTGCCAAAGGAACAGCGTGGGAGTGCGCGCACGCGTGCATGCCATTACTATCTGTATGCAAATCAAATAGGAGATAGCAACTAAGGAGGTCCCTAGGGCTTCAAAAGAGAGGAAGAAGCAAGGAAAAGATTTGTTTATTTCTGGAACGACAGAGAGCAAAGCCTGATTGGCGAGACGCGCGTGGCGGTGCGAACACGGGGTATTTATCCTTCAAATTCTGTTCTCTGCTCTGCAGGTTACGGGGAAGAGTAATGTCCCTCTCCCTGCCTCAGCTGGTTCTTGGTCCGTTATGACTCCTAATTTTACCTTCTATTCCAGGGGAATTATCCACATCATTCCTTCTGTAGTATACTCTGCTGGATCCAGATGATGCACGTGGACATGCTTTGTGCATGTGCAATTGCTGCACTTAAACACCCAGTCGCAGCAGTGCCCAGGCACTCTATCTGGTCATTTAGACACGCGGGTTATTCGCGCACACGTGTGCAAGCTGGATTCTCATGTCAGTATTCATTGCAGGCTCTTTGTTTGTGGCAGTCACAGAAACAGCCTTAAAAATAATACAAGATCTGCTTACGCAGGAGCGATCAGGGGATTAGAAATAGCTGTCCTGTACAGTGCCCAAGTCCTGAGTGCTGCTCCTGCCCTCTGTGTTCGGTGTGCACCAGGTCCTAGCTATTATGTGTTTACATAAGCTTCATTTATTGAAGCATTTATGTAAACCTGCTTATGGATTTGTTGGGGAATTTTTTTTGAGGGGGGAGAACTTTTCATATTCCAGGTCAAATGAGCCAAATCAGTTCCAAATCCTTTAACACCATCATTTAAACTCCATATGTGGCGCTACAACCGGCAAGGATGCTCCTGGCTTCAGATGCTCCCAAATCCATTGGCTGGCATCCTATGTGCAGGCCCAAGCCGGGAGGGTTGGGGTTCAGATGCCCCCAAATCTCACGTGTCCTTAGCCAAAGGCCACAGGAGCAAGCTGGGGAGGAATCCCCCATTTCCATGAAGTCGGCGTGTAGCTGAGATCCTCCCAGTGGAAGCTGGGCCCTGGGAAGCTAATGACAAGACTCGTAGGGCATCGGGCAGGGGTGCACCCTCCACTGCGCACTGCCATTTCAATCCATCCCAGTACAGGGGACAGATGGTGCAGCACTGCACCGCGTCTTCGCTCGCAAGAGGCCGAACCGGAGTTACACTGGATCTGAGCCACTGTTTGCCTCAAGCAGGGGTTGCAATGTCCCTTCCAGCCCCACTTCTTTAGGACTTCAGTGACTTCTATGATCATGGATTTGTCTGGGATGGGGCTGATCCTCCCTCACTGGACTCGCTGTGGCCTCTGCAGTCCCCTCCAGCCCCACTTCTTTAGGACTTCAGTTGATTTCTGTGATGATGGGTGCATGTGGGATGGCTGGGATGGGGCTGATCTAATCTCACTGGACTGCTGTGACTTCTGCAGTCCCTGGCAGCCCCACTTTTTTTTTTTTTTAGGATTTCTGTCATGACGGCCGTGTCCGGGCCGGCTGGGAGTGGGCTGGTCCCACCTCAGACAGGGAGCGGGACTAGAGGTGAGCTGCCGAGCCCCACTTTTTTAGGACGTGGCTGATTTCTGCGAGGAGGCCGGGCTCACGGGGCGAGCGGCAGCCCCGCTCCTGGAGGCCGGGCCGGGCCGGGCCGTTGGCCGTTGGCCGGGGCCGCTGAGGTGAGGCGAGGCGCGGCGCGGC
>NW_017729029.1:14150855-14166338 GCF_001723915.1 Gavialis gangeticus | reverse complement strand
GTGCGCCCGGCTCTGCGCCCAGCCCTGCGCCCCGGTGCGCGCCGCCTTCCAGGCACTGCAGCCCGGCGCCCGCGGCCTGCCCGACGGCCCCCTCAGCGGTAAGGGGCGGCGGGCCACGGGAGCCGGCGAGCAACCCTGCCCGCTGGCTTTCCTGCTTGCTTGCCTGCTTACTTTCCTGCTTGCCTGCCTGCTTTCCTGCTTACTTTGCTTCTTTCCTGCTTGCTTTCCTGCCTGCCTGCTTTCTTGCTTCCCCCCTGCCTGCTTTCCTACTTTCCCTTCGTTCCTGGAGAGCCGCGGGCTGGGGCTGGGGCTGGGGCTGGATATGGATATGGAGAGCCGATGCCCTCTTGGGCAGAGGCGAGTCCTGCACAGGCAGCCGAGAGTACCAGCGATCCTAACTCGGGGGTGGAGGAGATCGGAGCTGGCCCCCTGCTAGGGACCGGGGGGGATCTTTGTCCCCTGGAGGTAACGAGGTTTTGCAGGTGGATGTGATGTGGTATCTTTTATTAGACCAACTACGTAGTTGGCAAAATTGTTCTTTGCCGGGTTTTGGGCGCACGCGCCCTTGTTCAGGCTGACACTGCGGGTGTTGCGTGCCCCCGGGTGCGTTTGGGAGGGGCCGAGTCTGCCTTGTGCCCGCGGCTGATGCAAGCCCCTCTTGTCCGAGAGCCTGAGTCCAGTCCAAACTGCCCGGGTGGAGGGGGATGGATGTGGTACCCGGGAGGTTTATTGCTCCAGTCCATCCTTCCCTTCAGTGGCAGACAGAGCTCAGGGTCCACTTCTAGTCTGGAAAAACCAATCCTGGTTGAACAGTTGTTTACTTGTAAGGTGGCCTGGCTATTCCCAATGCGTGGACTATGTGAAGACAGAGGTGTGAGGAAAGCGAGCCTTGAACCTAGACCTGCTGGCAGAGCTCGGCTGCTGGTTTCAGCGGCACCGGCTCAGCACGGGCACTCGGTACCTGGCTAACTCTGAAAGCAGGAGCTGGACTACGGGCACGTCTGTCAGGAGCAGCTTAAACCTAACCCTAAGCATGGTGACTTTGCAAGTGGCTGCTGCGAGTCATCCCTGCAGATTCTGCTCAGGGTTTTTGCTGTGTAGTATAGCCTATCCAGCCGTGCAAGATCAAAGCAAAGGCCTTAATTATCTCCAGCTCCTTGTGTATTTTAATGCCTAAATGAAGTGGCACACAGCTGCCTCAGTGCTAGCCTGGTGGCACGCCTTTGCTGTGCCACGACGGGTCAGACCTTTCTAGACAAGGAAGCAGAGTTACAATCTCTGGAGTAAATTGTATGTTTAGATGTGCAAAATTGTGTAGGCATTGACAGGCCGCCACAGGTGCAAAGATCCCGTTGGCTTTTCTGGCCGAATAAGAGTCGACAGGAATTTCTCCCGTCTCTTTCCTTTTGAACAACTCTGCACGCTGTTGAGATCTGTTTAACTTCCCTGCAGCCCGCCCGGCTTCTCGTCTCTGTGGCGTTGCAGCACAGCAGGTTTCCCACGCGGGGAGTCGCGTGCCCGATCCCGCTGAAGCACGAACGATGAAGCTGAGTGTTGGTATCGCGGTAGCGCTCGGGGGCTCCTGTCTTGGTGCTGGAGGCCCTGGCGAGATGCACAGCACTCAGCTCTGACGGGTTCCCAGTCAAGCTGTCAGGACAGCCAGAGGAGGAGGCAGGATGAGATGGATAGCAACAGCCTGCTGTTTCCGTAGAGCCTGTCATTGAGAGCGCCACAGCTCTGGTGAGCCCAGAGGTGCAAAAATCACTTTACCTGCGCCTGTTTGCAACCCCTTAGGGCAGGAAGTGGGCAGTGTATGCAGAGCAGAGTTACGGCTTGACTGATGCAGGACCTGATGTATTGTTTTGTAGCAGCATCCTTGTTGGCTTCCCATGCGGAGAATGCAATGGGGCAAAGATGCTTTTTCTTTCTCTTCCCTTTCCTGTTCCCCCAGCCTTGGCCCTGTCCTGTGGATGTTCCTGTGGGGTATTATTATCCCAGCACTCGTTCCTGCCCAGGGCAGGGGGTTGGACTTGATGATCTGTTCAGGTCCCTCCTGACCCTAGAAACTATGAAACAGCTGTGGAACTAGCATATTTTCACTTTTTTTTTTCCTTTTATGAGAGCATCCACAAATTGAAGACCTCTTGTTGTGTTGCAGGTCACAAGCCACCCTCATTTGGCTGGAGCTGGCACTGAAAGCCGCTCCGTTTGTATTTTTTGGTTCACGTGCAGGGGTTTGTGAATCCAGCCGGCTCTCTTGGGGGCGCTGAAATGAGTTAAGAGAGCTGAGCAGAAAGGCACAATAGGGGAGGTTGTGGCAGCTAGAAGCATGTAGGGAAGTTGAGTCTCCCTACCCCGTGTGGCCAGCGAGATCTGCGGATCTGGGCCCTGGAGCATACTTGAAAAGTACGAGCTCTGTGTGGGTGGATCTCCTAGCGCTGTGCAGACAAAGGGATCCACCTGCAGGGAACTTGTTGCAAGCTGGGGATCGATGCTTGTAATTACACGCTGCCTGAAGTCAGTGGTGGCAGGTTGCCAGGAATCAGCTTCCCTTGCGAAAGCTGGCTGCAAAGGGCTAAGGGTAGCCTGCCTACACGCACACTCGTTTGAGCGCTGCGGGAACGGGGACACGCGTGCAGTTTGGGGGGGGGAACGGGACTTCCTTCTGACAATGGCTGTGTTAGTCCTAGCACCTGATGGCACTGTTTCATCTTGATCTGGTGCCACATGCCATGTACCTCCATCAAGGCAGCCTCCCTTCGGAAGACAAAATGGGAGTTGAGCTTTTGCTTCCTAAAAAAACAAACAAAAAAAAAAACTTACTTAAAACAAGTTTCTGCTGCAAACGCCAAGCTGCGGTGTCTGGAAACGGCACTTGGCCTTGTGAGGTGTCGCAGTGGCTGGTGTGTGTCTGAGCGAGACAGCGGCTCGTGGCACTGATGCTGCTTCACTCGTTTGTGGTGACTTGGCTGCTTTGGGGGGGGGTGTCTCTCCTGGCCCTAGGAGCAAAGGCTGCTGGCGTGCCTGTTGCAAGTCCTCCAGCTCCTGGGGATGCTGATGGGGAGGGGGGGGAGTACTTCTCCACCAAACCAGTGCTGACATCAGCATACCAGAGGCAGACTGGTTTCCTTGGCTCGGTAGCCCAAACCAGTTTTAGGGACATAAGTGGAGTGGCCCCTATCTATTATTGCACTGCCCTCTTTGAAAGAAATCTGTTTTCTGCCTGAGGACCCAGCCCCAGTAACGAGCCTCCCAGCCCACTGCAATTCAAGCTGCTCCCTGGCTTCCTGGGATCTGAGATGTTTAATAAACGAAGCAAGCAATAAGTGAAGTGCAGGTCTGTGATGCTCCCTGAGTTCCTCTGCCCTAAATGTCCCCTTCTCCTCCTCTCCTGCCTCTCTTTTACCTTCCTGTTGCACAAATGGAGCAAGCAGCCCTTTGCCTGGGTCTCTGCAGAGCTGACTGCCTGGATCAGTCCCTGGGAACGGGGTGGGTGTTTGAAGTCAATGCTACCTGTGTTTTACCCTGCCAAAGCTACGACTTATCACATCTAAAGTGGATTCTGCATTTGGCAAAGTACATGAACTTGATCATAATTAAAGTAATGACTGCCTGCTTATACCTTGCATCTGGTTCATCTTGGATGACTCTTTAGTAATTATACTTCAGAGCATCCACTACTCCTAGTACCATCTGCATAAATCTCTGTAATGGGGGAAACATCATTCAAGTGCTGTTTTCCAGGCTTCTGTTTATTGCTTTTCTCCCTTCATACATCTGTCAATTAAAAGGGAAAAAAAAAAAGTTCTGAGATTCCCACTTGCAAATCATTTGCAGAACCTGTATCTATATTTCATACAAAGTTGGCAATAATTAAGGCTTTAAATAACTTACTTAAAACACACTTTGACACAAGTTATGGACAGTAATTTCTGAAAACCCATGGTGCTTTCTGAGAAGTTGCATCTAATGGCACATGGAGGTGAAATACAATAGTATTAGGTTTTTGGGGAAACAATGTCTGGCCTGATCTTGCAGCTGGATAGGGGTGGGGGGCTGCTGGCTATATCATTTTGGTGCAGCATCTTGCCTGGACAGCTGTCAGTCCGTGCAAGTCCAGTTTGGCAGGTAAGTGTTTGAAGTGCGAGCACTTCACACACAATGGCTTGTATTGATTCGTGAGTAATGCTAATATTACAGCAGTAATATTAACTGGAGACATCCATTAGGCTGTAGGAGGGTGGTCTGAGCTGACATTAGTACTGACTATTGGGCTGTGTCTTTCTGCGTCAGCACAGTGCATGTTTGAAAGCATTTTGAGAGCTTTGCAACCTAGCTGCCATCAAAGACAGTTTATTACTTGAGGGAGCATCCTGGAGTAATTTATGCCAATATCTAGATTTTATTTGGAGGGGAAAACTTTTTTTATGTGCATTTAGGAGAGTGGGGGAGATACGGGACCCTGAGGTCTCTTGAGAGAAATCTAAAAATACCAGAGGAGATTTCTTGCGATTTGGAAGTTATTCAAGATCTTTGGAAACGGAAATCCTGAGCAAAAATATGCTCTGATGTGGAGTTCTGGGTTGGGATAAATTGCTTCCCTGTCAATAAATCAGTAAGGCGTAAATGGTCTCCTTTTTGTTTTCTTCTGCTGTCCATCTTGGTTTGGCTTTTCCTCTGTCATTTTTTATCTCTTGCTCTTTTTACATATTTCCTCTTACTACTTAAATGTTTACCTGAGTTTGCAAACTGCACAAGGAAAGTTAGAGAGGATAAGGTCTAAGTATGGAGAACAGGAGGTGAAAGGAAGGATAGGATAGCTTTTCTGGTATTTGAAAATTGCTGCCTTAAAGAGGGGGAGACAACTGGACAGGACACAGGGCAGTGGGTTTAAATTGCAGGTTTAAATTGCAGCACGGCGATTCGGATGAGAGCCCAGGAAAATTTCCTCCCTGTAAAAGCAGGACTGGAACCAGCTGGGAAATCTCCCCAGAGAGGCTGGACAGTGCATGCCTGGCACTTGGGAAGAGCAGGCGATTTGGCTAGTACTAGGTGACCCTTGAGGACCCACCCAGCCCTATGGCTCTCGCTTTCTTCTTTATCTCTCCCGTTTGCTAATAGGTGGCTGCTATAGAGCGCTGAGCTCGCTTTGCCATCTGCATACCTGAAGTTCAACTTACCATCATTTGTGACGCACACATAAAAAGTGGTCTGATTTTTTTTTAATTATTTTTTAAAGTGCTGAGTACATTGGCTTTGGCGGACTTTTGTTTGCTTGTCACTGAACAATCGGACCTCTTTTTATGTAGACTCCCAAATCCATAGGCTTCTATCTTTGGGTACCAGTGATAGTCGGGGGCGGTGTGAATGTGAGCCTGCTGGCGTTGCTTGTGTCGGAGTAAGGGACTGAATAAACCATCTTCTCCCTGTTGGGCCAGCATTTTTGGACTCTTTCCAACACAGGCTGAACTCCCTGGAGCTTTGCAGGTGCAGGGAAAGGCTTTCCCCTTCTGCAGAGGGAATATTTTCTGTGCGTAGGAGTCTTGCCCTTTCCAAATCTCGTTGGTGAGCTTAAGCAGATTGGGCAGGGAGGATAAGCCTTCAGCAGCTGGGAAACAGCATGTAGCTTCCTAACTATATAATGGGCCAGGTCTTCATAGAGAAGACAGGAAGCAACAGTGTGGGGCATTTGCTGCCAAACTGGGAGGGAGTGGGGCTTTCAGCCTGTCATATCCCAAGGGACTCTGCCAAGAAATGGCCTGTCTTCCCTGCTGTTGTGGCATCCTGGGCTAAGGCATACTGCTGTTTCTTCCTGAAGTGGCTGGAAATGTGCCCCATACCTCCTGTCAAGGTGGTGGGGCTGACGGCGTCGGCAATAACCACTGAGCATTTTAAAGCAGTTGTGTTCGAGGTTACCCTGTGGAGAGACTAGGTAGGCAGCGGGCACTGATGCCAGAATGGGCTCTCTTTCCTGTGGGATGGCGGTGGAGCTGTTTTGGATCCTTTCCTCCTCCTTTGGCACCTTGGGGGGCCATGAAATTGGGGATCTTGTGTTTGCTCCATCCCTCCTTGCACACTGTGAAAAGTGGGGCTCTGGGTGAGGTGGAGAGGGATCATCGCCTTGCCAAGAGCAGGTCCCGTTCCCCAGGAAACCTCGGTGACTGTCTGCACAGATGTCTCAGAGAGTCGTTATATATTTGGCATTTTCTTGTGCACTCTGTTCCTTCTCTTCAATAGAAGAAAATCTAGACAAATGCCAGGAGAATCAAGGCAATTACCCGCTCAGCTTTCGGAGTTGAATGATGGGGCTTTCAAACTGGCTGGCTGGTGCAAAGCTGGAGTGGATCGGGGTGAGAAGATCCCTGTTGGACACGTGGATGCCTTTGCCTGTGGCCCGGGTACTTTTGTACCCAGCAGGACTTGTGATGTTTTCATCCAAGCAGCTTTTCCATTTAGCTTAGTGCAATAGTTGAAGATCTCAGTTTCCTAGATAATTGAGTTTTCTGTTCTTAATTATTTCAGGTCTGCAAGTTGCTCTCTTGATAGTAAAAAGAGCAGGAGCAGCACCCTAAAACTTAGCAGCCTCCTCAGGCAATCATTTTATAGTGAGACCATTAATTTTTTTTTCCAGGGGTTAACTTTAACAACATCCTGACTAGTATTCTTCTGGGACTTTTGAATGGCTTTGGATGTGCGTGTTTGCATGTGTGCCATTAAAACACATAGGATGCATATGCATATCCATAAATCAAACTTCCTGTTCTTGACGGTCTACTTTTTAAAAAAGATGAGGGATATTGCCAGGGAAGAAAAACAAAGCATAAAATCTATTTACTTATGTTTTCTTTATCACCTCTCATTAAAAATGCTTTTTATAGCACTGCCATATTTCTGTGGCAATCATCTGCCCAGTTTTGCAAGACTTGAATGAGAATCTGGTATCAGACAGCCTTGTGAAAACGAAGAGAGAGCAGAGAATAAGGGATAATTAAGGAATAATAAATGTCCTACGTTGTACCCATACTGTTCTGACTTTAATCACCTATCGAACAAGGTTGGTTTATAATTTATATCTCTTTAATTAGGTTTTAAAAAAACAGACAGAGCGGCACTTGACCTGCGTTCTGAACAGCTGTGTTTCCCTACTCCTCGCAGTGTCGAGTAGTAAAAGTCAAAGGCAGAGCCTCAGTCCCTCTATCATGTCATTTAAATACAAGTTTAAAAATATATGTATTGAAATGGCAGGGGGGAAATAAATTAGTATGGCAGCCCTTAAATAATTCCCTTCGCTCATTTAAAGGGGTGACACGGATGGCATTGGCCAGTTAGAATAACAAAGTTTTCAAAAGAAGATGGGTCTCTCTTTTTTTTTTTTGGTCTCAAGTTAATAATGACTTGACAACATCCTTCAGCAGCTCCTGAACCACAGATTGTGGTGCAGTGTTACTGCAGCTCAGTAAATTGAGCTGTCCTCCAATTATTACTTGTGGAGCCCTTTGCAGTTTAACTCACTTAAACCCTCGGGGCCAGATTTTCCTCTTGGTAATGCACACGTAAAACTGGGAGTGATTTGAACAGGGTGACCTGATTCTAGGACACAAAGCTGCAGTTTTGCCTGGGCAGGCAGACACTTGTGCCCTAATGAAATTAGCCGCTTCTCCGCCTGTACTTGATTACAGAGTTGGGGTCTTAGTGAAGTGTAACGGAGATCAGAATTTGGCCCGTAAGCCTTTTCTACAAATTCTACAGCACCTGCATGTAGGTGGTATGGATTCCCCCGCCCCCAGTTTTCTCCGTATTCCATCAAAATTACTTTAACTCCTATGGTGCTGAGCCCTTCTCCTTGGAAATACTTGTCTATCGACGTGAACAGCTTACTGAGAAGCAGCTGACAATGGATTTTAAAATTCCTACTTTGAGGTGTGAGGAATGTGGCCAAGTACATTATTGCGGCTGTACGGAGACTAGCTCTGCTTACCATGAGTGTGTGCAAAATTACTGAAGCATTTACACTGCTGTTCCCCAAGATGGCATAAATGCCACAGCGCTGTAATGCTCATTGATACACACATGCCTACCTATGGGGTCAGATCCTGCAGCCACTTCCTTGCTGGGGGTCCTATTTTGCAAGGTTCAGGCATGCATGCCTCCCATCATAGAGACAAAAGCATTAAAAAGCAATAGGAAGATCAATACGCATGCATCTGAATGTGCTTTCACAGACCTGTCAGGGTAACAAGCTAGAGATTTTCTCTCCAAAAAGAAATTGTAATGATCTCTAGCAAAGGGAAGGGATCATTTTCAGGGATTGAGAATGGCATTACAAAGTGCAATGACTTGAAACTAAGGGGAAAAAAGGAGGAAAATGTAGGTTGGAAGATAAAACAATCTTAACAGTAAGGGCCATTAAGCATTAGAATGATCTTAACTATCTCCCGTGTTGGGGACCATCGCGAGAGATGTTTAAACATTGCATAAAATACCTGCCAGAGTGAATTGGCAGGCAGAGTGGGACCTGGGAAATGGTTGGGATGATCCATGGGACCTTTTCTGGTCCTTTTTTTGAAGTCAGAAATATGCAGTAATATATTGAATGCCTAGTTGTGTCTGCCCACAAGTTCGGATGTTGTCAGATGTCTGTCCCTGGGCTTCAGGACCATGCTGAATGACCTTCTCTTGCTACAGCCTCATTGACAAGCAGTTCCAGAGCATCAGCACTGTGCTGCTCTTTTAGAGCAGAGTTGTCCAACTTCTAAGTGGCTGGGGGCTGCCCCCACCCCTCCACTACCCAGGCAACTCACCAGCTGCAGGCTACCCTGCTGCACTGTGGCACGGGCACCCATGTACCATGTCACTCCTGGGTGCAGGAAGCAGAAGTCAGAGGGAAAGCCTGGGGATCCCAGCTGCTGCTGCAGTGACAGGGGGAGTGGTGGCTGGTGGGAGTCTGGGGGGCAGGGGCTCAGATTAACCCCCTTGCAAGCTAGCAGTTGGACAGCCCTGTGCTAGAGCCTCTGCAGTTTGTACAACACCTTGCACACTGGGGTCTGATGGCTAGAAAATGCTATGTAGAGTTTTGCTTTCAGGAACTGGCTTGTAGGTAAAGTAGATATGCATTAGAACAACAGTCCAGGGCAAGCAGACACACAGACTAGGAAACTGAAGACATGTACCACATTGTTCCATAACATGAGATAAGGGACTCTGCCATGTTGGCCAGGTCACAGTGCCCAGCTGCAGAGCCCTTGGGATTTCTAGTTTTGGGGAACAGACCAAATTAGGAGAAGACTGGAAAGAACCAAACTAGGATATGTACATGCTTGTGAAACAAAGGAATATGCTGACTGGACAGAACGTGGACAGTATGAAGACCACAGGGAGACCAATCAACGATGCCCAAAGATGAAGAGTCATCAGAGGAGAGAGAGAATACAAAAGGAGGGATTTTAGAGCAGCAGAGGGTCTCTGAGAGGTGAACCTGGGGCCACCACTAGGAGCAGGGTGGCCTTCAGCCTCCGACCTCCAGGCTGCTGACATCTGACATTCAAGAGAACTTCAGGGTGAAGTTTGCATCCTGGCCAGACGTACTTTGACTCTGTGAACACTGGGGCTGGTAGATACAGAATTGTTTGCCTTATTTTTATCTGCTATCACTGTGTATCAGCAAAATTCACCTATTATCGAATGGAGAGGTTGTGGTCGGTCTGAGGGTCTGGGTCCATCCAGAACAAGGTATCTGGGTCATAAATCCAGTGCCAACAGGGTCTGGGTGCATTACTAGGGCTTTTACGTGACAGTGTAATAAAAATAAACAGTGATAATTAAAGCCTTTCCAGGTACTTCAAGTGGCCCCGTGTTGCTCAGCAAGATTGCGCCCATCCAGAACCGTACTAGAGAGCGGGTCCAGTGACCCGTGCTCCCAGCGGCTGGTTCTGAACAAGCAAAGGTCTGAACTGACAATGACCCTTATGCTTTCAAATTCTGGCAGATTGTGACCCTTCTGCCCTGTTGGGGTTAGTGTAACATTTATTGAGATTTGATATTGTTGGCTACCACTGCCCACCAGAGCTAATTCCTGGCCCCCTTGCTTCAGTGCGAGATGGGTGCTTGTCATTGTACTCAAAAAGTAAAAGTCAACTGGAGAGACGTGGGGGTATAGTGGCTAATGAGGAGGGAGTGAGGGGTATGGGAGACTCTCCTGTGGCCTCTTCCTTCCTTTTGCTTGTTCAGCTCTGTTCATTGCGAGATCTCTAATTCTTTTTTTCCCCTATATTGGTATTTCCATTAATCATCAGTTCCTTTTCATTTGAAATATGTCCGAATATAATGAACGTTGGAGGAAATCAGCCCCACATTGGCCGTAAATTGAGAGCTGTGCTGTGGGTTGAAAGGAACTGGGCAAAGCCTTTTGGGGTGTAAATTGACTTCGATTTATTTCCAAAATCCTTCTAAAGTGCTTTTATGCGACCACTCATTTCAGTAGGACGATATCTTGCTCTGAGCGCTTTGTGCAGTTTTACAAGATCAGGTTTTTTTGGGTTTTTTTGGAGCATAAAATATACGTTGCCCTCCTCCTCCAAAGTGGTCTGTCCTGCCTGTTGCTGCTTGCCTGCTAGCGGTAGCAGTGCCTGGCTCCTTACCCATTCATCTTAAACCAACTCATGGAGGAGCAGCTGAGTAGGGAGTGAAGAGATTTGTTTAGAGTCCAGCAGCAGCCCTGGACATAGGATCCAGGTGTCCACAATCCCAGTCCCATGCCCTAGCCATTAGCCAGCACTGCCCTCTCCAGTGTTGTTGTGATATGAGGTGCAATTCCCTTATCAGTAATAATCCTCTGCCTCCAGCTTGCATTGGGGAGAATGGAAGGAGGACTTTGCTTTCCATTGTGATTGAGTCCTGGTGATTTTTTTTCCTAGCATGTTCTGCACACACATCGCCTGTTCTGATGGGCATGCATGTCAAGCCTGATCACACATGTATGCCCTGTTCTTTTGTGCCTTGTTTTACCAAGGCAACTTCTGATGCTTTCCAGCGATCAGCTGGAAAGTGCATCTAGGAAAAAAAATCTTAAAAAGGGGGAGGGAGGGAGGGAGAGAAACCTGGGAGGATGGTTAATTATCAGATCAAAGCCAGACATTTATGGAGGGTGCTGTCAGACTGAACTGCTTTCATGCTGCCTTAAAAACCTGCCACGTGCACCTCGTGTGAGACAGCATGTTGGCAATAGGTGGAAAAGTTGCATTCAGCTCTCCTCTTGGCTCCTTGGGACCAGGGATGGACTGTCATCTAGTTTGCACAGGATTTCATTGGCATCTCTGGACAGTTCCTTGAGACCAATCATGAATGTGTAGGAGGTTTCAGGGAGATGAATGGATGGCATCAATGGCTGTTGCACCGGGCTTCAGGTCTCCAAACCTCAAAGTGCATCTTAACTTAACTGGCTACTTAATAGCCAGTTTTACTCACCAAACTTGATAAATCATTGCAGTGGATTTGATATATTTTTTTCTTTTATAAAACTATTTTATGCTGACCTGGGCTGTTGGTTTTGTTTGTATCTCCCTGTCTGCAGCTCACTATTGGAAGGGAGGTTGAGCCAGAGTGAGAATTTATGGATGTGTCTTTATACATATGGCCAAGATGTACTGAAGTTGCTCAGCACTAGACATTCAAAAGCCTGGGAGTTAAAAAGCCTAGTGAGTTTTATCCAGTAGTAAAAGTAGCTCCATTTTTTTTTTTTTGTCCTCCAGTATCTGGACTGGAAGGGTTGTTTCTGAGCGTTTCTTTGCAACCACAAGAGCTAGAAAATTCATGGATTTTTTTTCAGTGAAAACTCAGATCTTTACCTAATCTCGTGCTTCCAGGAGTGAGTCCAGAAGAGAATTGCAAGCCTATGAGTTGGAATAAAGTCCAGGCATTTTCTAAAATCCTGGCATTTTGAGCGTGTAACTTGAGCTAATTTGCTTTGAGAGTGCGAGACCTCAGTCGTTGAGGTGCCCAAACCCAGGCTGGGCACCCAGGGGCCAGGCACCTGAACCAGTCGTTTTCTGCAAATCGTGGATGCTTCTCCACTTGGTCTGCTGCAGCAGGAGGCTGCCTCGTGAGGAGCATTGCTGCTTGCAGTCTGATGGTGTGTTGGCATGTGCAACTGCGCTTGGACTTGGTGCAGACCAGATCTGAGCCTGCTGTTGTGTCTGAGAGAAGGGGGCCTGCCAATTTGCAGGCCCATTCATGGGCATCCCGTGGTCCTCGGTGTAGCACATGTAAGTTAAGTGAGACAGGGCTGGCCCAGCATGATGCTAACCCTTGCCCTCATTGCACTGTTCTCTGTTCTAGCAGGCTTTCTGCAGGGGAGGCTACCGACTGGCATGGATTGGGGTGTAGGTTGGTCTAATAAAAGATATCGGGTTTACCCAAAGAACCGTGTCTGCCATCTGACATGGAGGGCTCTGGAAAGTCATTGTTTGCATTGTATAGCCCATCCTGCGATGTCCATGGCAGATCAGATTGCTTGGATATATGCCTTGTTTCATTGACATGAGTTCCCTACCCCCAGACCCTTGTTTCTTCTGTCTGTCAGGATCATCACTTTGCTCCTTGTTGTGCACTGGCTTCTGTATTCATTGCCTTGCTGTATTTACCTCGGGTCTCCTTCTGCCCTGGCACCCATTGGGAACCCAGCCAGCCCTCTTTACAAATTGAGATGCTGAAAGGCTTTACCTAAAGTAGTTAATGCAGCGTTACCAACTTATGGATCTGCTGTTTTGTAGGGGCACGACATGTCTATGTTACTGATGCCTGCTTCCCACCCCCCTTGTGTGTGTTCTCAGGGTCTGACTTGCAAGTGTGCCTCCCGAAGGGCTCCACGTGTTGCTCGAGAAAGATGGAGGAAAAGTACCAGGCAACAGCTCGCATGAACATGGAGCAGCTTCTCCAGTCTGCCAGTATGGAGCTGAAGTTCCTTGTCATCCAGAACGCTGCCGTCTTCCAAGGTAAGGGGGCAGGGTGGGTCCCCTTTGCAAGGCGATGAGAGAGTTGGATGCGTGGAGCTGGCTGATCACCTTTGGCAAATGGGACCGAGTCCTGCAGGGTCCTGGGCTTTCCCTGGAGTGCGCGACCAGGTGGTTTTCCTGTACTGGAGGCAGGTTGGGGGCATCTGCTTCATATTTGCCTTGCCTAGCAGTGGCAAAATGCCTCCTGAACATGCCTTGAGTGTTGTGGGAGTTTGCATTGATCTACAATAGGTAGACACCTTGCTTCTCGCCTAGGCCAAGCTGGGGCACAACCTGGTGTCTTCCCCACTTCCTCGAACACCGAGGGAGTCTACACTTTCAACCTGAGCCTGGTGGTTCAGTCATCTCTAGCAGGACTGAAACTACAGCTGAGCCAAACCTTGCCTTTTGCTGCATTCTGGGCTTGTATTACGTTGTTTATAACTGAGATCCTGCTGCGCGGGGGGGCACCAGGGGTACTTACTGCTCATTCGACATGCATGCAGTGTGTGTGGAATCGCAGTGTTAGGCCAAGTTGCATCAGAGATATCCATGCTAGCAGTGGTGACTGCCTTCCTTTCTGCCTCAAGTTGGAGCAGTACACCTCTGAGCTAATCCTTGCTAGGTTTTCTTTGTGCGTTTATCCCTTGGAAGCTCAGTAAAATCATGAATAGTCCCCAGTTTGCTTGTAAAACATAAGGACTCCTCAGTGCCTGAGGTCAGCTACTGGCAGGAGAGGAGGACACAGTCCTGCTCGCTTCTCCGGTCCTCGTGATGCCCATGGCCTTGCTTTCGGATGTGGCCGGCAGCGATCTGCGTACAAGTCGTGCGAGCAGGTGGCCTCTATGAACTATGCTTGCTGCTGATATAGTGATGCTGCCAGTTCTTGAATCGGACTGGCTCTGTGGGTGTAGAGCCATCACGACGCTGTTGGGAAAGTGGAATGGGATGCAGTGTGTTGGCCGATGGTGCCTTTTAAACTAGCAGTGAGGAATTGGCCTTTTCAGAATGATATTCCTCTTGGAGGTCGCAAAACGCTGTATCCGCTCCAGTGAAGGTGATGATACCCCTCTGAGGCTCAACACTCCTGACCTGGAGCTTACAGAGGGCCAAGCACCTTTCCATAAAGAGCAAATGGGGAAAAAGAATATTAAAAATCCCTTTTCTTTTAGAAGTGAGCTACATTACTGCCAACATACCTAATTCCAACAGCCCCCTGCCCTAACCCAGTACTGTTCAGCTGTCCAAACCAGCTCTGACTCCAGTATAATACTCCATAAACTTCCCACTAAAAAGCATGTTAAATAAAATTTGCTGATGCCTGGTACAGTCCAAAATGAAAGTCTAGTCTCTGGGGACTGGGGAAAGGTGGAGGGTGGATAGAGACTGTTTTACACTTGCCTACAAGCTCTCTGTTCCTTGCCCATCACTTTGGTATCTTGAATATGGAGCGACCCTCTCCAGAGCTACCTGTATCTTTTTTCCCCACCTCTCTCTCCCTATCTTTATTTGGACGGTGTGTTGTTTTCTCAGCAAACCTGACCTTTGATAAACGCACTTCATCACTAGCAAATCCCAATTTAGTGTAGTCGCTTATGCTTGCAATCACTCTTCAGGGGCTTTACTCGAGCAAAATTTTTTCCTCTCTGGTTAATGTGTGATGAAATGATTTCTTGACCACCGCAGTATTGGGATTTGTTCGTTGTAAATTAATAATGTTTTTGCCTATATTTAAAAAAAAAAGGGGGGGGGGCATGAGCAATCAAGCATGTTTCCATCACACTAATATTTTTGCAGAATAATGTGATTTGTCTTTGTGCCTCGCTAAGGGCTGGGTCCAAAGATCTCTAGAGTCAAGAGGAGTCTTTTCATGGGCTGAGCATCAGGACCTAACAGAAGTGCTGTGTGGAGCTAGGTGTCAGACTAATATCTGTCCTGATCAGCCTCTTGCTTCTCTGAAAATTAGAAAAGCAAATGCACAGCAGCAGGTGATAACTTCTTGAGCTTCTTCCAAGCAGAATTGATTTTTATTTTATTGATGCTAAATAACAAAGTGAAACTAATGGGAGGACGGTGCGGCCAGCGCGGGACTCACGTGAAATGTTGTCAGAAATGGCCTGTGGCTGGTGAATGGGGCTGGCCAAGGAACGGGAATCCTTCTTGTGAAAAATATTGATGGTTTGGAATCTGTTTCTGCTTCACGTTGAAATGAAACAGAGGCTTTTCAACTCTGCTTGCGAGCAAGTGAGATGTGCTTTGGAGCAGGGTTTTTGAACCCGTATCTCCTGCCTCGTAAGTGCATGCAGTGGTGCCAGGCTCATGAGTTACTTTGCGTTAGCTAGGCTGGTGTTAAGCATTGTGGACGAGACAGCCCTTTTTCTCCATAGAGAATTTCATTAAAATTGATGTTTTGTGGGGTGGGAAAATCATTTGGGCTACAAGGAATTGGTATTTTCTTGAAAAAACATGTAATAATAATGATAAGTGCAAGATG
>NW_017729029.1:14144014-14145855 GCF_001723915.1 Gavialis gangeticus | reverse complement strand
CCCTGTTCCCCCGAGCACCGCCAGGAGTGACCAGGAATAACGGTCACAAGCTGGCAGAGGGTAGGTTTAGGCTAGATATCAGGAGGCGTGACTTCACGGTCAGGGCGGCTAGGATCTGGAACCAACTTCCAAGAGAAGTGGTGCAGGCTCCCACCCTGGGGGTTTTTAAGATGAGGTTAGATGAACACCTTGCTGGGGTTGTTTGACCCCAGTACTCCTTCCTGCCATGGCAGGGGGTCGGACTAGATGATCTGCTAAGGTCCCTTCCGACCCCTAGAAACTATAAAATATCTCAATGGCTCAAGTGATTAAAAAAAAAAACAATCGGCAATAGAGATGACTCCTAGTCTTCCCATTTCAAATGGGTGAATTTCTAACAGGAACTCGCAGGGAACTCTGCTTAATTAACTCCAGGTAGAGTAGGCGGGATTCGTGACGATGCTACTGGCTCCAGCCTTTGGAATCCTTTAGTTACCGTTGGATTTAGAAGCTGGGAGTCTTAGATGGATTTTGCACTTGATTTACATTTTTTTTAAATGTGCAGAGCTTTGATCTCTGCATCTTTAAACATATTTTGGCTGCTAAAGTGCAACAAACTTCTTGAGCTGCCAAAATTGGGTCTGGCCCCAGCATCCAGAGATGCTGCCAGTGGGTGACCGTCTGAGGTGTGAAGCCGGGGAGACAACATGGCAAATCTCCTACAGTTGCAGAGCTCCGTTCAACAGCACTTTTCATCCGCCTGCCCTCCTTTTACCTTCTGATTTGTGTCCGCAGCTGTGCGTGAGTCTTACAGACTCTGGAGAACCATCCATGGGAGGTTATGAATGAGAGGTGGCATGGAGTAACACAGAGCCTGTCCTTATTGCAGTGGGAGCTGTAACCTTAAGTATCTTAGCTATGGAGAGGAGGGTCAGGTTGGCAAAAGCGCACATCCTGTTAGGCAGTTGCATTTGAACTGGTTGCTGATTTAAAGAGGAGCTCTTGAGCACCTGGGACAAGCGGGGTTCCTCTTCCAGCTCACGGTAGAGTCGTCTGCCACATGACTCCAGGAGCTGGGGCTTTAGGAGACAAAAAGCATTGTGAGAGACTGCTGTAAAGCCATGAGAGCTGGCTGTGGTTTAAAAGGGGAGGTGGGGAAGGTGCATAGGGATGGTTTTAAATTGTAAAGGTTATTTGAAAAAAATACTATGTCCCTTCTCCTCCGTTGCTCTGATGAACTTGGCTTCCAGGGGCCTGACCGGCCAGCTGAGGGCAGGTAACTGCACTGCGATGTGTTGGTATGGAAGCCCATCCAACTGGAGGGGAGGAGAAACAGGTCTTCAGAGTTCATTTTAATATTTGCAGGCTGACATCTGAAGGGACCGCTCGCCTGACAAACAAAATCTGGTCCAGATGTTATTATTTTGCACGGAATTTAATTTCTTCCTGCTGCAGCCCTGGCTGCCTCTGCGCTGATAAAGATCAGGGGAAATTGCCTGGCATTTACAAAGATCTCATCCAGGCATATCTGTTACAATGTTCACTTAGCAAAGTTTATTAGATTATTAGAGTCGTAGACCCTTGGGCTCTTCTGTTATTGCAGTTAAAGGTGGGAAGAAAAAGCAACAACCACCATTGTCACCACATTTAAATGGTACAGTTAGGTCCTGGTCTTGTCTTGCAGGCATTTTTTAAAATCATGAAGGTGTTTTAAATAATATGGGTTGTTGTTTTTTTAATTCTCTGAGACATTCTCTGTTGAGAGTGACAGTGTTTCAGTTGAATATAGCGGCATGCCCTGCAGGCAAAGCTTGTTCTAGGATTTTGTCCTGGAAGATTTGGTATATAGCAGGATTGCATTA
>NW_017729029.1:14136789-14139014 GCF_001723915.1 Gavialis gangeticus | reverse complement strand
TCTTTCCTTCTTCCACTCTGTTAAATGGTACAGTTAGGTCCTGGTCTTGTCTTGCAGGCATTTTTTAAAATCATGAAGGTGTTTTAAATAATATGGGTTGTTGTTTTTTTAATTCTCTGAGACATTCTCTGTTGAGAGTGACAGTGTTTCAGTTGAATATAGCGGCATGCCCTGCAGGCAAAGCTTGTTCTAGGATTTTGTCCTGGAAGATTTGGTATATAGCAGGATTGCATTATGGATTACCCTCCTCTGAAGTTACTCTTTGGGCCCTCGGGTTCAGATCCTTACCTGCTGCAGCTCGTCCTAGCTCCATTTTAGATTGGCATGGCTATCTTGGCTACGTTAACTTAGGATCTGGCCAAGATATTTACAATAATGTAGCATTTACTGTTGGACTAGGTCTTTGCATGCTTGTTCTGAGCTTGGCTAATACATACAGCAGCAGGAGGAAAAATCTTTGGAAATGATCTGCACCAGTTTCGTGCTGCTATTTAGATGCATGAAAAGTTGCCATTTCAGATGTTGTCTCATCCTGTGCTTTGGGCAGCCTCACATTGATGGATAGCCAGTAGCATCAGCCTCCCAGTCTAGAAATACTACCCTCCCCGAGGCTCCAGCTGAGAAAGGAGAGAATCTTTCTCCCCCATTCCCTTCATCTTGCCCCCAGCCACCTTCTCTCTGACGATGCCAGGAGGCATCTTTGGAGAGTCAGCTGAGCCAAAGTGTGGAAGGTCAAGGAGGGAATTGACCTCTTAATCCTAGTACCCTCCTAGAAGCACTTTGGCCTACTCTGGCTGCCTTAAGGCCCCTGCTCCTGGAGTCAGGTGATGGCTGGAAACGTTCTGCTTGCTTCAGCTTGCCCTGAGATGGGAGGGTCTAGTCCTCGTTGCAGAGAAGAGCTTGCAAATGCGACGGGCGTGCACCCAGGGCCGTAAGAATCCAGAAGGCAAGTAGTGAGGATGCCACAGAAACGTAGGGATCTTGGATACGACATCTTAGAAAGCCTCATCCTTTTGAAATAAGCCTTGTGACTTCTGGGAGCCTGGCCTGTGGCTCTGGAAAGCCTGAGTGCTGCATTTGGGGTCCAGCATGGCACTTGGTAGGCAATAGGTGCAGCAGAGGTTGGACCCTGTCGCTCCTTATGCAAGCTGGCTTTGGAAGACTCTAGGCAAGCCCCAGCTTCCAGGGCATGGCTTTAGGTTTGGAAGGAGCAGCAAGAACACCTGCCGGGTACGCTTCCTCATCTCCTTGCCTTGAAAGAGCTGGATCTGCTTTTACAAAGGGAAAGAGGCTCGTTTCAAGCCATGACTGAAATGCAGCTACCCTAGGGTAAAACACAGCAGCTGTCGTGCACCCCCGCAGTAGGCCTGTGCAGGCGATTAGGACGGCAAGGATAGAGTGTGGAATTAATTGGAGCGGCAGGGAAACTTCGGAAGGCAGAAAGGTAATTACCTGAGCTGAAACCGGGCCAGCTTGCTGTAGCTAGCTTCCTCTAGGCTAAATCCTGCAGACTAAAATAGAGGCCTGATCTTGCTCCTAATAGCCAGGGGCAATAACCCCACGAAGGCTGGTGACAAGTGGACTGCTTGCTTGTGCTGGGGCAGTGTTCCCATTGATTTCCTAGGGGAATTTGCTTTCCTAAGGGCTGTGGGTTGCAGGGGGGGTGAGTACTCCGGACCTCTCTTGTAAGTCATCCAAAGTTTAGCGTCTTTAAGAAGACAAGGACCAAATTGATATAGATAATGCAGGCTGTGTGTGTGTGTGAGTGAGAAGGGAAAGGGGGTATTTGTCTTTGGTATTAAAGGAAGAACAGTATTGTTCTCCTTCCCTGAAGTCTAATCGCAGCAGATTCTGGCCAAGCAGCAGGTGCGCCGAATGATCGGAAACGTTTCTTTTTTGCACCGCAGCGGGGTAATGTGGCGCTGTAAGCTTTAGCCCTGTCAGGCAGCCCTGAAGGCTGTAAATTCTCCATTGGGCATAAATGAGGCCATTTTAGTTATTTATAGTTATTTACACTATCCATTCATATCTGTCAGGGCTGAAGGCAGTTTTGACATTGCAAGCTTCTATCAGGTTATCTTTAATCAGTTTAGTGGCACCTAAGCCACAAATATATCAAATAGCCAATCCGAATGTTGGAGTCCTCTAAAGTATGACTGAATTATTTATTTTGTTATGATGAAAATGTCTGGGCTTTATTGGCTTTTCTTTGAAGAACTTGATTC
>NW_017729029.1:14112778-14131789 GCF_001723915.1 Gavialis gangeticus | reverse complement strand
TAATCAGTTTAGTGGCACCTAAGCCACAAATATATCAAATAGCCAATCCGAATGTTGGAGTCCTCTAAAGTATGACTGAATTATTTATTTTGTTATGATGAAAATGTCTGGGCTTTATTGGCTTTTCTTTGAAGAACTTGATTCTTCTTGAAGTCTGGAAGATAAAAGATCCGCGATTGTCTCTCCAAGACTCTGAATCCTTCAAGGCTTTTCATTTTTTACCAGCCGCTGTTATTACTTTAAAGTCAAGGTGAGTGAACTGAGAGAGCTGTCTTTTCATCTTGGAGGTTTAACTATATAACAACTTTTAATGTGACTAATTATGTCTTTTACTGGTAAATCTAAGATACATGCAACATCAATTAGGTAGGTGGGAGATCAAGCTGGATGTGTCTCGAGGAGCTATTTTAAGTACCTTGTTCAGTCGCTAAAGAGTGGAATTATTGATATGTGTGATGCTGAACTGAATTCGCATATCATAATTTGGCACAATTTAATACGCTGGCACTTGTAAGTCAATTCAGTTTGACAATGTAAGAGGACGTTTCAGGCGTCTGCAGTAGGGAAGGTCTTGCACATGCTTTACCTCTGTATTTACTGAACTACTTAAATGCTGGAAGTTTTTCCGGGTCTTGCTGCTTAGGTGTTTCATGGGTGGGAGGTAGGACGATGTGGGTGGGAGAGGGTCCAAGAGGTAGCAAGATGTTGGAATTCAAGGTGGAAAATAACAGTAGTGGCATGCACCCAGGAGGTCAAAGCCCAGGAACTGGAGTGAAACCAGAGCTGGGAAGAGGACGGGTACAGTGTGAGAACCTATCCCCACCAGAACCGACCTGCAATAGCTGTGTAGACCAGACCCAAATTACATCTTGCCCACTGGAAAGAGACTGTCCGTACTCTGAGGGAGGACATCATTAGTGTAGTGGTCACCAGGTTCAACAAACACAAGCATTTGGTGTAGAAGAACTAAAGAATGAACTTCATTGTGGAGCAGTAGGTAACCTCGCCAGACCCTTGGTGTGTCTCTAACTGGCTGGCTGCTCCCTAACTGAGGGACCATCTCCCAATTCCCAACTCCCTTGGTCTCTTGTTAGAAGTTATAATTTACAGATGTTCCCTAGCACTATAGCTAGGCTTCATTTTAGGACAAGACTCAAGCTCACCTCTGAAGCTGCCACAAGACTTCTTAACTGCTCTGTCCCAGCACCTGTATCTCCTTCCTGTCATGCATAGAGACTGAAGACCTTTCCCTCCATGCGTGACAAAGCTGGAGTGAGTGTAATGGCTCTCTGGTTTTGGTTTGTAAGCTCTCGGCTTTTCGTGTTGACTCTAATACCTACTGCTTCTCTTTTAATGTTAATAGCGCTGGCTGCTCCGTGTGGGCATGCTTTCATTTCTTGGTACTCCTGGTACCACTTCAAGGCTCCCTTCCCTGCGCCGCTAGAGATGCTCTTGCAGCTTGTTGGCTTCTCCAGCCATGCAGCTGTGGAGATGAGGAGCAGGGGTGGTGGCCAGTTGTTTTTCAAGTGATTTCTGGAAGTCGTATTGTGCTGGGCGCTGTACATTTGTAAGTCAGTCCTCTATTATGGTGGGCCGGCAGCTTTTGGTCCACTTCTGCTGTAATAGCAGCTGTAGGAGGGCTACACCAGCCTGATTGGGGACAGGTTGTGTGCTCGTCCCTCTCCCCGAACCCCTTGCTAGCTTCTGCTGTTGACCAAGGGGTGATTTTTTCCATTTCAAGGGAAAACAATTTTTATTGTGCCTACAGTAAGCAAGGGGAAGAATCGTTTCTAAAACGAAACGTGCTCTTCAGCACGACTTCCTTCTCTCAGAGCTCATAACTGCATTGCCCCTGGCAAGATGGCATCAGTTAATCTGCAGGTGAACTTGGCAAAACTTTGTTACCTCTGAGAAAATCCAGGAGTGTAGTTAATCTGCAGACCTAGAGACTGGACCTTTTATCTAGAAAAAATAAGGTCTCTAGAGAAAATGCCAGGGCATGGCTAAGGGATAAGCTGTTGCTTAAGAAACAAGTGTTATAGTCACACTGCTGCATGGGTGGATCATGAGGTTTAAAAAACACAGCTGTGTTGTGAAGATGCATGTTGGAAGGAGAGTGCCGGCTAATTGGTACCTGTCTTGAATGTCTACAGCATAAATGCATGGCTTCTGTGCAAAATGGCAAGCTCTCATTTGTGGGGTCTGTAAAGTACGGCTTTGTCACTTCCCCCAGCGGAGCGAGGAGAAGCAGAAAGAAGTTTATTTTTGGAAACAACTCTTTAAGTCTCATTAAACTTGTGCGTGCAAATGCGTGAGCATCACAATTTAATTGTCTCAACGTCGTTTGCTTTTGTGCACATCTGTCATCTGCTCTCACTCACTTGCTCGCACAACTGAGCTTTTGGTGCCTCTGTGTCTCTTCAGGATTGCTCTTTGTCTCTGAAACCCTCCTGTTTTGGGATGTGCATATATAAAATATAAGGGTTGGGGTGTTGCTGTAGCTGTGATGGTCCAGGAAATGTCCAAGAGGCAAGGCTTTTTTTTTTAAATAGATGATACCAACTGTGTAGTTGGGAGAGTCGCTGGCCAAGCTTTCCAGCATCGAATGCCCTTCTTCAGGCCTTCATAAAATAGATGGCTAAGCTGAGTATATTGAGGCCAGCATCGTGTTGCTTAAAGTGTCCTTACAGATGTGTAAAAAAAAGGTGCAAGAAAGTTTAGCGTGGAAAACTGTTGATTTCCCCTGGTTGGCTGCTGCTTTAAAAAGATAAGAGCTGGCTGAGTAAATACAGATTTGCTGCGAGTGGAGTCAGTGTGCGGAGAAATATCATTCCCTTCAAATAAGCAGGGCCGCTTTTGTGTAAATCAAAGGTAATCTGTTCGTTACCGGGCAGTACGAGTCCTGTGGAGTTTGACGCCTCGTTTTAGAGGCAGGGCTGCCATAGGAACGGCAGTTGGAAACGAGCAGAAATTTTGGGGATCAGCACAACGCAGAAACGACTCGGAAGCCTTGGGCTTTAAAAAATGACTGCGGAGGATTGATGAGTTTCTTTAACAAATTGTAAAATCCATCTTGGAGGAGTTAAGAGCATGTAACTGCCCCCTGGAGCCGTATCAAGCACAATATCGGCTGTATCACATGACGGAGCTTGCTCCTAGGAAGGTAGTTTTCAAAGGTATTTGTTTTCCAAAGTTTGCCTGGGGTTTGCAGCGCAGCCTTGCATCAACGCACGGTTCACTGAGATGCGGCCTGTTGGAGATGACTGCAGAGAGACTTGCCATGCCTGCGGCGCAGCGGTCCTCTCCTGTCAAGCGCATGAAGGCTGACTCAAAGGGTCTTCTTCTGCCTGCTTGTGCAGGCAGGGTGGGAAGGCTCATGTTTTCCCCCCCGTGTCCCGATAGACGGGCTGATGCTGCTGATTTTTTTTTTGTGGGTTTCCGGGGTGTGGGGGGGTGCAACAAACTTCCCAAGAGTTACCCACATCTATGGTGTCGGCTGGCTCCTGGGGAAGGCAGCATGGCAAAAGGGTGTCTGTAGCAGCATTGGTAGGAGGCTTGGCATGGAGAGCAACCCGGACCGGCATGAACAAGGGGTCTATTGCCATGGTCCTTGTATCTCTAGGGAAGATCCTGATGATGGGCCAGGGCTGAAGTGTTAACAGAGGATGGTAAAAGCCAGTCCGAAGGAGTTAGTCTTTGCTTTCCAGGCCACCCCAGGAGGAGGGGAAATGACCCTCTCTTTCCAGAACAGGCTTAACCCTCGCAGCCAAGTTTCCTGTTGGAGTCAGGAAGGTTTGCACACACCGTTTCTTTCGGATATTGGGCGCCTTTGGGGTTTCTCCTGCAATTTGGTGCTGCCAATTCCATTTTCTTTGCCCATGAAATGAGGCCTGGATGTGTGTGATGGTTGTTGCAGAAGGTACCTGACTTTGGGAAAGCCTCGCTCCGTGACGCGACCGGGGCTTGTGGAGGAAGGTTGTGCCCAGGAGCCGGGACAGCCGGGTTCTGTCCTCAGCATTTGACCTCGAGCCCGTCACCAGCCTCGTGCTGCCGCCTCTCTGGCTGGAGAGGGGATGCCGCGTACCTGCTTCGGATTAGCGAAAGCTGCTTCCGCTTCAGTTGGCATCGCTAGGTCCAGGTCCCATTGCTGCCCTTAATCTCCTCTGCTTGGGAAGCTCGTAAAAGCCGCCTTGCCTGAGAAATGGCTCTTTTGAGGGATTCTTATTTTTTGTATGCATTGCTGCAGATAATCTGGTGGCGTTGGGGAAAGGCTGGGTTTGGGGCGACGGAATCAGCAGAAATTAATTTGCCAAAATATTTGTCTGTAAGGGTTTATTTTATTCAATTTTTTCCCCTATGAAAGCGTTTTCAGCTCTTGGACACGCAGAGGCAAGAAGGGTAGGTAGCCTTTGAGCAAACCCTTGTCCCCTGTGAGTGCACCTCTGTCAGACCGGGCTGGTTCGTGCCAGCTGCTTTCTAAGTAGAGAGTGAGCGAGCTTTGTACGTCCCTTCAAGTCTCCTGCTCCAGGAGTATTTACAAGCCTGGGTAACTATCTTGCTTTCTGTAATTACGCTTTGAGGCAGGAGTTATTTTGATAGTTCAAGTATTAATGCACTTAAATTGCCCTCCTAATGCTATAAAATAGTCAAATTATGTTTGCACTGGATGGCAGTAAATGTCTTGTTCCCGTCCAACCTGCTATTTATGGAACTCTTTGGTGCCATCATTTTTGGTGATCCCGATACAGAAGTGGATGTGCCAGGGTCTTCCATCTCCTGGCCTGAATGGATTAAAGAGGAGATAAATCCTCTCTGTGCTAAGTGTTTAAAATGCAGACAAGAGCTAGTCTGTAAACATTGTTCAGAAAAACCCATCCTTAGACCAAGCAATAAACTCAAGGACAGGAGGCTGGTTCTGTAAAGGAAACACTTCACTAGATGTCATCCCCTTTGCTTTTAAAGCTGCAATAAGATATAACGATGAAACAGCCAATGATGCATTTCATCCAAGTGATATGAACTCTTGCTGAGCCAATTAAGCTGTCAATATGCTATGGTTTCATATTCCCTCAAACAAAGTGGGTCACTGCAGGTATGTTACTCACTTATGCGACTTTTACCGCTGATGCAAAATCAATGGCAGCAATTTATAATCTTTCGTTTCATTAGGAAAGTATATTAATCTGCAAAAAGAGTTGTTCAGAGAGAGTGGGAAGATGGGAACCCTCCATCCCGGTGTCGGGGTGTTGGTTTCCCGTGCGTGTTGCAGTCGGTTTAGCCAGTACTTGTGAGCTGCCCTCGGTTTTAGGGTTGGTGAAGTGGACCGACCTGACATGTTGTTTGAGAGCTTTGGTGGGGTTAAGTTGAGACCTATAAATGACACGGGGACATAGTGAGCTGAGAGACCGGTGATTTCTCCAGCAGCAGGGCTATCCGCAGTAATGATTAAATGTCTTATCTTCTCGAGTCTTATGCTGGGTGAATATTTTCTAGCTGGGTGGAAGATGAGCGTGAGGCTGTTGTTCTACTTTAATCCATTTTGAGACCTCTCAAAAGGGCCAGCGTGATGGACTGACCTGGCCTGTCTCTCTGTTCAGGAGGGGTGTGTGTGTGTTTTAATAAGGTGCTTGATCCAGCACAGCATTGGGCCCAAAATCATCATTGGAAACGCACCTGAGCATCCTCGGCGCAGCCCTGCAAGGACCCAGTGCAGCCTGCTGTGGGCATTTTATTGGCAATCTCAGTATTTTTTTTCCTTCCTTGAAGCCCTGTGGAAGGGGTCCAGTGATCGTGAGAGCACCTTAGCTTCCCAAAATGTGGAGTAAAAGTGTCTAGCTCTCGCAGGTAGAGAAGGGCTTAGTAATGTGAGCTAACTGCCGCCCAAGACATGCATTCTGCAAAGCAAAAGCAAATCACCCTACATCCTTTTGGTGGGGTTGGGGCTGGGGCCAGCAATATCATTGCAAACTAAAGGCAACTGGGAACTTTGTTTTTTGGTTCTGTTCTTTAACATCCAGCGCCAGGCTTGAGCCTTGTGGTGCTCTCAGAAGCTTTTGCTCATCGGCTTTTTAAAGTTTCCAGATACAAAATGCCAGTGTTGGGTGCGTTTGCCCCCGCTTGTAGGGATGCTGTGAGTCGGGGACCGCATATGGGCAGAGATCTAAAAATCCAGTCTGCGTGGCCTGCAGCCAGGTAAGGACTTGGTTGCAGCACATCAGAGGATGTTTTTTCTGCCTCTGTTTTGCATTGTAAATCAGTTCACAACCACTATGCAATGGAGACTGGTGACCCGTGTGATAAAGAGATGTCATTTATTTATTCTCGTTGTGCCATAGTGCTCAGGTGTGGTGTTGGCTGATTTATAACACGTTGACAGGGTCAGATTTTATATTTAAACGGTTAGCAGGAAAATATTCCTAGCCCATTGATAGCAAAGGGGAAGTACTGTCCGGTATAGCTGTGCTTGTTCGCAACGCCAGGTCAGCTGGACCTTGAACTCAGGGCTGGCTTGCTTTGCTGGGACAAGAAGTTAAGGGACTTGTCTGTGAATAGGCCTCTGCAACCTGTGTGTTGGTTGGCACCTGGCTGAGTGCAGCTTTATGTGCTGGGCAGCTTCCAGTGCGTTGCAAAAAATTATTTGGTTGCAAAAAGCTGCATTTTGGCCCAAATGTTTTGTGATTTTTTTTTTAAATTTTTTTTGTTTTGTTTTGTTTTTGTCTTGGAAACTGTGGCAGTGTGTGCATGGTGGTGTTTCCCAGCGGCACTGCTTTGTATGTTGCCAGCCTTCCTCAGCAGGCGTTTGCGCTAGGTAAAGGATAGCAAAAAGGGCAGGTCTTCCCACATGCTTCTCAAATGAAAAGTTGCCAGACAGCATTCTTTTTTTTTTTTTGCAAGCCTCCTGATTTCCAGGTTTTTCTCACTGGCTCATGGTTTGCCCAGAAAGTCAGCTCACAAATGCATTTGAAAAGCTGGTCTCTTTCATTTTAATTAACTGTAGGCAGCGAAGGGTCAATTAACTAAACACTGCTGATACTTAACCTAGCGGCTCGGAAGTGTAACTTCAGGAACTGCAAGCAAAATGTGTAGCGTGCGTTGGGAACGGGCTTGTTTACCAGCTTGGAACCAGAATTTAACAATGGCTAACGATGGTCCTTGATGTTTTGGGGTGTGGTGTTTGAGACTCCCCAGAGGGGCCTGATTTTTTTTTTTTTTTTTTTTTTTCTTCCACATGGTGCTGGCCAACCACCAAGTGGAAGCTGTATCTGGTTAAGGTGCCTTCAGCTGGGAGCTTGGAAGGGAGCGACCTGGGATCACTAGCCTCTGGCAAACCCTTTTTTATGTTCCCAGAAAACAGAAGCTGATGCATACGCATCAAACCAGGCTTTCATTCCTAGAGTAGAAATGTAGGTAGTGCTCAGCCTTTGTCTCTCATTAATAAAATAAATCCTAGTCATGTAACTGGAAATTCTTGATCTGAAAATGTGGTCTTATAATTTGAGTGTTTGCACAATGCCAGAGATCTAGTGATCAAAAAGATTTCAAAAAGAGAGACAAAGGTGAAACAAACCTATAAGGAGCACCGTCCTTATGCATTGCTAAAGCAGTTCTGCTGCTGATTTAGGTCTTACCAAACTTATCATCTCCAAATCTATGACTAAGTGTCATACAGAAGCAATATTAAAAGCAGTAAAGAGCAATAAAGGCATACGGAGGATTATCATTTACAGCTTTGAAATCAGCTTTTTAAGGAAATTGGTAAGTAACAGTAATGCAGCTTATTTGTAATGCCGTAGCTGGTGAAATTGTTGGTATGATTACAATGAAAAACGATGCTCACTTTTAGGAGGAGGAAATTAAATATGCTTTCTAACCCATGGAAAAAGGTTGGTTTATTATAAAAGAGGAGGGAAAAAAATCCCCAAACTAATCAATTTAACACATGCTCTTGAATCTTACCCGTGGAAAAAAAAAAGTCATTGTTGCTGAAATTCAGAGGAATTATACTGAAATGGCACAGACTTTTATTGCACTTTAATTACCAAGCGATTTCAGTCTGTGGCCATCTCATGTAGATGGCTTATCAACCATCCTCCTTAAATGACCACATGGATTTCTGAATGCTACAGCTGATGATTTTAAACGGAAAAATTAGTCCCAGTCCTGAAACAGTGTACCGCCAGCACAGGTCAAGGCTTACTCATCTGTACAATGGCAACGCTGTTATATGCCCGTCATCCTGCTCCAGGATCAGGGGCTTTATTTTCATCACTTAGGCCTTCTCCTTAAATGCTTTCCCATGTCAGGCTGCACCTTTCTGCTTTCTTCTCCTAAAGACAGTGGGGATCTTGCTGGTGGCTTTGGTGGGAATTGGATGAAGTTCATCAGGGTGAAATGGAGAGCGCTTTCACGCCTCCCGGAGTCGGGTAGAAGTGCAATCTTTAGGAAGGACAAGCTCTTCCTGGAAGGTTATAGCAAAGTAAGCATTGTTTGATGGCTCCTTCAGCTTCACAAAGACATGGAAAATGAGTGATACTGTGTGTGCAAAACACCTGCACGCAACTTCAGGATTCACTTTCTTAAAGAGCTCTGTCTTGGGCAGTATTGCCAGTGGCACTTTTCTTTTTAAAATCTCTTGGGGTGGCATGACCGTATCTGCTGCTGGAGGTGGAAGCATTGGCACAGGTGGATTGTTTGCTGGCTCTTATTGCACTTGTGTCTTCCAACCTTGAGTGGGTCTGGATGACTTCTCATTCAAACCAACTGCCGTGTGTCTGTGGTAGTGCAGTGGTGAGAGGTGGCTTATAGTTAACCAAACCGAACCCTTGTGTAGGCTAGAATTCACTGGCTGGATGCACAGCTTGGTGATGGAAAATAATGTCTAGATATGACTGGAGCATGTGGGGGGAGCAGCACGCCCAAGACAACATCTATTAGGGACAGAGAGCGTGATGTGAAGCACTGCAGGGGGGTCGTGCAGACCCCTTCTGTAGAGAATCACATGCTTGGTGGCATCTTTAAAGATGGGCTTTTCCCTGCTATTCTTGCCCCAAGTGCATAGGGATATAGGAGGCCATAAGCTGGTCAAATGGGCTTTTATGATTGGGACAGCGCAGTTCGGATGCATCCTGCATGAATGTCAGGGCCTGGCTTGTCATGTGAGTGTGTGGACTCTGTATGCACTTGTGACCCACTGTCCAAGGATCCTCTTGCCTTTCCTCCTGTGCCTGAATTATGGTGGGTGCTGATCTTATCCTAACCTGTGCTTATAGCCATTGCTGGAGATTGAGCACAAGTTTCAGTGTTGGAGCTGAACAGCTGGGTTTGCACCTAGAAGGCAGTCCTTGCTCTCGCTTCCTCCACTATCGTGTTCATCCTCTGCCGAGTGGGTAGAGAGGAGACGTGTAACACGGTGACTGGTGGGGTCACCTCCTGGTTTTAAGTTTTATGATGCAGGAATGTAATAAATGCAGATAATGCCTGCATTTAAATGGATAGACTTAAAGGGGGGAGAGGTCGGTTGCTGTACAGCACTTCAGGATGAAGTGGCCTTCCATGTCCTTGGGAAGAAGCTTCCTGTTTTCTCTAGCAAGCTTAAAGATACGTGTCGTCATAGGCCACCTCTTACACTCTGCTTTTAAAAACAGATATTTCTCGACTCTCTTTCTTTGTCTTTAACCTCTGCTCCAAAAACTGAAGGGGCTGCGGAGAGGAAGGTCGGAAACGTGCGTTGACTCTTGCTGTGCTCGGTAATGTGCAACCGCTTGGAAGCTGACGGTGACGAGCCTTTCATGCTCTTTGATTGCTATCTACATAACTGTTCTATCTGGAAACTATATTTGTAGCCATGTATATCCATTTCTGCTGCCAGCCAAGAATAATCAGCACCATTGATGTGCTGGGGGCCCCTTTTGTGTCTTCTGAAGAGGCTTCTTGAATGGAGGGGCAATGTGACTGATTTTTTTCAGCTAGGCTGCATACAGCTTAACTTAAAGATGCACTGTAAAGTGCTATGCATTACTTGCATTAAGTAAAAAGAAAAAAATGCTTAATGGGAACGGTGTCTTTTGAACTGGGGAGGCACTGAGCTCCGCCTGCTTTCCACCTTGTGATGTTAAGGCATGTCCCAGGTTTGCCACTGGATTCAGAGATGGTGCCTGTGAACAAGACGATTTAAGGTGGCATAGTGAAGCTATAAGAAGTTGAGAAGGATGATTTGATTGGTGCAACCTTAATTGGTAGGTTTTGGTGATACTGGACCTTGGGAGCAGAACCAGGGAGTCACAGTTGAGGAAAGGTGGCTGATTTGGACTTGCAAGGAAAGGCGCTGAAGCAGGTGGAAACCGTAAATCAAAAGCCTGGCTTTCAGGAAGGTTGCTCTTGGTTGGATGTGGGAGAACAGCAAACAGAGTTGAGCTAATCTGCCATTTTAGTAGAATTAGCACAGGCTCCTGGGAGTAAAACCATCAATTAGCTACCTTAATGACGAATTAAAGCAGGGAAATGAACCAGCCATCCTCCAGTACTGAAAAGTTCTTACTCCCACAGAACGTGACTCCGATGCTGTTGGCTAAGTACAGACGGTCAAACAGCCTGAGGATGAATTGATTCAGTCTTGGCAGGTTAGTCTAAGGTGCAGAGATTAAATTGAGAAACAACTGGGCACACATTCACTTGTGATTCAGGAAATGCAGTCACATGCCTGCAGTGGCTCAGGCCAGAAGCCACGGGGTGCTAGCACATGGGTCTCTGGCACATAGCCAGCATGGGCTGTGTATTCGCTCTTCTTCTTTCTGCTCCCCCTCCCAGGTCTCTGGGATTTGCAGTCCAGAATCACAGCAGCAGGACTCTGCAGAGTTGCTCATCACTTCCTCTTCCTGTTTTCAGGTGCTTCTGGGATTTGTAGTTCACAGTTGCAGCTGACTGTAAGTTTAGCAGGGCAGCTCTGTACTTGGGGGAGGGGGGTTTAGCCAGGGGAAGGGGGTTTAACACCCCTCCCTGGCCCTAGATCCCAGACTCCAGCTGGGTTTTACCACCCCTAAGCCCTTTTCTGCTGGAGCAGACAGCACAGCCCATCCCGGGGCTGGAAAGCATGCTGGGATGCTGGGGGACTGTGATTTAACTTGAACCAGGAAGGGATCTGGAACAGAAATTTCATAAACCTGTTTGACCCAAATCAGTTAAGTCTGAGACTGCATTCTGGTTTATCTTAAACCAATTTCAGCCATTTTTTAAACTGGTTTATGTGCCCTGAACTTCTGTTCAGTTACACTTCTGTTCCGTGTGCACATGGGAGTGGAGCTGGGCGCGAAGCGGTACGCAGGCAGGCTCAGGAGAACGTGGAGGCTGAAAGGCAAGACTAGAGAGTGCTGCGTCTGCATGTTCTCTGCCCTGTCGTGGGAAAGCCACGCAACTTCTTTGGGCCAGAGTTTGTTTCTCTGTAAACGTAGAGGCTGTCCACAGACAGTGGCCACTTATTTAAAAAAAAGAAGAAAAAAAAAAGGAGAATTTGCTGGGCGAAGATAGCATCTGTGATTCGAAGAGAGGAGAAAAATGCAGTCAGGGAGAGAAAATGGAGCATTTCCAGGAGACTAATTTTAGTGGTGACGACTGTCAGCAGAGAGGGGCTCCATTGAGTAACCAGAACAGGTGTGAAATATAGCGCAGCTCAGTGTAATCTGGACGAAATACTGCTGTCTGGATCCCAGAGGATAAACCCCCTGCTACAATTGCCGATAGCTGAAGGAGGTTCTGTTGCTTCTCACCGCAGCTGGAAGGCTAATCGTCTGCATTCATAGCCTGCAGTGCTGGGTCCATCATCCGGTGTCAGGCATGTGGTTTGCTGATAAGCGTATGTGTGCTCATTACATAAATGCTCCATCTTCCCATCACCAGGCAGACTTCGACACCCTGAAAAGGGGCAGATGGGTATAAATAAACTGAACTGAGTGCTTTCTCTGACAGCAGCCCATTCACGTTTGATTTAACTTGCCAGCGGTTTGCAGCTGCTGTACATCTCTAGCCTTACGCTGCGTCCTTAGTTATAATGCTTTATTTGTCATACAAAGTCCAAGAGCAGGTACCCGTTAACGTGAAAGGTATGCTTGCAAATGGCCTGTGGTAATCAACAGGAGGAGGGAGCCGAGTTTGGCAGCATGCCTGCTTCTGTTCCACGTTATCCATCCCATGCCATACATGGCGGGGCACTTCCTAAAAGCAGGTTGAAACCTGGGAAACAATCCCCAAGTTGCACCCTCGAAGGCAAACAGAGCACTGATGTCCAGAAATGTAAATCCTCTGGTAGAGGTAGGGGGCAAGGCAGTAATTCTGTGTCTCCCTCCCCTCAGCCCGACTTAGCGCCCAGTGTTACTTCCTTTCGGCAAAGCAGTTGCAATGACCTGAGCTTTTACCGCTGGTTGTAACAGCCCCCATTACAAAATCAGGGTGTTTTCTTGGTGTCACGGGCCCATGCGATTTCCCATTGCCGGGTGGAGACATAGTGCATCAGGTGTGGGGTGGGGGAAGATGCTCATGGCATTGAACCTGGACTCGAGCTCTGGGCTCAGTTCTCGACTCTGCCATAGACTTCCCATCCGACCGTAAGTAAAACACGTAAGCCCTGACCGAGCCGAGTGCACGAGCCGGGGATGAAGTCATCCCTCTTCAGTACAATTCATTAAATGAGGGCTGTGTTCCAAAAAGGGGTCTGGATGCCTCTGTCTCCTCTCCCCATCTTTCAAATGACGATAGTAGCAATAGTGCCTTTCTCCGGAGGTTTTGTTTCTCTGGTTTCTTGCAATGCAAAGGTGCAGGGGCTAAGCCCATACCTTGCTATGTGCCAGCCCAGGATCTCTGCTGGGATCTCCCAGGAGTTTGCTTCCATACAATCAGTTAGTGATCCTCCTTTTAAAGACAAGGCCATCTTCTGCCCCAAGCTCTTAGTTCACTGACCATAGCTATTTGTCTTCACACTTCTTGTATTTTAATTTTGTTCTTTTTTTTTTAAAGGAGTTGCTTTTAAACCTTGTCAGTAGGCAGTATTTTTCTGGGGGCTGGTCCTTTTGGATGTTCATGGCATCCTCAGAAGTTTTCTTCTGCTCCCCACCCCGGAGCTCTTTGCAAGGCTTGCCCTGTTCCCCTCTCCCTCTGTGTGATGTCCAGCGTCCCCTGAAGCAGTCATGCAGCATTAATAGGGGAGCAGACTGTGGATTTT
The DNA here is from genome assembly GCF_001723915.1 of Gavialis gangeticus. Lineage (NCBI taxonomy): Eukaryota > Metazoa > Chordata > Crocodylia > Gavialidae > Gavialis > Gavialis gangeticus. The sequence continues at coordinate 14,118,579 of NW_017729029.1, read as the reverse complement.
ATTTCCACTCATCAGATCTGACATTTCTGACGTTTCCTGAAGTGTAAGACGTTTCGGAGCAAACAACAGCTTCGCTTTTCCTGAAAAATTAATTATCTCGTTGCTTTCCCCTCCATGAATGGCTTTGTCCTCTTACAAAAGCCCCGCCAGTAGGGAGGGAGGGAAATGAGAGGGTAACAGGATTACAGTAGCTCTAAAAAAAGAAAAGGCTGCATCAAGGTAACAGGATCTAATTAAGCATTGATTACCAGCATGGTGCCGAGCAAGGCAAACTCTTTGGGAAAGTGTTAAATTCCCGGCAGTTATTGTATTGAGCCAAATTACATCCTTGAGTTTCCTTTGCATCATAAATTAGTCTTTTCTCTAATTACAGTTAACGGGCTATAACTTCTTTATTCTCCAGTGGTGCTGTCTGTTTTTTTGCTGGCCTCTTTACCCATGAAGTGTATCTGGCCTAACAGAAGCACGTATTACTCCTTTTGGACACGGTTGAATTAATACTGGGAGAGAGAGAGTGGAACTGCGGGTGGAAAACAACAGCTGTTTTAAAGTCTTTGGAGAGCTAATTTAATAAGACATTCAAGCAGAGGTGGAAAAGATGGGAGTGCCACCATGATCTTTTTGGACCCTTTTATGTTCTGTTTTCTTCCCTGTCAGAGCATTACCGGAGCATCTCGGCCCATTGTAACCGTACCTTTGATTTATGAGAACATGAAATAACACAGGCTTTCGTTTCAATACAGGCTTGGGTATTGCTGGTCCTCTTGACTGCTCATTGGGGTTGTAGAATAAGAAGCATATGATTTATTTGTGGTGTGATAGGACTTGGAGATCCCAGCTGTGAATGGGGCGGCGTGCTCGGTGCTGTACAAATAGATCAGATATGCTCCAGACCCCAGAGAGCTTGCCATCCATGGGTGAGACCAGAGATCACAAATAGAGACTGGCAAGAAAAATAGTCATGCTGCATAATGACCCATTGTTAAGAAACGACCTTAAAGAAGAAAATGAGCCACAGGATTGAGCCAGTGAAGAGTAGGAGGACAGTTCCTGGTCTTAATTTTGTGGGTTTGCTTGGCCATTAGCTTTCTGCAATACAGACTACATGTAAAGGGCTTAAAAAACTTATCCCATATCAATTCTTTTTTTTTTTTTGTTAGGGAGGCCTTTGAATATTAAAATAGACTGGAGTGTAAAAGACCTAATTTTTCATGATGGCTGTCAGTCCAAGCAGAGAGAAGGTATGGCAATCGATAGCCTGTTTCTTAATGCAGAAGCCCAAGCACCCCAGGCTTTTTTTAATCTTGATTTAAAACAAAAATGATTGTATTTGGGGTGAGAGGAAGCTAGCACAACTTGAGATAGAAATGAAATTTGTAGTTGCCCCTTTAAAATGCAACCCCTTGCTCTTACCTCATCACTGCATTTTTCTTTCAAGACGGTATCGTCCGACGTAGTACTGTGCCGAGGTTTTAATGTGGCTTTTAAGCAGCAATAAAAGAAGACCACGTGTTTCCATTGATCTGGGCAGGTCTCGTTTTCAGGAAACATCAGACAGGTACATAGCGCTTCGTAGCAAGTGGTTTCCCGTGATTTTATTACACCCGGACTGCCCAAGAGCATCGGCACAAGGTGAGTCGGAAAGCACAGAGAAAACCAGGCCCGAGTATCATGTCGTTACCTCCAGACGTCTTCAAGCATGTGTTTCTGTAATGATAGTTTTCTGTGCAAAAGGACCTTCGATCTCTGGTTGACCAAAGCACTTCAATGTGTGCTTAAGTAGAGATAGGCACGTGGCTTGTGTTGAGTGTGTACTTAAGGAGTTGGAGCGTGCATTTCTGACGCCTCTTCTGCTCTTTACTGGACAGTATAAAATGCAGCTGAAAGTGTGTGTATTTCTGTGCATCCTTGGTAAAACCGATCTGTCTGTCTGTCTGTCTGTCTTGCTGGCTCATTTTACTCAGTGTTGCAGAGGTATTGCTGCCGTCCACCGTAAATGGGAATAGTGATCTCAGTGAACTAACAGCGATGCACTCCCGTTTTTATTCGTCGCATGCTCAGATTCTGCTCGGTGAAAATTGACCTCTTCCTTTTTGCGTCTTGCTCTTGTGAGTTCAAGGGGTTTGCAAGGTGAGTGCCCTGTTTGGCTCCTGTTCACCCTGCCCTACAACCTCAGCACTGTATTCAGGCTATGGGAAAATCCAGCTGATAGTTCCTGTCCAATGCTGCCAAAATCCCTCCTTCCCCCCCTGATGGTACCACCGATGTCTTGTGGCACACGTATATGGGAAAGCTGTATCTGTGTATTGCAAGGGCTTGCCCTTATTCTGGCCTGCGAGTGGAGATTTCGGTTCAGCTTAACACAAGCAGGAGGGAAGGAAGGGGCTCCGCTGCCCGAGGCAGAAGGGTCCCTGTGTGGTTGGATGAGTATCATAGTGCTGGGAAATATTTATGTGGACAGGGACCTTATTCACCTGGGCCTTGCCGACTGCTGGGCTGAGCCTCCTCTCATTTTGGGCCATCTCTTTTGACCTGGACTATTGCCCTCCACTCTCGAGGTCCTTCTTTGAGAGACCCGTTGGCCGTCAAGCTGAAGAGTCCTCCCCCTCCAAGCTCTGCACCTTTCTGCTGCTGCTCCATCTGTCCATCCGTCCTTGTGCCAAACGAGGAGGCCTGGTCAGCAGGTGGCCAGCATGTTGCTGGATGATCTCCTGGCACCGGGGGAGAAGTAGTATTGTTCAACAGTGATGCTTACCGTGACTGGCTTCCTGCCAGTTCATTGCTCCCTAGACCTCCTGTACAAGCCTGATAGGAAACCGTATCCCTCCCTTAGGAGTGAAATTCCTCCCCTCCCCATTGCTGCGAGGGTATCAGCGGTTGGGCATTGGCTCTGTATTATTCAATAAACTCCTAAACTGTGAGTGGAATGTTATTAGCATTGTAAAGGCCTGCTAATCACTATTTAAAACCAAAGGTTAATGAATGATTATGATAAGGCTGTGTAAAATGATTGCAAGAGCTGAATAATTAAAATTTTAAAAAGGCCATTTAACATATCTTTGACACGGAGCCCAGAGAGGAGGCAACCGGCTTGTTTTAATCACTTAATGGCAATTTAACAAGTAACACAATGTAGTAGATTTAGGGGAGTTAGGAAGAGCGGTATTGACGGAGTATTCAATTGGATTAAGAGACTGGCGCAGTAACCGGAGCTGGAGAGTAATCGCTAGCGGCCGGGAAGGAGGGAGCGGGAGGGCTGAAAGGATCAGTAGGCTTCAGCTTTATGCCTTTGGCAAAGGGAATATGCAGCTAAGTCTGTGCAGCAATTCACCACGGACACCTCGGGACTCTTGAAACTATACGAAGGGACTGGGAGGATGAGCTGCCAAGGGCCTGGCTCAATCCAGTGGAAGGTGTGCAGCCAAATGAGAGTTGGGCCATAACTTGTTAAAGAGGATTTGACATACAGCAGTGTGTTGCTGAATATATCCTTGTGGGGAGGGCAGGAAAAAAGAGACCACAATGGGGTCCCCCCTCTGTTACCCTTGCATGAAAGACAAATGGTTTGGAGGAGGGGGTATGGAGGAGACAGCTGTTGGGTTTTGTAACTCTGGAGTTGCCCAACTTTCAAATGCCGGCCATGCCGCTGAAACGTTTTCTGAATCAGGTACCAAAATACGATGCTTGAAAACAAAATGTGTGTGTGGAGGGGAAGCCAGTCCCCAACTCCTGAATCCTCAGCAGAACTTGGCCGTAAAGTCCTGGAGCCGTACCCTGCTAGCTTAGCTGGCAGCTGTGGGGGGAATGGGCAGCTGGCACCATGTCTGGGGGGCAGGAGGAGGATGACTGGGAGCCTATTATGCTCTCCATTTTTTTTCCCTCTTCCAAAAGATGGAGTGGGGGGATGTCCGGCCCCATGTGAGGTCTACAGGTTGAAAACATGTATGGCTAGAATCGGGCACGGATTTTGTGGGGTTGGAGGGAACAGAGCTGGGTTGGCTGCTTCTCGTGCCAGCTGTTCCCTGTGCAGCCTGCTTTGCTTGTGTATTCTTGTTCCCTAAATTCTCCGTGTAGCCATGCTTCTTGCCCTGGGCTCCCGCGTCCTATTGTCGTGTATCACCGGAGGGGTGCTGCATTTCGGCGCTGGACGGACAGGTTGCAGCGTAATGACTACCTGCCTTGGAGGGCTTCCATACGAGATCTTGCATCTGTGGGTGTCTTGGGCAAAAGACGTGGTGTTTTGTTTCCCCCGCAGTTGCAGTGGTTGTGTTGGTAATGGCCTTCAGGTGCTGCTTGACAGTCTGCTTGCTGTGGGTATTTTGGAGTTCAGGTTCGAGTAAACCCAAGTCAGTGACACGCTTGCCCGGTTGCTTTGAAATTCAGTGCAAAACTTGCAGAACTGCAGCATTAAGAGAGAAATTAATATAAAAAGCAGGTTGGTATTCTTGGGATGCCTGTCACCATAGCCTCTGGCTGTCCTCTGGGATTAAAATTCACGTGTGTTCTCTGTGGTAGACTCCGCTATTTACTTATCCTGGTTTCGACAGCTATTCACACCCCTATGTAAGAGGATCTTATTTGCACCATGTGAACTGTAGAACAAGAGAAAAAATAGATAATGAAATAAATATAACATGGGCTGGAAACTCTAAATGGGCCTTGCCTTTCTCTGCGGTGGTTTGATAGGAAACATGCCATTTCTGCTGCTATTGGTGCTCAGCCTCCCAAAGAGCACGTGTCATCCCATGTTCAGGAGCAAATCTGTGCTCTGCTACCACACCTGTTTGTGGTGCGGTAGTGGAGCCCAGATTTGCTCCTGAGCATGGGATGACACGTGCTCTTTGGGAGGCCAAGCGTGGTGTTGCACCTATACCCCAGGTGTGCTGTAGTGACTGCTCTGCGGGGACAGGTGCAGCCTTCTTGATATTCTGGTCTCATTTTTTAATAAGACTTGCGTCCAAACAGAAACAGAAGCATTTGCAATGTGCCTTCCAAAGGAATTAACATTTCACACTTTCAAGCTGAGACGCCTTCCTCTGAGAGTTTAACTGTGTGCCTAGCTGTATAAACATCAAATACCAGGATTATCTTCCCTTTGACATTTTGGATGGGTAGATCCTCTGGAATCGGGCTTTGATGTTGACACAGGTAAGCATACAGTTACAAGAGCTGAAGGAAAAGGTCGCCCTTGAGTGTTGCAGGCCACCATCTTGCCGAGGTTTGCACTGCTGTGAAAAGAAGTAAAAAACTAATGGAAAATAGAGAGTTTGAAATGGTCTTTGGGGCAAACTTTTTACATGCATGAAATGTCTCACGCTCTTCTTTTCCCCTGTTTTAAGCAGACCTCTATGACTAACAAGGCATTTCAAGCTACAATTTAACATGAAAGCATCCTTCTCATTGCCGTAGGGAACAGAGCAGTTTCTTGTCACTGTTTTAAAATTGCACATCCCTTGCTGAACTGCACAGGCCCAGGCATGCTCCTGAAATGATGTCTGTGTTTAGGGGAAGGGGAACTAGTAGGGGCAGGCACCTAACTCTCCTGGGCTTCAGTGGGTGTCCAGCTCCTCCCAGTTCCCTTTTCAAGGATTTTTTCCAAAGTTCATTTGGAAGTCCCATTTCTATGGTATTTTGTCCCCTTCCTTTTCTTCCCCTCTTTCCCCTAAAACAAGCCAGGCAATGTTTCCTTGTTTACAGCTGACTTGTAAATTGTCTTAGTCACTTCCCAGACTGGAAGGAGAAAGAAATGCCTGACACGTTCTCTCTCCCGGGATGGCTTAATTCAAGAAAATTTAGAGCTT
>NW_017729029.1:14096640-14107778 GCF_001723915.1 Gavialis gangeticus | reverse complement strand
GAAAGAAATGCCTGACACGTTCTCTCTCCCGGGATGGCTTAATTCAAGAAAATTTAGAGCCTCTTCAGATGTGTCGAACGTAAAATAAAAGCCGGTTGTCAGGCACATGCCAGGAATGGTTTCAGAAGGAACGGCCTGGCTCCTCTGTGCACTGGACTCGCAAGCTTCAGGTGGCTTCAGCCTTTATCGTGGCCCCAGCACAAAGCTTGGGCATTTTGTCACGTGGGTAATTCAAGTGGCAACAAGGAGAAACCTTGCGTGATGAAGCTGAGCAGTGCTGGGCCCTTTGTTTGAGGGACATTTTCATTGTCCTTCTCCATTCTTCCTTGGTGCCTAAAAATGCACCATGTGCAGGATATATGCAAGTTCGTTATGCTACTTCTTCTAGAGGTGGTACAGAGAAGGCTATTTTTCAGTCTCTCGTAGCAGCTGACTTCTTCTATTTTATTGGCACTCACTGCTATCCCACCTTAGCACTCAGTGGGCACATGTGCACAAGATGCCCGCTGCACAGTTGTTACTGCGCCGTCATTTAGTACTTGCAAAACTAAGTACTAAACGACTGCGTGGTAACTGGCGATACTCTGCAATTGCGTCCTGGCACGGTTGTCTAGTGATGCTTACTGTGCAGTAGCGTTGCATCGTGGTTCGTGCCTAGCAGCACTACTGCGCAGTAGTAACGAGCTGCTGCGCAGTAAGCATCTCGTGTAGACGCAGCCGGTTACTGTATTTCTCCAACACAAAGACAAGAGCCAAAACCTCTCTTTCCATATGAAGTCCTACCCCGGGGATAATAATACTTTTTGTTGTCTCTGTAGTTGCTCAGTGTATACACCATGAGTGTTGGCATAGCGTGATGTTTCAGGAAGGAAATGCAGTTGTTATTGGAACTGGCTGGGAAAGTGCCAGGTTGTTGCAACTGAAATCATTTCTGAGATTCATATATTTTTTTTCCTAGTATGGTATCATTCCTTTTTAGTTCTCCCAATCCATAATAATGATAATGTCTTTTGGTCATTCAAAGCATGGGCCAGGAGCCTGTTTCTTTTTTGAGGGGATTTTCCAAGGTGGTTAAGGGCAATCAGGTCTGCAGTTCTGCGGGGTGCTTCAAACCCGTGTACAGTCCAGGCTGAATAAGTGCAATCCCCACTTTGGGGTGGGGGGTACTGAGTGATCATGCTTGTGTGGTGTCATGTTTTGGTGACCATGTAGTTCTTCCTAGCCTGATGGACCTGTCCCATGGAAAGTGACTGTTCTGGGGAGTAGGATAATGTGTGTGGAAGTGTACGTCTGCTGCTTTATGAGAGACCCCAATGCTGGCGACTCCACACACTTCAGAGCCTTCCTTCCGTTGAACATCTGTCCGGTCTGTTCCTCCTATCTTGAATTTTGTTTCTCCATGTGCTTGTGATCCGATGACCCATGTCTAATTGCGCATGGCAGCTAAATGTGCTTCAGAGTGTTTTACTTCAGCAAACTGGACGTGGGACAAAGCCGACGGGAAACCAAACAAAACTCTCATTGTGTGTTTCTTTTTTAATCCTCATCAGCGCCATTCTCTCTCAATGCAGTGGTCTCCGTGGGCTGGAACGCCTCTCGAACCAGTTAGTAAGTTTATTTTACTGCAGAACAGCGGCAAGGTCCTATACCCCTGGCTGGGAAGACAGCCGGGGCTACTTGAAAAAGGCCTCTGCACGCTGATGGGTGCATGTCGTGCGCGATATGCGGTGTTGTATATGCTGGCCAGCACTGTGCGCATGGCCTCTCTGCCACGTGCACAAGTCCAGCAGCAGCGGCACTGCGGAGCATGTTCCTTGAGGCTCGCCAGAGGCATTTGCTTGTGTGCATCGCTCCCACCCTGGCCTGGAAGACGAAGCAGTTAGCAGCATGCGTTGCATTGGGGATGACATCATGCCTTAATAAAATATTCCTTGACATCGCAGCTAACAAATGGAGATAAATCCAAGGTAGCAGACGGAGCAAGTCAGAAATGCAAACCCTTGGCTCTTATTTTCGTGCTTTGTTTAAAAGGACATACCCCACACATTGTTTGCACAACTCCCATGTACACCTTGCTGGTCCAAATGGGTTCTTTTACAGTGACTCAGTCTGTTAATTAATTTTGTTTTGTTTTGGCTATTCAATTAAAGCTTTGCAAAGAAGCCAGCATGAAAATATAACCCATGATTCTCATATACCCGTAGCCCTTTGCATGTCGTTCTGCTAAGGTGAAGAGTCTTAATTTGGGCACCCATTGCTTTTGTGTATCGCTCTTTGCCCTGTGACTGGTGAGAAGGAGCCTTACTTTAAATGGGAATTGGGTTCTTAAATGTTAGCTCCATGCTGAGGAAGGGCAAGGAAAGCAATTCAACCTCTGCATTGTGGGATGGATCTTGGGCAAAGTCCTTTGTCTCCTTTGACTCCCAGAAGGAGTTGTTGTAGTGAAGGGCAGGCTCTTCCTGTTTGTGGCCCTGCTAGAAGGCTTGTGGGGTGGACTTGACCCCTCTCATGCAGGGCCTTCACTGCATGAAGTTGAGATGTCTTGAGGATGCATGGGCGGCTTTTTGCCTTAAACCAAGCTACGCGTGCAATGGCGCAGTTGTTTTTTGAGACTCATTGCCATTGTGCTTTAAACCCTGGAGGCATCTTTCTCTAGAGCTCAGTGTTGCTTGTGTAGAAAGTGGCTTTTTGACCCTCTTCCTTTTGGTTTGACAGACTGAATTTGGCTTCCACCTTTTCCATGTTTCCCCTCTGTGTGGTCATGTCTACATTGTCTTGCAAATGAAACTCCCTCTTTTTTATGCACAAGTGATCTGCCTCTTGTACCTTGAGCCCCCCCTTGGAAACATACTTCTTCTGCAAAGCTTTTCAGCTGCAGCTTCTCTGAGATGCTTGCTGTCTCTGGTGGAAGATTTGCTTTGTGGTGTGGGTATATCTGAACTGTACCATCTAAATCAGGGGCTGTTGCACACTCTTGTTCCTTGGGATTTCCACTGACCAAGACATCTCTGTATGGAGAAGAGCCAGGGGTCAGATCCTCAGACTGGTGTTTGGGAGAGGCAGGACATCATTTCTTGCACTTCGCGCAGTGCAGCACTCCTGGGCACAGCTCCTTTAAAAACGCCAAGCATGGAGATTTTCAATTTAATTCTTCCTGGCCTCCGTGTAGGAAAAGCACATGCTTAAGGTTAAATAATTGTCTCCTGAACTGGGACAGCTTATCTGATATCTAGCAGCAGACCTGCAGGTGAAAGGCCCAGCAAAAACAATGAACAATTAAGGGGAAACAAATGAAAAATTAGCAGGAAGGCAACTCATGTCTCACTTTTTTGCATCCTTTTGACTTTTTGCTTTGCTATTTCATGTAGTGTTGTTTCCAGACGGTTACTCTTTCATTCTCATTATCCGTTCATATTGCTGTTTCTTCCTCTTCTACTTTTTAATGGATGATTTGAACACAATGAGAGGACCTGATTTATCTGTAAATGCTGAGCCGCTCAAGAAGGAATCATACCTTTGGGGTCTCCCCCCCAGTTTTATTTTAAATGGCAATCTGCTCTATGCCAGCCTCCATCAGATTTATGTGCCATTGTGTTTTTCACAAGTGCAAAAAAACCCCAGACTCGTTTTAAAAGTTGTTTCCATCAGAAGTTATGGTGGGTTAAATGATGTGTGTTTAAATGATCCTCAGCATCTTATTTAGTTTGCCATTAGGAGGATGACACAGATTTCCTGCCAATTGATGAGATCAGTGCTTCTGTATAAGTAACAATTAACACCGAGCAGGTTTTTCTATTCGCAACTGTCTGCTTTATTTAACTTTATCCTTTTGCTTTCTAGTTAAAAACCAAAGGAAAGATAAAAGTTCAGTTTGGCAAACATGCTGGTAAATGGGATCCAGCCCTAAAACGAGTTGAAGATCATCCTCTCAGATCAAGCCGCTCTGTTGTGTTTCGATGCATACTTTGTGAATACCTACGTGATGTAACGACTTGACATCCAAGGCATTTAGGAGCACAAGTGGCACCGGGGTATCGGTTTTCCTAATGAAAGACCAAGCAAAGTTCAGGCTGCTTGCATACCAGGCTTAGTGCTGCATTAGAGAATTGCTGCTCTGTTCCTTAGAGGATCATCTTCTTGCCTGTTTGGATTTCCAGGTAGATAAAACATTAAATGGAACTAAAACAGCATTCAAATCCTGAAAGCAGAGGTAAGATCCTTATCTCGCTTGGGACTGTGTTGTCTCTGGGATTGTGTTACTCCTGGAGCCCTACTAAGTATTTAATAGGTGTATTGGCGTCTGAGATTACAAGTGCTTTGCTGGAAACCCCATTTTTTGCTCTGATATGCCTTGAGGGAAAGCGCCGCTCAAGTGTTAAGAGACTGGATTCTATTTCATTCGCCCCATATTATTATTACAAATCATATTATCTTAATGAAACCGGGATCCATGTAATATAAATTCTGTTGTGTTTGCAAAAATTAAAGATGCACAGGAATTGCGATCGTGTTACAATAATTGCCTCAAATGTAATGTTAATGCTTTTTCACTTCAGTTGTTCCTTGTTGATTGAACAACCTTTTTCTGTAGGCGGTAAATCTCAATGGTCCAACTAATAAAGATCTAAATAGCCTAATAATGTTTCAAAATGTACCATTACTGTGCATTGTTTTAGGAAATGACAGTTTTTCATCCAAAACCCCAAATCCAAACAAGTCGATGTGACAATAGCATATGTCTGAAGTGACTAATAACTAAAGCCTTGGGTGCTTACCTGTTTTTGCAAGGTATTGGTTCAGAATTCAAGAAATAATTTGTATGGCATAAAGGAATATATCATAGCTCAGTGATCTCGACAAACGCTAACTTAACAATATTGGTTTCAAGTGGGAGTGTGAGATCTGTGCTAGAACTTTATTTGGAATATACCACCCCCCCTTATGCAGCATGTTCAATGCAAATACTGAAGCAGTTTAGCTTTAAATCAGTCTGGAAGGGCTCCTGCTGTCCTTGAAAACTGCATTTTATTGTGGAAGTGTAATTGCACCACAACGCCAGTGTAGAAAATGGTCTCTGGATCAGCTTGTTTCACCCCTCTGTGCATCACTGCAAATTTTGACAACTGGGGAGAGCAGGGTATTCTGAGGGGGAGACCCTTGGTGATGGGTCTTGCTCCTTTGGGCTGCCTGTAAGAGCCTATGCTCTGTCCTCCAAAGTGTGGCACAAACCTCCTTTCTCTAGAGATGTTTCATTTTGAGGCACCAAAGCCTTGTGAAAGTGTTTGCTTTCATTTTGATGTCTTCCTATTTGAATGCTAGCAAGACATCCTGCCAGAGCCAAAACTCCTGATTTTTGGCTCAGCTTTTCAGTGGTGAATTTGGTGTTGTGTCGTAGGTGAAAATGCAAGATTTTCTCCATCTGCGGGATTGCAGGAGTTAGGGGAACAGCAGTGGTGTGGCACATGAGGTATAATACTGGCTGGTGTTTTATTCTGAGTGTATGCTATTGGACCAGAGGCCACTTGTCGGCAGGGTTGCCTATTTGGCACCTGTCTCATCTGGTCTTTCTCCTGGTCCTTTCCACTTGTCTTCTACACCTTGCTGTCAAAGAAATAACAAGAATGGGGAGGTCAGCCATCAAGTTGTTCTATGCTGGAGCATGTGTGTCATGGCCTCATCCACAGGGCTCCGCCTTCCCTACACCCTGTCCTCACTGCACCTAGTCAGGTTGGTGTTGATCCACTTTGTCTTATTTCTTGAGTGAGCTGGGCAACTTGCCTGGACTCACGTTCTGTAAAGACCGCTCACCCTCGCAGGGGTATTTTCTCATTGAAAGGTGATTCGTCTTCTCCCAGTCTGTGTCTGTCACTTCCATCTTGGAAGAAACCTCAATTGTCCTTAGTTTTTTTCCAGCCTCCTCACTCCCTGGAGGGTTGTAGGGCATAAGTTGGGGCTCTCAGTATCTTCCCAGAGAGCAGGTCCTCTATCCATCTATCAGCACCCCTTTTCTCCGATGATTCAAGGGGCCAAATCTGAGTCGAATTATCTCCCCTCTCTATAGGTCTCAGATCAGGCTCCCTTTTCTCTTCCTAATCCCAGTTGCCACTCCCAGCACAGGCTCTGTTAGTCGGCTGTCAGCAAGCCAGCCAACTAACAATGGGTGGTCCCCCGTTACACCCCTGCAAGAAGAAGCTAGTGAGTTAGTAAAGTTCTGCCTTTGGGGGCGGGTATGGACTGGGAATTATGTAGTCATCCAAGGGAGCTTTTCACATGCGTCTAAAGGAAGAATTTTATTGTAAAGATCTGATCCTGCTTCTGTTGAACATCACATGACACCAGCTCCCATTGACTTTGATGAAAGTGGGTGGTGGCTTGAAGCAATAAAGCCAAGAGTGAATGGGTTACAGTGCTGGTAGGCCTTCCTGCTAACGGAAGGCCGCTTTGTAAAATTGAGGCAGCCGGGCGCCTTGCGGAAAGAGGTGCTCCAGTTCTGTCCAGTGCAGAAATTGCTGGGGCAGGTGGCATTGCCTTGCTGTGCAGAAGGCCAGACTTGCTGACGGCTGTGGTCTCTCTTGGCTGCAAGATCAGTCAGTCTTGCAGAGCTGGTGGTTGATCACAAGCTCAGTGGGATAAGCTGGCACAGGAGGAATGAAAGAACTGAGAGGCATGACATCGGAGAGCTGAGCTCTTGCTCCCAGTTTCCAGATCATGTCTGTTTTGAACGCTAGCATGGGCAGGGATGGTGGTATGGTTGGAAACTGCTTTGTGTGCAGATGGCATGGGTGATTCCCTCTGTTGGCCCCTGGTTTTTAGGGAGAGAGGAGATGTGGCGGGGAAGAACTGCTGGTTGCATTTCAACGGTGCTATGCTAGCATCTGCCAGCTGGAGGTCTAGCCCCACGGCTGCATCAGGAGTAGATATTAAGGTTGTTGGTTGTAGCCATGTTGGTCTAAGGACAAAGTTCTTTGGATAAATGTGATATCTTTTATTGGACCAGCTAAGTAGTCGGAGAAATTGTAGATCTTAGAACATTTTTCGATTCCAAGGCATTGTCATAGGAACATCCAGGTGTAGAGAGGTGAGATGACTTACCCGAGGCCTCTCAGTAAGGCAGTGGCAGAGCTGGGAGGAGAACGCAATGCTCCTGTCCCTATCTTAGTGCTCTGCTCACTAGGCTACGCTGGCTGCCCTGCAGTATGCTATGGTGAGAGGTTTGCTTGGCTTAACAAGACATTAGCGCATGCTTCAAAACGGGATATGAAGGAAGAATAGTAGCTTCTAAATCTCTCTGGAAGGATTCTGTATGGTCTGAGAGTGAATGTTGGATACGTACCGGCAGTTTTCCCCCTGCAGATGCATGAAATGATTTAAACGTCTCTGTCTTCCTAATCTAAGCTGCCTTTTCTCCGGCAATCTCCTTGCCTTATGGCTACAGACACAACACTGTAAGCATTTGCTCTCTTGCAGCTATGCCCCTTTGTAAAACCTAGCAAATGCCAAGTGCTGTTTTCAGCTGTCACCTGCGGGGAGTGAAGAGTATCTAGTCATTTGGAACCATTGCATTTTCCAGTTCACTAAGAGACAACTTCTCCAGCAATGGAGATCTAATAAGGAAAAAATAAAAACCACCCAAACTCATGGCTGCTGGCATAGTTATTTCCAAATCAAAATGACACCACAGCAGAGCAGCCTTAAATATAACGATGTCTGGTTTTTTTTTAAAGCTGTGCTGTGCGGTCTTAAGATTTAAATAAGAGGGTTTGGGGCTTTTTTTTTAAAGTTAGTAGTTTAGTCATTCTGTCCATTTTGCTGGAAACAACAGGAGTTCTCTCTGATGGGGAACTTCTAATGCTGGCACATATCTTGATATTCGCTCTCTCTCTCTTGCGTGTGTGCATGTGTGCGTTGCATGCACTTCTACAGGTAGGTTTAGCTGAAATCTCCTGTGCAGTGGTGACAGAGGTATGAAGGAGATGCTATACAGAATCAGCTATTAAAATTTGGTTTGACAAACTGCATGTCATGCCCAATAGTGCCTGTAGGTCCCCACTGCATTGAGTGCCTGCGATTTTTGTATGGTTAGGTGGAAAGCTTCACGAGCTGGGGACCTTTGGGGCTTCACTCTGCAAGTTTATCCCCTTAGAAGCAGGCAACATTTTTTTTTTGTCTACAATTTTCAAATTCTGCAGCCTTTTCCTTACAAAATATATATTTCCCCTACTCTTCAGCTCCTCATTAGTCCTGTTTACACACCCCCTCAATTATCTGGATGCATTTCCTTTCTTTGTCACACATACATAATGGAAATTTTGCTGCATCTGATTTCCAGTGAAAACGAATTAATTTGCTTTCTATTTTTCATGGTGCATCTATAACAAATCATAAGCAACTGGGCTAGGGGGAGAAGGTAGTAAAGACGGGTAGTGGAGCAGGGTGAGGCATGCATGTGTGTGGTGGGATTTTGTTTAGCTCAGTGGACTTGCAGATAGATGGGCTAATGCCAGCAGATGTGGAAGAGCAAAATGACGCTTGTATGAGACAAGTTGTGGTGCTTTCTGCTGGTGTCAGCAATGCTGCAATGCATCCGCCTTGTTTCTCTTCTGTCTTGATGCATGTCCAAACCAACCCCTGGAACTAAATACTCTGAGCCCTGCAACTGCAAACGCTCTCTGCTTTTTAATGGGCCAGTCTAGCTCCATCCCTGAACTTTGCATGTCAGGTTTATCTCTGCTTCTGTTTCCTTGCCTGTAGCATGGTCCCAGTGAAAAAATGGAAGAGAAACCTAGGGCAAAAATGTCAGTTGCCAGTAGTTTTTATACAGCAAAACTGAAGCACTTAGTGAGATTTAGGATTAGTTCAGAATCTGTCTTGTGGATTTATGGTCTCTTTAGGCACATTAAAGCATCTGTAAGTTTGAAGGCAAGTGCAGTGGCAGGAAAGGGATTAAAAACAGAACTTTCAATAAAGGGAAACAGAGAGGAAATGGTTTCCAAAGCTGCCTGCTGCGCGTGCCTCCTGCCGGAGAGCTTGCCGTTTAGACGTGCTAACCACTCTGGCCGTGGATGATAAACACGCTGCCTTCATTTAGGAGATAATGTCGAGTGGCTATCAGTTGGCACGGTGCTCTGCAATGTGAAGCGAAGGCCCCTGCCATGCTGTTTAATAATGCTTTTGTTCCCGTGTGTGTTCACCACAGACCTGGCACATTTTCAGCACCGGAGCGCAGTGAAATAGAGTGTCGGAGGGGACTTGGGATCAATGGAAACCAAGCGGCGGAGCAGGAGCAGGGAGGAGACAAGAATCTGTCTGACAAGAGCAGATGGCCTTTAGGGAGGGCAGAGTGAATAAATGGGATGGGAAACATCCTGTGAAACTCCTTGGTGAAAGCCGTGCTTGCAGGGTGGAGGTGGCAGAGGTTGGGACAGCCGCTGATGTGGCCAGGGCAAGGGTGGACGAGACTCCAAGAAACAACGGAGCTGCACGTGCGATCCCTTTGCAAAACCCCACCTGGATGCGGAGGAAAGCCAAACTCAGGGAAAAGCAGGTTAGAAACAGGCAGGAAACAAGTCAGGCTGACGCTTCTCAAGTGGCACCTGCTGGAGTTAGCTCTGGAGGAGGAAGCTCAGGGGTCAGAGGCAATACGGACACAGCGGCGCAATGGTGAGTTGGGTGATTTCATGGAGTTGAGGGACGTTATGGCTAGAAGGGACCTCATCAGATCGTTGGGGGAGCAGGGGATTGCAACTGGAGCAGGACTCCTGCCACCTCCACCAGACCCCTGACAGACCTGCAGGGCCCCTGCAAAGGGACTCTTACCCACACTCAGTTTCCTGGGTTTCACAGAGTTTTCAGCATGGGTAGTACTGTCCCTGTCCTCACGCTGCCTGTAGCAATCAGAAGGTTCATTAAATACAGGCATACAGTGAAGGAGAAGAAATAACCAAAAACTTGAATGGAAGAGCAGTAGGCAACCTCTGCAGACCCCTTGTCTGTTTTTCACTCAATAGCTAGCTAGCTCCCAGCTCCCAATTGCTGTATTCTTCTGGTAAGGAGCATCACTAAACGATGACTTTTATTGCTACGCAGGTCACAGAAGCAGGCACGCATGAGCCCATGGCATTCACTGCCTTGCAACGAAGTGCTAATGAGATTTGTTCCCACCCCCACAATGTTGCTGGATGTATGAATATAGAAGACTGCTTTTTCGAGTGCATTGTTCGTGTCCACTCCCCTCCAGTGGTGCTGGCGAGAGCCTTCAGACAGCACCAGTAGCCTGGTGACACTTAATGAAAAGCTGGAGAAAAGCCCACTCGCTGTAAAGAAGATAATAGCAACCTTCTAATGTGTGATCATAACTGGTCCCTGAATTTTATGGGCAGCCTAATATGTTGAGCCAGCTTTGTTAACTGAGCTGCTCTAGGTGGCTTGCATTGCTCGCAAGATCATGAAGCACAGGATATCATCTCTTCCTTGTCTTCCCCTTCCTGAGAAACTACTTGGGGAAATAAACTTCCTCGAATAGTCCTATTCTGCTTGCATTGTAGTTACAGCTCCAGATTTCCTGTCAACTTCAAATAAAAGTCCTCTGCTTGAACCTGCGGTGTAAAACATCTCGGCTCTAAAAGACAACATTTTGATGAGCTCAACTGGCACTGACATGTCATTTTTATTGTTTTAAAATGTTCTGACAATTCCATTCATATCTTTGGCAACCAAACAAGCAAATTTATGTCTGAAGCCATTGTTCATTTTGAAAGTGTCATTGCTAAATGAGGCAGATTTGAAGCAGTTGATTTCTTTCCTGCATGGTGGGAAGTCCATTTCTCAATAATGAAAACAGAGTTTTCTTGCAAAATTCAATTAAACTCAATATAATGCATAAATCAGAGCGGAGCTCTCGTGGAGTTCCCATATGTGCAGTGATAAAACTGGAGAAAGTGTTTGTTCCTCACGCTGGCCAAGAGCTTATGGGTTGCAAAACTTTTTTTTTTGTGGCAATATTCACCTTTTGTCTGGTCGATAGCTTTTTATAAGATCTCAGGTGGGAGAGAAGAGGGTTTGGGATGCTTCATAGGCTCAATTGGCCATCCCAAGAGCTTGGACTTCAGTGGAAATGCTCAGCTTTTGAGCTGTACGGT
>NW_017729029.1:14082017-14091640 GCF_001723915.1 Gavialis gangeticus | reverse complement strand
TCAAGTTCAGAAATCTATGCTTAGAGAGAGAGAAGAGGGTTTGGGATGCTTCATAGGCTCAATTGGCCATCCCAAGAGCTTGGACTTCAGTGGAAATGCTCAGCTTTTGAGCTGTACGGTTTTTATTCAGCTTCAGGGTTGATGACCCATGGCGATGCACAAAAGAACTTGGCCCCTCTCTGGGAGGTACAAGATCTCTAGCTGCAGACTCGGCACCGCACGTGTTTGTATTTTGGAGCCTCGTTCTTGGCACTCGAAGGGTCTGGACACTTGAATGTTCATCTGAAATGTTGATTTTGAAGAGGGACCTTTGGGGTTACTTTAGTTTTGTACTGTTGAGATTTAATACAACCTTTAGGGGCCTTGACCTGTTCTCTCGATGTGTTAGGCTTCTCATACTCTGTGTGTGTGTGTGTGAAAAAGCAACAATGAAAATAAAAAAAAAAAGCATGTGCTATTGCTTTAAAAACAAGCCCTTTCTATGTCTTGTGCTAAAAGGACACTTCTCAACTGATCAAGAAGAGACGAACTGAAAAACTCTGGGTAAAGTGTGACTGACTTGGAGGAAATCTGTCTTCTCCTTTTACTACCGGGGCTTCGGTATTGGCTAACTGGGAATAATAATATATAGCAAGCCAAAGTTTTCTTCCGAACCTTCCTTTGCTGACTGCGCTGCATCCAGACTGGCTCTTGTCCTGTTGTGTGCCAGCTTTTGTGTGGCTCGTACAGCCAGGGTGACCTGGAGAGCCTTGGTGGAGGGAGATGCAGCTGGGAAATTTTATTTCTAAATTACAAAAATTGTGCGCATCTGGTATGGAGGTCACCAAACCCAATGACACTGCAGTCTGAGGCTCCAGGGTCGTACTTCTTGCTGTTAGTAACTCTCTTTAACTTCAGAGCCACTGGTTTCCATTGTAAAGGTCTGGAGCCCGGTCACTTTTTAAAGTGTTCCTGTATGTGAGGCTCGCCAACACACTGGCGGTATATATGCCTCTGTTCAGCTACCTATAGCCTGTACACAACTAAGGAAGTCCCATCCTTGCTGTTTTGTGTGTGTGTATACACATGCATATGCATATGCATTTAAAGCTGTAATTAATTTGGAGGAATGACATTCTGATAAAACAGTGACACTTGGGGATGGCTGGTTTTCCTAATGCAGACTGCCGTATTTTCTTGAATAAACATGCACCCCCCCCATCAGCCTCCCAGTATTGGGGTACATGTATTAAGCGGAGAAGCTGACTTTCTGCCTGGGGTAGAAGCACCCTGCTTTGAGTCCAGCTCCCCAGGGCAGAGCTGTGGTGTTACTACTGAGGCTGCCGAGGGAGCTGATTGACCTCAGCTCATTGTTCTTCACTCCACAGGTGTTAGCGGTTGTCTCTTCTCTGTAATGGCTTTGATATTCCACTGATCAAGCTAACTTTTCTTAGAACAATTTTGCTGTCTGCTTGCTGCTCTCAGTCTCTTTCCGTGTATTTCACAGCCCTGGAGACTTTTAAGCTCTTTTCAAAATGATGAAAAACTGGTTTTGGTCAAAATGAGCCTTCTCCAGGGGCTGGAGAATAAATCCTAATGTGGTTCCATATGTGCTCTACCAATACTCTATAGAATTGGCTAAAAATAGAACAGTTTTCTTTTGGGCAGCCTGACTTCTCAAAACTGTCACCAGGAAAGCCAACAAAAAAAGAACCCTTCATTTTAAAATGGTCTTGAGAATTAAACAAAAAATGACCTTAGCTAAGCTGTTTTTGAGTGAAAATATTTTTTTCTTGTGGTAACTATTCATATTTTACCACTAACAAGTAACAGTAGGCTAAAATAATCCAGAAATGTGTCTTGGAAAATCTATTTCAATTATGTTCCGTGTGCTTTTAGTGGACACTATAAATTTTAAAGAATTAAGGGGCCGTAAAAATACGTGTAACGGGGGAGTGTGTCTCACTTTTCACCTTCAGAAATTAAATATTCTCTGCAAAATCATACATTACAAGGGTCACTGTATTGCTAGTGGTCATTAATAGCAGGAGTAGGTAACTGTTGCAAGAGCTAAAGAAGATCACTTCCCATAACACTGTGATTTTAAATGTGCCATTTACTGAAAAAACCCTCATTAAAATAGCTAGCTAATTCCAGCAAAGGGGACTTTACTTTAGATTTTAAATTTGCCTATGAATAGACCATCTAAACTTGCATCTGCCATATATGAATTATTGATTAATGTAACAAGGTCAGTGTGAGCTTTTTCCTTTCTTTTTTTTAGTTTGTCCAGTTTTAAGTAGCTCATTTGGCTTCCTCTCCATTGCTGGTGTTTTGGCCAAGGTACAAGGTGTGCAGGAAAAATTTGGGGGTAGTCTACACGCTCGTTTCTTCGTAGGGGACAGCCTGGGATTGATGTGGGTCTGTGTCTGCATTAAACTCCAGTAGTTTGCTTTTGCCTAGATCAAATTTGCATGACAAGTCACAGTTACTTGAGACCACTGCTTATATTGCGCTCCAAACCGCCCCCAGACATTCATGTAACAACATTTTCCACTAGAAAGATAGTAAAATCAATGAGACGCGGCGCACTAAACCTCCCACTTGCGGCAGAGAGTGGGATGGGGTGAGGTGGTTGATGCAATGCAATAAATTGCATAATATTCCTAATTGTGGATGTGGGTGTCTGACATCGTAACCATTTTGCGAGATGTCTGATGCTGTCTCTGCAAGGGCCATCTTGTTCACTTGCTTGCAGAGTCTCTGGAGACAGAAGAAGAAGATGGGCACAGATCAGATGTTGGTCTTGCTCTCTTGAAGTATGGCCATTGTGGCTGTAAAGGGCCTGTGGAGTTTCCTGCCAATTCCCTTTTTCTGTGTCTGGGGAAGAAAGGCTTGCCCCTTTCTAATGACAACAGGCTTTTCTCCTGCGGTGCCACACTGGGTTTACTGGATTCCTGTCAATACAGCCTAGATTGGGACTTAATCCCTTGCAAACCTCAGATTCTCCCTCTGCCCTGCCAAGTGTTTCCTTCTGATGCAGAAGGTGGCAAACTCGTCTTGGCTGAATTTCCTCTTTTGGGTTGCATCCCCCCTCCTGTTTGTCGGGACCGTTTCGAGTTCTGACCCCACGTTCCAAAATGCTGGCAGCCCCCGCGCTTAGCGTCATCTGCAAGTTTTATGTCAATGAAATCCATCCGCGCCGCTGTCCAGGTCGTTAATGAGAATATTGACTGCAACCGAGCCCCGGGGAAAGCAGCACCCTCTTGAGATGCCATTGGGTAAAGTCCACCCTGGGAGAGGTGGGTGGGTGGAAGCATCTCTTGTGCTTCAGCACTGTCTACAAAACCTCTTTTTTTCCCCCTGTCCTTTCAGCATGTTTTATTTCTGAAGCCAGGGTTTGTTGCAAAGCTCCGTCATTGTAAGGTTGTGCACTTTCACACCTCCACTGCTAAGGTGTTGAGGCAGCTTCCTCTAGTTCCTCCATTATTCTGCCTGCAGAAAGACGGTTTCACGGCAGGGAAGCAACAGCCCTGAGGTGGTGTGCATCAGCCTCATGGAAACAGCCCTCCTCGGTGGTTTGGGCTGCTGGGCCCTGTCCCGTGGTGTGCCACTCCAGCTAACCAGCAATGTTTGCTAGCTTTGTTCTGTGTCCCCTTTGCTAACTGCAGCCCGGTGCTTGTGTGCTGCAGCACTTATCTCTCTCTGCTGTGTGACACGTAGGGCATTCTCTGCGGGAAATATTGATTTCTCTAAATCTCTCTCTCTACTTCACAGGGCTTATCTAGCCAGGCTGGGGAGAGGAGGTCTGGGCATTGTTTCTGGCTCTTTACAGAGTCGGAAAGCATCATCTACAGCAGGTCGCGCCACCCTTGTTTGCCTCAGCTCTCCAATATTTATAGGAAAGACTTAGCAAAGCAGTGGTGCTCTGAGGCTTAATACCTAGGTGCATAGGGCGTTACCATTTGGAAATGGAAGATGCAAAGTGTTCAGCACCTGGGAGCCACTAGGCGATTGTTAGGCATTGTACAAATGGGTTTTTTCCTAGGAAAAGAGCACCAGGATCTCTTCCTTCCTCTCGCAATTGAACTTGAGGATCTTGGGTTGGCCTGCCCAATCACCTGTGGACTCACTGACCCCCCCCATTTACTGGAAGACGGTCATCCTCGTATTCAGGAACTGATGACAACAGCAGTTGTGGGTTTATGCTCTTTTGTGCCGTTCTGTACAAGGGTGACCTCTCCTATGTAGCACGCACCCAACGTACATCTCTAAGTCCCGGCAGTGGCTCCTCTAGCCAGAGCAACCTCTGCCACCACGGTATGCATGTGGGACTTCCTCCTTCACCACGTCACAGTTTTATTTTTATTTTTTATTTTTTTTCAAAACCCCCCAAAGAACAAACCAGCTTTAGTGAAAGGTGCAATTTGACTTCACTTTCAGTAAACCAGTGCAGCCCTTGCATGTGACGTCTCACAGTTTAAGCCTGCCTTATGTTAGATGAGTTTGGCAAATAGGCAGGCAAAAGCCAAACCAATAGGACCAGCTTTATACGATGGCAAGAGGCCATACATGATAGATGTGCCGTTTTAAGTAGGCTGCCGTAGAGTATGTGCTGGATGTCGGCAGACTCGATTGGAGGGATAACTGCTTTATGATGTGGTCCCAACCATGCACCATTTTTTCTCAAATATGTCCTACCCAGTCTGGAGGCTGAGGACCGTCTGGCACTCCTGGAGGGGAGTGAATTCCCACTCCGATTGTCTTTTTTTCACCTCATTTTCTTCTTTGTGGTACTTCCCTGTGCGCTTTGCCAGGCCCTAGCATGCAGCAAGCGCAGGCCCAGGTGCTTTAGGTTGGCCAGGAGCTTTTTAGTCTGGAAGGGTTGAGCTGCCAATGAAAAGATCTGATGTGGCTCGTTTCCCAGTCTCTCTTGATACAGGCTGAGGCTAATCCGATTCACCCACAGGTCATTTAGCTGAATTAATCTCAGCCTGTCATTGCCGAGTGCAACAAGGTGCAGGTGGCAGGACTAGAAAGACTACGGGGTGCACAGGTCTGAAAGGAGTGGTCGTGTCTCCTGTCTGCTGGTGGCTCCGATCCTTGCAACGGGTCTCGTCAAAGCCCCCACTTTCCAGCCATCCACGCACGTGTTTTCTTTCTTTCTGTGTTTTCTTCCTCGTCCCTCGTTAGTGATGCACATAAACATGTCAACCGAACCTTTCTCTTCCCGTATCTGATTCCTCCCAGTTGTTGACACCTAGAGGCATGCATGATAAAGGCTCATCAGAGCCATCATTACTGCACAGTTAACTGCACCGAACCATTTCCGTCTGTTTGTTTCATCTCCTCTTGATCCAAGGAGCTTCCTCATTACTTATTTTCCTGTAGCATCCGCTGCTGACAAGACCTTGGTTTCTTTTTTTTCCTGCTATGTTTAATTCACGAGCCAGCTATGATATAAATGCTCATATTTGTCTTGCTTTTCAAGCCAAAATTCATAGCTGATTTAAAAAAAAAAAAAGTCACTTTTTAAGATTAAGAAACTCATACATAATATCAGAAAGTAAATTACTTGCTCTTTACCCACACTCATAATCTGAGTCAGCTGTAATCA
This sequence comes from Gavialis gangeticus, assembly GCF_001723915.1. Classification (NCBI taxonomy): domain Eukaryota; kingdom Metazoa; phylum Chordata; order Crocodylia; family Gavialidae; genus Gavialis; species Gavialis gangeticus. Next base: position 14,086,044 of record NW_017729029.1, on the reverse strand, counting down.
CATCACCATTAGTAGTTTGGCAATAGCCCAATACTGATTCTGTTTCCATTCTTTCTTGGAAAGGGTTGGATTCTGCTCTGCAATCCTGCAGTCCAGATCGAGGCCGTGCTCTTATCTGTAATTTGTACTGTGATACAAAAATGACAAAAAAACCCAGATTACTTAATAGCCAAAGATGGATCATTCAGCTATGTAATGAGCTGCGTATCACGGGCTGTCTTGATACCTTTAGATGTCCTGGTAAGATAGCTGTAGCTGGAGGGGGTTGGCCCCCATGTGTGTCTTCATTTTTAGTGTGCGTACACTGATGTGAAACAATTGCATGGTGTTGGCTAGAGTCAGTGGTGGACGCAGAGGCTCTGAGCTGCCCGAAGTACTCTCATAATTACTGGTGTTCAATACAGCTGTCTTTGCAGCTGTAATAGCAGGATTCAGCAGTTCCCCGGTCTCCGTGCACTTCATTTTGTGTTGGAAGAAGACAGCTGTTGTAAATTATAGTGAGGCTCAAGAAGATGCTGTTGACCATCATAAAGCAGAGATCTGGGCACTTTATTATCCGAGGTGGGGGAGGTCGATCAACTCTATGTCGCAACTTGTGCAAAATGGTGTGGCACCCACATCCAGTTTTTAAATAATTAAAGTACAAGTTTTTTTTCCAACTGCTTATCACGAGGACAAGTGTGGAGGGGAAAACTTATGTCTAAGAATCCTGCTGGTGTGCCCAAGAGGAAACGATGCAGGGCTTATTGAAAGCAACAGTGAAGCTGAGTGCATCTGATAGGTACCAGTCTTCATCTCTTGTACTGGCTATATAGTGTGGCAGTGTTATTTCATCTAGCTTGAAGGTTATTAAAAAAGCTGTTGACTTCATCAGACAGCAACCTACTTGCCTTCCAGACGGGAAATGACAAACACACCCAGCTAGCCTGGGTCCTGCTGAATGATGCATTAATTAGGGGATGTTAAATGGCTGGGGGATGAAATCCATCATGTACAACCCAACTAAAGTCACGCTTGCAAGTCAGGTAGAATTTATTAGAGTTTATGAATCCCATAATTTAAAATGCACGTTGCAAAAATAATTCAGGTTGACCTGATGACAACCCCTAAGCATCCTCCTGCCTGCTACAGTCGACTCTGAGCTGCTCTGTTGACCTCGGTGGGCTGTTCCTCAAGTGAAGTGCCACTTGGTGCTCTCCTTTCCTTTTTCATAGCCTGGTGATGAGGAATTTACCAGAATTCACAGATTTGTTGGAATTTGATGGGGCTGCACCACGAGCACTTCTGCTATAGCCTTTGAATTTGCAACCTGTTGAGTGTCAGCCATGCGCCTGAGCACCTGTGTCACCCCAGCCCCTACTTGGTGGAAACGAAGGTGGTATAATCTGATTGCTGGAGCACTTCACAACTTGTGTGCAAGTGGTGGTGAAAGTCTCTCGTGCAGTATTTACCATGCTGCATAAAGGCCCAGGTTTCAGATTGATGTCGTAACAAGAGAATTTGGGCTTTCATTTAAACAAAAAAAAAAAAATTCATTGAGTTTCTAGCCCTTTAGATTATAGAGAAAAGGTGGAAGGTGCGATGCACTTGCAGGTTACATATGCAGAAATCTGAAGACAACTAAAATGCACACTTAGAACTGTTCTTTTTTTTTTTTTTTTTTAAGGGGTCCTGATTTTCTTTAAGTTGATGTCATGATTTGTGGGCCCTGGCTAATTTTTGTGTGCGATTTCTTTGGTCAGGCATGCTGGGAGGCAGAGCCTTCACCGCCCTCCACCAGAGAATGAATGTTTGTCTGAGTTCTTGTTTCGTGTGAAGTTTGAGTTTGTTGCAAGTTTTTTTTATTTTCGGTTCCTATTGCTGGTAGGGATTACTGAGCTTTGCTAGGCGCAGTCAGGTAAGTTTTATCTCTTCCCATTGATCTTCCACCTGTTTTGCTCTGACTGATGGAAAATCTGCAGTGCATTGCCTGGGAACAGCTAGCAACACAGGAAAAACGACCTATGCAAAGGTAAAGACGCAGTTGCCCATCAATTAAAGTGTTTAACTTCATAACCTACTGAGCCAATTGCCATATACTCTGTTTTGGAGCATGCTACTGCTTACTGAATAGTGCAGTCTTCCTGCTATACCTCTGGATGGTAACAGCAGTAGAAACCTGCTGGTAAATTGGGCATCTACCTCTAGAGGCACGTGCTTTGAAGATTGCAGATCTATGTGCCACTTCTGAAAATTACACTGGTGAGCATAATACAGCAGCTGGAGCAAGTGCGGAGAGGTGCTGCCAAATCACTCCATGCAATCTCTGGTGTTAAGTGCTATATTAAAGTGCAGCCATTATAGGCAGTGTAGACAGACCTAGGCTCTTCTGCTAGAAACATGCGCCCTGACTCCATCCTCGGAGCATGCTTTGGCTCTTTATTCGCATGTCAAGGCATTTGAGACCCAGAGGAAAATCTTGGTGTGTTTTAAAGCCAAAGAGGTCTGCACTTTGCCTATGGTCACTTTGACAGATGCTGCACGTTGAGCACCTGAAGGAGTCCCTGTGGCTACTTTTCCTTGTGGATCCTTCACTGGAATTTCAAAAAAGAGAGAAATCAAACGTGCATGATTTCCAACCCTGCTGGGAGAACGTGGAGCGGGTGTAAAATCCAGTGGAGGGCAATGAAAATGGTTGTGTGGCTGGGGGACAGGACTGGTGAGGAGAGGCTGAGGGGACTGGGCTGATTTAGTCTGCAGAAGAGAAGACCAAGAGGGGATTTAATAGCAGCCTTCACCTCCCTGCAGTGGGGCTGCAAACAGGATGGAGCTGGACTGGTCTCAGTGGGGCAGACGACAGGACAAGGAGCAATGGGCTCCAGCTGCAGCAAGGGAAGTTGAGGTTGGATATTAGGAAAAACTTTCTCCCTAGGAGGGCAGTGAAACATTGGAACAGGCTACCCAGAGGGGTGGTGGCATCTCCATCCTTAGAGGTTTTGAAGACCCAGGTAGACAAAGCCTTGGCTGGGATGATGTAGTTGGAGCTGGTCCTGCTTGGAGCAGGGGGTTGCACTAGATATGACCCCCTGAGCTCCCTTCCACCTTCATTTCCCATGAATCTAGGAAACAAATCAGCTTTCAGGGCAAGAGCCAGAGATACCATCTTTCATCTTCTGCTTAGGGCAGTCCTATCACTAAACTAAAGCGGTGCTGTAGCTCCAGCCTCTCTTCCAGAACACGACAAGACGCGTGCTGCATCGCCCATTTGAAGCCCGCACTTGAATCTCGGTGGCTGGACGGTGCGTGCCTGGATGGGGGGCCCTGGAGCCCTCAAGGCGTTGTGTGTAGAAATGGCAAAGAAATGGAAAATTTCCTTTGGATCAAGATATAAGAATTTCTCTACTTTTTTATTAAACCCGGCTGAGCCTCCGAGTTGTTATGGATGCTGCAGCTAGAGAGAATGCGCTACCGTGCCAAACTTAAATGTGCAGTAGAAAAGTTCACCAAAACTCATGTCATTCTGCTTGTATTTATATCCAAAACATTAGTAACACTGCCTTTTTTTTTACATGGGCCTGCCCTGGTGAACAGGCAGCAAAGTTTACAACTAGATTCATACTTAAGTTTTGCAGACCAAGATGGCTCTGACCAACATTGGGCCACGTGGTTTCCTTAAATATATCCCCATTGACTGCCCCCTCCCTTGTCATAAATCTGATGTTAGTCAGCTGAAATCAAGGGAATGGCTCAAATTTAAGCAAAAACGTTAAGGAACTGCAGAGCAGTTCCTCAGGTTGGGGAGGACCGGGTTAGAGAGCTTCTGGAGGGGCTGGACGCGTTCAAGTCAGCGGGTCCGGATGCTCTCCACCCCAGGGTGTTGAGGGAGCTAGCTGGGGTTATTGCAGGGCCCCTGGCACGGCTCTATGAGCGATCGTGGTGCTTGGGCCAGGTGCCAGATGATTGGAAGGTAGCAAATGTGGTCCCCATCTTCAAGAAAGGGAAGAGGGAGGACCCGGGCAACTATAGGCCCGTCAGTCTTACCTCAATC
>NW_017729029.1:14062541-14081286 GCF_001723915.1 Gavialis gangeticus | reverse complement strand
GCGGGCTAGAAGATCTACTAGGCCGCTTCCGACCCTAAATCTATGAAACTATGAAACTATGAAGCAGCAGAAAATACCCAGAGCATTTCGTGCCTTAATGACAGTCTAACAAAAGCTCGTGAGCACGATGCTGAAGTTGTGATTTAACAAACCTGTGAAGACTTGGAAAGGTTTCAGACATCAGGACACGTGAAGGACTGACGGGTATGAAACATAATCAAAGCACCGCAGCAGGGATTGGGAAGAAAAGACTGTGGCACAGCATCAAGCTAATGGAAACCTTGGAGAAGAACGGAGGCAGTGCTTTCGGGTCTGCCTTGATGCTAACAACACGGGGGTCACCATGGATAAGATGTCCCTGCTTCAATTGATCTCCTTGTTAATTGAAGCCCATTAGCCAGGGACAAATTCCCATGAGCTGTTGAGCTGTTTATAAGGAGGAAAATGCACTGATGTTGACTCCTGCTTGACTAGGGAAGCATTGGGCTATGATGGTTGGAAAATAACAAACTTGCACTTGCACGTGGGCAATGAAACCATGGTGGGTTTTTTTAAATTGTTTGTGGAACACCTCCTGCACAGTGGTCTAATGGCCTTAATAGTTCCTATTCCCGAGAGAGGCAATTGGGGTATCCCTTTTCTTTTGCTGTCAGTGAAGATCTATAATGAGTGGCCATTAAACTCATTATTACTTCTCTGTTAAGAACTAACCAAGCTGGGATTTTTGCAACACAAGGTCACATGAGAGCTCATCTGCTGATACGACTGTCTGCAAGTGGTGTTGTGCCAAGTGGTAGGTGGCTGGGTCTGGGGCCATTCAGGGATGAAGGTGCTGACCAGGGTCAGGAGGAGTGAGCAGTATCCAGGTGCAGGCTGGGTCAGGAAGCAAGGAGGTCCTTCGGAGAACGGGGTCTAGGAACAAGCCAAAACAAGAGGGGATTAGGCAGAGAGCAGGCCGGGATGAGAAGGCAGGAGACCGAGCAGAGAGCAGAGTCAGAGCACAAGCTGGGGGGGTCTGGGATGGGACCGAGATGTCTCACCTGCCCCTAATGAGATTGTCTTGCACATGAATTGTGTGTTCAGACAAATGAAATCATTCCTGTGGTTTCCAACCAGGCATGTCTTCCGATGTCTTGCTGCCCTTTAGTTTGGTTCTGCCCTGGACTCTGCCCTGTAAATGATAGCAGGGAAATGGCCCACAAAGTGGCTCTGGCCCAAGTGAAAGGCACAGCCCCTGAAACAGTCTGTCACTCTGTGGGCACTCTCTTATATCTGGGCAACCCTCCAAAACCCGAGAGTATTATCTGTAGGTAATGGATCTACGGGGAAATTGCCCTGCTTACATTCCTGTTTATTATAGGGTAGGTGTGGACAGACAGCCGGTTACCCCAAAGCCATTCGTGGACAGATACATGAATGACTGAGATGCACTCGCACCCCAGAGTCCCCATCCTCGTATGTATATGTACTATGCCCTATAGTCCATAGCCACCCACAGACAGAGCTGCCTTGCTCTCCTTCAGATCCCTTTATATATATAATAATATATATAATAAAGCTTTCGTGAGCTGAGATTTTTGTAGCTGATATGTCTGTGGGTGCTTATGGTCTGTAGTCAAGCAGAAGGCAAGGTAGATATGCACCTTTATAGACTAACTCAATCAGGTATAGACAGATAGATCACATACACACGTGTGTGTGTGTGTGTGTGTGTGTGTGCGCACGCGTGCGTGCGTGTGTGCGTGCACACGTGCTATATCTATCTATATCTGATTGAGGTAGTCTATAAGGTGCATATTCACCTTGCCTTCTTGGCTTCTTGACTAGGTTAACTGGCCAACTACATTTACCGTAGCTGCTGCTCGTCAGGCTGACACACGCGGTCCCCTTCCTTCCTTGTATTCTTCACTGTACCCATCTGTTTGGCCGTATCCTTCAGCTGCTTCTTCTTTTGGGGCACCTTCTGTTTTTGTATGCTGTCTAACACCATATGCTCCTGCTCCAGGCCTGGGGTGTGTTGGTATTACGGTGATGAAAATAAAAGTAGCAGAACTTGAACCATTAATCTTCATTTTAAAACCCTCTTGCCAAATCTTATCCTGTATTTTTCTTAGCTTGTGATTTTCTTTGCCCTTCCCACATCAAGCCTTTATTTTTTTTGTACATTTAAGCGTGCCTTTGTTTCTAGCCGGGTTGAGAAGCTGCCAGTGCAAAATCAAGGATCTCCTTTTAGAAGCACTTTAGCTGAATCATGTAAATTATAGGAAGAAAGCTTTTCGGAATCAAAGCAGGAATCAGCTCCCTTTCAAGTGCTTTTAAAAATAGGTGTATCGGCCCCAACTTGGAGCAGCGATTATAAAATTCCCTTCTGATGAGAGAAACAAAAATACTCTTTACTGCAGACAGCCAACTGCAGTGAAATGCCCTGTATGTGGTATCGTGTGCAATTAAGCCATTTAATCTTGATATGTTTCACGCTTGTATGTAGCCATCTGTTTGGCATTCCCACCTCTGACCCCGAAAGAGCCAGGTTTCCAAAATGACATTTTTAGGTTCGCTCTCCCTTCCGTTTTGAATGACCAATATTAGCATTTTCCTCTGGAATGTGGCTTGGGCGTCGTGTTGTTTTTAGGTACAGAGAAGCAGATAGGGCATCAGCAAGCAGAACTAGGCTGTTAGTCATTAAGCTCAGCGAGGGGTGAGTATGTCTGAATCTGATAATGGAAATCGCAAAGGGAATGTTGGCAGTGAAGTCTCCGCTTTTAGTCCTGACGTCTTTGTTGGTATAATATGATCTCAGATCTCCAGTGTGGAAACACCTTAGAAAGAATCCATCATCAGCAACTCGCAGGCACAGATGTAATACAGTGTGTGCCTGTTTTATTAGGATGGATGAGCTCCTTGGAAAAAAAGAGAGAGAAATGCCCAGTTTGTGTCGGAACAGAATTCGGTTTCAGATGCTGGGAGATGTATGAATGAGAAAAGCAAACATAGGAACTGGTTTCTGAATCTCGGCCAAAGAGCTTTTTTTTTTTTTTTTTTTTTTTTTTAAATTAAAAAAATTTTTTTTTTTTTTTTTTTTTTTTTTTAAATTAAAAAAATTTTTTTTTTTTTTTTTTTTTTTTTTTAAATTAAAAAAATTTTTTTTTTTTTTTTTTTTTTTTTTTAAATTAAAAAAATGTATTTATTTTATTTTATTTTATTATTTTATTTGGAAGGGTCAGTGAATTATTGGCCTGTATGAGGAGCAAGACCTACGTGTTTTCAGTTTGACAAAAGTCTGGATGGGTAACTAAAGCCGACTCGTCTACTTAGGGCTTGATGAAGAAATAAAGGGAAGTGGCCAGGTGGGGAGGAGAGTACTTCATCCATGTTGTGGACAGTCTTGGTCCACAACCAGCTGAAGAAGCTTTTGATAGATGTTGCCCATCTTTTCCCCAGAATGTCATCGTCTTTTTTTTTTGCATTATAACTTCTTATATGAATGGAGATTTTTTTTTAAATGCAAATAAAATAAGTTTCACTCCATGTGTGGTAACTGGGATGTGTTTCCTGCCCATGAGAACAGCAAGGTATCTTCTTTCCAAGGTGCATGACTGCTCTCTATTGTCTTTGCTGACCTCAGGCCTTGATAAGGCCATGGGGCTCTGTGGGCTTTGGGGTTTTGTATTTGGAGGAGTTTTCCATGCTGGAGGTGCTCAAGAGCAGGAAGTGGGGAGGACGTGGCACTTGTTTGCCCTGCCATCCTTCTTTTAGGGAAAGTGCAGCACAAATTGGACGTGAAAGTTTGGCTGCACTTTGTAAGGAGAGTGGAAGCCAAGCCATTTCTCTGGTGGGTGATCCCTTCCCCCCATTTCCTGTCTTATGTATGACTGAAGATGGATTTCAAGTGTTGGAGGAAACCTTAAACGTTTCAACCTGTGATACAGCCTTACTCAATTTTGCATTTGTCTGAAACAATTGAGATTACAGGCTTAGCCAGGATTAGCGAGTGCGAGTGCCTATTACTATGTAACACTGTCATGCTGGTAGACTGAGATAGTTATAGCATTACAGCTGTGTCCCAGACAGTCTTGATCGGAAGTCCCAGAGGCTGTATTAAGTGAACAAAATCCCTTGGGGAAGTGGCTATTTAGCTTTCTGCTTCTGTCCATTTGCAGCGAGATGCTCAGGCAGGTGGTAGGGTGCGGGGCAGGGAGGCTGCTGTGAGCTAGCCTCTGCGTTCTGGTTCACGAACCTGTTAATACTCATCTGAATTTTCCTCCGCTCCCAGCTGGGGATGATGCCTGAGATTTTCATCCAGGGGAAACTTGAGGCAGTCGTGGAGCTTTCTGGGCAGGGCGAGCTTTTAACAGCCTTTGCTATGCTGCTCAGTCAAGTCGGCAATGAACAATCATCATGGGGTTGCTGGAAACCCACTGGTAACTTAGGGAAGTTGCTTCTGCCTCTGCTCTGGGATCTCCAGCAAATGGATACCCTTGGTGGATTGCCCAGTCTGTTCAAACTGAGTCTAGCCACAGGCCCCTGGTTTGATTGGTGTGGGTGCTTCTGCCCTAGCTGCAGCCTAGCGGATGTGCTTCTGCAAGCTGAACATGCTGCAGCAGCCACAGAAATCTAGGACAGAAGTTCAGTAAACCGATAACCTAAATCAGTTCAATCTGATGCTACATCCATCCAGATTCATCTTAAATTGGTTTCAGCCATTTTAAAAGCAGTTTATGTGCACTGAACTGAAGTGTCTCAGCTCGGGGTATGGATGGGGGAAGGACAGTGGGGCCCAGGGAGGCCAGGCAAGCTCTCCCACAATATGCTGTGAACTGGGTCCTGTTGCTGCGCAAGTCAGAGAAGAACTACGGACCTGTCAAAGTGCCCCAGAAGGCCAGGCACCAAACCTGGGGCACTTGTACATGCCACGGCGTTTAATCCTAATTAACTTTGGGTGACAGCAGCATCCCTGAGGGTGCACAGGTAAAGGCTGCATGTGGCTCTGCAACCAGGTGGGTTTGGCAAGCATGGTCCAGACACAGGGATGTGCTGTGTTCTAGCCCTGCCCTGGGGATCCACAAGAAGAGCTTTCTTCCCTGCACATGCTTCACAGGGCTTGGCGTGATGAATGGGGAGTTGCCGTCATAGTGGCAGACGTTATATCTCTGTTACTGTGTTTCAGAGGATGTGCCTTGCCATCTTCCAGCAGAACCTGGAGTAGGGGGTGATTTTTTTTTTCTTCAGTTTTAATATTGTTGTTTGTTTTGTTGTTGTTGTTTTTTTGTGAAAAATTAATTGCACACCCTTGTTTGCACTGATGTCCTGCAGATCCAGAGCAGGCAGGAACTTTTAAGTGGTAAAATCGCTTTCAAAAACAATATTTCTAAATGTCAAGTTAATGTGCTTTGGGAACAATGAGATTCAAGGACCCAGTGTGAGCATTGCATTACATCTGCTTCCACAAGTACTTCTGGGACTCTCTCAGGCAAACACAGTGGGGAGCTTGGAGGGGTTCCCCCTCCCACCTTTTAAAAAATCTTTGGAAAGCAGAATTTTTATTTTTCTTTGTTGCCTTCCCTCTCCCCAAGCACCCACCAAGAGCAGCCTGAGACAGCAGATTAAAAATGAAACCCTCATGAATGAGAAATGCAGCTTGCATTTTTTATGATGGGGAAGAAATAAACTTGTATAAATACACGCATAGTTTTCAAAGGTAAATGTCCAAGTAGGCGAGCTGTAGTGGTTATAACATTTTTATGCCTTGGAAATAATCTCTAACCAGAATTTTTTTAAAAGAATGTGTCCCTAGCTTTCACACAATTAAAAATCAGTGTTTGTTTTCCCGAGTAGAAGTAACATATTTTTCAGTTAGCTTTTTGGAGCATGGCCACCACTGAATAAAAAGTTCCAGTGGTGCCTTGTATTTCTTCAGTGTAATTGCACTAAAAGGATGCTGAGTTATTGGATGGATTATAATGAGCTTGAAGGAAAAAAATCTCCAAAACCCAAAACAATAAATTTGTTCCAGTGCATCTCTTACACTAGGAAAAAAAAAGGGTTGAAAGAGGAGATCTAGCAATCTTTTAGGGTGGATTGATTATTATAAAAATCAGTGGGACTGCACATTTGCTTGTAAATGGTTTTACAGAATTTTGGCTCACTACCGATTCTTGTACTCTTTTGTTTTCTTTCCTGAGCTGGGCTGGGACTTTCCACAGAGTTTGGTGACCCTTTCTCGCTGAATTTCAATGAGGTCTAGGTATCAAATTTGCCTTATTTCTTTTGAAAATCCCAGCCTCAAGCTAAATCATGCACGCACAGCTTCAATGAAGAACATCGAGGTTGCAAGGTGAAGCCCTCAGACGTGGGGCAAGGCTGGAGTTGAGTGTTTCCCATGCAGCATTAGTTGTGCTGCCTTGTAAGAATGCATGCTTTTTATTAATGTAAAACTCTCAAATCTTAGTTCAGAGATGATAGCTTTTATTAGAGCAACTCAGACATTGCAAAAAAAATGTTTTTTCTTTGCTTTTTATTAATTGCACCATCACTCTCTGACTCCTTCGAAACCACTTCCAATCCTCCCCCTAAATACCAGGCCTCTGTTCCCATGCTCCCACCCATCCCGGGGTCTAGCTCTTGTTCCCTCTGGACTATCAGCTTCCTTTTCCAAACTACCTGGGTGCCAGGAAGGAGAGTTTTCATGGCACATTCAGCTCCTTGTTCCTGTGCAGTCTCCAGAAGATGGGAGAAGCAATGATAGGGAAAAACCTGGTGCTTCTCCAGCTGCCCTGGGGTAGAGGATGTTTAGGACAGACATTGTTACTGCACCCTAAGCAACTTTTACTGCAAACTGAGGTTTTCTAGAGAGGGTTTTGAGCAGTAGCTGCCTACTGGGACCCCTTCTCTCCCCCATCCCCCCAGCTTTCCTCATTCCAGCTGCCCCCAACTCAGCCAGGAGGGAATTGTGCAGGTGAAGTGTCCCCCTAACCACAGCTGCCATCCTTGACGGTGCAGCCCTTCCAGCACTGGGGAGAGCTGATGGAGTGGATCTGTGCATAAGGGAACCAATTGCCTCTGCCCTTTGCTGGGCTCAGCATTGGTTTACCCGGGATCGTAGCAGATACCCACCAGCGTGCAGCACCCTGCTGGCTGCTTCATGAAAAATTGCCTTCTCTGCCCACCACCTGCCACGGGGTTTGGATACTCCCGCGCTTTGGGCTTCAATATGTGGCTTGGGTTTCCCCTGCTCTGACGTGGGGCAGCTGCAGCTCCCCGAGCACCGTCGTACCTCCCAGGTGGGCGTGAGGACAGATATGTGAATGGTTGAGACACACTTGCGTCTCAGAGTAACGGGAGTCATGGCAGTAGCTCAGTAGATTTAAAAATAACTGTTTCTGTCAGTTCTGCTTTCCTTTTCATTACGCAGAAAAGCAACCAGCCTAGGCATCACTCGGCAAAATGATGCCCTGTCGCTGCAGACAGTTCAAGCACTGGTGCAGTTTCCTTCCAGGCAGCTACCGGGTGGGACGCTGAAGCAAGTGCACAAGTGTTTTGCAGGATCGGGACCTTCATTTGCCTTCTGGCATAGCTTGGTGAGCCGAGTTTCCCCCAGGAACACCTAGTCTGTTTAAATACGGGCAAACCAGCTAGCCATATATAAATCCTCTTTGCCTTGATATTCAGAAACCTCTGCTAACAGGGAACTTTTTAGTTTACTGCAGTGGTCAGCATTGTACAGAGCATCACAACACTTAAAACACTCTTACGTCAGTTAATAGGGATAAGTTATTTTTACAGGAATAATCAACAAAAAAAGTCATTAGGCTTTTTTTATGCTGCCCTTTTGTTAAATGGATCATCTTTTTAATCTCTCTCTCTCTTTTTGTGTGTGTGCTTTCATTAAGTGGTTTTGCCGAGTTGCTTTTTTTTCATAACTGTCCCAAATGCATATTAAAGAGATGCAGGGAGCACCCCCAATGAAGGTCATATCAATGAATAATTGTCTGAGTGCCTCTGCCCCAACTACCCCCAGGGAAAAAAATACTTCAGAGAAATGCAGTTAAAACGCCAAAAACTAGTTTTCAACCACAGTGGGTTTTGTTGCAGTCTTAAACCGATTTGTAGTGTGTCCTGTGTTTCATTGTCATATTGCCTCTATTTGAACTAGCGTGTGAGTTTTCCGTTCCAAGTGCATTTGGATTTGTAATTCATACGGCACAAATAGATTAATCACGAATCTCCCAAAACATGTAATTATCAGCACTTAGAAAGCAGAAGATGTATAAATTGTGACACGCCCTACTTTTTTAGTAACTAATTAAGTATGTGAATTTTAAGCTGTCGAAATGATAAGAGTGTAGTCTGGAAAACTATAGTTAATATGTGACACAGGAATGTTAATGAAGAGACAGCTCTCTCATAATTCCAAGTTGAGCAGCTAGCCGGTTTGTGAAATGTTGGCTTTACAGCAGTAATGAGGGTTAGAAACACAGAATTACAGAAAATGAGGGCTGGAAGGGAGCTCAAGAGGTCACATCCAGTCCAACCCCCTGCTCCAGGCAGGACCAGCCCCAACTCCATCATCCCAGCCAAGGCTTTGTCTACCCGGGTCTGCAAAACCTCCAAGGATGGAGAGTCCAGCACCTCTCTGGGTCACCCGTTCCAGTGCTTTACCCTCCTTGTGAGAGAGTTTTTCTTAATATCCAACCTCAACTTCCCTTGCTGCAGCTGGAGCCCATTGCTTCTTGTCCTGCCATCTGCCCCCACTGAGACCAGTCCAGCTCCATCCTCTTTGCAGCCCCCCCAGCAGGGAGGTGAAGGCTGCTATTCAATCCTCTCTTGGTCTTCTCTTTTTCAGACTAAATCAACCCAGTTCCTTCAGTCATGTCCCCCAGCCCCCAAACCATTTTCATTGCCCTCTTCTGGACTCTCTCCAGTGTGTCCACATCCTTTCTGTAGTGGGGGCCCACAGCTGGACACAGGACTCCAGGTGTGGCCTCACCAGTGCTGAATTAGAGGGGAAGAATCATTTCCCTCCATCTGCTGGTAGCACTCCTCCTGATGCAGCCCAGGATGCCGTTGGCCTTCTTGGCTTGGAGGTTGGTGTTTTTATTCATTTATTTATTTGTTATTAGTTGAACCTTAAGGTAGAGCTGGCCCACTGTATAACTTGTAGGGGATGCAATCCCAAATCAACCGTATTTTATTCACTCGGAAGTGTTGCCGGCATGCGGGCTTCTACATCTGACCCACAGGCTCGATGCATGCTTGAGCCCTACAGTACAATTCATTTTGCATGTAGCATATGTGACCCTAATACGAGCAATGAAAACACCCAATGAGCTGGGTAGCCATTGCTGTGAGCTTTGCTGGGAAACTGGTGAGAAGCCCATGCTGAACTGGGGTCTCGTTGAGGGCAAACTTGTCTGTACTTTCTCTTTATTATAGAAGGTCTTTGTGCCATACAAGCAATAGTCATTTTAAACATCCTCCCTCTCCCTTCATATGTTCCCTCCTCAATTTGTAGGGTCGTTGCTACATGGCACCCTCCTCCCCACCTCCTCTTTCTGCTGTCTTTTTGCTGGTCACTTATTGCTTCTTTCCAGGCTGGGCTGTTAGTTCAGACCCAGATTTTTTTAGTTTATTCCCTGCAATGTGAGGGCAGAGCCATGCGCTTGCTCTTCTTGCTGGTAAGCCTCTCTTGGTTCCAGCTTAGCTGCTGTCTTCGCTTTTGTCTTGGTGTAACCAGAAGGGGATTCATCACTTACTGACTCCTCATCTGTTTATTGACATCCAGGTTCTCCTGTTGCATGGCATGTGCTGGAGGTAGGGATCTGCATTAAAAAAGGGGTTGCTTGACCCAGTTGCAGAGATGGAAGCAATACGTGTCGGCCAGAGAGACGCCCTCCAAGCTCGTAAAATGCCCCCCGACTTGGTTAGATTTGTGTCGCAGAGTTACGATGTCTATTTTGTTTTCTACGGGTTCTTCTAGCACAAATGGTCGGGCTTTGAACATGCCTCCTGGGCTAGGCAGAGCCAGGAGACCCCAGTTTCTTTTCAGTCCAGGGCCTTTCTTCATTTCCAGTCCATCACAATTTCAAGTGTCGGTGGAGACATTAGCCAACCTCATACGCCTGTTGTAATTTTAAACCACTTTGATAATGTTCCTCTCGGCTTTAATGTTACATATCCCTGTGTATGTACCTCAGTAATTGAAAGGGATATCGGGCAAATTTGATCTGTCTGGCTTTGACTTATGCTGTCCTTATCTTGGCCTTCATGTCATTAAGAAAAAAATTGGTATTGATCTCAGACTATACCACTACATTGTGCTGCAATTTTTCTTCCTTGCTAGTGGAATATAAATCGATAAAAGGCAGCTGCTTGAGACGCAGGCCAGATATGGTGCTGTCATTTATATATTGTAAATCCAATGATAGCTGATCAAATCAGTGCTTCTACTGTTCCAAACCTGACATGATTGAATTGTCAATAAAAAAGATTTTACAGTAAGGGATGGAGAGTTGGCAGTGTGGTTGCCTGAAAGCTCCCACTAAGTTTGACACAGAATGAACCAATAATTGCAATTTCCAAAGTAAAAATATTTGGATTTGGTGTCCTCTCTCTTGGAACTGGAGAGATGTAGGAGGGAGGGGGAGATGCTTTGCATCGCACTTATTTTCAAGTATATTATTCAGAGTCTGAAATACAGGTGGCTTTCACAGAGAATAAACACAGTTGTGTGCTGGCACGGGCTAATAAAATATCATATATTGTAGTACTTATCCACACTAAAGATTTTCAGTTCAGCAGTATTGGCCTAGAAGCTCTTAATGCGACTGTTTACTCGGAAACAAATTGGCCACGTTCTGGAGTGCACGTGATTTAAGGAAATATGCTCCTAGATGGCGACTAGTTTCCTTCACACTATTCAGAATGATATTGGAGTCTGGTCTGAATGGCGAGGGAAGCCTCCGTTCGTGACTAACCAGAAATGCGATTCCTAATGCGGCATCAGCCGGCTGGATCCTCAGCTGATGGAAGGTGAAATGGCTCTCTTGACCCCTGTGGAGCTGCGCCAGTGGTGGCCAGTGGACAACGTGGTGCTGAGGTTTTGTAGCCTCCCCCCAGCCGTGGAGTGTGGCAGGAGCATGTCCTCCAAGGTGGAAGCACAGGCAAGGAGGCTGCTCCGATTTCTCTTCAGTGGTTGTGTCTACACGAGATGCTTTACTGCACAGTAGACTCATCTGCACAGTAAAGCGTCATTGTCTACACGTGCAGGCATTTACTGTGCTGTAAATTAGCCTGCTGTGCAGTAAATCTACTACTGGCACGTTCAGATGTTCATTTACTACACAGTAAATTGACTCTGCTGCGCAATAAATCTACTACCTGCATGTTCAGGTAGTCAGTTTACTGCACAGGAAAGCCAAATAGCATTAATTGCACATGCAAATGTGCCCAGTAAAATGTGACGCAGCAGTGCATGGGTGGCAGGTGTTTCCAGCTAAAGCCTATTGAAATGTATTGTGAGAGCCAGAAAATGCAAATTTCCCAGCTTGGGGCGGAGATGGTGATTGCTTGTGAAGTTCTTGGACACTGGCTGCTTTCAGTGTCTTGTATGGGACATATGGATGAAGCCAGATGAGGTGAGATGGCATTGGGAGGGGAGCCTGCAGCCTGGAAATGCGTCCTTGTGGGTGAGAGAGCACTTGAAGTTTTCCCATGGCTGGAAATCCTGGAGGAAATCCATTCTAAACGTCTTTATTTGGAAGTCCATTTTCAAAGATGGCCATTACAGAGATGGCCAAAATGCCGCCAAGCAAGGGAGCATGCATGTCCCTGAGCCTATTGAAAAAGAGGGTCGGAAGGGACTTCATCTAGCCCAACCCCCTGCCCTCAAAGCAGGATCAGCCCCAAGTATTTCATCCCAGTCTGTGCCCTGCCTCCCTTCATGTCATGGGTCTTTCTGAGTGTTTGTAGAAAGGGCACATTTTAAAGGTAAAGACTGTGTGCAGGAGGCTGGCCCTGTCAGTGTGGCAACACGTGGGTTGCTCTGCCGTGCGGTCCTGTGCTGGTTTGTGTAGGGTGAGGACCCCGCGGAGATGTGCTGCATGTCCGGGTGCAGGACCTTTAGACGGAAGATCCTGTCATGTGGAGCATGGTCTCTGGGGAAGGGAGCAAGGCCATTGGGGTCAACAGGGAGTAAACTGCAGCGAGGCAGTTGGTTGCAAAAGGAGGATGTGTGGAGGGGTGCTGGGGGGAGGCTGTGGGGAGGAGAAGGTGCATGTGGAAGGTCTGTTCTTCCCCATATGGAAATTTCATGCACTGATGCCAGTTTTTGTGTTTAGTCCAGAGGAATGTCCTTTCTTTCAAGGCATGCCTACATGTATTGCTCCAGCATGGGCCTCGCTGCAGAAATCTGCAGTAACAGTAGCGGATTTGATCCCCCACCCAACAGATATCCCCCATGCCAGCTCTTTTAGGGACCTAGACCCAGAGGCACCCCATCTGGACATAGTGTTTTGACACTTTTCTGCACTGTAATTTCATAAGTATTATTTTTCCAGCAATGGGCTGTAAGGGGACTGCATTTGGGGATCAGGGCCTCCTTGCGCTAGGCCAAGTATAAATGCAATAAAAACGACCTTTTCTTCCCTGCAGAGTTTCCAGTCTTGGTCAAGACCTGATGCGACAGGTAGATGAACAACAAGTGGAGAGGGGGGCAGCATTGTAGCCAGGTGAAGGGGTTTGCCTAGATTAGCTGACGGCTCAGGATCTCTTCAGTCCGCATTATGCCGATCTGTTATTGCAGCGTCTCAGTGCTATTTATCCCGCGCTCCTGCTGAGTGTTCTGCATTAGCCTCCGAGAGCTCTCTCATGCTGATGAGACGGAGGAAAAAAAATTACAAATGACCTCTGGCATTTTAAATAAAGAACCTCCAGCCCCTGAGGCGCGAGCTCCATCGCGAGCAACTGCGCTCAGGTAATGAGACACGCCTGCAGCTGCTCCTGCTGCGTGCTGTAATGCGGGCTCATTGTAGACGCACACAACTGCCGTCGTTAGAGATATTTACTGTCGAGGACAACGGGACCAGGAGGGCATGGGCTGGAGGAAGTGGTTGTGGGGGGAAAGGCAGGCTCTTGAGGATCGGGAGATTTTTCTGAGAGCCCGGAGTTGCTTTGGTGACTTTTAAAGCCCTTTGGAAAAATCTTCGACCAGTCTCCTGTTTTTGCTTCAGGGATTTGAGGGTTTTTTTTTTTTATTTTTACCCAAGAGCGCCGTATTCATACGTTTTTCCAAGACTTGGTCTGCGCACAATTTTTTTTATACCAGTGTGATAAATTTAGTGAGGGTTGCAACTTCATTATGCTGGTACAACATCTAGCGGGGACTCAGCGGGCACATCTGCACATGTAATTAAGGCTGTTTGGCTTGACTGAACAGTAAATTCACTATCTGCATTTGCAGGTAGTGAATTTACTGCACAGTAGACTAATTTACCCTGTAATAAGTGCCTGCACATGTAGATGGTGATGCTTTACTGTGCAGTAGATGAGTCTACTGCGTAGTAAAGTGTCTTGTGTAGGCACAGCCAGTGTGAAGGTGCCTTACGGGAATAAACTCTATAGGTATTGGTATTGGGATTGGGGCCTCTGTTGCTGGTATAACTGCCTCTCTACTAAGGGGGGTTGCACCGCTTGTAGCTACCCCAGTACAAAGCACCCCTTTTGCATAGAGACCAACCCTAAGATGTTCCTTGTGATGCCTTTTTCTCCTGTGTGCACTGCTAAACGCCAGCCTTAAATTGTTTGTGTCGCTTGCTAACACTTTCTTTTCTGTCCAGTTTGCATTGTTTTAATGCTGCTTAGGCCAGCAGAAGCATTTTGTGAAGGAAAGGAGCGGCAGATAATAATTCACTCGGGAGTAAAGAAAATTAGCTTTTCCACTTGATTTTCTTTTTACAGATGTGTGTGAATGCTGAAATTTGTCTTTTTCAGCAGGCGACATCCGGATCTGAGAGCTCTGCAAGACGAGTGGTGTCTGATTCCTGTGCGGGTCCTGGCTTTGCTTGGCACCTGTTGAAAATGCGTGTGAAATCTGCAGTTTGCAGAGGACTTGCAGTATAAATGCAAGCTGCACCTGGCAAGGACTGCATGCAGGATTAAGCTCTTTGTCAGAAGGAATCGTGTCTGATGCCAGCAGTTGCATGACAGTTGGTGGACATAGGGGAAGGGAAGGAAAACAGCATTTCAAAACCAAAGAGTTTGAACCAATCCCATAACCCCAAGAATCTGCCTGTTGGATATCTCCATTTAGAGCATCCTATTAGAATAACTGAATCCTAGAAAATGAAGGTTGGAAGGGACCTCCGGAGGTCGCATCTAGTCCAACCCCTGCTCCAAGCAGGACTGTCCCCAGCTACATCATCCCAGCCAAGGCTTTGTCTAGTCAGATCTTAAACACCTCCAAGGATGGAGACTCCTCCACCTCTCTGGGTGACCTGTTCCAGTGCTTCACCACCCTCCTAGTGAGAGAGTTTTTCCTAATATCCAACCTCAACTACCCTTGCCGCAGCTTGAGCCCATTGCTCCTTGTCCTGCATCTGCCCCCAGTGAGAAGAGTCCAGCTCCAGATGGACACTATATACAGAGTAGTGATGCTGAGCTGTTCAAAGCAGCGGGAGATGCCATGCGAACCCAAATGTGGGCAGGGGGCCCTGGAGGCAGGAGGAAGCGCCTCTCTGCAACTGGGGTGATATCTCACAGATGCTGGTGGTCCCTGCCCTCCCTCCCCATCCTCTACAGCTCAAGCTTACACATCTAATGATGGGGCCTTGCAGAGATTTTTCCCTAATGGGGAAACGGAGATTTTGATGAGTTGCAGCCTAACAATTAAAGTTGAAGCTGAACAACGTTTTAATATGCCATTACATGAGAAGCATGTTATTTGCAGTGCTCAGAATTTCAAACATCTTTAAAAAATCAGGATTCTCTAAAACTGGGGAGATCAGTTTAAAAATTATAACTCCTGAACAACTCTGCTTTCTAGTTTGAGCATTAGGTAGCACATTTTCAAACCTTTTGCAATAGTAGTTGGCAGCTAGAATTGGTTTGGTATTTATTTATTTGTTTTTAATTGAAATCTCATGCAATCAGCTGACTCCAGAAGCTGGGGCTTTATGAAATCAGTAACTCATCGTAAAATGCGAGATTAAAAATATGAGCGTTGGCAATAGGTTGACTGTCAAAAGTGAAACTTGTGTATCTGCCGCGCCGGGTATGGAATGAATTGCGTTCATGCTTTTGGCTTGAATCGTGATTAACCGTGTGTGGGCATTGCATGCTAAAAAGCACGGTACAAAGACACTTCAACATGTGAAGAACAAGTTTGCTCCATAACAGCTTTTTTAATCTATATCCATATTTGAGTTTACAGTGGGGAAAAATAAAATGTATCCAATGTACATGCAAATCAGGAAATAATTAGTCTATAGTTGATGATGAAGGGCTGGAAACGCAGCCGTTATTCCAAACAGTGGAGATGCAGATGTAAGCCCTTGCTTTTTTTTCTCCCCTCCTTTTATTGCTGCTGCTTTTCTCTCAGTTGCAGTCTCTCCTTACCTAGATGGTTAATTCATTCATATGCAATTAAACAAAGAATGCAGACTTGGTGGAGACAGCACATAAAATACAAAAGCTTAGGAGACCTATTAGCGAGGTTCATCTGCGTGCCTGAGGTACAGAAGATCTTTACGGCTTTGACTTAGTGTGTCTCTAAGTGTTCTTTGTTTAACCAATAGCTGCTGATACATGTTGCTCTGTTTTACTGGTCTTGACCTTTTCAATTAAAATAACTTAAAATAAAAGCTTTTACAAGCGGGTCCTGCAGTCTTGACTTCCACGGCCCCTTTGTCTGAGCAAGGACCGTGGGATTTGGCCTGCATCTGGTTTAGCACGGAGTTGCATGTTTACTAACTTTAATGATGCTCATTGCAGACAGCTTTTAACTAACTTACCACATAGCTACCCCTGGGCAGAAAAGCTTTTTCCATAATTTTTTGTTGCTGTTGCTGTGCTTTTTTTTGCTTCTTGGATTCCCCTTGCACATAAAATGGCATCAATGCTACGGCAAAAAAGGAAGAAAGTTCTGTAGTATAAATAATACACTTAACGACAGCAAGTTGGGCCAACGTATTCGGAAAACAAACCAGGCCTTCAAGTGACAGTTTAGTTGCATCCTTTAGTGAAAAAATGTGTGAGTCTGCTGAGAAACCCATGTTACCCTCAACTGAGTTTGCTTTGAAGCCCTAGGAAGCCAGTGGGAGATTTTTTCCATCAGCTGTAGGATGCTTTGAATCACACTTGGTGTGAGACCGTTACCTGTTGTCCTTGAATCACCAGGTAGGATGTGCAAAGCATTTGATAAATGGTTTCTCAGGAGCTGTTTTCTCATTGCACCAAGCACACTATAGGCCAGCATAGCCAGGTGTTGTAAGTTTTGCTGCGTGTGAACTAACATACATACGGCGGAGAGTTATTTTTCGATGAATTGCTATTTTGAAAAGTCGAGATGAAGCCTGCACATGCACTGGAAGAGACTGGGACTGTATGACCCGGCAGTAGCTGACCCTTTGGGTGGGCTGAAATGGCATGTCCCGCTTCCCTTCTCGGGTCCGTTGCAATATCCTTTCCGGCAGCTGCTGTCCTTTATGTTCGGCTGCTGGCTTTGCTTGCTCGCTTTCATAAATGACTGGCTTTACCTGTGAGATTGATGCCTGTGGGGGGCTAACGAGCTCGTTGTACGTTGTCCAGCATTAAGCATTTCATGGGGCTGGATCAAACCCTCAGCGAAACATAAAATGACCTCAGATCCAACTCCCCACCCCCCTTGCGCGTAATGACATCTTAAAAAAATGACTCTGTTTTATGAGGAAAATCCAAAAAACGGCAGCTTTTTAAAATGGAAACATTTCAAGCAAAGCCAGGATGTGTTTATGTGAATGAAAATTTTCCCTTTGAAAATAAAAACAGGCTGATAATAAAAGCCAAGTGCATGCTCATTTGCATTTTTGATGAGAGGGTGTCGTTCTTGAAAGCCTCAGCCTGATGAAGGGTGTTTGTACCCAAAAGCTTGCAAAGAAGGTTTCCAACTATTTGAGTTGGCCTGATAAAAGATGCCAGATTTTAAGAACCGTGTCTTGCTTTCAATAAGGCGCTTCATCTCCCTGCCCCTTTGTTCCACCACGTCAGCCTGGTCTTTCCAGACTGGAAACTCTCGAGTGAAATCTGTTATCAAGGGGGTGTGAAACCTCTCTTAAAACAAGGACCTGACCGTGCTTGGGCTATCCTTGAACTTGCATAACCCCAGCAGTCGATGATGTGAAGAACTGCGAGGCAACGGCATGGTTCACAGCTTTGTTCTTCATTGGATTTTGTCATGTGCCTTGGTTTCTTCTCATGGTTTGCTTATGAGTGTCTCCAAAAATGCCCCCTGTTTGGATGGTGCTGTGTTTTGCAGTGAATATGGCCTGCAATAGCATTGCTGAGGCCACGCTGGGAGGTTTCACCTAGACAACGCCTTGATCTTGGTTCCTGTCAGGTGTGCGTCTTTTTGGAGTCCGTCTGTCCACTCTGCTCATGATCTTGAGTGTCTGAGGTTTGCTCTTGGAGCTGCAGGAAGGAGCGTGGTCAGAGACGCCTGTAAACCCCTGTACAGTCCCATCTTCCTTAATATAAACCGAAACCCTTCAAGTGGACTCTTCTTGTCTTGACTGCACGGTGCCCTCTCCAGCTCTGCAGACCTCTTGGCTCTCTTACAGCTCGGGCCATTGGGGAATCTGAATGCAGATGTCCTGAAATAACGAACCAAATCTTGTACACACTTCCATAGGCCTGGCAAGGATCTCTCCTGGGGCTCTTTGCAGCTTTCAGCTTCTTTCATTCCTTTCCCTGCCACCATTCCCTTTTCTGTACAATTTGCGTGGGAGGTTTATAGTGCCTCCGATGCGACAGCTGCCAACAGGAGGACAAACAGCAAATGATCAGCTCGGTGCAAAATGGGCCAGCTCTTCTGTTTATCTCCAGAGGCTGTAAAAAAAACAAAACAAAACAAAACCTCATTTTACCCCGTTCTCGAGGAGAATCTGTGTTTGACTGACTGGTGCTAGCCCGTTAAGTTCAGCCCTCCGTGAAAATGAAAGTTTAAGAGTTTTGACCATGAGTTTGCAAAGAGCAGTTTCTCAGAAATGGGAGCTTTCCAGCAGTGGGGCAGCTCCCGGGGGCTGGATTGCTGAGAGGGGAAGGAATAAGCACCCTAACCTGGGCTCTGGCACAAATTTGGGGACGTTGCTCAGGGTACCTGCACCAGGAGGCCGAGGCTGCCATACCCTCCTTTCCTCCCACGTCTGTGCCACGGCAGCTCGGCCCTCCCTGTTCCTTGTCCCCTCCTGCAGCAAAGTCTGGCTAAGCCCTGCGTGTGCTCTGCAACCACTTACCATCATGGAAACTTCCTCTGCTTTGTCCAGCTGCTGCCTCCTCTTCCTTCATGGTTTCTGAGCCCTTCTAGCTAAGTTGCCCTGTCTTGATGACTGGGGGTCGATGTACCCAAGTAAGGCTGTAGAAAATTCCCTTGCCTTCTCCCCACTGCTTTTTTTTTTTCTCCCTTTGGGTATAAAAATGCTGTATTATGAATTTTGCGAGTTATACCTGCCCAAGTACCAGAAAAGTGCTCCAAACTTGGTGGAAATGAAGAGTTTTA
>NW_017729029.1:14027791-14057541 GCF_001723915.1 Gavialis gangeticus | reverse complement strand
GACGTTAGGAGAGAAACACTGCAAAGCGGCCCAAATATCCAAAAACAAAAAAAAAATGCTGAGAGGGGAATAAAAAATAAGTCACTTGCTCAGTTCACTCAAGCAACTCTATGCAGAAAAGCACATGCTGAAGAGCCATTGAAATGACCAGATAAGTGTGTGATTAAAGATTAAATACGTGCCCAAATGTGCTCGTGAATCGGGGGCTCCTGGCACATGCCGCATCCCCGCTGCGGTGGTGCCATGTCTTTGAAATGACCCTCAGGGGCTCATATACTAGCTCAGTCCAGCTGTAAAATAACTCCTAGGACTAATGGTTAAACCCTGCAAAGCGTGAATTTCCTCTTTAAATAGATTTACAGTAAATTAATAGGGTTTTTTTTTTTTTTTTTTTCAGCCAGTGCCTTGCAACCTGTTTGTGGAAGCATCATTTTAACGTGCCTGGTAATTGAAAAAATTGTCAAGTGATGGAATTTATTATCCTCTCTGACCTGTATTTTTCATGCGAAGCCATGGGAAAGATCTGATGATAAGCATATTTTTGGAATAAGGAACTACCTAATATATAAGTGTTTGGTGATGCTTCTAAGACACAGCTTTGCCCCCTCCCCTTCCGAAAAGAAAGACGCTGCAGTCCCAGAAAATGAATACTTAGTAAAAGAGACCAATTTAAATAGCTTGAGGTGGATGATGATGACTGAGTAAAATCATTGAGGTATGGAGGCAAATGCAATGCTGTTGTGAAGAATACTCTCAGCACCACTATATCCCATCAAACAGTGGTCCTGCTGCATGGTGATATTGCTGGAAGTCAAGAAGTGCTGACATTTTAAGCCTGTAACCTTAATTCTGCCCTTGGACATGTTTGTGACGGTGCTGTCTTTGCTAACATCAGTGCTGCTTCTCTAATGGGAAAAGAGGTCTGATATTTTACAATACCCTGACTTCTTGTAATTCTTCAACCTGTATGTTCCCGGTCATACTCTGGCATAAGGGAGACCCACTTGTGCACCTGGCAAGGGTCTTTTTGCTGTAAGAACCTGAGAGCAAAGGTGGGGTAGCACAGGAGATGTGGGGAGATGGAAAATATTAGGTCACCAAGTCTGAGTGGGGGGAAAGGGAATAAGACAAAGAGGAATGCAAGGACTAGAGGATAAAACAAAGTGCAGAGAGAGAAACACAACCAAGACTGCTTTCCTCTCTGCTTCTGATCTAGCAGAGCATTTGAGCAGTCAGAGACAAATTTCCAAACCAAATGTCAAACACCCCCAGCCATTCCCGTCTTCTGGATTCCCATGAAATGTCTATTCGAGGGGGTTTCAAGTGGTCCATTTTAAAATGTACCTCTCTGTCTACAGTCAAGCTGTCCCCCAATAACTACCACCTTTATACCCAGACCTGAGCAGGGAAGAACTCGGTACGTCGGGGTGGGCAAAATGCAGCCCACGGCTGGATGTGGCCTTCCAGGCCATTCTACTTGGCCCGCGGGGCCCCTAAAAAATTTAGAAAATTAATATTTATTTGCCCCGGGCTGCCTGTCATGCAACCCTTGATGGCTTGCCAAAACTCAGTAAGCAGCCCTCTGCCCAAAATAATTGCCTGCTTCTGCTGTACGTGCTTTCACCATATACAGATCATGCTCAGAGTTGCAATGCATGTCAACCATTTTGCATCTGTAGCAGCAAAATGCATGCCCCCGAACATCTTAATGACAGAGATGAATATTTAACTCTGTTCAATAATATATTCTTTGTTGGTTTCCACACACAGATGCCATGAAATATGCATTCTCTTCCTGCTCCTTTTTGTCCTTGGTCTTTTCACTGTAATTATTTATAAATCAGAAGTTGTATTGATTGGAGTTTTGTATCTACGACTGGTGTATGAGGTGCAATTGCTGTAGTAGTTGGAAAACAAGCTGCCATATAATTGTGGTAGTTATAGACTTGACAGTACCCTGTGCTTTACTTCAGAGAAAGGTTAAGGTGAATTTTAATTTGCTGAGAACTTTACCCAGGCATCTAGTGCCTGTAGTAGATCAAACAGGTGATTGAACAAGCTTTCATTTTAGAAGAGAAGCATATTGTTGGACTCCATTTCTAAAAGCTGTTTCAGCTGGAAGCGGGTGGGGGAAAGGGTTAAATGTTTTTTCCTTTTTGATTCAGAAAAGAATGATTCTGACATTTAGCCAGGACAAGAGAAACAACCCGCTGGAAAGTGGCCTGTCGGTGATGGCAGAGTCTAATCACAGTTGGCCAAGCTGAAGCCAACGCACAGTTGGCCAAGCTGCCTTGGCGAAGGATATGCTGTATGCCTGTTCCTTAGAGACCCCGTGGTGCGAAGCTGAGACGTCTTGCACACGTGGAGAAATTGGCTGGCTGAATTAGTGTGATGAGACAATGAGCCGTGTTAGGAAGCCATGGGGTCCAGTGCCCCATGACCATGGTTGTACTACTGCTAGGTCAGGAGAGGGCATGAGCATCTCAGCCGCCTTAGCTTGTGAAGATGTTTTCGTAGTCCTACAGCTCTTGTCCACTATTTGGTACAGAGACGTGTCCCCACTGTGTGGGGAGCCTTTTTCCTACTAGTTAGATTGAAATTAAAAAAAAAAAGACTAGTGACTTTTGTGTGCCCAGTTTTGGGTGCTCTGCTTGATGTGCAGTCAAAGGGGCTTGAGAGTGATCGGGATATAGATATCTGGATATCTGTATCTGTTGTATCTGGATATAGATATCTTTCAAGACCCTTTGACTGCACCCCCAAAGGGCCTTACTCCCACTTGGTACCTTCTAATATAGATAGATATAGAGCTAAAGATGCAGAGATATAGCTATGGCCCTTTGACATTATATAATATGTGTGTATATGTCAAAGGGCCATAGCTATATCTCTATATCTATATATAATTACAAGGTATTAAGTGTCACATTGGGAGTAAGGCCCTTTGGGGGTGCCTCAAACTGGGAAAAACCTGGGTGTCCAGAACTACTCTCTATGTGTTCTAGGCTTGTATTG
Source organism: Gavialis gangeticus (assembly GCF_001723915.1). Classification (NCBI taxonomy): domain Eukaryota; kingdom Metazoa; phylum Chordata; order Crocodylia; family Gavialidae; genus Gavialis; species Gavialis gangeticus. The sequence goes on along the minus strand of NW_017729029.1, from coordinate 14,054,526 downwards.
AGAAAACAGAACAAATCTTCTCTCTGGTTTAAAAATAAGAGCGTTCCTCCAGCGTCAGCTGCTTTGAGCCGCGTGCTGTTGTGCAAAGGCTGCACGTCCATTTCAGATGCGCACGAAGGAAAGAAGCCAGAAATAGGAAATTATAGGTCCTTGACTAAAGGTGACTTCAAACCAGCCAACAAGTGTCGTGAAAGTAAGAGAGTCTCCTTTATATTGCTGCAAGGGTCAAGAATTTAGTAGCTGTGCTCAGTTCACGATCGTCTGATAAAAGCAAACTTTGAAAAAGAACTTGGCCAGGAGAGATTAAAAAAGAAAAGAATCCGCTTCTTAAATAAATAGGCTGCTCTCCATTGTTGCAGACTTAGCAGCTTGATAAAGGACTGCTCGAGTGAAAGTGAGCCATGAAAAGCCAGTCTCAGATCTGCGGCTGGCTCTTAAGCTATTGAGGCCAGGGGCTTTTCTTAGAACAAAAAAAATTTTGAATATAACCTAAAGTTTGACTAAGTGATTTGATTTATCGTGATGAGCACGGCAATTTGCTACACTTGCATTTTTCAGGAAGTGCTAATAAATTTTAGCTCAGAATAAATTCGAGCTATGCAAATTGATATCCCTGTCTTAAAAAAAAAGAAAGAAATGCTTGGCTATTCTGGAACTCGGAAACATGGCTTGATGTAAATTTTATAAGCAAGCAGAAGGAGTTGCTTGCTTCCAACAGCAAATGCAGCCTGTCATTTGTCTTTTTAAGAGACAGGCATCTTTCTCAATTGTATTTTTATAACTCTGTTATGTAAGGGGACTGTAGCTATCATAGCCTTCAGTTACTAAGACATTCCTCCAGATTTGACCTTAAAGATATAGCTAATTGACATGGTGAGAGTGCTTTGGTTGCTGGTTTCCATGGTTTGTGTGCGTAAATTGAGCGCCCGCTTCTCAGTTTAGAAACCCACTGTTATTCTTGCAAAATGCAGATGTGGCGGATGTAGAGTGCTAAGAGGCCTTGCCCTGAAGGCCATGCTCCAGATGGGTCCCTTTGGGGATGCAGCGGCTTACATTTCATGCAAGGATGCCTGTCGCACAGTGAGTGTCAGCCATATCCCTCGCCCTGGCGGAGGGTCAGGCCCCTAGTATGCAGCATAAGAAATAAAGCCTCTGCCTGAATGTGAGGACTCGGATATTGTTGCCCATTGAACTGGGAAGAGTTTTGAAAGGAAGAAGGTAACTATTTTTGGATAAAGAACAACAGAGAAAACTTTCCCCGATGATCTGATGATACTTCCAAATGTGCTGTTGAAATAATTAGAACTGGAGCCCTGTGGTACCATTCCCAGTGATTTATTTTCTATCCTGTTGAGTTGTCTAAATTAATTTTTTTCTCTCAGAGAGAGAAAAGGGATGATAGGAGCTGAGGTGAGCGTGTGGTGGGTGTGTGATCGGGGTCTGTCCATCCGAGATCGCCTGCTCAGCATTTTGTCTCGCCTCCTGCACATCAGTTTTCTCCCAGGTCGATGACTTCAGACGGGCTCATTTTGAACCTAGGGCTTGTTTCTGTGGTGGTCAGCAGTCCTTACCCTATTTTCACTGTCGTCCCTGCAGTCGTTGGAGTGGCCTGGACGGCAGCCCCTCACTGGAGCCAGGCTGTGTCTCCGGCTGGGCAATGCTGTCATGCAAAGCAGACCTCTAAATGCTTCCTCCTGCCCCTCGGGTGCTGTCTGTCTCCTGCTGCCTCTTTGACCCTTTGTCTGTCTGATGCTTCCCAGGATCCTCATTTAGTGACACCGAGGAATGTGGATAATTGGGCAGTATGTCGTCTCCATTCTTGCAGCCAGGCAGGCATTGAAGCTGTCCCTCAAATCCTCAATCTGGGCATTGGTAGCAGCAAAAAGGGCATGGGGTTTGCCCCAGTGTAGGAAAAGAAAGATTCAAAATCCCTAAGAAGGATCAGTGAAGTGTTCTTAGGTGTTGTAAAAACGGTGCCTGGCTTTGAGGGTTCAGCACCTCGGGTCTCCTCGTTGAGAATTCAAGACAGAGGGGAAGAAGAAGAGCACCAATATCGTCTCCCCCATCTCTGTGGGCATGAGATGGGCAGCCAGCTTTCTCTCCTAAGCCTTGGGTGGAAGGACACGTTCTTTGCAGGTTTCCCCTCCCTACAAATTCATCTCGGAATAAGATGTAGTATTATGAGCTTAGAGGTCTGTGTGTGCGTGCACATGCACCTGGGAAATATGAATTTTCATTTCTACTTAGGAGAACTTTTACAATACTTGCTATCTCCAATGCCTGATGAAGGGTGCTTGTACTCAAAAGCTTGCAAATAAAGAATTTGTTTTGCAAATATCTAGTTGGTCTAATAAAAGATGCCACCTCTGCCACAAGTTTTGATTCCTTCCGTGTGTGTGTGTGTGTGTGTGCGCGCGCGCGCGCGCGCGCGCGCACACCACTGCTCTCCATTGACTGCCCTGTGGAGTCTCCTTGTGAACCTGTGGGTCTTTGTCATGGTGGCCTGACTAGCGGAGATGCCCTTTTGAGCTCACTTAGCTATAAGTGGAGGCCCGCAATAGGAAAATTGTGTCCTCAAGCAAATACTTGCCCCAGAAACCCCCCCAAAACAGCTGCATCAAACCCTCTTTGCCGTAGAAAAGAACCAGTTCCTGGTTTCTTTTGCCTCCATTGTTAATGTTGGGTGAGGACAATTAGTGATTCCTGTGCTCTGCCTTCTCCTTGCATCCTTGATGACTTTAAAGAGACGCCTGTTCCTTCTCCACTTACTGCAGCATTGACTGTTTGCATTTTTAACTCCATCTCCATTAAATTTTCAACAGTCTCCTAAGGGTTCGCACATCTGTCATGCAAAAACCAGACTATTGCTTGATGTTCAGGGAAACAAATCAAACCATTGTGGGGTAAGGGCCCATGCCACCAAATCCTGCCGTAAAATCCCAGAAAATAGGTCTTTACTGGGGTGGGAGTCTCCTGTCATGGAGCACTCCCCCATATAAGTTTTGGGGGGGCTGAATGTTGCATCCAGGAGCATCTGCTGAAGATTAGGCAATTAAAGGTCTACCCAGTGGAGTTCCTTCTTCCAAACAAGAAATCAGTCAGTGCAGCTCCTTTACTTGGTATCCTGCAGGTGTTTCCACTTGAAAAGGAAGACCAGCATATGTAAAAGTGGCCTGTGAAAATGATTGGGCACGGAGAAATTCCCATGCAAGGAGGAGGAAAACCCCCAGGATAGTTTAGCTTGGCGAGAGGGAGTAGGGAATGCACCCAAACCAATGAACGGTAGTTAATTGGGCACCTTCTGGGTATCTTTTGTGACAACACATCAGTAAAGCATTGAATAGCATCCAAGAAGCAACACATTCAACATGCACTAAAGGCCCTGCCTCCTGCTTTTAAATAAAATATCCTGTTTGTTAACCTGTATAGCTCGCTGCCATGAGGTCTTGTTGAGGCGATCATCATAGGAGCCCAAAGCAAATGATATGTTCACCAGTGATCTTCTGCTTAGCCGTTTGCCTGGGATCCCATCAGCTGCTTCAAACCCTCTCCATCTGGGCAGTAAGACAATTTAGCGACCTATCAAAGAAAACTTGTAGGGATAACATTGGAGTTGCAGTCAGGAAATCCCCTTCACCTTCTTTATTCCCCCTGACTTGTGCTATTTATTCATGAAACCCAAAATCCATAAAAAAACCCCAAAAGTGCTGTTTGATCCCAAAGTACAAGAGAAGAGCAGAAAAGACAAGCTGAGACCTAATTAATATTTGTCAAGGTCTCTGAGATCCTCGCACTGAGATATGGTGGGATGTGGAGAGTGCTGCTGTTAACTTTCCCAGCATCTGGCATATTTAGCATGTCTGCTGTCCGGAGCTTCAGAAGTGTTCGCAAAACGGGGGAAGAAATATCCTCCCTCTTCTCTGTGATCTCAGCCTCCTACTTCTCCATTTTTATGACAATTGATTCCTATAAGGAGTTAAATCCTTCCCCCCCCAAGCTCCCATGTTGACAAAAATAATCTGTGATAACTTCTGATATCTCACCTCTGAGAGCGCTCGGCGATGGTGAGACCACTTCTAAACAGAAGTCCTTTTGTTGAAAAGGAGCATCGCTGGAAAGTGGCTGCTGCCTGATCTGGGCAGAAAGGTTGACAGAACCAACCCTGATTTTACCTGACCAGCAATGAAGGGCCAAAAGCTGTGCTAGGATGTTTCCATTTGGGCCAAAATCTGCTCCCAGCTAGACTGAGGCAAATCCAGAATGACTTCTGTGGAGCTACCACAGATTAACAATGGTGTGTCGGGAGTCGAGCTTGGTTTCTGATGGCAGGATAGTCTTGAGGTGCAAACAGCCTGGGCTTCTGAAGGCCAATGGAAGTGCTATGAGGTTTCCTGTGTGGTCCTGAGAAAATTTCTTTACATTATTTATTACACATCATTGCATGTTTTACAAGCGTAAGTTAGTTATTAGGACAAATATTCTCACTAGGAGGGCAGTAAAACACTGGAACAAGTTACCCAGAGAAGTGGTGGAGTCTCAATCCTTGGAGGTTTTGAAGACCCGGCTCGACAAAGTCGTGGCCGGGATGATGTAGTTGGGGCTGGTCCTGCTTGGAGCAGGGGGTTGACCAGATGTGACCTCTTGAGGTCCCTTCGCACCTTCATTTTTTACCTCCCAGTGAAATAAGGATAGTGTTTCCATCCCACCCAGGGGACTTTTGCACCAGTTCTGGGGTTGGTCACGAGCAGAAACACTATGGGGTTGAAGGCTGCCTGTTAACTATGGAAGAGAAGGGTTGGGAGATGGGCTGTGGATTGAGGAAGGAGAGGGAGCTAGCTAAATGTCAGTTGGGAAGGCCTGAGAAGCTGGCTGCCCTACCTGCTTGCTTTCCTGGCCTTGAACAGCTTGTGTTAACGGGCTTTTAACTTTAAACTTAAAGTATTTGTGCGTGTGTGTCTGTGTACATGTGGGATATAAATAATCAATGGATGAACCGCAGTGTGACTAATTGCATAACAGTCAGACAGTAACCCAGAGTATAACAGGAGCACATTCTATGAGTGTTTTGAGTGGGAATAATGAGATGTTAACATGTGGTATTTTCATTAGAAATTTCAGGGAGCGCATTTCAAAATGCTGGGGCACTGGATAAGCTGAATAATTAAAAATAAATAGCTTCTGAGCTTGCCATGTTGATGGGCAGATATAATTAGGGGAAGAACGTTTTTGACAAGAGAATAATAATTAGCAGAGCAAAAGTTGTCTGTAGTTGGAAGAGAAAAGCACTTACTTTACTTCTTACTGAGCTCCTACTGGCAAGCTGTTGGCGGGCATCGCGGGTGGTTTCAGAAGGGGGGTTGTGAGGAGCCCTTGTGTATAGGTGCAGAGCACAGTCTGACATTAGGCTGAAGGCTCTTGGGAAGTCATTTGGCTGGCATGGCAAGTTGGATGAGGAGAGATGTCCTGGGAGCCAGTGCAAAGCAGGATCTTCTAGCTCGCAGCGCTCGCTGGACAGTGCTAGGTCATCCCACTGAGTGCTCTTGAGCAAAGCTTGCTGCAAGGGTGTTAGCTCAGAGAGGCCATCTGCATGGGATGGTGAGTGAATTCAGACTCATGCTAGGGCTGCTGTCCTGTTAATTTTGCACTTGGGTGCCTGGTCTCATCCTCTTGAGCGAGCCACTTCCCTGTGCCTCAGTTTCCATGTCTGTAAAGTGGGGTCAGTGGCACCAGCATCCTTATGAAGATGTTTGCAGATCTGGTGCTGTGGGAGAGCCAAGCATTGCAGCCATTAGGCTGAGAGCCCTTTCAAACAGCTCTTGGCCTCCATCTTCTCTGTGCTTCTTGGGCTACAAAGGTCTTTTCCCATGCAACCTCCACCCTGGTGTATAGCTTCCCCAGCTCTCTGTGAATTCCTGTTACCTTCTCGTTTGAAGCTACTTCTAACTGGGAAGATTTTAGTTTTTTTTAAAAATGGTGCTGAAGGGGCCGGGCACAGCTGTTGTCTGCTGGGCTCCAGCTCCCGTGGGGGTGACTGCTCTTCCACATAGCTCTCGCACGGCTGGGCAGTAGGGATGGCAAGTGTCATCTTTTACTCTGCCAGTCTTTCTTTGCACGAGTATGTCCTACAGTGGTGATTTTACTGGCTGGTACTGCAGGGGTGATTTCAGGAGACGATTCTCTTAGGATAGATACATCCAGAAAATGTATTTTCACCTTGTTTATCTGGGGACCTGAGTTTTACCATGTAGCAAATCCAATGCAGGCAAAACAGCCTTCTTTGGGATTGTGTCTTTCTCTTGGACCAGCTGTTCTTTGCAGTCTGGGTAACTCGTGTGTAACGAATGGATTTCCTCATTGGCTAATATGCAGTATTTCAACTCTTGCATTTTTAGGGTGGGGTTATTGATCAAAGCTGTTTGGGGGATTCAGGCCTCCAGTCCCAATTAATCTGAATGGGAACTGGGTTAAAAGAAAGCTTTAGAAAGTGTTTTTGTTTGTTTATTTTTTTTTTTTTAATTTCTGCCTTAATTTCAGAACATTGGTTTGTCTTGTGCCTTTTTTGAGCAGTGGGCCACGAGGCTTAGGTCTTTCTTGGGATTACATGCGTATGCAGCACAAGAACAAGGGCAAACCATGACTTTCAGCAATGAGGTTTTCCATGTGTAGGGACAGGAATCAATGACTTAAGCTTTCAATTTGCTTTTAATTCAGTAAGGGACTTGAGCATGTGCATAATGCTAAGGATACATGCAGTCCCACTGAAGTAAATTGTCTCATATTTGGTGAACTGGAGCCATTTGTCCTGAGCAAAGTAGTGGAAATAGCTTGATTTATTTTATCTGAGATTATTAACTATTTTGATTAGATTTTCATTTTTGCTATCTTGTTTTCCAGGACTAAAAAAATCGACTAGCAACATGACTCCATTTGTTTTGCTTTGTGCAGATGTAGTAAATTGCGACGAGGATTTTTCTTGTACAAGGCTCGGTAAAAATTAATTAGGATTTTTCTTTTCATTGCAATGCTGTCTGTTAATTAGGAAGCAGAAAAGCTACATAAAATTTTGTTTCGCTAAGCTATCCTTGTGTCTATTGATTAAAGAAACCAGATCAAAGGGATTCGGTAGCAGCGTTGAAATGATGGTGGGCCATGAACTACATTCTGGGTGGTAACACGCGAGCCAGCAGAGAATTTGGCTCTAATCTTGAGCATCTGTTTATAGGCAAATAGTGCTTTGTTCTCTCTTAGGAAGTGCAGACCTGGTCAAAACTTACAGAGATTTTTTGTTCACTTTGACTTTGAGAGGAAGAGGCAAAATTATTGTACATGGCCATTTACAGTGATTTAGAAGGCAAGATAGATGGCACATCCTTATAGACTAACTAAATTAGATTGCACGCGCACACGTACGTACGTATGTATCGTAGGAGCTGACTTCGTGTGTGTGTGTGTGTATCTATCTATAAACATACATATACATATACAGACCTATCCATCTCTATGTATGTATGTGTACAGATGTGTAGAGCTCTCTCTCTAGATATGTATATGTATAGATGTGTAGGTATCTCTCTCTCTCTAGAGATGTGTATGTAGATTGATTGATCCATCTCTAGATATGTATATCCTATGTCTCTCTCTCTCGATATGTATAGATATACCTATATTATCTATCTATCTATCTCAATAGATATAAAAATAGATCTATAGAGCTATGCCTTTTAAATAGATGCAGCACAAGCTTTTGTGGGCTGAAGCTCCCTTCATCAGATGTTGTCAAAGGATGCCTAGAAAAGCAGAGTATAAGAGCTGTAATTGTCATCACAGCTGAGTTCTCCGGCAGTTACGGTACGGTGATGGAGTGAACTGTCTGTGCATGTGGTATCATGTCATGGGTAAATGGGTGGCAGAGGCTGACTTGTAATGATAAGTCCTTCTCTGTCCCCTGGAATTATTCTGATGAGAACAGCAGAGAAAGGCATTACAACTGTATGCCTGCAATGCCCCGTGATAGCTTAGAGTATTCATGTTCTAGCTTGGGGCCATAAATTGTTCAGTACACTTGGACATGATCACAGCCAGAGCTAGTAATGAGCAAGTCTGACAGATTTAAGTGGAGCAAACTTCAGTAGTAAGAAGAAAAAAAGAAAGAAAGAAAAGAAAAAGGGAAAAAAGCCACTGTTGTTAGCTGTTAGGATTTCACTGTGAATCTTGCTATGTCTGGCATTTCTTGCGAAGTCAGCTCCTGGGATAATATAAATATGTGTAAATTGCTGCATTCAGTCAAAAAAAAAAAAAAAAAAAAAAGATTTTTAGTCTTATTGGTAATGAAGAAAAACTGGAAAATATGAACACTAATGGATCAAACACAAGTGCAGATAAAGCAACCCAGAAGTTGTTGTTGTCAGTTTCTCTTTATTTTTTTTAAGGCAACCTTGTAATTTTTAATATTTAGGCTGACAATTTTTTTTTTAAAAGAGACAAACTGCACCGGAGCTAACACACAGCGTTTTTTCCCCCAAAGATGTAACATCCAGCATATTCAAAGGAAAAAAACCACTAAGACAATTGCAACTGTAGCACCATATGGTGAGTTTTAATAATGTTACAGCTGATGTAAACCTAATTATGCTGCATGCAAGAGACATAATTGCTGCCTAGTCTACCTGGACAGAGTCCTTTTAAAAACTAGCCATATACTGTAAATCAGAAAAGAACAAATCTGAGGAGTTTTTTTTTTTTTATTACTGCCATGGGAAACGTTCTTGGGTTTTGTTTCTTTCTGCTCAGTATATTGCAAACCTTTTCCAAGTTTGTAAATAAATATTACCTGAAACTGGAGAAATGACTGGCACTCCATCATCCTGATTGTTCCTATAGCAGCCAGGTCATTATTGCAAACAGTTGCTGCACTTGTGTCCTTCTGTAGCAGAAACCTGAGCAATAAGTCTGAACTTGTCAAGTTCATCAGTGATTTTTGAAGAAGTATTTCCTGATCTAAGTCTGTCTTCCTATGAGAGGTTTGTTATGGTTCCCTCCTCCACCCTAAAGCAACACCAGAAATATTTCCACCCCAGAAGGTATAATTTTTAGCAAGCCGGCAAGAAGCAAAACTTTTTGACATTTCCACAATGAATGGTCCAAGTTTCGACTGGTGAACAGTTTTCTGGTCAGCTGAGTATTTGCTCGGAAAGTATACATGACCTTGAAAGGTTTCAGAAACCTGAACCTCAAAGAAGGGGGTGGAGGGATGGGAAGGAAAGTGAGCTGCTTTGTCAAGAGCAAATTAATGTCACTGGCAACTCCCTTCCCCCCACCTGCCTTCCAGCTTCCATGTCAGCCTGTGGTTTCATCTTGGGACTGGAAACGTCTCTGGGCTTGACGAGTTCCCAGGGTCTGGTTCTCTGCTGGTGGAAACTGGTGTAAGCAATAAGGCTAAGTACAGACAGTCAAAAAGCTCGAGGCTGAATCAATTCAGTCTTTGCAGGTTAGTCTGAACTGCAGAAATTAAGCTGATTAACAAGTGAACAGATATTCACTTTTGATTCAGGAAATGCAGTCACACGCCTGCAGTGGGTCAGGCCAGAAGGTGGGGCGCGCTAGAGCATGGCTGTCTGGCATGGGCTGTGCATTCACTTCCTCTTCCTGCTGCCCCCGAGGTCTTTGGGGTTTGCAGTCCACAATCACAGCAGCAGGACTCTGCAGGGTTGCTCATTACTACTTCTTCTTGCTTCCAGGTGCCTTTGGGATTTGTAGTCCACAGTTGCAGCCAGCAGTAAGTTTAGCACAGCAGGGCAGCTCTGTACTTGAGAGAAGGGGGATTTAACTTCCCTCCCTGGCTCCAGACCCTAGCTGGGGTTTACCTGGGGGGTGGAGGGGGAAGTCCCTGCCTCCCCCTCCCCCAACCCTTCTCTGCTGGAGCAAGCAGCACAGCCCAGCCCAGCCCAGGGCTGCAAAGCATGCTGGGTTGTTGGCAGACTGTGATTTAACCTGAACCAGGAAGGGGTCTGGGACAGCAGTTTCATAAACCAGTTTGACCCAAATCAGTTAAGTCTGATACTACATTCAACCAGGTTTATTTTAAACCAATTTCAGCTATTTTCAAACTGGTTTATGCACACTGAACTTTTGTTCTGTTACAGGTTTAAATCAGTTTCTGATGACTTAAACCGGTTTATGTGCAACTTCTGTCCCTAGCCTAAGGGCGAGAAATGTGTGTCGATTTGGTGGGGGATCAGTGGGAATTCAGTTGTGTAAGTTGAGGTGATAAAGCAGGGATCAACCGAAATAGCAACTTGGCGGATAAAGCAAGGAAGTGCCTAACAATGCCAAACCTTGTCTCTGGGCTTTACAGCTCATGTGTTGGGGCCTAGATGTTCAAAAGGGCCTGAGAGATATGGGTGCTCAACTCCCACCAAGCTGGAAACCGGTGAGAGGCCTCCTGTGGGGAAAGGTGCCAAGCCACTTCCCACTCTAACGAGGCTGCTAGACATCCTTGAGTCAAGGGGCACGTATCAGCCAGCCTTTGACCTGCCGCCTTTTAACGTTGAGGAAGAGAGGGCAAAAATCCAGAGGTGAGAAGACTGGATGTGGAACAAAGATAATTACTTTGAAGGCAAAATGTACATTATAGCAAAGGGCGAATGGATTTTTCATAGAACAATAGTAAATATTTTACATAGGAATGTGATGTTTGTTCATGGCCTGTTGCTAGGCAGGGGCATATCAGGTGATCTTGTCCTGCAAACTTTTCAGTATTTGGTCTTTTTTGGGTATTGAATTATATTTTATGCATCTGACCTAGGAAAATAAATGTGTTGATCAAGGAAAACACCTGTGTATCTGCACTTGTAAAGAAGGAAAAATCTGTTGTAATCTTTCCCAGCATAACTGGAAATTGCTCACTATAGGATCCTTTTTTGTGCAAAAGCGTGTTCATGGGATTGAGTCTTATGGGGTGAGTTTAAAAAAAAAAAAAAAAAGGGTCCAAATAAGGGTTAATAACTTTTTTTTTTTTTTTTTTAAAGGCATTTGTTCCCAGCAGGGGAAAAGCAAGTTAGCCAGGTGGGAAAACAGCCCTTTGTGCTATGGATGATGTATTTTATGGTCCCTTCCTCACTTATCCATAGGGGTCTTCCTAAATGGGGGTGGGAGTTACCAGTTTCTGTGGGTTGATCATAATGGAAAGTCCTAATTCTACAGTCATATCATGGTGGTGCCGCCCCTTGGTGCTGATTGGTGGAGAGACCCCGCCCCTTGGTGCCGATTGGTGGAGAGGTCCGAGCAGGGGGAGGAGGCACAAGGGGGCACCCACCATTTTGTCTGTTGCCCTTCATGCTGCCCCGCCAGCCAACGAGGCCCACCGGGAGCTCGCACTTTATTTTTATTTTTATTTTGATGTTGATTTTGTGGACAATCCTGGATTCTGCAGTTTCTGCGAAAGGGCGAATTAAGTAGGTCCCTCCTTACCTGTGCCCGTAATTCCCACCGCCGAGTAAGGTTCAGCATCCTGTGCATCGCAGCAGGAACGGGGGCGGCCACTATAATTAAGGTTTCTTGAGTATTTCCATTCCACCCTGCTATTTTCACGGGTTTTTTGGAAAACGAATAGAAAAGCTTGCGAGGCGATGGAACGGCAGCATTCTTGCCAACCTCCGCCAGAGAGATGAACTTAAAACAGAAGCAAAGGCGCTCTGTTGACTTCAGCTGGGGCTGGACATTTACTGCAAAAAGGCAGCTTTTTTTTTTCCAGGAGGATAAGGACCATTGCAAAGTCACAGTGAAACAAGCTTTTATTGTGGCAATAGCACTACCCTTGCTTAGCTTTCTCTAACATAGCTACCTTGCAGTAAAAACCACAGGACCTCCACGTCTGCTGTTTGCTAATGCACTTCAGTTGTTCTGCTGTAAAGACACCTTTTTTTTGCAGGGGAGATTAAAGGCTTAAGTGTAAGAAGGCAGTTGCCTGGCTGCAAAGGAAGCATTGCAGCCTTGTAAATTGTGTTGTATGCAAAGATTTAAGGGGCAGCTTTCAAAGGCACAAATGGAAGTTATTGATTTTCAGTGGGAGTTTGAAACTGAGACCGAATATCTCAGCCTAAACTTGTGAGAGCCCTAAGGTGGCATGATGAAGCAGGCAGATGTCAGAGGGTGCCAAAGTCAAGGCAGCACATCCAGTCTTCTCTGTTCTGGAGAAGTATTAGTTGCACAACCACATGCTACCGCAGCTTTGTTTTCTTGCAGATCTATAAGGTACATTGGGAAATTCCCATGCACCAGTACAGCCTGGGGACGGACTGGCTGGGCAGCAGCTCTGCAGAAAAAGACCTGGGGGGACAGTGGACAATAAGATGGATATGAGCCAGAAGTGAGCCCTTGGTGCCAAGCAGGCTAAGGGCATCCCAGGCTGCATTGGTAGGAGTGCTGCCAGCAGATTGAGGGTAGTGATGCTTCCTCTATTCAGCACCGGGGAGGATACATCTGGAGTCCTGCGTCCAGCTGTGGGCCCCCCACTACAGAAAGGATGTGGTCACATTGGAGAGAGTCCAGCGGAGGTCAACAAAAACAGTTGTGGGGCTGGGGGACAGGACTGGTGAGGAGATGCTGAGGGAACTGGGTTGATTTAGTTTGGAGAAGAGAAAACCAAGGGGGATTGAGTAGCAGCCTTCACCTCCCTGCAGGGGGGCTGCAAAGAGGATGGAGCTGGACTGGTCTCAGTGGGGGCAGATGGCAGAACAAGGAGCAATGGGCTCAAGCTGCAGCAAGGGAAGTTGAGGTTGGATATTAGGAAAAGCTTTCTCACTAGGAGGGTGGCGAAGCACTGGAAGAGGTTACCCAGAGAGGTGGTGGAGTCTCCATCCTTGGAGGTTTTGAAGACCTGGGTAGACAAAGCCTTGGCTGGGATGATGTAGTTGGGGCTGGTCCTGCTTGGACCAGGGGGTTGGACTGGATGTGACCTCCTGAGCTCCCTTCCACCCTCCTTGTCTGTGATTCTGATATGGCCTTGTCACTGCAGCAGGCTTGGCAGAGTCATCCCCTCAGGCCTGCACATCTCCTATGTAAATGACTTCCCTGGTTCACTGATACTGGACCAGAAAGCTTGGAGGTGCCCTCAGACGTAGGCATTTCATGATGTTGGAGCAATGAATGGTACTGCAGGTGTCTAGCATTTGTAAGTGGAAACCTCAATGCATGCTGCTCTGAGAGCACAGAGAGGGAAAGGGTGATTTGAAGCCAGCTCATCAGAAAGAAGTAATGGGGCAGCGCTGGGTCCAGCCTGGAGTTCGGTTGCTACGGTGCGGGGGCCTGAGGAATGCCCCTACTCTTCCAGGCTACCCCGTCACCTAATCCCTTCCACGAACTGATCAAGCTCCAGCCTTCGCTGGAGCCTGCGGCCCAGAGGGAGCCGTCAGGATCCTGGCACGTATGACGAGCTGTGCCAAGGCTGGCAGCCGTCTTTTGAAGTCATTGCAACTCATGGGGGAACGTACCCTTTTCAGGAAAGCCGGCTTTTCAATTAAGCCGTGCATTTTTATGATCTGAGAGGAGTGATTTCATGCCCCTGTCAATAACCCACACTCCATGTGCTGTTATGACCTTTATTACTTATTTTTCTTCTGTATTATTTCCATTTCATAATGGTGATATGGCACTCGTGTGCTCTATGTCTGGGGAATTATCGTTCTCCCTAAGTAGCTGAAGTCATTGTGACTTTGGCCTCGTGCCTCACAATCCACCTGAGCCTTGCGGTAGTTCCCCTTGCATTGCTTCAGAGGGCGTTTCAGTGCATACACAGTGCCCAGGTACCCATGCTTTTAATCTCATTTACAAGCATGTGCTTTGCCTTCCCCAGCAACCTGCCATTTCCTAGGGACAGTTAGGTGATCGCACGGTCCAAGCGTAGCATGTGCTTTTGCTCTTGCTAACGTTGTACCTTCAGATTTCAATTCATTGTTTCCCCACCTCTTGTGTTGTGCATTGCTAAATAGTTCTGGTGTATCACCCCAGTGATGGCTGCATCTAGTGCTCCATGAAGTAGCCTCAATGTATCATTTTTATTTCCCCCTCTAACCACCTCACCCCTTCTGGATGTTTTTAAGTGTGTGCGTTGCATCTGTACTGCTTTGACGTGGTCCTTTTCGTTGCGCCATGGCCTCTTTCAAGTTCCAGGTGCTAAAAGGGTCTCATCGGGACTCCCCATGCTGGGAGCTGGGGGTGCATATTCCAGCACGCAAAGCGTCACCGCTGTTATGGTCATAAGAACAATGTGAGCTAGTCTGCGCCCCCAGCCCCCCTCTCCATTAGTCTTTTTGAAAATAGCCTTGGAAGGGTTTCACTGAATTTTTTTGCAACCCTCTTCCCCACAGTGAAAGCCGCATTTTAGGCAGGGGCATGCATAACAACAAGCAACCCAGGCCGTTAACTTTGTTGCGAATAAGAAAGCCTTGTGCTTGCAAGGCCATGCCTCCCTTCTGCTCAGCTGACCGCACCTGTTCTCGTGAGCTCAAACGTTTCCTCCTCTCTGAAGTAGTAGGAATTTGACTGGGGGTTGCTTGCTGGTGCCAGTTGCTGGGATTTTGAGATTCCCTTTGGGGAGGAATATTTTAAAATGGAGAATTGTTGGGGGAGTCAAGGGAGGATGTTTTGGGGCCTGTGGGAAGCGTCTTGGTGACCACAGGGGGCTCCTATGGGAGGCGGAGAGGTTCTCAGCTTCCCTGCTGCTCTGACGCACAAATGCAAAGGTGGCAAGAATAAAAAAGAAAAGGTGTTTTTTGCCAGTTGGCTCAATACATATGAAGCAAATGTCGTGTCCCTTATAGGAGCAGGACCATGCGCACGTGATCTCCTCTTGTGCCACTGTTCTGAGATCCCTCTGTGAAGCAGCCCTTGGCATGGGCGGTTTTGCACAGGCACCTGCAATATCCTCTAATCAGACAAGAGTATCCTGCCCCTGACAATCGCTTGTGAGGCACAGAGGAATCAGAAGAGGGAAGAGGAATGACTTTTTTTTTATTTCTTTTTTTGAGGGAATGAATAGAAGAGAGGTTACAGGTGAGCAGGGAGGCTCAGCGTGAGAGGACCTGGCCTTGGCTGCAGCGTGCTCAAAGGCATGGGCCCGAGCGGTGCTTTGTGGTCTTTGTTGGAAGCTATTCTTGGTGCTCTCGAGAATGAAAGCGAGAAGTTTCCCCTAATCTCAGTGGCCTGTTGAAAGAAACTTTTTTTTTTGTTCGTTTAAAAAATGTAAAGCGTCAGCCACCTTAATACGTCCTCCGCGAGCAGAGAGAGCCCGTAGCGCGGTTTTTATCAGGATGGCCATGAATTTGTTCCTGCCATTTTCGCATCACCGACCAACGAGTGAATGAGCCATGAGAGGCACCCGGGAGAAATGGGTTCTCATCCCAGCTTGGCTGCAGGCAGGTTATTTGGGCCTGTCTTTGGTAGGACTGTTGTCACGTATTATTAACAGAACAAGGCAATGGACTCAAGCTGCAGCAAGGGTTGCTGAGGCTGGATATTGAGAAAAACTTTCTCACTAGGAAGGTAGTAAAGCACTGGGAACAGGTGACCCAGAGAGGTGGTACAGTCTCCATCCTTGCAGGTTTTGAAGACCCGGCTAGACCAACCTTTGGCTGGGATGATGGAGTTGGGGCTGGTCCTGCTTGGAGCAGGGGTTGGACTAGATGTGACCTCCTGAGCTCCCTTTGAACCCTCATTTTCTACGATTTTATATATGCTTATTTTATAGCACTGGAAAAGAGCCCTGGTTTAGATGACATGCATGTCTACCTTTTCTTGGCCAGCCAGCCCAGAGAATCTAATGCTAATATCATGCAAGTTAGAAGATAATGGCACAGGTGCAGGCTGGTAAGACAGCAAAGGTTTCATCTTACTTCAGCCTTGCAATAGTGGCTTAAAAAGAAAATCCACATTGCACTTCTCGGGTTTTTTTGTATGCTAGTACCTGGAGCCCCGAAGAGACTCGTGCAGTGATGCTGCTGGGTGCCTACCGTCACATACAATCAGTATCTGGAGGGCCTCAGGGTCTCAGGAATTACTGGCTTAATATGTGCCTTGCTCAGATGTTAGGGGTGTTGTGTCCTGGCAGAGAGCTGGATTCCTTTGGACCTGGTGGAAATCGTTTTGCTGAAGAACGATGTCATCTGTGACATCACGTGTATTGGAGCCCGGTGACAGAGAAGGAAAATGGGTTCCCATTTGGCTGCAACACACATTAAGCAAATGTGAAAGGAACATTATGGTTTAAAAATTAAACACTTAGTTAAATAATTAAACATGAATAATTTTTGTGCAAATGGAGCTGGGAGATGCAGGTTGCCAGACTGACACAGTTCAAAGCCGTTGCGCTGCAGAGTGTCAGTGACCTGTGAACGTAGAGGCTGTTTGTTACTTTTATCACGTTGTTAATAATGCCCTGGAGGAAGAGGGACCCGGAGCGATGGAGATGTTTAGCATAAAAAAGAATTAAGCACCTGTCTGCAATGAGACTCCTTTTAACTTGTTAATTTACATAGTTACCGGGGGGTATGTGAATATATCACTTCTTACATCGTTTACATGCAAAAATACTGAAATGTCTTTTTAATAAGACATATAGACAGTTCTGCCGTAGCTGCAAGTCAGTCCATCAGCAGAGGCTCTCTTTAAGGGCTGTGTTTGCTCAGTGGAGGGGATGTGTTCAGGTCTGATCCGTTGACCCTGGAGAGAAGATTGGGATAAGGCTATAATTTGACTTGGGAACACATTTGCCACCTTCAGAGGTTAATAGGAATTTTTCTGGTAGAGGTGGTTGGGAATTACTCGGTGAAATGCTTTCTCGTTGGAAAATGAGGATTTGTGGAAATAACTTGTCCAAGGCATGTACTTTTCTCAATGAAGCTTCTCTTGGAGAGGTTTCTCAGCGTCACAACAGGAGACTCTCCACCCTGATGGCTGTCATCACACTTACCTGGCCCATGAAAGCTTCATGTTCAAGTTCTTGCTCTGCCTTGGGTCCCACGTGATCTGAGGGGGAGTCCTGACCACTAGGTCATTGCCTGGTCCCTTCTCTGGTCTTCTGTCACCAGGGTTTTTTTATATGGGTATGGCTTCTTCTTGACCTGGAATGGGAAACTTCTTTGGTCATCCAAGCATGGTTCTCCTGGATGCACGTGTTTCGTAGTTTCGTAGAAGTTAGGGGCTGGAGGGGATCTTACAAATCATCGGGTCCAGCCCTCCTGCACTTGGGCAGGATAGACTGCTGGGATCAGATGACCCCAGCAATTGTGCGACAACATTTGGCTGCACACACGTTTACAAGTGCCCCTCTGAATCGCGGCCCCAGAACTTCATCCGGAGTGGAGGGAACAGCTTGAGAAGCAGAAACCCACCATCTTTTTGGAGAGCTGCAAGCAATCCTTGCTGCTTTTCAGATTGCCAAGTATTGGAGAAGGAGACCTTTTGCGGCATGACTTGTGAGCCTTAGTTGTTCTTTATTCGTGTAGCCTGGGGCTTCAGAGGCAACCTGGCCTCGGCTGTCTGTTTGGGGCTAGAAGGCTGGTAGGAAACTAGCACCTAGCAAGGACCCGCATCCTTACAGTGATGCTTTCCAGTCACCGTGTCCACAGGTGCCAGCACAGCAGTGTATTTGCCGTTAACTTGGCATCTTCATGGCGCTCTAAGCAGAGTGACCTAGGGTAGATATTGAGTTGCTTTCTTGCTAGAAATATTCCTTCATCAGCTTGTTCCATGGGTTAATGTTGAGTGCAAGAGGCTAGCACCTCAGCTGGTGTGAACCCAGTGGATTCAGTTCAGCTACACCCAGTAACACCAGCTGCCAGGCTGGCCTTCCGTACCTTTCTGAGATACCAAAATGACTTAAAACACTCTAAAAAAAAAAAAGAGCGAGTGTTGAGGTAACCCCTACAGTCCCTCTCCTATAAATATTGTTCCCTTTCGTAATAGGTTTCCATCCTTTAGTGTTTCCTGATATTCAAATACGATGCAATTTGGCGTCGAGTATTTATCTCTGTCTTCAATTAGGAGCCTCGGAATAGAAATCCTGTTAATTTCAAATCAATACGAGAGAGAGCAAATGTGCAATTTAGTCCATTTCTTTAATCAATATTTTATTTAAAAGCTGAAATGTTAACTAGATCTTTGCTTTTGTCATTTGAAATATAACTCGTGTCCCTGGAACTTATGCACTCCTCAGATCTTGGCCTGCTGACGGTATGTTATGGATGTATAGTGGACCTAATAGTGACAGCCACCCATACAGATGCACATTACTCATTTTCTGAATAGGAACTCGATTTTAACCGTGGAATCGGAGTATTTGTTCCATCCCAGAATTTATTGTCATTTTAATTCTTGGTTTTATTTTGTTTTTCAGAAGCCTTCGAAATTGTGGTACGGCATGCAAGAAACTACACCAACACCATGTTTAGGAACCACTACCAGAACATGGGGCCCAGGGCTCTAAAGTTCGTCGGAGAACTTTTTACAGACATCTCGCTGTACATACTGGGCTCAGACATCAATGTTAATGACATGATAAACGAGTTTTTTGACAGCTTATTCCCTTTGGTCTACTCACACCTAATTAACCCGGGCTTTCCGGACCCCTCTATGGAAATGACTGAGTGTCTGCGGGTAGCAAGGCGGGACCTCCGAATCTTCGGTAATTATCCCAAAACAATGATGACACAAGTGTCGAAGTCACTGCAGGCAACTCGAGTCTTCCTCCAGGCGCTCAACCTTGGGATTGAAGTGATAAACACGACTGACCACTTAAAATTCAGCAAGGACTGTGGGCGTGCGCTTCTGAAAATGTGGTATTGCTCGCATTGCCAAGGACTCTTGTTGGCCAAGCCTTGTGCTGGATACTGCAGTGTTGTGATGCAAGGGTGTCTAGCAAGCGTGGTGGAGATAGATAATTATTGGAGAGAATATATTCGGTCCCTGGATGGGCTGACTAAAGGCATGCACGGTGTCTATGACATGGAGCACGTCCTACTCAATCTCTTCTCCATGATACGAGACTCCATCATGTACGTTCAGAAGAGCGGAGGGAAGCTGTCAGCAACAGTGAGTGCTTTTTAAATTGTTCCTGTAACTCTGTGTTATAGCCATCGCTTTCTGTAAGTCGACGTTGTTATGCTGCCTCCTGCTAGCACTTAAAATGTGCATGCCTAGGAACTGTGGATTAACTCTCCAAAGAGCAGCTCCTGCTTTCTAGCATGAGCAGGGGATGACGAGAGATGACTTGGAGGCTCACCCATAGAAGCAATGAGCTTTGGATCACTCAGCACCACTTTATGAAGTCCTTGAAATCTCTCATTACAAAGTGCCCTGAAACAGGAGACCCGTTTTTGCCTGAGGTTGTGCTGTTTTGCTGGAGCTGTGTGGTTGGGCTGCAAAGCAATGAGAAGGGATAGCATGAATCATTGATTTTATTTATTTATTTATTTATTTATTTATTTATTTATGGACCAAAAATGGCATGAGTTTCTCTTTGGGATTAGAGCTAGGGTTCTGCTTGGGTTTGATTCAGGTAAGGATGGAGATATCCATAATATTGTTAGACTGGGAAGTACTACCAGGAATTGTCATTATGGGAGAGATTTTACATCGCAGCAATAAATGGGAGAACAAATGCTGGTAATGCTGAAGTGTAGTTTGTAGCCGTGTTGGTCCAAGGACCATCCAGGAAGAGCACACACCAACTGCAGAGATTTTCTCAGCCTGACAAAGGGTTTTTAAACCCAAAAGCTTGCCAAAATTTTTTCTCCACCTATTTAAGTTGGTCTAATAAAAGATATCAGATTTACCCAAAGAACCTTGTCTGTAATACTGAAGGAACCCAGGTATTCTTGGCTGTGATGAACCAAACAGAAGGTGGTGCTGTGAGTAGCTAATGAGGATATGACCAAGGAGCCAGGCGTAGAGAGAAACTCTGAGATTCAAGTAGTCACAAGTCGATCCAGTTTGAATTGGAAGTGTAAAGAAAAACATCTGTTAATGGCTTGATAAATGAATTTTTAGGTGGTTTATTCCCTTTGGTCTACTCTCACTTGATTAGCCCAGGCTTTTCAGACCTCTCTGAAGAACTGTTTGTGCCTCCAGGCAGTAAGGAAGGCTTTGACAACTATCCCAAGATTATGATGAGACAGGGCTTCCTAGTCCAAACGGCTGAACTGTTGAGTAATTAACTGAACTAGTGAGTGAAGTCAGCTGGAGTAAAGAGCTCAATGACCTAAATAAGGAGAAGGTGAGGATTTTTCTTTAAGTCAAAAGTGCAAAAGTTGCACTCTAACTAAAGTGGGAGAAACTTTATAAGGAAGGGCTCCAGATTTAACTGGATGAAGAAGCACCTTTAAAGGCATTGGGAGTCATAAGAGAACCTACAAATAATGGAACGAGGGATTGAACAGTGAGTAAGGTGCATGTTAAAATCTGGGAAGTGCAGGGATGAAGTGAGAAGTGCTGTAAGGCAAGTTGAATTAGATCTTGCAAATTATATATTTTAAAAAAAGTAACACGTTCCTTTAACCATATAAATGAAAAGAGAATGGGGAAAGAATTGGGGCTGCTATGCAGTGAGGTCTGGAAAGAGATGGGATGAATTGAAAGAGAATAGAAGTAGTAATCGAAAATGGAATTTAAATTTAATAGTAAAAGTGCAGGGTCATGCACTTCTGGACTAATGATGGCTGTAAGTTGGGAATTCATTATTTGGAAATGACAGGCAAGGATGAAGACCTGGATGTACTTGATCACAGCATGACTGCGAGCCACCAGTGGGAATTGGTAACAATAAAGACAAATACTGTTCACAGATGTGTTAGATGAGATATTTCCCATTGAGGGAGGAAATATTCATGTCATTGTCAGAGGTGCTGGTGAGACCTGGCTTGAATTCTGATCACGGGGGTCCGAGAACGATGAAGTCAAGCGGAAACATGAGCACCGCTGGTACTAGGATGGTCGGGGGTAAAGGAGAGCCCGTCTTAGAAGAGGAGACTGCTTCAGCGTGATGATATGGGCACAAAAACAAATAGGCCTTGAATGCCTCTAACCTAGAAATTAAAAGAATTTTCTTAGCCACCTTCTGGTCCCTTGTCTTAGGATGCTGAATATTTTGGGAAATGGATGGGGAGCTGTAGCAGTGGTGCTCAACCTCTTTGTGCCATGGGACAGATGTGCAGGTGCAATCTGGTGGGCTGGATTGGACCCCATGCCAGGAAGAGGCCTGCGCACCTGGTTCAGGGGTGGCCCTGCACTATTCTGCCCAGTCCTGAGTGCCAGGATTGGACCCTGTGCTGTCCTGCTTTCCTAATCTAGTGCAAAGGGTCACAGGCTGTGGTGATCCCTGGGGACCGGGGCTGGATCTGGCCCACAGTACCCCTGAGTTACGGGATTGTGTCTGGAGTGCAGAGCATTGCAGTCTATGGGGGCAGCGGACTGCATTTTTTTCTTGGTTTAATGCAGTCTGCTAACATTATAGAAGATGCACAGTATAGGCCTGCACCGTACTTTGCAGGCTGTGGTCTGCATAACTAAAGCAGGTCTGGGTTCCCCTGCTGTGATAACCCTCTCCCACTCTTGGCTACACATAATCCCAGATGCGAAGACATTTATTATTTATCAGGAGTGACCAGAGTCCTTAGATTTTATACTGTGTGAATGTCTGAGCTTCCTCGGAAAACCATGTCTGTCTTGTTCAGAAAATCCCTTTGCTTTGTTTAAACACGGGACAACCGGAGTGCAGTCATGAGACACTCATCTTGCAAAGCCAAGTTACAAAGATGTGATCGAATTGTTCAGCACAGGTACAGGAGGGCAGGCGAGGAAGGTCACGAGAAAGTCATTGTTTGCTTAAAGCCAGCTCTGATTAAAATCTGCCGCGATTCTTGCTGTTCGCTGCTTGCTTTTGTCGGTCCTGGCTTCTGCTGACAAAAGTGCTGCATTTGCATAGGTCATTGTGGTAGGCTTGCCGTAAGTAATTCTTATCTTTGTTTGAAGCCATGGAAATGGATTGGGTCATGGATTTGGAGTGGCGCGTGGCGTGTCACCAAGAGCACTCGTCTCAGATGTGCCGGTTTTGCTCGGGGGTTGCACAGTCCTTGTCCGTATCTCTCAGGTGCAGTTGTTCCTCCGTGAAGCCTGCCGCTGTGCAAGCCCGGTGTGAGGAGACCTCCATCATCCGACACTCCAGTGTCAGTGGTGGGCTCTCTCCATTTCTCAGCACTGATTTTTTGGGTCTACCCTTTCCTGCTAGAATGGGCTCCGGGGTTAGGCTGTGCTTAGGTGTTGTGTGCGGGCTGGATGGGGAAGGTAGAATTAGGTGTCACCTGCAGTGGGGGAGTGATTGGGTCTCTCCTCTTCTCTTCTGCACAGTCCCAGGAGGAGCATATCACGTACCTTGTTTCAGGTGCGCAGCAGTTGTCACCTTAGTCCCTTGCTATGGCCAGCCACGGGTGTCATTTCTGCAAGCTATACTACCGCCCATTGCAGCTGTACAGAGGGGCATAGCCCTGCCCTGTGTAATAATGCCTTCTGATGGAGAATCGAATGGGGAAGCCTGCGACCATGCAACACGTGCAGTGAGCCCCTGTTGAGTGATTGGAGGAAGGGCTGCACCACTAACCTGCAAATGGCTTGAAATTCCTAATTAGGTCTGACGCTTTGGCTCTTCCTCTCCAGTATTTGGCTAAGAGAAACAGCTGGGTAAATTGAATTCAAAAGCATCAGCCTGGGTCGGCTACCATTTTGCCTCTATTAAAATTGCCTTCCTCATTTTCGCATCATCTACAGAATTTAAGTCTCAGTTGGTTTGTGTTGCATCCCCTAGCAGTGGGTTGATGAGACATCACTTCAGGTATGGCTGGAAGGCCAGGGAGATGCAGCATCTTTGCAGGTTCGATGCAGGGAGGCTTCAGCTTGGCTAGTGGCTGGCAGCTGGCAAAAACACTTGCAAAACCAACCCACTCAATCTGGAGACGCTTGAAACTAATCATTCGCCGGGGTAGAAAGCATAGCCGCAACACCTTTGTTGCTACCATATGCTACCATAACTTTGTTGCTATGGAAGATGCTATCATAACTCACCAGTCAAGTGGCACGCAGACACCCACGTACAATCCTGTTACGCCTCTGCAAAAAAGATTAATGCACAAGTGTGGGGAGGGGAGTGGATTCTCCTCCTCCTTGCAATCAACTGGATGTTAATTTACCCAGAGGCAGAACCTGTTCGTCAGTCATTGCTAAACGTTATAGGTCTTGGTCTTGACCTTGGAATTAATGGGAACTAATGCCCCATTGAAGATCAAAGAGGGGATGGTAACGATGCGATAAGACCCTATCAGTAGCAGGACTGGGGCCTAAATCTATTCTTTGACATTAGAAATCAGGGAGAGTTGCAAGATTTCATAGAAAATGAGAGCAAGTTACAAGAACGAGGTGTGTGTTGTACTTGGAAGTGGTGTTTTACTTCATTAGCTCCGTACATATTTAGGTATCTTTTTAAATTATAACTTGTCTTTAGTGCTTGAGTGATACTTTTTCCTCCTCTTACTGAGCCTCTTTTTGACTTATAGGAACATGAAAGAAGGAACGTAAAGCAAGGAAATCTGTTGTTTTGCAATTACAAGAAAAAGGAAAAGGCACTGTTTTTTTTTAAAGCTTATTTTAAAAATATTGCTACTCCTCAGCTCAGACTTATGTCAAATCTGAGCCCAGAGCCAATTTTTACAAATAGAGGTGGTATTGGCTGTTCAATAGAGACATAGGTGTGTAATGAGAGTGCTGACACAATTGTAACTATAGCATTGCACATTGCCTGACCTCGCCACTCAATCTGCATCTGAGATCCAGGATAAATAACTTTTGCCCTTAAGTGCTTGAATACGATTCTTTAACAGTGGTCGGATGAAAGTGTCTCTATTAAATTTATCAGAACATGCTGAGTTCCAAAGAATATACCTGGAAGCAAACAGATATATTTACTGTTTCCGATAAATATGATTGTTTTTAGGCCCTATTGTCATATCAAATTAAAAACCGCTATAGGAGTTCTCCTTGAAAATGTGGGGCTGGCTGTTCGTGTCTGTATCTTTTAGCATTCACTTTGGCCAGGAGTGTTTTTGTAGCCAACGTTCAATTCCCCGTTACGTTGATAAGGATAATGATGGGGAATTTTTATTTAATTGTCATTAGCATCACCTAGGATGAAGGAGAATTTGTCTCTCCGAGCTTTCAGTAATTAGTTTCCTATCCTCCCCGTTCTCTCAATCTAGTACTCATAGCATCTGACAAAGCAAGCTATAGCCTATGAAAGCTCAAGCCTCTCTGAGTTAGTCTGTAAGGTGCCACTCTACCCTGTCTTTTGCCTACCTTCAGACTACCTCTCTCTACTCATTTATTGGGTTGACTCTTCCCTGCACACCTGGTATATGAGCTCTTCCTCCTATGTCTCCTCTTGCTTTGCTACTTGAAGTCATCATCGAACATGACTTTAAGTTGACACCTTTCCTTTGCTTCCTCCTCCTCCTCCTCAGTAATTTGTCTGCACTAAATCTGCAGATGAGAATCTGGAACTCCTTTTTTATGGCATTTACTTCAAGAAGGCATCCCTATTTACAAAGGGCATGGGAGCATATGCTTCTGAAGGTGGGTCCAACACCTAAATGATCTTGGTATTTTGGAAAATAATGCACTCCTAAGCACAGATGAAAAATAAAGGCCCTGCTTAAGTGCTTTCTTTATCTGGGGCAGGAGTACCGCAAGGGGTAAAAATGGTGGTAACTTGGCTCCAAAGGGGGAAGTTGAAAACTCCTCTGTGACTGCTGACTGAATATAATAATTCCTTTACTAGACAGGTTGAAGGGCTTTGAAGTCAGGCTGTAAATGCTGGGTTGTTTATTGATGCTCTTAATGCTTGTTTTTGCTACCGTTTGAATTACAAAAAAATCACTTCACAAATATTCTCCTGAAGATTGTCTCCAAAAACATCTCCCATGCGTTCTCATTGTCTCTGTCTCTATTGATACCTAAATATTTGCTGCATTGCCTTCTTACTAGTTCAAAAGTGAGCCAAGTATGACCATAGCTTCTTGCAGATATTTGCTTTGTGACCATAGGGAAGCAGGAGGATGATCATCACTGCTCTTGTTCTTTCTTCCACAGATGAAGCCTATCAAAGATGCACATTGCAAATAAACCTCATAAAATATGCAACTCCAACACTGCTTGAAGTTAATGTGCTCACTGCTGTTGAAAGCACAAAAAAGAAAATAGGTCTGGGTATTCTTGTACAGCTAATAGTGGCTCTCCTCTGTGGTTTCCTACCTTAAGCTTGCCCTGCAAAATTATTTTTAGCATTAAAGCATATGAAATCTAGTTGGAGGGAACAGGTTGGTTTGGCCCAGAAATTAGTTTGCCACAGAGAAATATTTCCTAGTGCTGCTTTTCTTTAATCCTTTAGATCTTGGGCTCTAGCAGGAGAGTTGGAAAAGCAGCCAACAAATGATGTCAGGTTCAGTGAGGGAATACCGTGCTGGAAGTAGGCTGGTGTCTGTGAGGTCGGCATAGGCGATCATTTTGGAGTTCAAGCACAGGACTGGAGCTTGGGGGAGAGGGAGTTGATTCCTGCCTTCGCCACAGTGTCATTGTACAGCCCTGGAAAAGGTCATAGAGCCGGTCCTTCATCTTTGGTTCTGAGCTGGAGCTGACTTCTGTCATAGTCGTATAAAATGAGGGTGTGAAGGACCTCAGGAGGTCACATGTAGTCCAACCCCCTGCTCCACACAGGACTGTCCCCAGCTACATCATCCCAGCCAAGGCTTTGTCTAGCAGGGTCTGAAAACCTGCAAGGATGGAGACTGCACCACCTCTCTGGGTAGCCTGTTCCAGTGCTTCACCACCCTCCTAGGGTGTTTTTCCTAATATCCAACCTCAACTTCCCTTGCTGCAGCTGGAGCCCATTGCTCCTTGTCCTGTCATCTGCCCCCACTGAGACCAGTCCAGCTCCATCCTCTTTGCAGCCCCCCTGCAGGGAGGTGAAGGCTGCTACTCAATCCCCCTCGGTCTTCTCTTCTCCAGACTAAATAAACCCAGTTCCCTCCGCCTCTTCCCAAGTCAAGTCTTCCAGTCCCCAAGCCATTTTTGTCCTCTGCTGTACTCTTGCCAAGATGTAATGGGGGGCCCAAAACTGGACGCAGGACTCCAGATGTGGCTTCCCCAGTGCTGAATAGAGGGAAGAATCACTGCCCTCGATCTGCTGGCGGTGCTCCTGCCGATGTAGCCTGGGATGCCGGTCGCCTTCTTGGCACCAAGGGCGCACTGCTGGCTCCTGTTCAGCTTCTTGTCCCCTGTTACCCCCAAGCCCTTTTTTTCAGAGCTGCTGCTTAATCCCCACAAAAGGGTCCTGCTCTAGGTGTTAAATAGAGACTTGGCCTACTCACCAGCAGAACAAAATCCAGAGATACAAATAGTCTGGAAAGGAACACAATATTCTGCTCATCACAGAATTAATAAGTCAAATTAATTAATAAGCCTGCGCTGTTCAATTTCTTCATCAGCGATCTGGATGATGGGGTGGAAAGTAACCTGTTTAAATTCGCTGATGACACCAAAATCTGGGGGGAGGTGAGCACGCTAGCAGGGAGGGAGAGATTGCAGAGGGATCTGGATAGGTTACAGGGGTGGGCTAACAGGAACAGGATGCGTTTTAACAC
>NW_017729029.1:14020041-14022331 GCF_001723915.1 Gavialis gangeticus | reverse complement strand
AGGTACCTCTCTCTATATATTATAGAGGTATCTTGACTGGTGACAGGAACACAATAAGGGAAGCACAACATATTTCAGATACGATGGCTTTGATGGGGAAAGTTAGAAATGAAGTTTACCTCTCTACGTTCATATGCTCCCTCTCTCAGAAGCCTGAGGTACACCATGCAAAACAAACAGCCTTACCACAAACAGAGATTTACGTCCACATTGCACAAGAGAATGAACAACACGTTTTATAAGGAAAGGTCTGCTTACACATATAGGTAACTTTACATATGGCTAAATTAAACCTTTTTTGCTTTGATGTAAAAATCAAAATCAAAAAATGACCTTGCTAAATCAAAATACGACTTCCCTGACTTCACACCGCACCTGCTGCAAGACAAGAATCTATGTTTGTTATGACATTTACATTTGGAAGACAGCTATATTTTAAGCTGTTTGAAAAAAAATAAAGTTTAGAGTCAAATAGCATGGCAGTTGCACTAAATATTTAATAGAAAAAATAATTAAAAAGGGAAAATTCCTGCTACCGAAAAGAAAGAAAGAAAACAAAAAAGAGGAACCAAGATGCATGAAGGAAATGTCAGTTCATCCAGAATTGTCAGATGTGTGTGCTTAATATTTAGGCCATTAAATATGCATTTAGGAATGTAGATGCATTTGCTTGCTCTTCAGAGATAACAAGGACTTGCCAGTTCCCAGTGAAGTCAGTAGAGATGCTGAGATCAGAAGGCATTCAGCTTTTCTGAAAACTGCTCCACTTATTTAGGTACCCTTAGGTGCGTGCACGCAGAAACTTTGGTTAACCAGTGCTAAGCATTTAAACAGCCTGAGTCAGATTTTCCCTTCCCGCTTCTAAAAAAGGGTGAGATTTTTTTTAAAGCAAATAAATGTGGATTTGGTTCATTTGCCTTATGGCTGTTGGGCCTTTAGGCAAACAGAAACTTATAATAATAGTTATTATAATAGCATGACTCTAGGAGTTCAGGCTTTTTGTATATAGCAACAATTACAGAGCATAGCACTGAATCTCAAGAGCTGGCACCACTGCTCCTGCCTTCATTTTAATGTGAACAGGATTGCCGTAGCCCTAAAGGGGAAGAGCCAAGCACTGATTCCAGACTGAAGCCCAAAAGGTTAAAGGAGATGTGTGGAGGGGTGGAAGCTATTTGGTCAGGGCTGGGAAGCGGGGACCTAATGTCTAAGTGCCGTGAGCAACCCTGGGAATTTTCCACTCGGAGAGCACATAAAACACAGGTTGGTATGGTACCAGCATGTGGTGAGTGCTCTAACCCTCTAATTTACAAAGCACCCTCTAGAATTAAATGAGCAGATTTTGCAAATTGGCTCTCTACCTTGGTATTAAAACCTCACAGATGAGTTACTGCGAAGTCAACATAAACGGAGATCCAGATGAATAAGTATAGCAGAATCTTTGTTACATCTTCTGCAAATATAATCAAGAGGCAAAGAAAGCACCTGCCGTAGAGAAGGCAAGCACCATCTGTAGTGAAACGTCAGCCATTTCTCAGGCTGATAAACATTAGGTGCTTCATTGCCACAGAGCACGTCTACACGTTCAACTAATGTGCTTTAGGTCATTCACATTAAATCTAGTGCCTCCATTGTGGGGTACTCAAAAATGTTAATGATCTTATTTTAATGCTTATTAGCTAAAGAGCATGGGGGCTCATACACATGACAGAGCTCTGCCACAGTGTGTGCTAATTAGCATGCGTTGCACAGACTTGATTAATCGAGTCTGCTAATTAGCATGCTCCAGCAGCCTCTGTGTCATGTGTATTGAACATCCCCATGGGGGGGCATGTCAATTGAACTTTAGTTAAAGTGCCCCTGCCACCATTTTGAAGTGAAGGGTGCTGAATACATGTGAGAGCTGCTTTAATGAAAGTGCCTCCGTATCCCACCCCAGAGCATGTGTATAGATGCCTGGGTTTTTTGTGATGCTTTAATATACATTAAAATAGGCTAATGTGCATTAAAGCGCACATGTAGATGCACCTTCAGCTACTACATGAGGGTAAAATGCAGCAGTGCATTGCAGTACTACATAGCAGCTGAGGACGGGAACCAACCCAACTGGAATTGCACTGGAAGTAAATGGTTACAGATTATATCCCAAATGTGGAAGGGGCTATTACAGGGGTTTAGCAGCAGTCGCTCTGTATGGGAGGTGGTTTCCTTGGGACTCTGACAGCAAGGTCGTGAAAATGCAGAGAAGATAGTTTCATAGTTGGTCAGGTTGGAAGGGACCTGAGCAGAT
>NW_017729029.1:13997929-14019172 GCF_001723915.1 Gavialis gangeticus | reverse complement strand
CATCTGACCGTGTGGGTGTCGACACCACAGCCCCCAGTTTTTTAATGAGAACAGGCAGACCGTGTCGAACGCCTTCCTTAAGTCCAGAAAGACTACATCCACCGTGACGCCTGCATCCAGGGATTTGGTGACATGGTCATAGAAGGCCACCAGGTTGATCTGACAGGACCTGCCTCTAATGAACCCGTGTTGGTTGCCCCTAAGCATAATCTCCCCTGCTGGCCCCTCATGGACCAGCCGATGACCAGTAGTACCCCCAAGGCATGGGATGACCAGGCCTTTCCATAGCATAAGGAGCTGCCTAATTGCACTGACTTGGGGACTGCAGACACCTGGCCATGCATTCTGCCTGTCCCTCCTGACTCCTGTGCCACCTGCCATGCTCTGCCTCCCCGAGGTCTGCGCCATCCTGTGGTCGACGAACTCCAAGGAGTTCATATCTGGCCACGGCTTCGCCCAGAACCAGCTGGTGGTGTGGAAATACCCTACCATGGTCAAGGTCACAGAGCTAAACGGTAAGCAGCAGCCCTGGCTGGAGCCAGGACCCTGGGGCACAGGGAAGGCCTTGCCTGTGCCAGGGACCAGATCTCCATGGGAGCAGAGGTGCATGAGGAGGGAGGGGGACCCGAGTGCTGCTGTAGAGCCAGCTGTGCAGTGGGGTGGAAGCCAGCTGTGCAAACAGCTGGGATGCAGCCTGCCCCCACGTGAGTGGGGCAGACAGACCTGGGGGAGGTGGGGGGTTGGCCATAGGCAGAGGCTTAAGGTGGGTCCTGGGTGAGTGGATCCCTGACCATGCTGCTCCTCCCAGGCCACACAGCCAGAGTCCTGAACCTAACCATGAGCCCAGACGGCTCTATGGTGGCGTCTGCATCTGCAGATGCGATGCTACAGCTCTGGTGCTGCTTTGAGATGCACCCTGTGAAGAAGAAAGAGAAGGAGAAGGCAGGCACTGCCAAGAGCAGCATCATCCACCAAGGCATCCGGTGAAGGTGGTGCTGCCAGCACGGGGACAGTGTACAGTGTTTTAATGCCAATAAATACCATAATCTGCTTTTTACAGAGCATGAAGTCAGTGACCAGTGCGTAAGGGAGCTGGGGCTGCAGGGTCAGGACCCTCACAGGAGAGGTGGTGTTGTGGTTGGTGGTCTTGCTACTGCCCCTATCTCAGTGCACAATAGGGCTGGACACAGGGCCAGATACTTGGGGGATGTCCTGTCTGGCGGGTTGGGGGGACTCCCAGGAACCCACAGAGCCAGTTGGGCCAAGGCTGAGGCTTTTCCTGATCCCAGAGGCCGTGAAATAGTCTGCACTGCCCCAGACACACTTCAGCTCTGTGGTTCTCAACCAGGGTGTCATGGGTCCAGCCACCTTCCTGAGCCAGGATCATACCTCCCCAAACCATGTCCTAAAGCAGAGGGACCCTAGCAGCCACCATCCTGTTGTGGCAAGGTTGTTTAAAATGCACTCGAGAAACCCCATGGGGAGGATGTGCCCTACAGAGGAAGGCAAAACCCCCAGGCAGTACTGATCTGTCTATAGGAGGAAATTTCTTCCTGACCCTAAATGTAGTGATTGGTGTGAGCCTGAGCAGAGGTACAAGACCCTCTAGCCAGGACCCTGCAGGATTGGTCCCAGCAGGGAGCGTTGGCACAGTCCAGTCCCCATCCCCACCGTGAGCCCCAGCCAGTGCCTCTGAGGGAGGCTTGAAAAAACAGCCTGGACGCATATAGCAACGAGAAGGGGAGAGAGGCCTTCCTGGCTCCAGGAAGTAACCAGTAAAGCCTAGGAACTACACCTAGGTCATCCCCAACCAATGGTGCCAACCTCTCGAACGCCAAGTCCGCAGGTCCCCTGGGAGTCTTCCCCTGCCTCTGCTCTCATGGGGAAGTGTTTCTTGACGTGCGCTCTAAGTAAGTCTACTTTGCAGCTTCACCCCGTTGGTCCATGCCCTCCTCTGCAGCAGGAGAGAGAAGGGGCTTTCAGTCCTCTGGCAGCCCTTCGAGTATCTGAACACTTGTCTTGTCCCCTCGTCGGTGCCTTTTCCAGAAGCTGAGCGTGCCCAGCTCCCACAGCTTCTCCTTGTCAGGCTTTTTAATGTCCACTCCACTGCATTCCCCGCATCCACCCAAGTAGTTACTTGGTGAAAGGGGGAGATCGGGTTTTTTTTATAAATTCCTGCTGGTGGCTTGTGATCAGCCCTTCGTCCTCCAGGTGCTTGTGAATGGCCTTCCTTGGGATCTTCTCCAGGTACCGAGGTGAGGCTAACTGGCCTGTAGGTGCCCAGCTCCTTGGAGGGGTGCAACATGGGCCAGGTACCAGAGGATGGGAAAAGGTCAGTCTCCCAGGACTTCTTGTACATCGTTGCCAAGGGCCAGTTCCTTCAGGCCCCTGGGATGCAGCTCCTTTGGCCCTGACTTGAACTCTTCCAGAACCACCAAAAGCCCCAGCTGTGTCTCTCACCTTGTCCCCCCTGCTTGTCCCCTTCCTCATCCAAATCATCCTTGTTAGATGTCTGGCTGTAGCTTGATGTTTTTGCGACAGCAGTCGAGGCAAAGTAGCTGCTGTTTACAGAGGAACCACAGCTTTCTCGTCCTTCTTTTCTGGCTGACCTGCGTTCAGGCTATAGACGCTCTTCTTGTCTTTATCATTCCTCACCGGGGCAGCTTGTTCCTCCGCTCTGCCTTCCTGACGTTGCCCTTTCTCGGTGTTAACGGCACCTCTGGATCACGCTTAACGCTGTCCCAAATTGGTCTGGAAGTGGGCAGGACTCTTGTTGTGTGGGAACCACATTCAGGAATACTTCAATTAAAAAAAGATGCTGGCAGCCAGGGATGGAAATGTCATCTGTCGTCAGATTTGATGATTCAGTGCTATTTGCAAAGCCAGCTGTCACCACAATGAGACTGATGTGATTTTTGCCAGGGTTCTCAAGATGCTGATTGTGCCTTTT
This sequence comes from Gavialis gangeticus, assembly GCF_001723915.1. Lineage (NCBI taxonomy): Eukaryota > Metazoa > Chordata > Crocodylia > Gavialidae > Gavialis > Gavialis gangeticus. The sequence goes on along the minus strand of NW_017729029.1, from coordinate 14,016,222 downwards.
TAACTTCTGTTGGACTAATCCTTCTTGTGAGACTGCTTTCCTGGGGACTTTCTAGCTGTCACAGTTCTCCTGGGATTAGGGTCGCAGTGCCAGGTGTGAGGAGGGAGGCAGCAGGGGGGCTCTTAAGAGCCTTCCTATCTGTTAATAGATTTCTTTCTCCGCTAGAGTTAGCAGGGGACTTCTAAGGGCAGCTCCGGTAACTGCTTTGAAATTACAGCATTGCTCAAGAAGAGTTTCCCTTTGAGCTTCTGAAATCAGTCCCTTTGTACTTTCGGTGCCGGCTGCTTTCCATTATACTCGCCCACAGAATCGTCTGCTGGCCTGTGCTGCTCCTATATTTTTGGTTTCGTTACTGGGAAGTTTTAATCTTCAGAGCTCGTCTTAATTCATTTTGGAGGCCAGTTCCATTTATGGCTTAAAACTGAAAATAGATTTGAAGCCTGTGGGAAGCGTTTGGTTTTGACTAAGCCAGTACCTGCTTGCTGCAGTTCCCTGGTGGCTTTTCCCATGCGTGGTTGTGTCAATCATTTCAGGATCTAGAAGGTCACGTGAGTGGTAAGGTATGAAAGCAAGGACCAGCAGAAAGAAATCATTTTGATCATTGTGGAGAATCTCAGTACAAATCCTGTCTCCTCCAAAAATATCCGTGAAGCTTTCTTGGCTCAATTTTAATATTTCAAGCTTTTAATGGTTTTATTGCTGACTGGGAGAACATCATCTGGAAGCCACTGGGGGGGTTTTCCGATCTATAAATGCCTATTGTGTTGCCTGTAGAGCTTGGAGAGCCAGTGAAAAATTATTCATGATTAAATTTTCACAATGCAGCACCCAGTTTTGGTCCAACAAGTTTTTAGCCTCATTGCGCACTGAAGTGTTAGATGGGATTTCCAGGAGCACCTCTGGAGCCCGAGTCCTGTTTCCAGAAACATCTTGGGTGCAGAGGAGCTGAAGTCCCAGGGAAATCCCTTAGATGCTCTTGAAAGCTTTTTACTCCTCTTCTAGGTTAGAGGAGGAGGTCATGGATGAAATAAGGCAGTATCGGCCATGGCGTTGCCCCTCATAAGCACAGTCGATGCATTTTAACGTCCGTTGGGTTGTTAGGGTCATGCACCTGCAATGGGGAGCTCTTGTCTGTCTCACCTGGCAGGAAGGATGCTGACTGCGGTTTATTTTAGGATGACATCTGGGTTCAGATGAGTGCAAGGAGTTTGCGTGGAGAACATGCTGCTGCAGCGTCTCCCCAGGGAACTGCAGCATCTGGGAAGGTGGAGCCCATAGCAAGGGAAGCACATGTCTTGCACACCAGCCCTTTGCCCAAGCACTCCCAGTGTTGGGGTGGGCGAGTGGCTACTGGAGACTGTTTTAGGGGATCCTCCAGCCCATTGTGAGGCCGGGCAGATGGGATGGGGTTTGACAGCATGGTTGGGTGAGGCTCATGTCCCATGCAGCTGCTCACATGGGTGTGATGATGCTTCATGTGATTTTTAGGCTGGTGTGGCCTCTAAGGCTCCCTCTTTCTTGGCTTTTGGCATAATAAACCCAATTATAGTCGCTCTTGTTACATATGCATCACTAATGGCATGCCTTTTAAGAACTCTGCCGCGGAGACATCTGAATTTCCTATGGACACGTTCTCATTTATCTTGCTTTTCGTTCCTTTTAGGATTAAAAGAGTTTGGGGGGTGGGGGGGAACGCCAAGCCATTTGTTTCTCCTGGTTTTGGCTGGGAACTGTGCAATATAATGCTAAAATGTTTTTGCAGAAGACCACTGCTGAATAATGATCAAAGCTGTCCGTATAAAACCAAATGAGATAATGGCACGTGTTGCAGACATGTGATTTATAGGGGTGCATTTTGTTTGCTTCATTTAGCAGATTTTTAAATAGCTCCATTTCTCTCTTCTTTTTTTTTTCCCCTCCACCCTCGGTCCTTTTAAGTGGAAAAGTTCAAGCCTCTGATACCTCGTTCTGTTTGAATAGAAATCAGTGGTGTCCATCCAAAAATAAGTAGCTTTTGAAGATGTCTTCAATGCACATGATGACCAGTGCTTAGAAAACCCTTTGAACCCAGTTGGTTTCCTCTCCAATTTTCAACTGAGATCAGTGGGAATCTTTTCCTTGACTTCAGCGGGAGCTGGCTCATGCCTTTGGTGTCCTTCTTATCCCTACCACTTTGTGTTGTTAGAATAATAAAAAAAAAAAAAAAAGACTTTCTAAGGCTACAATATTTTTAAGGGAGATGGTCATGCAGTTCCCACTGGGTCTGGTTTGACTTCAGGTTACATCATGCATTATGTATAGCGTGGGCAAGGTGCATGGAAGTTATAAACAGCAGGGTGCCTTGCAAGCCTTTCCAGCGGATGTCAGACAGAGCTTATGAACCCAGTTTGGTTTAATGAACGCTGCTTGCGAGGCTGAGGCTGTGCCCTCTTTCTGGAAGAGAAGAGTACAAGTGTATTTGTGGTATGGTGCACCTTGGCCCTAAGGTATTTTGTGCTCGTGTGCTCTACTTTTAGCGTCTGAAGTTAACTTTCACAACTGGGGATAACAGCAGAGGAAATGGGTCTCCGTAATATCAAGCAAATACATGTCCAGAAATGGCTTTATTATTCAGCTCTTTGTACAGTATTGAACTACCTTTGCCACATTAAACACCGTTCTCTTCTCCCCATAACTTACCCTGGCCCTCCACATCCCCCAGCCCATAGACTTGTGTTGTAAGCAGGGGTGGGAAGGGGGGTCCGTTGCATGGCCCAGGTACACCCTGCAGGCACGTAAATGCATGAGCCTGGCCGTACCCCTGTGTGTTGGGTTCTGCAAGCCAAAGTTGTGAAGCATCAAATTTTGCTAAAAACGAATTTAGGAAGAAGTGCTGGGATTTGGAAGCAGATAAAGATCAGCATTTAAGGCCACAGCGAGGCCTTAAATGCCAATATATCATGCATTTAAGGGTTAGGGCTTGGGTTTCATAGCACCCAAATGCATTGAGCTCTCAAGTGGCTTCTTCCCCTTGGGAATTTTTCTGAGATCACTTGGCCTTGTAAGAAGCCTATTTCCAAACAGGTAGGTGTGTGTGGATGGGATTCAACTCAGAGTATTTCGGTGCCTGTGCACCTGGTGTGACTGTCAGTGGTACTGAGCCCCCACTGCCAAGAAGAGCTGCTTAGGTGGGCACCTCTGCCAACCAGGCCCCTCACTGGGGTCTCCAAACTTTGCTCCAATTTAAATGATGATCTTGGGGGAGATGTGCAAGGAAGAGCCATGCTGCTACCGATCCATCCCACCCACCCAATTCCTGGTGGGCAACTTTGTCTTCCCTTTGCTCGAACGCCTGCCCATGGGGGTGGGGGGGAACGCTGTGGATGCTGACCTGTTTTGGCCCCAAATGAGCCCGAGGGGAGGATGCTGGCTCTGCAGTCTTCTCCTGGTGCAGAAATGATAGGAGCCCCTTTCTTCTTACACAAGGGCAGAGGCTCTTTCCCCTGTGCACTTGAACTAACAGCATCTGCTTTCCCCAGGGGTGGAAATGGGGGGAGAGAGTATATCAGGATATCTTTATATATTTATTAATGGGCTATGTTTTGAAAGATGCTCAGCTTTCCCTCGTGGCAACATTTCTGTGGTTCTCGGTTCTTATAGCTGCCGGCTCCTAAAGCCTCCATTAACACAGATTTACTATTTAAAAAAAAAAAAAAATCTCCAGTCCATTTCCTTTTTCTGAAGGTTTCAACCCCTGTTAAGACCTGCAGCTTTGGACTGCCAAACTCATGTTCATGAATATCCATCCATTGATGCTTTTTACGCTAAAATCTCTTTTGGCCTCGTTATGTATGACTGAAATTTCCACTAAGAACCTCATCCGAGGTCAGTCGCGGGGCATCCTTCATGTTAACCGCTCTGAGTTTACTTCCAGTGACAGTAACACCCAGGAGTGTTGCTATCTTAACATATAACTAACTCTCCCATTAGCAATGCTGCTGGATGCGCGGGGAACAACACAGGAGCTGGAAAGCAGCTCTCAGCAATGCGGTGCCAGCTGCCTGCTTGCAGTGGTAGCTTTTTTTTTTTTTTTTCCTGGTCCTTTAGAAAATGAACTTCTGGGTAGCAATGAATATTTCACTTGGTTTTCCGTTCCTTGCAAGTGTGCGGCTTCCGTGCAGCCCTATAAATCACCTTGTTTTTTCCCCCCATCCTACTGTGAAGCGGGCTGTGTTCCTGGGCATGAACGATGCCGTATGCAAACAGATTGAAATGAAATAAATTCAGAAACCGCCCCCCAGTAACCTCTTGGCCTTTTGGCAGCCCACAGCCCCGAGTGCAGAGAGACGCTGCCGGAAGAGTTATAGCCATCTCTCTCAATGAGTCCCAAGTGCGCTCAGAGTTTCTTTTGGTGTCCTTTTTCCATCTCTTTGCCCACATAAACTGTCTTAGGCATGGGTCTGTGCTCAGATGGGTTCAGGAGGGCAAAGTTTTCCTCTTGCTGCATCTTTCTTTGAAGGGAGCCTTTGGCTGCAGCCTGGCTTTGGGTTTATCCCTTCCTGCTACGGTGAGAGAGCCATTTCCATTTTAAAAGGCAGCAGCTGCTGGATTTAGCAATTACTTATGCAGGTGTATCTTTCCAACCTAATCAGTTTTCACACCTAATTCTCCAGCGCGCGCTCTTCCCTTCTAGAAATAATGTTGTTAGGCAGTGACCTGGAGAGAGGCAGCGAGCAGCGCACAAGCGCTGAGCTGGGTGGGAAGGGATGGGAACTCATGGGGTGATTTTGCATTTCTGGAGTTGTTTCTCTGCAGACCTGGCTTGCCCTTAGCCTGCCTTTTGGTGGTGCACTGATCTGCGCCACTGGGTTAATGCACCTCATGCTGCCAAGCTGCAGAGCAGGTACTCCTGCAGATCCTTAAATAATTGTCCTTCCCTACCTTCCTCATCAGTAACAGCCTAATAGTCAAAGAAGGAGGAAAATGGATGGGCTTTGGGCAATACTCTTTTTATGTACATCTGACCATTATCTCCTACCAGTAGAGTATGGTACACTTTACGGGCTGGATCCAGTGATCAATTGAGCACCTTCACCTCCTTCTCCACTTGGAATTAAGCCCATTATGGGATTGAGCCCTGAATCCTTAACGCTCCTACAGCTTCTGCGGTTGGGCTGCGGTTTTTGTCATTTCACTGAATCCCATGACTTGCCATTGTCTGAGATGGGGAAAGGGGAAAGCCCTGCTGATTTACCCAGGCCATCAAAGCCAAGCACTGCAGAGGCGGTGTGTGACGGCAGGTGGAGGTGTCCAGTTTATAGGCACTTGCTTCTTGGCATGAAATTGCTGCCCATGAAGCAAACCATGGAGAGACCAAGAGCCATGGAAAGACCAAATCTGAGTTTGCTTGATCTTCTCAGACCAACATAAGGTGAGTTACTGGAGGTACCTAGAAGGACACACAAACCTGGAGACAAGGATGGCAATATGCTGATGGGAGTGAACAGGTTATAACTCTGCTTGTAGAAAGACCAAACCGGTTGGCTGAGAATTGGTGTTACTTGTACCATCTTGTTGCATTTGCTTGATACCCCAGCCCTGCTTGGGATTTAGCTCAGTTCACCTCATGTCCAACCTGTGTATAACAAGGGGATCACATCAGTGCAGCGCAGGTTGTATCTGGGGTTGTATCTTCATGGTAAAAGGCCAGATCCTGCCCACAGACATGCCTCTTGAACTTAGCTCGGATGCATACGGATAGAGCCGCCGCAGGGGAAGTCAAGGGAAAGCCCAGCACCTGCACTGAAGTGCAGAGTTCGGCCTATAGTGAGCAAGTTGTATTAACATGAGTTAAGTTTTCAGGTAGGAGCTAGGATGTCCCACAGCTTTTCAGCCAGCCTACGGTCATGGTCGGCAGCGGGGTCTGGGTTGTGTTATGTATGTTTTAAACAGGAACTGTGGGTACTTATTATAGTTGTGGCCTGACGTCTTGCAGCAGCCAGAGAAAATGCTACAAGGATGCATTGAAGACCTCAAGGAAATGGACCCTGGCACCAAGAGCCGGGAGGAGCTGGCTGCTAATGGACCCCAGTGGTGCCACAACCTGACCCAAGCAAGCAGCCCACTTTGAGATGAAGTGTATTGCCCTCAAAGCAAACAAGGAAGGAAAAGGAGAGGAATTGCAGCCTGCTCCCCCCCTGCAGAAAGACCCACAACATCTGTGGCTCAAGGATTGGGCTCTTCAGTCCCTCAAGACCCGTCGATGAGCTGTGGTAGATATCATCCTTGAGTCGAGGGATTGTTGATGACACTGGATTCTTACCCCATTACTTGGATTAGCTTTTGTGACTCCTTCGCTCCTATGAGTTTCCTGCTCAGTTGCTTGCCCCTCCCAGCGCTGCCCCTCCACCCTCTTCCACTCCCTAGTCTTTTGTATTCCACTTTTTCTCCTTCTTCCACACCGCTCTGCGCACATCCTTTCACAGCGTCTGGTGACATGAGCTTCAGCTCACGAAAGTTTGGGCTTACCCATATGTGCACATGCACACTTGGTTAGTCTATAAGGTGCAAATTTACCCTGCCTTCAGTACTCCAGTGGTTAGGGCACTTACTGGGATGTGGAATATCCTTGCTGGGATCCTTTGACCCCTGCTGACTTCCTGCCCCTGGGGTAGGGGGCTGGACCCGATGATCTTCCGAGGTCCCTTCCAGCCCTAATGACTATGAAGTCTATGAATACCTTGGTTTAAGCACAGAAATTGAATCTGGGCGAGTGGGGACTTGAACTCAGGTCTCCTTATCCCAGGTGACTTGTCCTAGGTTTCACTAAATAGATGAATGGAAAATCCCTGCCTTGCTCTTCTTGTTGACTTGCACGGGCAAACCCCTTATGTGCCGTGTTCCTCCCACACTAGAAAGGGTGCAGGGGTCTTATACGTGTGCATCCATTAACTCCTCCCTGCAGCAAGATCCCTCTCCGCAGCGTAAGAAAGTTCGTGGCTTCCCGCACGAAGGGTTTGTAAACACTTTGATCTCTTCATTTGGAAAGCATTAGGAGGCCAAGTGCGATGTTCCAGTTGGCTGGCTGGCCGGTTGCTTTAAAAAAGTGTTAATACAGACGACCTTTCCTCTGTCAACATGGCTTGCTGAAGGTGTAAGTGTAGAGGATAAGTATGCGGGGCTTTGGTCCAGAAACTCTGACCTGATCGATGTTCCTCGCTAATAACCAGGGGTGACCGTGCCACGCACCCACCGTGCAAAGCGAGCCGAAGCTAAGAGGATGCTTGTGCAAACACGTTTAAAGTATCCGATCCCATTTGTCGATCTGACCTCCTTTTCTTTCATCTATGGATCATTTAACATTGATTTACGGGGATTGGCTGCTGACAGTCAGGTTTATTACTTAGTTGAATCAAGTGAATAAAAGTACCGTGATGAAGCAAAATCCTTTCCCCAAGATTGTCTGCAGACAGTAGCCTACTGTTGAATGTATGAGTCACTTTATGTATTAATCGGCTGTACAATGCAGCACTGAAACCAGGTTGAAAAATGTGTACCAATTTCCTTTATAAAGATATTTTCAATCAAGCAGAACATAATCTGATGTTGTATGCCACTCTGCACTTCGGTTGTACTAACCACAGTACACATTAAAACAAGATGTGTCACAACAAAACCAAAGCCTGAGAAAAGCCCTGAGGATACAGGCATCTTTATAAAATAAAGACTTGCATTTTCAATAAGACAGATTTTGTCTTTGAAAACAATTAATTCCTTTATCAAAAAGTAAATCAATCTAATGGAAGTGTTTTTACACTTTGCTGTTTTGGGTGTACTGTCTCTGTACTGACCTTTTAATGGCGTTAGACTGGAACCAATTTTAAGAAAAGACATTTTTTATATTCCACTGGTATCTTCAACCTTCAGAAAAATCAACAGGAAAAAATAAAACCTATGGAAAAAATACTTAGGGATTTGATAAGCCCCTCATTGGCCCTAGATGAGTTAAATTGATCAACCTCAAATGTTTCTGTGTGAGAGATTTTTACTGTTTCCCATTTTTCCCAATTGCCACACTTACAGCTTCTAGCTGGGGCTTTATTTGGAAACCATATCTCATTGTAATGGGTAAAAAAAAAAAAAAGGAGCCCTCAAAAGATTTATTCAGAAAAATGCATTTTATATGTTTGTTTTACTCATTACTGTGCCTCAAGTCTGGAGATGGTAGTGCTGATATGCAGATCATGATTGCTCTTTGTTTCAAATGGAAAACAAATTATTTTAATTATTACTTTACAGGCATTAAAAGCAGAAAAAGCAAATGAAACCATTTTCAGTGCACAATACTATTATTTTATCTAGAAGTTGACATTTAAAGATGAAAAAAGGGAGCAAGGTGGGAAGGGACATTACACTGAGCTTCTTTCTGTGGAGAAGATAAAATAATCAAGGGTTATATTCATTTTAAAACGGACAATTAAAGCAGGACCAAGAATGGTGAGTGCTGACTGATTTTTGTCTCTGCAGTCTCCTCCAGACAAGTGCCTTGCCCCAAACCTCTTAGCGCAGGGATGGGCGAGGACACTTCATAACAAAAATTGTTGTTCGTGACATAAAAGCCACTGGAGTGGTTTCAGAATGAGAGTTTATTGGACTATAAATCTAAAAAGCTACATATATCTGAGAGTGCAGATATGCATATATTACAAAACTGAAATCTCTTTGTACTTGCCTGTAATGAAATGGCCAGCGCAGACGAGTTTTGCTGGCAAACCACACTTGAGCTGTTTTATATAAATATGTACACTTGCTATTAAGTTGCTAATAGATAGAAAGAGAGAGAACTAATTAAGAAGACAGGGATATCATCAGTAACTCTTTCACTGTGGTTTTATGAGCAGTAATTTGAAAGGAGCCTTATTAAAGTCATTGATGAACAAGTTAATGCCGCGTTTCCAAGAATATTGCCCTTTTACCCGAAGATTATATTCAAGAATAAACAGTGTACAGTAGCTAATTGTGAGCTGCCACATTATAATGGCTTTCTGCTTCCAAAATTGGATGTCTGTTTTAAAAAAAAAACAGAAAGAGAAAAAGGCCGTAACTTTTTAATTGTTTCTGGAAGTGTATTTCTAAAAGAATCATTAAATCTCCCCAACACTTTGTTGAAGAACTTGGAAAAAGGGCTGGACCTAACGACTGCAGACCTGCTAGAGCCGAGTTGTATGACCTACTTGTCATTGCTGTTATTAAATAACCTATTATATTCCACTTCCAGATGTCTGCCTCATATTTCAGAATGAAATGAAATTACAGATATCTGCCTTTCCTCTTTAAATTAAGCCTCCAGGAATACATTCGGCTTTAGTTGGGGAAAATCCAATTGTTTCATTTATAAAATGCCCCTTTAGTGCCCTAGGCACGTAGATGATGCTGGCTTAGAAATGCACAAAGAATGCGCAGAGCAGCTCAGCAATCTCGGGAAAAGCAACTCGCAGAGCACAACCTCACTTGCTTTTGGCTAATCTGACTCTTCTGTCTCCTCCTTTGCTCTTCTGCCCTTCTTTATGCTCCCAGGGATAGGAGAAGGCCTTCCTTGCTCTGTGTCCCCTTAACCACCACTCCTTCCCCTGCTAGCAAGAGGCAGACCTCCTCCTTACTTATATAACTTTGCTGCTGGCTGACTTCCCACGCATTCAGGTGGTCAGCCATAGCCACGCTCCTGATGGGGAGGAAGGAGAAGTCAAGAGAGCGGCGTAGGCCTTCGTTCTTCCTCTGGTGCCTATAATATATTGCTGCACAGCCATGCTAGAAAGGATCTGAACCTGCAATGTGTTTAAGTACAGCTGATCAGTAGGGGTAACGGTACAGCCCTTAGTTTGGGTCTAATAGCACCAGGCAAGATAGAAGATTATTACGGGACACTTGCTGGAAACTCAATAATCCTGTAGGCCAACTTCTTCTTATGCTTTATGCATTGAGATATGGGTCTGACTCTGCCTGCAGAAGGGGTCGTCTTAGTGTCGCTAAGTATATCGGGTGTTCCAAATCATTTCCTGTTATCTTCAGAAATAAGTTTCATTTCTTCATGGCCAAAGTCTCTAGGGACTATAACAACAAGCAGTAGCTTAACTAGAGTCGGGTGAGCGAGGCACTAGCTCTAGGCACCAATTTACAGAGAGAGGACTCCTTGGGAACCCATGTTGTTCCCATTGGTCTCTGGCATCTGTGACAAACTTTCTAGTTATGCCTCTGGTCATGACAGTGGTGGTCTCTGGCCTAGTGTGCTTCATGTTGAGTTGGACAAGATGTAGACTGGAGCACTTGGCCTTCTCAGAAGCTTTGCCCAAGCTAAACTCTGAATTCTGCAGACATGGAAATGAGGAAACATTGCATCTACATGAAGTTCCTTTTATTTAAAAAAAAAAAAAAAGGAAAAAAACAGGTTCAACTCAAATTGAGGTCACGGTGCCTATAAAGGGAAGGCCTGGGGGTCCGTTGCATGCTAAAGTGGTCTCAGAAAGGAAGGGGATGTCAGGGTTCCCCACCTGCCTGGTGAAGCATGGATTGAGAGGATGAGGGAACCTCTGGAAGGAATTGCCTCTCTCACAGGGAAGGATAACCTAAGCAGGAGTGGAAATGGAAAGCGAGTCTTTCAGTGAGTCATTTAAGACCTGATGCAGTGAAGGAAAAAATGAACTTGAACTTGCCCAAGGTTTTGAGACCTGAAAATGCCCCTCATTCTCCACGGCTTTTTGGACAGAACTTCCTTCCTTGCGTAGGTGCTGTAATAAGATGGTTCTGCAACGCCTTTCATGCCGTTAACCTTTTAATTCTTCTTCTAGCATCAGCACAATTGTCTTGCAAATAAACACAGCGCTGTAATGAGCAGCAGAGACCTGCGTGCTTCATGGCAAGTTAAATTCAGAGCAGCCTGTTCCTTACACTTGAGGAACGAAAGCCTTTCTAATTAGCTGCTAACATCTAAATTGTTAACGAGGAAGGGAGTGTGACTAAGCCTGTGTCAGTGCCTGCTGTGCCTACAAGTATACAGGAACCAGAAACAACTATGATGGCAATTAACCCAAAGCTGTATCTTGCAGGCATTTATTTCTCAGGCCAAACTCTCGGTGAGGTGTGGCCTCTAGACACCCGTCTGGTCCTAGATGAGGGTCAGACATTTCTCTTTATGGACTGATCCCTCTTTCCTTGCTGAATGTCTTCAGAGAGAAGGCCTGGTTCTTGAGGTCAAGGTGATATCTTTTATTGGACTGACCGAGGGAGAAGGATGACCTGTAACATAACCTGCAAAGCCTTTGGGCCCGGTCAGCTATATTAAAAATATCAAATCTTCTCCTCTTGCATACCTGTCTAGTCCTGCCTCAGTGTGTGGGATCACGTTGATGGTCTGCGTAACCTAGTAAAATGCTGTTGAGCAGCGGTGATGCACGTTAGCTGCATACGAGAGGAGTCGTTGTGCAAACTGGTGTGGCAGATGCGATGTTTTTTTAAGCATTGGTGTTTCTGTGCATTTGACATGTTTTAGCATTGCATTATTTATGCCTAATGCATTATTGAACGTTACGTTATTCTCCCTGGGTGCGAGGAGTAGGTCACTTCTGGTGGTTCCTGATTCACTATTTGAGTTTTTCGGGTGTCGTTGCTTGCACAAGCCTTGCAAGAGAATGTCTGAGTCTTCACGGTTGTGACACTTGGAAGTTTATTGGTAGCATTTTAATAGTCAGTTAATGACGAGTTGCAGGGGAATGTCTTAGAAGAAGACATAGCAATATCACACTTGGTTTGTTCTTTTTGTTGTAGCGGTTGAGATGGGAGAGGGAAGAGCCATTAGTTAGCTAATAATGATGTGCTGCTTAAAATAAAGGGTTATGGATTAATTTTTATGCCTATAATCATATTTTTTGTTGGAGGAGGGATGTGAGTGGGGAACGGCTGTCTCTCTCATCGTTGTGACAAAATGTATATAATGATTACACGCGCGTAAGAAGAATGGTTAGCCTCGCTAAATGTTTATTCACTTCTGTTAATCAGTATTCTTTGAGAGAGTGCCATGCAGTTTGTGGGAAGCAATGCAATCAGCTGAGTAGTGTGGCAGATTTAAATCAGTAATAAAAGCCCTGGGGAAATTAACAAGACAAAACATTAACCACAGACTAAACATTAACATATATTAGCATTTTTATTACACCTGTAGAAATGGTAAATGTGCTTGGTTACTACTATTAAAAAGTTTATGTTCTATACCATATAATTTCAATGTATATTTTGTTTTAAACCTTTTAGAATTTAATTAAACTGATTTCGACAGCGGTACTTGAGTAATAGACTTCCGGTTTGCTTTTATCGTAACTTTAAACACGAGGAAGTCGCTTGTTTTGTGTTTACAGTGCTAATAATACAGGTGACACTTAATAGACTAAGTCACTAAAACAGTGTGGGAAGAAAGTCTGCACTGAACAAAAGTTTAGTTTTATGGAAATTTCTTGGACTTCTATCAACGTGAACAAACCATTATTCCAAGGACACTGAATTGGCTTCTTTCAATATGGCTCACTTTCTTGAAGTCTGAGCTAGTCAATTTATGCATGTAGCTGAAATCTCTATCAACTCATCCTTTCAGATACAGTATTCAAATCAATTATACCAGTTAATCGCTTTTCAATTTAATGTGCAGTTTCTCCCAGGAGAAACTCGGGAATAGGTATAAAATGACACACGTGAACTCCAGCGAACAGAGAAGATTGCAAAAGGTAATCTTTAAAAATGAGGCCATCCCCTTGAGGAAAAGAGTACTGCATCTTTGTGGAAAAAAAGCATCCGTAAGCAGGAGAAGTTCACTAAGAAGACAAATGGAAACTCCGTGTAAACTTTAAGCAAAGGTCAAATGAAGCAAATGCACCTCTAGAGCAAAATCAGACTCATGTTCTGAATAAAAAATATAAAGCAGCGAACTTCTAACAAGCCACTTGTTTCAATTCCAGGGGAAAGTTGATTAATATATTTTTTTAAGTTCCTAGAAAATTGCCTTTTTAAAATGTGCTTGTTCTCCACAGTGACTCTCAGCCTAGCTTTGGGATCATGCATGTGTTGTTTTGCAATGATTTCCATTAAGAGTAACAAGAATGGCTTTCTTTTTTTTTTTTTTTTTTTGCCCCCCAGACAACCAGCTCAGATTGCCTTGTGATCGGATAGCTGAGTTGGGGTCTGTCTGGCTCCTAGGTTATTGGTGTGATCCAGAGCTAAGTGAAATCAAGGAGAGTCTTCCCTGCTATGCACAGAGCCAGGTGCAATAGGGATGGTGAAACGCCGGCCACCCATTTCCTGCCTGCAGTCTCACCCTGGACCATTGCAGAGACTCTTTATAAGATCATAAACATCCTCCTTAGTCTAGTCTAACTGCACAAAGCTTGACCTTCCCTTCTGAAGACAGGCTTGTTGCAAAGCTTCATAGGTCAGAACACGCCCGCTCCTTTAATTGATGAGTCCCCAAAATGCTCTTGGATGAGAGAGGGTGTAGGTTGTAGCTGTGTTGGTCTAAGGGCATAGGCAGGTGAGGTTCTTTGGGTAAATCCGATATCTTTTATCTAATTTGAGTTGGTCTAATAAAAGATACCGGATTTACCCAACGAATCTTGTCTTGGATGAGAGATGCTTCCATAAAGGTTGACTGTGTCTTTGGACATTGATGTTGTCATGATGGACCTAGCATGTAGATGACACCACGATGGGATGAGGCACTAACAGAGCGGTCAGGGTAGTTGTTAGAGTGCAGTTGCCCCTCAAATGGACACAGACTAAGCTTTTCTTGTTTGGAAATCTCGAGACAGTTCCTTCGGGGTAGCACATGCCTCTCCTGAGTTGATCTCGGGAAGGATGAAACCTTGGAAAAGCCTGTTGCAGCATTAGCTGTTCAGTTGGCGGGACAAAACTTTAGGACATGATTAGATTGCCACGTTCCCCAAACGTGGAGCAAATGACCAGAGAAGCTAACGACATCCTAAAATAGAAGCTAACCTTGATATCAGGGTGGTGGAGCATCATTTGTGTCCCAGTAGTTGTGTGGTGTCTCTTACTCTAGATGAGCAGAAGACTATTCGGCTGGCTTGATAGCAGTGCTCCATTGAAATTTCCCCAAGCTCCTCTTGAATCGATGCTCCCACTAAAACCAGGCCATTTGATTGCTTCCCTTCCCTTCCAGCTGTGAACAGCCAGCTGCTTCCTGGGTGCAAACCATGTTTACAGGTGTGCGGCAGCCAGTCCTTTCCAAGCAGAAGAAGGTCTTAGGAGGATGCTGAGCTTATCCAATTAAACGTGTTCTGTTTACATCTTGAAATTCAAAGTAGAGGTCGGAGTGAGGCCAGGTTTATGCTCAGTAGTTACTACCACAATTCGTTAAAAAAGGAAGGAAAAAAAAGAACAAAACCACCAAAATGGTAGAAGGTGGGGTTAATGAGCTCCTTTTGGTCCCCATCGTGGAAAAGAAAGCATTCGACCTTCCTGCACAACATCTCCCACACCTAGCTGAACTACCTGCGTCTTTGGGTAGTTTATGCCATGGGTGAATCCTACAGGGGACCTAGTGAGGTTTGTGTATGAACATTAAAGAGCTCCTGGAAGTCATGGTCTCTGAAGATCCCTGTACGAGTCGCTTGCCCCTTCTGACATATCGCATAAGGCTGAGACCGTCAAACTCTCCCTACCAATTTCAAGCATTCAGTTCCACTGGGTCACCTTAAATCGGCATTGAAAATATCAGCCCTAAAGTAGACCTTGGGCCAAGATGAGACGGGGCATTAGCAGAGGGATTCCACCAAAGAGTCTATCTCAGTCCTAAGTCTCTTATTTTTATAAAGAAAACTCGGGGATAGGCTGATGCAAACCCCTGTATTAGTGCGGGCTGAAGTGAGACCACCAGGCTTGCCAAGCTGGAGCTCGCTGCATATTTTTATGGTGTTCATGATGGATATGCTGCAATTTAACAATTTTAGGGTGGAGGAATCCAGTTTGCGCTTCTGGGCAGCAAAACCTTGAGCTTTCCAAGGCTGCTTTTCAAATATGCAGGTAGCTCTGAGCTGTCTCCAGTCGTTCCTAGTAGGCTTTGTGATGGCACAACCATCCACGTCCAAGCAGCTTACAACAGACTCACTTTGCACCCCGGAAAAGGAAGAGCGCCTTTAGGAGAGGGTAGTGATACCTTGGGCTCGCACTCAAATGACTCCTGGTCTCGACTGGCGGGTTTGTCCGCTTGTGATCGCTCCATTTCGGTATCCTTGGGCCTGTGGGGTGATGAGCAGCTTTGGGACTGAGGACAAAGGGGATCACCTTGGACACCAGACATCGCTCTTGTAAATCGTGAACAACTGAGTGCAAACAAAACCATCCTGAATAACTGATGATGTTTTTATTAAAAACTCAGGACTTTTTTTTGGCCAATCTCCCGATTTGTGGCGCAGGGGTAGGTGAATGTATGATTTTGCAAGTCTTGGGTTTTGCAAGACAGAGAGAGAGGCTGAGGAAGGTGTAGTTGAGCATGATGGAGCGGAAAGAGAGAAAAACAGCTGAAGAAACACCCCTTTGCCAGCCAGCCCCTGCACAGCGAGCGCTCCAGCCCCGACACCCCCAGCTGCAGCCTGGCGCCAGTGACCACGTCTCCCCCCACTCCTACCTTGAACTAATAACGAAGGCTCCCAGCTCGTGACTTATCTGCTTCCCTTTGTTGCCTTGGAACCTGTGCAAACAAACTGTGCTGCTCTTGATAATGAAGGAGGTGACATGACTAATTCACCTCCCTCTCTGGGGTGGGGAAATAATAGGATGGAATTGATTTGTCCTCTCCGCTGGCGGTGGCTTCGGGCTGTGGGCTGCTTTTTGACCTCAAGTGGGTTGCTAATTGGTAGTTCAGCTGGCTAACTTTAGTTCACTGTAGCGCTGGAGATGAATGAGGTGGACCTTAGTGTGTTGATGTAGATGTGGGTCCTGGTAAGACGGCCAGCATTTGGGCCCTGTTGCTGAATGAGAGCTAGGAATGGATGGCGCTTCTGGTAGGAGCAGCTGAATGGGGAAGGGCGAGAGAGCCGGGCTCATAAAACTCCATCGAGTCAGCCCTCCGCCTGACAAACTCCCTCCTAAATAATCCTCGCGGAGCTCCTGCGCAACCAGTAACACGTTATAATTTAGGAGGCAGGTCTGGTGATGGAGGGGAGGAGAGCACCGAGGCAGGCTGAAGTGAAGTTGGAGGCAGGAAGTGATTCGTTATTCCTCCGTCACGCTCCCGCCGAGGGATAAGGAGCAGATCTATGCGGGTGCAGGTTTACAGTAGCCCAGGCTCTGACAGGAGGACATATGTCACCCACTGCCCGCGCCCGGGCTGACAGAGTAGCTGCTGCTTGAGGAGGCTTTAATGAGGCAGTTGCATCTCCCCCCCCCCAGCTACTTCGCCCCGTTATGCAGTGGTCAGGAGGTTAATGAGCTAATTTGTGGCCTTTGCATGTGCCTATTGATCAGACCCCAAGCCACAGCAGACGGCTGCATTGTGCAACACGGTTACGGTGCATGGTGCTTCAGATGAAATGCGACTGGTGCCCGTGTTCCTGGTGGGCATTGGCATGGCTCGGCAGGGCTGTGTGAATCCAGCTGCAGGGCCAGTCTCATGCTGTCTGTTGGGGGGAGGAAACTCCCAGTCCGTAGCCACTTTGGGGCCTGGGGAGTCTCTGTGCATCCAGGAAGCCGAGATGAGTTGGCTTCCAGGGAGTTTATGGGAAACATAGGCAGGGTAATGCCCCGCAAAGGGTGCACTAGGAGGGGTCCCCGATTTGCATGAGCAGCTGTGACCCTGCCTGACAGCTTCCAGTTTCAAGTTGACTCTTAGTCCCGACCGTCACAGAGCTGCTATTAGTGTGCTACCAACACCTCAGGTGCAGGTGGACCTGCAACACCGGGCCTGTGCTGGTCTAGCCCATCTCACATGGGGGAGGTTGTGGTTTACTGCATTGGTGCAAAGGGTCTCTGCCAGTAAAGCCACATTCCCACCCAGATCACCTTGCTTGCACAGCACACCTGTATTCTTGCATGGGTAAACTGTTCCTAGTCTCGGCGTGGCCAGATACAGCATGGCCAGAGACAGGTCGGGGACTTAGCACACCTCGCAGATCCAAAGTGCAGAGCAGCATCTCAAGTGGTGCTGCTGTAACACGAGCACCATTTAACCTGTCGCTTGGGGATTTGGCCAGCAGTCTGCCCGGTGGGGTTTTGACAAGTGATGGAGGGCTGGGAATCACGCTTGCGCTGCCTTCTTTCCCGCGTGGCAGCCCTTCTCTTCAGAGCAGCCTGCTTGGGAAAGTTTTACCAGCAATTCTCTTGCATGTGCTTGATTCAGTCGTGGAGCAAAACACCAGCTCGTGTAAAAATTGAGCCTGAGAGCGATCCAGCCCTCAGCCGGGCCAGGTGGTTTCGGTGCTGATTTGCACCAGGAAAGTTAGCTTCCTTCTGGAAAGCAGAACTTGGTATTTCAAAGTAGAAGATGTGCAGTGCACCTTTGGAGACTTTTCTTTTCAAACCCATTGTGTGCTCCAGAGCCTCTGCCAGGTTGGTGCAAGGAGTCGACGGACTTTAATCCTTGTGCTCCAAGTGCTTTCACTTTTAAAAGTCGACCCCAGAAATTTCTCCGGTTTTTTTTACCCCTCGTGTCAAATGCACAACAACTCGGTTCCCTGAGTGACTTTGCACAGAGGCACCCTGAAAAACGATGGCCATCGGGTTCTTCCATGCTGTCAGTGCTTTCCAGGACCTGACCCCGTGTTTTTCTTTGTCTGATTTTTCAAGAAGTCCCTTGGCTCTGGAAGGTGCCTTGATAGGGCCAAGGCAAAGACTTCAATAGCTGATTTTGTGCTTGTTTTTCAGATTAGCCGGCTCTGCGGCCGTTCTCAGCAGAGGAAGTACAGGTCGGCTGCCTACCCCGAAGACCCTTTCATTGACAAGAAGGTCCTGAAGCTGGCTCGGATTGAGCACGAGGAAACGCTGTCCAGCAGGAGGAGGTGAGGGGGTTGCGACTCCAAAATGTATTTTGTTGCATGATCGTTGTGTGTCTACCTGGCTATGGCATGAATGCCAGTGTATTTTCCTTCTGCATATAAAGCCGTTTCCACATTTGCTGTTAAGGGAGATAAAAGGGGTGGTGGGGGGGAAGGATGGAGAAAAGAATGAGGTGTGATCCAGAGTCTCTTCCCAGTGGAAATGGTGTGGGGTCCTTTGACAGTCAGTGTTCAGGGGAGCTGGCTGAGACCCCCCCCCCCCCC